>NC_141395.1:3755000-4355000 GCF_034619465.1 Leptosomus discolor
TTCAAAGCATTTTACAGTGGGCAAATACAGAGAATTATTCCTTTAAAGATTTCCCGTACACTTCTGTTACAAAAATATTAACAGTTAAGGGAAGTCTATAACATAATTTTGTCCTTAGTCCTACAGCCAATGCAAGTACTCTGGGTATTTAAGTCACTAAGAATTCACCTCTCTTAATTATAGATCATGTTCTGATAGTTGCTTCTGCACATAAGACATTTAGGGTCGCTGAATTCACCCTGCGTGCCAAAGGGTTCTAGATACGATGCCTGAGAGACAATTCTCAGTAGTAATAACATGCCCACAAAATCTCAAATGCTGTTCTAGTTGATAAGAGCAGTTTCTGGATCAATATAACCAATCTTAGGTAGGGAGGTCAGCCTGTCACACCAGTGGATCTCTAGAGGAGAGGAAAGTGAGGACTTGGGAGTGTTTTAAAGTGGCCTTGCATCACTGCGTTGGTCCATGGCCAGCATTCAGTCGTAGCAGTTATTTCACTGGCATTTGATGGGGTTACTTTACATGGGTAATTTTAAGAAGGGCATTGCAATTCTACCAGGGGTTTGTTTAAAATAAAAAGCTTTTCATTCTAAAGAACTTGCCAGGCGGGGTAAGGGTGGAAAAGTGCTTCTAAAGATAAAGCAATAACATCTTGGAAAAATAACAACAACAAAAAAACCCAACTCCAAAACGACACAGCAATCTAAAATAGTGCAGTTTACTGATGAGCTTCTGACAAGGAAAGGCTTACATGTTTGCTACCATCATTCAACTGCACCCCTCAAAATCTGATGACCTTATTAATGAAAAGGGAAAAATACAATCCGTTTTGTGGCAGACAAACTCATTACACACAAGGAAAGGAAGAGAAGGATGAAGAACTTGTATAAAGATAGAGTGCAATAAATTTACTGGAGTCAGAATCTGGTCGGCAATAACTTCTTGTTGTTTTATAAGGTATTTTACTGTGCTCTATCATTCCAAGAAAGAAAGCCTTATAACCACAGTAACTGCCCTATCATAGGCTGGTTAAATAGTTTTTGAGATAGAGATCGCCATTTCGAAGACTCATATATCCCGGCACGGTAGGTGTAGCACTAGTTTTGTACTTTGTTCGGTCTTGTCAGGGATAAATGTTCTCAGAAACATATATCAAGCGGTGTTTCAGCGGTGTTTCTCCTTCCCTCCATGTACACGATTACTGTAGCTTGACTCGAAACCAAATGAACTCGGGCTCCAGAGCGGTTTGCAGTGATTTGCATGATTACCACAAATGAGGGTGGTGACAGAGTGTTCAAAAGCAGTTTCCTTCACGTTGACAACACTTTATGATCAAATGAGTAGCTTCACCTCTTATAGCTCTTACCTTCTGGGATAAGAAAATTGAATTTTTAGGATATATAACAAGCAACACATGTAGCATGAAATCATGGTGTTATAGGGCTGTACAAATAAAAGACAAGCTGAAGAGGAGACTCGCAGCACTGCTGTTGTTTCCTATCCTGAAAATTCAAATTGGTCAGAATTTTAAAGCAAACTGTACCTGTAATGTAATACTATGTGAATATTCTCAAAATGTGCTTAATATTCAGCATTTGAGGAAAACTGTTCAAATACATATTTTATTCTTTTATTTTTCTGCTCTGCATTTTCTCTTGCAGAGAATCTCTAATTGGTTAGACACCTTTGAAGTTCAAGATATGTAATTATCACTAACTGGCATAAAATGCGACATAAAATCCTGAATTTAAAAACCCAAATGTTGTAAGTTTGAACTCATCCAAAGTTCTAAAATTAATCAAATTAGGAAAACAGCCGGCATAAGAAAGGTCCATCAGGAATATTTTAATTCAAGAGGCAATCTTTTATATTAGCTCTATATCGAGCCACATTTAAATTTTGCAACAAGTATCTAGATTCTAGGATTTTATTGCCATCTCGGAGATATCGTTTTTTCTTTGTTTGTTTGTTTGTTGGGTTTTTTTTTTTTAGTGGTGTTTTTTTTCCCTTTTTTCCCTGCCTTGAAATCCAAAAGAAAGCATATTCTGCAAAACAGATATCCTATTTATGTGAATACTAACTTTGCTTTCTTTTTTTTTTTTTAATCTGTACTCACATTTTCACTTCTCAGTGTGCTGCAGATTGTCATCTTTTGGTTCGGCACTAAGGCGAACGGGATGCCTCGCATCTCTCAAGGCACGATTTATTTCATACTGCCTGGAAGTGGGGAGGCATCACTCCCCGTGTGACGCTCTTCGCATTTGCAAGATTCTCTTTGTAAGCACAGAAAAAAATAATCTAAAAATCCCAAAACCTTTCTACTCTTGCGCACAGCCCTGCTCCAGAGACACTTATGGCAAATTCCAGATTGCAGCGCTGAGGTTGCACAGGCTTCTGACATCACACGGCGCCTGAAATGTGCAGAAGGAGACGGGGAAGCAATAAGTACTCAGGGTGCTATTTCTTAGCCATGGTGTCATTTCCAATTTGACGTCTGTGTGCTACAGAAAAAAAGTCACAGCAGAAAATCCCCAAAATAACTGTTTATTGAGGCTCCTAGTTCGGGGTGAGGAATCTCTGGGGACTACCTCGCTTTTTATGCAAAAGTCAGTTTTACGGGTCTTTGATCCTTGTATTGGGCAATCTTTCTGATTCACCTTCCTTGGTTTCTCAAGATTTCTGTCTGGATTATATACAAGAGACTTTCAGGTTCTGTGTGACACCCCTCTAGCCCTGCTGCTTCCCTGAGTGTTTGGAGCAGCGAGGGGGAAAGGTGGCATACACAAAGCCGTGGGAACAAGGGTAGGAGTTATTTTCCATTTCCCAAATACTCCAGAGACATGTACTCTTTTTGTCTATAGGTGGTGCTGCGTGAGCCTGGAAAAGGACCTGCATTTCCCCATGGTTTTGTGGTCCTCAGCCTGTGTTTCCCTGGGCGGTGTAGGACCAGCCTTCGGTCTCCACAAGCATGTCCCTTTTGGGGTCTCTGTCTTTAGGGACGCTCAAACGTTACGGTAGGAGCAAGGCTCAGCTGCTTGGTACTGGGCTTTAGACCTCTTGAGGTTATTTGTGGTTAAATATAAAGTTGTAAAGCAAAAGCAATGGAGTGGAATGGTCATGAGGGTGATACTAACAGCTTTCCAGGGGAGAAGCAAGGCTGCAGCGCAGCAATGCCTCTGCTCTGGTTTGCCTAGGGTGAGGCATTTCTGTTGTCTGTGCAGCTTTGCCCATCTTTTCAGTGGAGAAATGCAAATAAGTGAGCCCTTTTTACTCTTTTTCTCAACGCTTTTCTGGGGATAGTGACTGAGGAACAGATCCAGTAGTGCTTTGTGTTATCCCATTCCAATTTTATATTTATCATCTTCTAACTTTGAGCTTAGAAATGGCGAAATACTGTAAAATACGGATATTTTCTTAAGAACCATCCTGTAAAGCAATAAGGGGTGAAACCAGAAGACTGGGTCTGATATAGCAGTCAGATATACAGCAGTTTTATCTCAGAAAACATTATAATAATGTGGAATATACAATTGCTGTGCTGACAAAAACAAAAAAAAGTGCTTTCATCTAAACTAATTCGTTTGATTTATCGTGATTTATACGCGTGTTGTGTTTAATATTTCCATCCCACTTAAACACTCTGTGGCTTTCCAAGAGTGCGGGAGAAGTACAAGGCCACGTTTTTTGGCGTTGCGGGTGACCTCAGTATTAATCAGGAAACATCTGTGCAGGCGAAGCGGCGTGTGGGTGTTCAGCGAGCTGTGGATGGATTAGCAGCCCTTGCGCGCACGGGCCACCAGATTGTGTACCTTGCCTGGAAGGAGTCCTGGCGGGTTCTCCAGGTTTCAGGCATTTCCCTATGAGCTGCGTCATTTACAGAAGTCTATTTTAGCCCCTGTCTCAGGGGCTGGCAATGCCCTGGGAGGTGACTGTGGAGCCAGGGCAGATGCTGATGGCAGGTACTAGCTGTGGCGGCTGATGAAGGTGATAACTCACGTCTGTCGCTCACCTGTGTTTACCAGCCTCGCGGTTGCACTTGGGTCCGTTTAGGCCTTCTTGGAACATCTCTCCTCAAGCGCCAGTATTCCTTCTTTATTTTGAGTTGCGTAGTGTGTGCTTAGGTTGACACGTCCTGCAGAGATTTGTATTAAACTTTCATACTGCATTTTCAGCAGAGACCCGACAATTTGCTCAGTACACATCAGTGGAGAAGATATGTAATAAAAATCAGACAAGTGTACTTATTTTCCAGAATATAGACACTACCCTACCATTATGCTTTTTACATTTAACAGTATAAACAACAATTTAGTTTGCCCTTAATGTCCTAAATATGCTTAGATCCATCACGGTCAAAATTGAAGGGCAAGGCAAAAGGACAAAGAAAAGATGTTAAATGTTCCACAAAAATAACTCAAAACACACTTCTAATAGCATAAGCACGTTGTTAAAAAATGAACAAGTAATAGTCCAGGAAAGGGTGTGTATTTATGGTGTCATACAGTGTGGAAACAAAGCCACGCTGTCTCTGATGTTGTTTACCCACCAATGGAAAAAGACTCTTTTGTATTACAGGGCTTTCCCCCCTGTTTACACAAGAGGAAGAGAAACACCCTGCGCTGGTTGCCTTGAGGAGGTGACACCCTGCAAGGGGGTCAGCAGGTATCTCTGCTGCTGGGTGAGCTGGCACAACTGCTCGGCATCCTTCTGCAAGTTGCAGGTTCAGGAGTAGAAACTCTAAAAATAGAGGGGTTTTTTTGTTCGTAGGTGAAGGTTTGTCGATGCAGAGAAGCTATTTCAGAATAAGACGGTGAACTTAAAACATGATGCTCTACACTGACTTTCTAGATGGACCTTTATTTTGCTCTGCCGGTGCTTATCGAGGCAAGTGGACCATGTCCGTGCCAGCAATGAGTGGTGGGAGCTGTTGCTGAACGATTATTCTGGGTCCAGACCCACACCCAAGCATTTTATGGTAAACAAGAACTAAAGAAAATAATAAATAAGCAGGTTGAATCTAAGCAGCCAGAAAGGCTTAAGACCAAAGCCAGCTGTGTTGTCTTCTCCTCGGTGCCCCAGAGGAGAGAGGGCTCCTTCAGAAGCAGCGTGTGGTGACGGACCACACCACCTCAGCACGGGCTGCACCCCACCGCCGAACGAATACTGTGCGCAACCGCTGGGTTCCCAGGTTGGCGAGGGATGGGGCTGCTGATTTGTTTGATTCTGATAGCTGTCACATCACTTTCTGACTGAGAGTTAAAAGAGATCGTGAATGACAAGAGGGAAACGAAGAGGAAGCCAAGAGACTCATGTGAGGGGGGTGGAGGAAGCAGAGCAGTCGTGCGTTGTGTCTAGAAACGCAGCAGAGGGGTAGATGGAGATGTTCCTCTCCGGGCTGTGGTAGGTGAGCAAGGTAAGAGCAAGCAGTGAGGTAAACTGCTCTGGGTATAGAACATACTCCCACTGGTCAATTTTAAGTACAGAATCCTGCCCCTCTCAAATAATACTTTTATCATGGATTGTTGTGAGCTGGGCAAATACATGAATACTTAGGAGTTTGGATAAATTTTTTTTTTTTTTTTTTTGGTGTAGTTTAATTTCCAGCGATTAAGTAGTGCTTGGACATTTTGTATCCTTACAAAACCTAAAGTCCAACTGTGTCCCATCTTTCATGACGTGTAAATACAAGTTCTTTAGGTAGTAAAATATTTGCAATCTTGCCTTAACTCAGAAGTCTGATAGGCTGCACTGAGACCCAACAGCCATTTTGTGTATTCCTGAGGGATCAAAATACGTCAATGATTCAAGCAATTTCTTTCCTCGTACCTTTATATACAGCTTTTTAATATAATGCAGGACTATGAGTATATTTTATAGTATTTTTTCATAAAAGGTTTGAACTTTGTATAGTCAACCTATCAAAAAATGTATAAATTATACAAGAAAAAAAAACCCTGCATCATTTTTTTTCCCTGGGAAGTGGAGCAGTTAATATTCAACATGAAATGTCTAATCTTTAAATACATTATAATCTAACTGCTTAGGATAATTTTTGCTTTAATACCTTAAGAGTCTGCAAAGCCTGAAGGATGGGATTATTAAAATGGAATTTTAATGTCAAAATTATCAGAGACGAGAACATATTGCTAGTGTTCATAAAAAAATGTATTCAATTTCTGTTTGATTTGTTCAAATAAGAGATGAGAATATATTTGATTATAGCTAGTAAGTATGCTGAAAGTTGATCAGATGACTGCAGGTCATTGCAACATAAGCGCTGTCAACTACGAGGATTAGTATATTTAAGACAGTGAAATATGTGGCAACTTATAAACATACCTGGCCCATGAAGATGCTGCATAGGCAGAGATTCAGGAATAAAAATCGCACGGTTGCCACACAGACAGCATAACTGACTGCCCAAGCATCAGAAAACAAACAAACAAACAAACAATCTTACTGTGCCTTGAAGGTGTAAATAAAAGTCTCTAACTTGCTTTGGGTTTGAGTTTGAAGTCTTCCTCCCCGGCTATCAGGGGTATTGGGCTAGGGCCCAAGAGCAGAAGCCAGGCTCCTCACAGCTGTGATAACTAGCCAAACTTCAGATTTTCCTGATCATGTAAAAACGGGCTCTGAAAAGTAAGAGACATAATTAAAGCATCCCGCCAACCTTCCCACCCACCTTCCCCGAATGCATAAACAGACAGGACAGCCAGCACCTCTCTGTCACCATGGTCCCACTGACAGTTATTCCTTTCTAATATTTAAGGGTACAGAAAAGTTAATTACTTCCCAGAATATGGACCTGTTAGGTCTCTGAAGATCAATACAGTTTTGTTAATTGTTTTTAAGTAGACTCCCATGTAAATCTCCCAGAGATGGCCAGCAAAACCTGGAGGTTGCAGTTCCCATGAACTACCCTGAGTTGCCTTCTAGAGTCGTGGTCTGGTTTTTGATGTATGTCTGCCCTGTGAGTGGCAGGAGGGCACATAAAAGTGACCTAACTCGAGGACAAGAGGGAAGGATTCATGACATGTGAACGCAGGCAAAAGGACTTCAGATTTCATTGCTTTAAGTGGTTTGCAAACCTGATTGAGTTTAACGGTTGTGCTGCCTTTTTTTCCCTCTTTCTTGGAAGATCTGGCATTGGTTGTCTGGAATTAGTGTAATATTGCACAAGTGAACAAGGTAAAATTGCTGTTAGAAAGTCGGTTGCTGTGTTCACAGGCTTCTCCTGTGATAAACTGTTCGGTGTGGATGCAAATTCCACATGCTTGAAAGTGGAAAGCAAGAGTAAGAAAAGCATGGTTTGCCTGCAGAAAACGGCCAAGGGAAAATAAAAAAGAAGTCCTGGTCAAAAATGAAAGTCTGTCTGCAAGGGAAAGGTGCTGTCACTGAGGTTTTGGTTTTATCTCAGCAGTACAACTGAACAAATACTTTAGAGAGAGAAAAAGATGATTTTACAACTCCTAATTAAGGTATCAAAGTAACTTTCATATTCATAAATCCTATTCTGTTTGCTGTGAACAGTTAGGCATGGTTTTTGCTTTCCTAAGAACATTCAGAGGAATTGACCATCTTACAGCACATGCACAGATTATTTTCTCTTGTCTTTTTTCCTATTTGTAAAAGTTGATTTTTCTGATCATAAAGGATTTTTTTTTTTTCCTAAAGAATTTACATCATGAATAATACACCCGGGTCACTTGTCCAACCATTGTTTTTTACATTTTAGGATTTATTTGTATGAGAAGACAATCTATCTTACAAGGAATAGTTGAAAACTGTAATAGGGCAAAAAAATATACAAATAACCCAGAGGTTGCAATATGTTTGTATAAAGTATTCAAACAATTTCAAATAACAACTGAACTTGTAAAAATCAACATCTGTTCATGGATTATTCATGAATCAAAATGGTAAAATTCCTTCAGTAAAAATAGTCTTCGACGAATAGTTACCCTGGTTGCTGAAAAAATAGGATTCATGTAACTGAAATCTCAACTTCAAGACTTTCATGCAGTTTAGATTCGTTAACGCTAAAATTATCCTCTGGTATATAAATTGCTGAACCAAGACGACTAATACAAAAAATCCAACTAAAAAACCCCCAATAACAAAATAGTATTTAACTGTATCAATTTAGGCAATGGTGTTTTTTCCACTAAATACATATTTGGAGCACGTCTGTAATTGCCTTTGTCAGTTTGTGAACAAAGGTTATCCCTGTAGCAATGCAAACGTTCCTTTCTGGTTTAGCAAATACCTACAATGATGAGTTCACACATCACGATTTACAACTATTAATAGAAACGATAATAAGAAATCAATAGTCGTTCAAATCTGCAAGTATAATTTTTTACCCAACTGGGAGAGAGGTAGGAAGCTATCCTATGGTTTGGCATACAGACACAAAAAACACAGTAGGTATCATTTTCAGAACAATGCACATTTTTAATTTATGAATGTTCTTTTATAAACTTGTATATACAGTCACTTTTTTTTGGCTTTTTTTTTTTTTTCCTCCAGTGCTACATAATTATAACTTGCAAAATGTAAATATTTATGAATTCACAGGATGTTCGCTGGAAGAGAAGAATGTTATACTTGCAGATTTTTCTTGTACTTGCAGGATTCACATAATATTATTTGCCGTCATGATGTACTGAAAAATGCAAAAAAAAATATAATATTCTACATTTGACTTTTCTGAAAAATACCATCTGGTGTTATTTTTTGAGAGTTGGAGATTAGCTCAGTAATTGCTTATAGTTAGAGATAGACATTACTACATTTATTGACAATTTTATTCTCTACAATAATCTTACATTTAAATAGTGACTTTGTTCCTGAAGGATGCCAAAGTGATTAAACTGATATTCAGACTCTTTGGATCGCATCACCCACAACTGAAACGCAGCCATCTCTGGGGTGAAATATTGCAGCTGTTTAACAGCGCTCAACAGCACTCTATAACAGCTTTGGAAATGAAGAATACCTTATTCAAATGAAAACGGGGACATTTAGGTAGGCAAAATAATTATCCAAGTTGGTATTTGGCCAGGATGCCAGCGCTCACGCGTCTGCGCTCAGAAGAAGTTACACTGAATCCTTAATAACCATAATTACTCGGGACCTTGGGTCTACTGCTCGTCTCAGAGAAGGCATTGCCCACCTGAAACCCCAACACTGTTCGGAGACGACCGAGACTGCGGCTGTGGAACACATAGCTTGAGTCGCTTTGGTTTTTCTTGACCACCTGGATATCATCCACCAACCCTTGAGAACCGCTCCTTGTGTAGAGGAATTCCGCTGTGGTATCTGTGCGGGTTTGGAGGCTGTAAGTGGTTCTAAGTTGCCCGTCAGATAACTTTGATCACCAAAATGGATCTTGGAGTATTTTACCTTTCCTTCGCTTGAATTGCATCACATCTCAGAAGTGGGTGTGGCAGCACCTAAACTCCACTTAAGTACAAGAAGATAATAGTCAATGCCTTTCTAAAGACCTCCGTGGGTTTCATGTTTTTCAGGAGATAGTGATTGCCATCTACTTACCCATCACAATGCTTTACTATCCTGGGTTGGTCGTCCTCTGTTTTAGTTGGTGTATCCAAGCTGGACAAATATTTCAGCAAATATGTTCTTCCTCAGCAGAAAACTGTTGATGTCATCAGACTTCATCATCCGTCCACTGCTTGTGAATTAAATGGACAGGACTTGAAACGGGAACTGCATCTGTCAGTCGCAGCATAACAATACGTTAAGCTTGCACACACCATCAATGTTGAACGAAAGCACTTGTCAAAGTTAAAAAGCAACTCTTTGGTAAGTCATCTGCTTCCACATAAGCTTCTGTGCTTGCACACGCCCAAAATTCCTCCTCACCCACAGTTGCCAACCACCGTATATTTTTGCACCAGTCCTCTGTTTATCATCTGTGGTGCTTATTGATGTGCAATTACATCCAACCATGTGCACCAGGACTGTGCTCTCTCTTGTTATCCAGTTGTCAGAGATGATCAAAATATCATGCCTATGGATTGCTTCAGTTCACGTGCAGCAAACCTTCCGCTGAGCTTTCTCTAGCTGGGGAGGTCACACGAAGGAGTATTGTGGAAGCATCGATCCTCATCAGATTGTCAAATTCCCCTTTAAGAATTTATAATTTTCCCAATTCCTCTTCTAGCTTCTTGTTTTTAATGTCTTGTTGAACAGACTCCAGACTACCTAAAGTGTTTCTCTAGACTTCACAGAAAGGATCAACACTGTCATTGTGAAGAAGTATGGATAACATTGAACATGACATTTAAGTATCGCCTCAATAGAGGTCTGTGAACATGGAAAACTGCCAATGAAACCTCCTTTCTTGGCTTGGCAAGTTTTGTGGTTTAGATGGGTGGAGATGCTGTATGGGAAACGACTGGGTATTGAAGCTGGACACTTTTGTTATGTTATTTCAGTGTAAAAGCCACGAGAATAATCTCAACAGATTGTGCTAAAATGAGACTATTCTCGTGGCTTTTACAATGAAATAGGTTGATCAAATTTTTTGGTTAAATCTGTTTCATCTGGAACTGCTAATTGATGAAACCTGAAATTTTCTGGGAAAGAATTGCGATAAATTTCCCAACGTGCAAGAGGTTTGAGAAATTAAATTGAAAAAAAAAATTCTCTTTTTAATTTTTCTAAGTAAAATTTCCGTTTTGGACATGGAACGCTGTGTGATTTTCATTATTTGGAAAGTCAGAGTCATCATGTTCTAAAATTATGGAAAGGATAATTGTTGAAAGCCATTGCCTGATCATATACAATTGTTAAGCTATGTTTTAGCTAAACAGTTTAAATGAGGTAAAATATTTGCACCTTTGTGTAGAACATTTGTGGAAAATAATCCTTTTGGATGATCACATTTTGCAACTACTGTCCTTTTTCCACCTGTAACACCTGAACACTTTCAAATCTGAATAGGCCTTATTTGTCCTCATTTGTGGAATGCTTCCTATGCACACGCTATTTAAAATCTTCAGGCATTGAACTTGCTTCTGGTGGTGGTCTGATGTATTTATCTATTTTAATCAAGAATTAGAGAATATGTAGTATGTGGTTATCATGATCAGCGGTGAAGTCTCTCATTTTTCAGCATCCCACTATATCTCCTTGAGACAACTAACCTGCAACATGGAAACTGGGATTTTCTTGGGCTTGTTCAGCAGGTCAGTGGCATGACCGGGTCTGCCCCAATTCCTGCTTCAGCAGTTGGCATTGTACACCTAGCCGATCCACTGGAATATTTAGTTCACCTTTTTAAAAGTTTGTTTTGTGTTTTTATTTTTTCCCCTTTCAGCTTGTAGCACCAGCCAATTTTCCTGCCTTGTTTCACTTTTTTCAGGTGTGTAATGCTCAAAGCTGCTTCAGATCCTTGCAGTAGTGTTTGTATGTTTGGTTTTTGAGTGTAAAGTCAGAAGCTTTGTGGGGAAAACAAAAGTTTCAGGTCTTTATTTGCAGAAAAGCAAATAACAAAATGAAAATGGATTTGTTTTTAAAGAAAAGTCACACAAAATGTGCTTCTGTTGTCCGACACCAATATTTTTTATCTATTTGGTGTGGTAGTAGTGCGGTTAGCTCTTGGCTTCTGCAGGAAATAAAATGCATTCATAAACACGAAGATCTCAAACCTCTAAACAGTCATTTGAGAGCAGAAATATCGTAATATCTCTGAGTCAAAACATGAAGATTTTCTGTCTGAGGATGTGGACCCATTTGCTTAGCTGCAGAGAGAGGCAGTTGTGGCATGAATTTAGGATTTTTGGGATTAAACACTTCAAAGGATATCAGGATCAATTTTTTTTTCTTGCTCTCATTCTCTTTGTGGTGATATTTAGGGAAAATAATTCAGATTTTTTGTTTTGATGGGAAGTGGTGGAAGTGGACTTCCACGTAGCCCTACTTCTCACTAATATTTCAGAGTGAGATTCACTAGTAAAAACATAGTCTGTAATAATATTGGTTAATTTTACTTATTTACTGATAAACACATGAAAGTATAAAAACATACCACGAAGTCTTACGAGGGGAAAAAAAACCCTAATCTCTGCCTCTGTTCTTGTTGCTGCAATGGGAATTCTTCTTGGGGAGGGTTTGAGGGTTCATGTCCGGAATCTGTGCTCAGTGCTGCTGGGGCTGCAGGAAGGCTCTGCAACCCCAAGCACCGAAAAGCAGCCGTGGGGTAAAAGCTCAACGTCAGCAGCCACGTTTGCTGCAAAACAAAGTGTTTTCCTGCAAAGTGTCTTGGCTTTCCGGGAAAAAAAACTTGACGATTTATTTTCTACTTTTTGTTTTGAAAGTTCCTATTGACTATTCTGGAGGAGAAATCAGTCTGAGCAATTTACTCGTCTTTGTTGTCACTGCCTTTGGTCTCTTACCTGTCTGGCATCTACTCTGTGCAGAAGGGATTTTGTAGGAAGAAGAGGTTTCGCTGGTGGCTTCTGGAGACTCTGTGTCCCTGATTGGCTTTGTATACAATAGTGACACTCCAGACTGTCAACCTATACAGTATGTAGCATCTATAACAATAAAATAATAAATATTTTCTAGATCTAAACCAAGGCAGCTTGCATGTAACTTCATTTTTCCCCCCATTTCTGACTTCAGCTGCTCTTACTGCTGTATAATTATCAGTATAGACATTTTAAAAGGAGCATTTAATCCTGCAACTAGAACATAGAGCTGCACAAAATTTTTTGTTTGTTTTCTGACAATTAAAAAGAGACTTTTGTAATGTTCACTTCATTACTACTTAGGAAGACTATTTTGAAATTATAAAAAGTATACAATAATTTCAGGGCAAACGAAAAATGTCGTTCCACTCAAAATGAATGTTCTCATTGATGATGGGAGAGGTTTTTTGAAAGCTTTTCATTTGAAAGCATACATTTGAATATTATTTTGAATGACTTGTCATTCTAAATTGAAAAAAATGAAAAAAAATCTTCTCGTTCGATACAGAAATGGTTTCCACTTCTTCATGCTAAAATGACCTCAGAAAAAATCTAGGGAAATCATTGTTGAACAAAACCTGTTACGTTTTCCAGGTGACAAAGGTGTGTCGAATTGTATGTTTTGTGTCGATTTTGTACAGAAGATGTGCCTTGTTTTGAGTTTAGGACCGTACTATACTGTTTATTTTTAGCAGATGTTAGTGTCTCGACTGTAAATTGTTAAAAACTTGTGACTTAACTGGCCTTTTGTTGACAAGCCTGGAAGGGCAAGACTCCTTCTAAAGGAGTATTTCTTGGCTTTGTTTGCTGTATGCTGCTGATCGGTAGTAAACGTGTATTTATGCAAACGCAGGTAATGTAATTTTATATACACGTGGGGGGCACATCTGCGGAATAATTGCCCATTCCCCAGTTTCTTTTGGGAGCAGAACCTCATTTTAGGGATATGCCATTATCAAGCTACAGATGTGGCTGTCTGGATCTTCATGACACCAGTAGAGACGCCTATTAGGAGCCAGATTATGACCTTTTGTGCTTATTTTACAGATTACTATTAATTTGAAATTAATTTTTTAGAACCTAATAGTGAAGGAAGGGCCATGCTAATATCCCACTGTGGACAAGATTCTTCCCAATGAGCTGAGACACTGTGGTGAGATTTGAAGAACGTTTTTGCCATTTTAAATTGATGAAAAAAATCACTTCTTGTGACTTTTTTTTACTGTTTTGTATTGATATTATTCCACCATCATACAAATTATTGTTGCATGAAAATTAGGAACATGTGTGAAGATCTATGAAAGTCTAACTTTTCTATGTTACTAAATAAAAACCTGGAACATGTTCTACCTTGACAGAGAACTAGAAAGGCACTTCCCTTTTGTTTTTTCTCAGTGAAATTCTCTGAAAAAAAAGTTCAGTGTTTAGCCTAAACTTGATTCTGCACAAATGTATTGAGAATCTATAAAATAATTTGATGAAAAAGGAGGAAGAAATCACCTCTGGGGAAAAAAAAAAATCATGAACACTTCAAACAAATTGGATGGTTATAATACAGGTGAAAAAATTGAGTTAGTGTCATGTACCGTAGGCTTTTAAACAGCAAAACAACAGTCATAACAAAAAGTAGAAAGAAGACTGAAAGAAAAAAAGCTCTACAGGTGCCTTCAGAAATTAAGCTTTTTTTTTTAAAAAGAAGCATTAAATATATTATTTGTATACTCACGAATGTATCTACTAAAATGCCATCTCAGGAATTAAATTCTAAGAAAATATCCTGCTAAATAAAGGTAAGCCTCAAGGTGACAAGTGGAGGTTTTAAAAGCTGTTAAAATTGACAAGTTATTGGGTCCAGAAAACCTTTGTGCAATCAGATCTTGCAGATCTAGAGGAAGGAAACAGAAGATGCTTTAGGAAACATTTTCAGTAAACTTCCCATAAGACTGATGGGCACTTAAATATTTTTAAACTGTTTTCTATTGGCGGTTTTAAGTCAATCAGATGATCTTAGTCTGGAAAAATGAACAAATGACGGAATTCATTAGAGTTAGGTAAATTACCATTTGCATGAAAAACTACTGAATATAATCACCTTCAATTCACCTAAACCACCCTTAACTGCTCTGTCTCTGGTTCTCTTGAGGAAAAAGTACAGGTTTCTGTTCTGTAGTGCCCAAATGTAAATTTTTCTGTTTAAATGGATAAAGGTCTGCACAGGGTTAGAGTGAGACCAGCAAATTGTTTCAAAGGTGCTCAAACATAGCTGTACAAATGTAAAAATCTAGAATATTAAAAAGTATTTTATTTGGATGACTGAGGAGTTACTTATGCCTTAAGTAATCACTCCTGGCAATACAAGCCAGAGCGCAGATTAACTTTTTTTTTACTGCCAGGTTGCTCTAGAGTGTTACTTGTGACTTTAAGTCAGCATCACATGTCTGCAATTTGTTGAAGGTGCGTGCTTATGGCTTACAATCTACCCTTCAAAGCTCCCGGAGTGACACAACACCTTTAACATTAATGGAGAGTTTGTATTATTTTAGTGAGCAGGGTTGTAAATGAAGAGCTGGTCTCACAGAAGTCCAGACTGGCAGGGGTTGGAAGGGACCTCTGGAGATCATCTAGTCCAACCCCCTACTAAAGCAGGTTCACCCAGAGCAGGTCACACAGGAACGTGTCCAGGTGGGTTTTGAACTTCTCCAGAGAAGGAGACTCCACAACCTCTCTGGGCAGCCTGTCCAAGTGCTCTGCTACCCTTAATATAAAGAAATTTTTCCTCGTGTTGAGGTGGGACTTCCCGTACTCCAGGAAAATCTCCATCTGAACCAGGCAGAGCAGCATTTCCTTGGGGTGCTCTTTGGGCTTGCAGACATAATCAAGGATTAGCTTTTAAGCTTTCACTACCTGCTCTGTGTGGGTTGCTGCCAGAAGGGTTCTCCCCATCTAGATCAGCTCCTAAAACTTCGAATCATAGCTTTTATTATAATTTTCTTTCCAGTGCTGATTTTCAATGAGATGGGTGAATTGATCCAGCCTGCCTGAAGGTGCAATGTTGTGGGATCTGAGGTGGATGGAGGATGGGCCTGTGAACAAGGTCTGCTCCTTCTGGAGGTGCTATGATCTGAGGTTTAAATCAGCCACGAAATAGCTTTCAAAGGCTGAGGTGAGCACAGGGGTGAAGCACGAAGTGAAATCCCAGCACACCTACAACTAAGATTTATTCTTATGCAGGTGAGGTGATCTTTCACCTATGCTGATTTTATTTCTTGATGTATCCATAGAGATATGTTTGAGCTAAAAGGCAGTGCTGGCACAAAAAAAACAAAACAAAAACAAAAAAACCCAAACAAAAAAAAAAGCCAAATTGATTTAAACAGACCACAAACAAACTGTGGGTGAAGCAGAAAGCTTTTAACCATTAGAAAGGTGATGTTCTGAAATAACCTGCCTATGAAGCAAAAACATGGCTACAAGGTAAACGGGGATCAGTTTAGGAAAGCATTTATAAGCTGGATATGATAGTGTGATGAATTTGATGAACCAGCAGATCCTTTTTGGTCTTGTCACCTATGAAAAGAGGTTCTACAGGATTTAAGTGTAATAACTATCTGATATGCTTTTGGAGATTGATGTTTACATGAGTGTAAACAGAAATGTCGTGCAAACAGTTGCACTTAGAAAGCTCGTGCCAAAATAAGTAGTGTTGGGGGTTCTTCCACGGTCAGTTTGGTATAGGTATAATCCAACAAAAAATTCACGCGTCTCTGTTTCTACAGTATCCGCACTGATTCATGGGGAACTGCCTGTAAGCTCAGAATTATCCAGATACCGTGTGTTTTGTTGCCTCAGGGTTACTAGTTATGGTGCTTCTCAGATCAGTGAAGGTGCTAGAAATGCTTAAGGGCTTTGCTATATTGGTGTTAGTTGCTGAACTGAAACCCAGATTTGAACTCTGAAGTGTTTTTCTAATGTATTGTGCCCCTACAAATCTGGATGGGGAGGCTGTTGTCAGCTGAAATAAATAAACGTGTACTAGAAAAGCAAGATGCTGATGTAGTTACAAACTATGCCTCTAGTTTAAATCTCACCACATAACCTGCATGTACCTGCTGGGTTGCAATATTGCTGTCAGCTCAGAAATGCAGATGCCTGTTTCCTTCCCTGCAGGTGCACAGCAAGTGGGTAATCTATAAGTACCTGTGGGTAGCTCCAGATGGCTCATATCTCGCTACCTTGCTGTACCTCCACCTTTCTGCTAAGTCTTTTTAGGCTTTAAATACTTGTTGGCACTCTTTAGTGGTTAGAAATATACCCATAGCGTGATTTGAAAACACAGTATGAGTGTTTCAGAATCTCATTTTGAATGTCTTTTCCGTTGTGCTCCGCCTTTCTGTATGCACAAGAAATTTGGATCCGATCGCTCAGATCTTTTAGGAAATCTCTAAGACCCAGAATAAGCATAGGAAGAGGATGGAAGTCATTATATTTTCTACAGGGGGAAAAATGACTCTAGATGGACTTGTTTGCACAAACTGGCTGGCTGTGTCTTGTTTTAACTGGAAGTTGACAAAATCTACATGTGTGGTCTCTGGTTTGAGACACCGATATAATTGTCTATGTTTTACAGAGCTCTGAACCAGAACAATGAGTATTTGGAAATGCAAGGTAGGACAAACCTCTGATTTAGACTCTGTTCATGCTAATTTGTGAGCTACAGTTAGCTCATTAGGGATCCATTTATGAGGCAGTATATAAATTATTCTTCAACGAAAATACCTATTTTATATCTTCTACCAGAAAATTTTAGTTTCTCCCTCCAAATGGTTTTCCACCAGGAAAGTCAAAAATGGCAGGTCTCCAGCTGTCTACTTGGGAGGCTCTGTTTAGAGAAAGTGGAGCAGAAAGACCCTGCTGGGAGGGACCCTCAGCTGCAGGGGAGAGGAAGGTGCCTGGTCCTCCAGATCCCACCTTCCTTAGGAGCTCACCGGCAGCCCAGCTGGAGAAGCTGCACGTCCTCTCTCACTCCCTGCTGGTCTCTGCTGTAACATCCTGGAAAACCTGGTGACTCGCTATCCTGCTCAAAAGGATTGATCGGGATCTTCCAAGCCGGCCAAAAATTTCTGAAATCTGTTCATTGTAAGTAGAAAGTTGCTTGAGGTAAATACAAGTGCACTTTGAAAAGAGGGCTGCAGAAGCAGGCATAGGTTCTAATTACTTAATTATTTCAGTAAAAGCTCCATTAGGACCACTTGGAGTATGTTTACTGTATAGAAAATGTGTATAGTGTCTCTGCACCTAAATAGTTTTTCCCTATTTGTTTATACTGCTGGGTCAGTGAAGTCGAACCTGCGGCTGGGCAGGGCGCCATCGGGCTCAGTGCTCTTCTGTGTGCGGCAGGAGCCTGCCCGTGTGGACTTTACGGGGAAAACGGGTGATATTAAATATTTGGCTTTCATGTTATGAGTTCCTTTGCATTGGACCACTACCTAACACAAAGGCTCCTTCCTGTAGTCTTAAAATCAGAACAATTCTGGAATGCAATAAATTAATACAAGAAAAGGAGAAGGTTGTATAGAATCAGATTTTCCAGGGTTCCCTCTCTCTGACAGTTGTTAGTTACACTGGTCAGTTGTATTTTTTTCACACATCAATAGAATGTCTTGGAAATTATTTAAAGTGTGTTGGGCTTAAGAGACTCTTCAGAAACACTTATGTAGTGGTTATAGGTAAATACATATAAAACCACAATCATCTGCTGCGGGAGATGTTTGTGCCTGTGTTTGTGTAGCATCCTCGCTTCAGTGGGACTCTCCGTTGGTTTCTCACCCTGCATCAAGATCAGCGAAAATGCCTATCTGTTTAACTCATTATTTCTGTCATTGTAGAGAGCTGGCCTTGTTCACACGGTGTTGCCTTTGAAAACAAAAAGCCAGCTTAGTATCACCAAGTTCCCGTGTGTGGCTTAAGGAATTACATATTCTGCCTTTTGAGAGCATAAAATTATAGTTGTGTAAAATCACCTAGCAGTTCTCTACCATGGGTTGCATTTTATTACCAATTTCAGATATAGCCATGAGGTAACAGCTAAAAAGGTCACAGTGCAAATACATGTGCAGAATTTAAACGAGAACTTATTCTTTCTCCAATAAACACACACCGGATGCAAAGGAGGAATTGGAATGTTTTCAGAAAGCAGCTCGGGCCAATCCGGCTCTCATCGGGGACCATTTCAAAGATTAGTTTCTGATGTCTGTAGAAACATATTGTGCGAGCCTGTTTTTAGATAATACGCTGTTTCTGTGCATTGCCATCTCCTCTGAAAGCGTTCCGGCTGCACAGGTCTGATTGCTGGATTTTGCAGCGTCCTGTGAGAGCTGCAAAACCTCGGCAGTCCGAGCGCACTGGCTGCCTCTGTAAAGCGAGCCTGTAAAGCTTTATTTCCTTCTGGGAAAAAAAAAAAAAAATAAAGCCTATCTGAATATTGCCCAGATTTCAAATGACCTGCCCCAGCACTAAACAAAGATTCAAAGGAAGAGGAAAGGGGAAACGTTTCCAGAAATGAAACCTCAGGTGATCTGGTTTCTATTCCCAGCTCCGACACTTGCTTTTTTTGTCAGCCTTGATAAGTCATTTAGCTGTGCCTTTCCCCTCATCTTTATAATAGGGATAACAGGAGTATTGTAAAGCCAAAATCAATATTGCTTGTAAAACACCGAGGGTCACACTTACATAGAAGGCCCACACAAGTGTGTATGTGCTGCTTAAGACCTGAAAGACCGGGCAGTTAAACCCTCCACCGGGACCAGGTGTCCTTAGCAGAGATACAGAGGATGGGGGCAGAAAGCCATCATCAGCATGTGAGATTTGCTTTAACAAAGCATATAGAGCCAATTTTGGGTGAGTCATACCCAGCAAGGATGGGGAAGTAGGTCTTCCCACCCTGATAGGACTCATAATCTTCCTGCGTGGGACAGAACACGGGCTGTTATCAAAAGGATGTGAGCACAATCTGGTCTTCTCAATAAATATTAACAAGAATTAGCTGGAAAAGAGGTGAGAAAAAATTCACTTCCTTCCCCCTCCTATTCTTGGGTTCAATAGCTTGGGGATGTTTGGTTGAGCCTGCCAGCGTTGTAGAGATGAGGAAGGAAAACCCTCGGAGATGCATGTTCAGCTTTTACAGCGCCTCAAATGCTCCGGTGGCAGCATGCAGGGGGTGGGCCTTCTCCATCAGACCAACCTAGCGACCAGCTCTGGGTCCCTAAGTGAACATTTCAAGGATGGAAACTTTAGGATAGCATAGCATAGAATTGAACAGAATAGAGTGTTTCATTTGGAAGGGACCTATCATTTAGTCCAACTGCCTGACCACTTCAGGGCTGACCAAGAGTTAAAGCATATTATTAAGGGCATTGTCCAAATGCCTCTGACTGCTATGGGCCTTCTTTCTTCAAGATCTTTCTTAAACTTTCTTTAAGTTTGACTTAGAGATTCATTTCCAAACCCACAAACCTGTGGCTGTGAGAATCGCTGTTTTATAATCTGTCTGTTCGAGTTTCTCAAAGCTGAGTGACTGCATTATTGGGACGACGTGTCATTCCTGATTACATTTGCATGTTGGTTTAAACCTAACACTACATGCCAGAGCTTCCTAACTGGATGTGATGCAGCATCAAAGTGATGTTTCATGCTCTGGGAACTTTAAAAAGTCATTGAAGGGAGAAAACTGAGATGCCTATGGGAGGAATGACAGAAATTTGGGTTTGATTCTACTCTTATCTAGGTAAATAGTAAAACATATGTTGACTGAGTTTGAATCAGGATGGGCCTGTAATAACTCTGACAAGGTAAGTGGTGTCTTACGATTTGTCAGTCCTAAACTTCTGAGGAATGGGATGCCCTTCTATCGTTTTTTAGAATTGTCCGTTTCTTGTAAATACATAGTGGAATAATAACTGCTGGTGTTTTATTTATAAAAATGCTGGTGGAGGTATTTATTATAAATGAAATTAATTTTGAATTAGCCTCCTTTTCGGTTCCTGAATGACTTTTGCAAACAATACTCTGTTCTTATTATTCACTGTATAATTTGGAAGGAGAGAGCTTATGTCTCCTCTACCTCCCCTTGCCACCGTTTCTTCAAATCCTTCCAAGTAGGAAGTCTTGCCTTTGTGGCAGGGTATCTGAGAGCAATTGCCCTAATATTCTTGAAGCCACCTAGTCTTCTCCTCCAAACTGTGTTTCCGAAGGCCTGATACAGGGCTGGAAGAGTCTGTGCATATTATGGAGTCCTGCAGGCCACATGGTGGTAAAACATGTTTGGGTGAAGGTCTGCAGGTAGGCAGAGTGGGTTATTTCCCGAAGCATCTTGGATTGCTGTGCCAAATAATGGTCACTCTACACCTCCATCGTCAACCTTTAATGTGTAATAAAACCATCCGATTTTCTATGACCTTTGTGAAAACAAAGCTTATAAAGCTCTTCAACGTGACACCTTCATAGAAAACCCTGGCAGATTTTGTTTTCACTGTGTTACAGTTGAGTTGCCTGCAGCAGATAAAACCTGGCGACATGGGAGACTATAAGCCACCAGTATCTGATAATGTGCAACAAATCTTTAACTAAAAATTGCCAAATGCCTAGTGCCAGTCCTGTACAAGGTCCTAGGCAAACCATGATGAGAAGTAGAAGATGGCTTCCTGCTCCACAGCCTTGTGATCCAGCCAGCCGGTGTAGGCAACAGGCCAGCTGTGGAGAAAGAGAAGAACGTACAGAGAGGGCAAGACAGCAGGAGACTTTCACGGGTTGTGGATTATTTCATTCCTGATTTTGCTTTTCCACTTTTTACTTTTTTAACATGTGCTTGTTTGTATTTAGTTAGTGAATATTGTTCCCAAGATTCAAATTATCCATTTGACTTTATAAAAATGCCTTTTTTTTTTTTTTTTTTCCCCCCTAATCTGGGAAAAGAAGTACTTACAGTTTGAATTCATGCTTGGATTCAAATAGAAACCAATCTCCTGTTCTTGAAATATCCAGCAATTGCTCCCCGCTACATACCCCAAAGTTTTTGATTAGACTAAATGTTTTCATACTTTTGGTTATAAATAATGTGTATGATGGAAGAGTAAACGTTAAGACTAATTGCCTACCATAATTCATGAAAGGAACAAAATAATTTTCATTCAAGTTTCACGGAACACAAAAAGCATACCTTGAAAGTAAGTGAAACAGAACGGGCAACTTTTTGTTCTCTGATGGACAAAACCTGACTGAACTACCTTAAAGTAAATGAACAAAGGGAAAAAAAAAAGAGAAAAAAACCTACCTGCTTGGGTTTGGATTGCCTTTGAGATTTTACGTGCAAAGTTGGAATCCAGAGGGAATCTCAAGCCTTCATATACAAACTTTATAATGGAAATGCTGTCAAATTCTTAAGAACAGCAAGGCAAATGGCACAGCTATAGCACGTTAAAAAAAAATATGAAAATGCTCTGAACCCAGGGTGAAGGCTAGCTGTCTTGACACTGAACATAGAAAGGTAAATGATTGGAACTTTAATTACTTTGATCCGTCATGCCTTGTAGCTATATGTCAGCTAAGCCAACAAAACTGACACAGAACAAAGGCCATGACTGTTTCAACATCTTAACTCATTTCTTATGGTTGATTAATAAGTCTATTGAATGAAACATGTGATGAGAATTGAGAAAAACATCAAGTGTGTGTTTATACACGCACACATCCCATGAGCATGATTTTTCTTCAGTGGATGTATTGGTTCAGACTATGGAGCAGTGAGCTGTGGCGTACCCAGCGTACAGCTCTTACCGAAGTGGTGTGACTGGGAGGGAAGGTCTATAAGAAACCGTACTGGTTTGGCTGGGACAGAATCCCAGCCCAGCCATGCTGGGCAGGCCGTTAGCAGGCTCAAGTCGGCCAGGGCAGCTGACCTGAGTGAGCTACAGGTGCAGCCCATCCCAAAATGTCATGGGCATTATAAAGGGGGAAGGTTTGCTGAGGAGAGGGAGCTCCTGTGAGTTTTCTGCTGAGGTTCCTCCTGCTCCTCCTCTGGCTTTTCCCAAGGACTGCACTCTAGTTGATTGTGATGGCTGGACATCCATTTGGCTGAGTATAACTCTGGATGTCTCTGTTGGTATTGGTGGTGTTTTATTAAATCTGTTCCACTTCCACCCATGACTCTGCTCTCCTTTTTCCCGATTCCCCTCCCTGGCTGGTGAGGAGTCATCAGGCGACAGAGCAACTGTTATAGTTTAGCCCTGGGTACAAGCTAAATGTAGACAGCGATGTACAGGTAGGCTTTGGTGGGACATTGTCCTTCTCTAGGTTGTGTTTAGGTTTACAGGAACCTACATGCTGTATCTTTTGGAATAGCTCTGGTTCCTCAGTCTGTTAGTTACAGGCTAGCCTAAATTCCTGCTAGACTGAAAGTCCTTGAGCACCCAGCAGTTTGGATTTTTTTGGATCCCAGTCTGGATTTGCCAGAATGAGGCAACTACGACCTTCTGACCCAAACTTGGATCTAAAGCTTTCACTTTAATTTCCTCTTTGCACAAAGTGTGCAGTTCAGTGCTGACCTCAGAGGCACGTCTAGTGTCATACTAGTGGGCTTGATATTAATAAACGTGGTTTGCAAAAATATGATCTAATTCAGACAGTTGTGATTAGAGAATTTGGCCCACGTGGAGACACATAAAGCTGATCACATAAACTGATGGTAACTGATCGTGTGTGTGTGTCAGTTGCAAAATCAAAATGTTTCCATCAAAAACCCCTCATTTTATAGCAATTGCGTGAGGAACTATATGAATACTGTGATTCTGTGTCATAGTGAGGCGATGTGTGTGCTGGAGCTGCATAGCCGTGATGTTGTCTCCCGCAGCTCACTAGATCCTGTGGCATCCCAGTGAGATGTGCCACTTGGGGCTCTGTCACACCAGGGTGGGCACTGAGACACAATCCTTCCACCTGCCTGACCCACCCTGCCAGCGATTTCAGACTTTCAGTCCTTTACATAAATCCTTTCAGAAAGTAACTCTCCAATTCTCAGATTTAAAATGCACGCTGAGTTACAGAATCAGCACTCAAGTTGAGATGGTTTTTCCTATCTGTAATGTTGATTGTATTTGGAGCTAATTTTTAAAGGAAGGCCTTCAAGATGCAGTTGAAATAATCTGCACTGGATTTCTCACAACTCATTTGATGCTATTTTCCAGTCAGCACATCTAGTTCAAGACCCCTCTCTTCCATCATTTGAAGCTCTGGGACATTAAACAATGTCTTGTGTTGTAGTTTGAATATGAGATAGCTTAAGTAGCAGTGAATATCTCTGCAACATATCTGCTCTACAAAGGGAGCACACATTTGGATGCTGCCTGAAATGCTAATATTTTACAGAAAATTGTGTAGAGTTGTTCATTAACCAGCTATTTTTTCCTTTGTGCAATATTTTACAAAATTTGACTCTAAACTCTAGTTCAGCAACTAAACCAGTGATTTTATTTGAAGCAAAGCACTAAAGAGCTGGCTTTTAAAACATTTAACTCTGATTTTGCATTTTAAAAGTATGCTAATATGATGAAGGATCAAATTGCTAGAATATTTTTATGAAATCAGATATTTTTTGTTAAAGTTTACAGAGTAAAGCAAAATTGGGTATAAATAGAAAGCAGTCAATTAATTCTTTTGAGCTAATTTATAGATTTGAGTAAATTCTGTGTCCCATGGAAGTTAACAGGAGTCGTTTTGCTTTGATTTAAATGCTGTCCAGATATAATCTCCTGAGCTTGGCACATCCTTACTATATGTCTTAGTGCAAAACTTGTCTTATGAGGCTATATAGTTACTTTCAAAGTTTTTTTTTATAGTGGTATGCATTTTTTGAGTACAGTGTTATGAAATGGTGTGTACGTGCGTGTCTTTCAAGCCACTTTGATATCTGAATGTGTTATTACTGTTATGGCAGCCTATTATTATTCAGGCAAATAGGCAGTTAATTTGGGGTAAAATATAGGAAGTAAAATACCCACACGAGTCCTTTACATGGGCTTCCTACCCAGTGGGTAATAGTGTAGCAACCTGGCAGAAGGTAGGTATTTTGCATTTAAATAGCCTCTAGTAAGGAGGTATGTATTAAAGACACTTTTGTTACGCACAAGCGTAGTTGGAATTCGTCTATAGTAAAAGTCATCTTTGTGACCTACTCTGATTTTCATTTTCTGTTATTGTAGAAAAGTCAGTCCAGCTCATACATTGCTAGTATCTTTGCTAATGTAAGTGCTAACACATTACTAATATCATACATTGCTAACAACTGTTATTGGCTGGGCATTTTTATCGTGAAAAAACCAAATAAATGCATAAATAGGAATGATATATCCAGATTGTACAGGGTGGATGCTTGTATGATGAAGCAAAGAGGCCTGGGAATGGCACGCTGCAGGAAGGATCAAGGAAATGTCAGATATATTCCCCTTTGTGACACTGGCCTGCTGTCTGCCCTTGAGCAAGTTACATCGTGAGTCTGTATCTTGGTATGATCACACGGTGCAATACTTAGCTTCCTTGGACAAGTGTTTTAAGATTGACAAATGAAATCCTACTATATAATACACTATCAAATGTAATTATTATTGAGTTACCAGTTACCATTATTGAGTTATTAACTTGGCAAAAATGTGTCTAGAACAAAAAGGGCAGCAAGATAAAAGCGGATACTGATAACGTTTCTGTTCTTCCCTCTGTGTAGACGTCGGATGGTAAAGGAAACAAATCCTTCATCTGTTGTCTGAGCCCAGCAGGGAAATAGAAATGCTTTCCAAAAAAGAGAGAAAACAAATAAAAACGCAAGCGAAAAAGGAACTAATCCTTCATATTTATCTGAGAACTCCTGAACCCCATTTAGATAGGTATATTCTTTCTTGGGGCAAATGGCTTAATTTAAATTAATGTTATATGATCTATAAAAATATTTTTTCAGGTCTCTTGGCTTTTCCAAATGGAAATTGAACTTTCTAAGGCCTTTCTCCATAATATAATAAACCTATTTTTAGTTTCATCAAAGTCTAGAAAAGACTGTTTTTTCTACCTGTAAGAAAGTTTGTTATTCAAACCTTGAAGAAAACACTGCAAAATATTGTATATGGCACCAGTACACCCCTGGTGCAATATAAACATTGCTAAAAACTATTTAGTGGCTTTGAAGACAGGAAAGCTAGACAATGTAAAGAGCAGAAAGCCCTCGAAAAAAATACCTCCTATAAATCCTTGGGGCTGCAAAATATACCTGTGTAAGTAACCAAAACTCTGTAACTGTGATATTCTTTCATTTTTGATGACACAATAAGGAGTATAAGAAACTTGATATCTCTAGATTGAGAGCATCTATACCTATTTCTTTTGAAAATGATGTAGAGATATCTTGAAAGATGGAAGGGGTTTCATAAATGGTGCTATACGTTATGCTATGGGTCAGGGTTTTTTTATTCCAAAGTCATCTTTGTGGCTCCAGTCTAGGTTGCACCCCAACTTTGTAGCAAAGAGTGAGGAGTGACTCACATATGTTGAGTGTTTTTATTAAGAATTTGTTTTGATTATGGCTGAAACTGATTCCTCGAGCCAACTGTCTGTATAAAGAAAAAAGCATTAACTGTAGGGATAGAATTGATTAGTGAACATTCCTGTCTGGTAGCATAAGTAAAGACATCAAGGGAGGTGAAAAAGAAAGACATGAATCAGCAATCACAGAAGACAGGGCAAAAGAGACTGGAGAGGTCACCTAATGCATCCCTGCCTCAAGGTAAGATCAACAATACCTATGTCAGTCTTGACAGATGTTTGTTTAATTCTTTTTAAATGCCTGCAGTAATAGAGATTTCCTAACTTCCTCAGCGTATTATTTCAGTTGGTAACTATCCTGACGATCCAGAAGTTTTCCTCAACTCCTTACCTAATATTTTTCTTTTTCTCTACAGTTTAGTTTCCTTTATTCTCTTGGTAAGTATCAAGAACTCTCTCCATTAACATCACAGATATCTTGCACTTTTTTTGAAGACTGCTACCATATATATTTTTTGGTGAAACAGAGGTTCTAAAAGCCAAGATTTCTAAAAAGTAAAATTTCTTCTTCCTTGTAGAGATACCGAAAGTTCAGGTTCATCCCTCATCTTATTCAGAATGTGAATGAACCCCCAAAAGATCTTTCAATTGTAGCCTTTACCTTAAGAGATCACCTCTGATTGGGTGTGGTTACAGTAAATGTCAATTAATGCTGAAAATTTGAGAGCTACAGTGTTTTTGTAGTCCAATCTTGGGAACTGTACAGCAGCATCGGAGGAGCATATCCTAGTTTTCCTCCCTCAGTCATATCCTGTCTGGCCAGCGCATGATTGCTGGGCTTCATCCTGAAAAAGTAAAAATACAAAAAAAAATAAAAAAGCCATTTCTAAGCATGTACACATTCATAAGAGACTTGAATTACTGTACTGTTTCTGTCTCTTACATAGCTGCAAGTACGTGTTTCCCTTGCTGCCCTTTTCACTTCTGGCTTGACTGGTTAAAAACCAGTTGTCCCACAAGAAAGCTAGTTTCGGTGGGAGCCAGGAACTGGTTACAGCTCATAGACATGTGGGTTGGTGGACAGATAGACAGATAATATTTATATATAGATATTAAATTACCTATGAGGTTTAGCTAAAGATACTTATCAGAGAATTTTTTATGCTGAACTGCAGAAAATTGCAGTCAAAGATGACAGAGTAGAACATTACACTTAACTAACTCAGTTGCTAGAAACTTAAGTTCAGCTTCAGCGAGCTGTAGATTACAAGTTACACTGATATTAGTCTGTGTTCATTAGTCTAAGCTGAAAGCCAGTGTTTATTGGCACAACTATTTTTCTAGCTTCTAAACGAATAACTTTCAGTATCTTTAGGCATTTTATTGAGGTACAGTGGATCACTGTGGAAACGGATTACCCAGGTAATGTTGGAAAGATGCTTTTCTGCTTAATATCTGTGAAATTCTAGGCCAAAAAAAAAAAATCCATATTAAATAATTTACAATAAAAACAGGGACAAGGTATATAATTTTCCCTTTGCTATCCTCTTCTGTCTTTGTAAATCTGAAATATGTTAAATTATTACGGCTCGGCTTTTATCAAAACATTTGGAACTTCTAAAGCCTTGATTTGAGTTGCTATTGATGAAGCAAACATGTACGTTGTGTAATACAACTCACACCACCATGCAGCAAGCCCAGCTGCCATGTTTCCTATTGATCTGTTTGTGCTTCCTGTGTTCCGTTTCCTAAACTGACCTTATCTGTGCATTTTAGCACTGTTTAGCTTGCACAATATCACTCAATAAAATGCATGGTATTTCAGGAAAGAAGAATCATCTTGTGATTCATCATCACAAATGCCGGCGGCTAGTTTGTCACCTGCACCTCCTGCAAGAAGCGAATTCAGTGCCCAAGTTTGCCATTTCAAACCATCCAGACTAAAGGACTGCTGACTTGGGCTAGGAAGTTCCCACAAACATATAGGGTGGTGTGTGGAAAGAAGAGGGCCTCTGGCCAGAGCCCCTATCACATGGTATTTAATCAAATTAGTAGGTTTTGAGACACAGTTAGCTGGCCAATGGTAAATAACCAGTCCAGCTCTCCCAGTCTGTAGCTCTTTTCTGGTTATAAAATCCCGGGTATGAGTCAAAGTTGAACTTTGTCGTGATAGCAGACGATCAGGAATTCATGACTAAGATAATGTGTCTTGAAAATGTCAAAAAGCAGATGGAGAAGATCCTGTCGTCTTGGTCTCTATATTTTTCGTCTGTTCTTAGTTTAAGCCTATCCCAACCTATGTAGTTTTTCCACTCTGTATACTTGAATGAAGCATGGGAGGAGTGTGGGGGGTTGTTTTTCCTGAGGTGGTGATGGGACATTCGTAGGAGAAGAAAGAGGTCTTTTCAGGTCAGTATGGCCACAGACTCCCAATCCCTTAGACTTCTAAAGCCCGTTGCTAGTTTAGGATACCAGAAGCCCAAGCAAGTGTCATTTTTCCAGTTGAGATTTTTGCAGGACAGATTTTCATCTTCTTGTTCAGCAAATGTCGCTCTCTCCATCCCTGCAAGCTTCCTAACTGTCCTTCTTATATATAGTGCTTTGTCCCCTATGTGTTAATGATGATCTAGCAACAGCAGGCAAGATCTAAATAGAACTAATAGTGTGTGAAAAAGCCTGGAAGAGAGATCTGGAACGTTCTGCTTTTTGGTGAATATTATTTAACGTAGGAAGAACCAGGTAACAAAGTGTTTTGAATGAAGTAATGAACCCCTTTATCAGTCTGTCTGTCTACCTATCCATCCATCTAGCTCTTTATCTATTTATTTATTTGTACTTCACTCAGGGAAAATATACAGAAAGAGCTTAGTTAAAAACCTGGAATTTGGAGAGTTTGGAAGGATATGTCTTGTATCTGCTTTCCTCTTACATAAAAAGATGAAAAAGGTTTTATATAAACTATGGCATTCTTATGAAGGGCTGTAGGGTTTAAAATACACATTTTGCTTCCCACAATCATTGTTTCCTTTATTTTTTACCGAAAAAAGCTTGTGTAGGTTTATATATTGGCATGCCAAGTCAAATCATGCCACTTTATTTATGTGGTCTCGTTATATTTCTTCTTCAGTTCTACTTTAAAAGTACATAAAAACTTATAAAAATATTCAGCTCTGTTATCATGCGAAAATACTAGCCATTAGAAATGACTGCGGGACTATACACTACCAAAGGTGGAAATAATCCTGCTATGGGTGGCATGGAGCTGACAATGTACAGATAATAAAGGTAATAAATATCATTTTAAAAAAAAAAAATTCTGTAAGGTGAAACATTTCTGCAAACACTGCAAATGAACTATAGTAAATTTCACAGACAAATGAAAGTCCTTGGAAATAATTTCACCCAAACTACGGCAGTAGATTACCAACTATCTTTAGTTTACAAGGCTACTTTATGAAGGGGAAAGTCCTATCTAATCTCATGAAGGTCCCAGATACTGTGCAGTCCACTTTGACGTATTTACTACCGAGAGATGCCAAACATTTCCAGAATACAAATCTCTTACTTGCAGGATACCAGCCCCCACAATACTTCCTAAACAATCCATAAATAATTCTCATGTGAAAAGTTACGGGCAAGACTGACCCTGATGGAAATTTCAGCTGCAGAAAATCTGCTGGAAGGAAACTTTGGTGGCTTTCGAAGGAGAATATTTTATAAGGCTCGTTTGGCATGAAAGATAGCGAAGGCTGTGCTCAGGGTGAGGGCTGTGTAGGACAACCAGGAAGAGGGCAACTAGCAGTGATTGTCAGCATTTCAGCTCCCGAGGAATTCACTAACCGCTAGATGACCCCTGCATTCACTGGGATACACGGGAACGGGAAGAAGAGATCTCAGCTGCCCCATCCTCAGACGTTCTCGTGGGACACAATAGATCTTCTTCAGGGAGACAGGAGCCATTTTCAGGTCATTGTGCTGAATCCGATTTTTTTTTTTTCCTTGCCTTATCAGATTTTAATTAAGGCATAAATTAGGCTTTTGAACCCTGTTTTCCGGAATGGCTGCTTTTATTGGGTATTTAAAACTTTATTTACATGACTACATTGTTGACCTGTAACTTAGCCCTAGACCTGGAGGACAATTGAATTGATTTTCAGCTAATTGCATCTATTCAATTTGTAGTGTTTAATTTCTAAAATGTCAAAATATTTTGTCATTCTTCTCACTTTTTTTTTATTCAGTGAATTTGTACAAAAACTAACCAATTCTTCATTCTTAAAAATTATTAAATTTTACCTTTGGGATCAGTAAAGCAAAAAAGAATTTTCAGTTTCTTTGCAATTAGCATCTTCCCATCCCTGACAGAAACCTTGATGCTTTAATAATTTCCCCCCCTGGAAAACACACACCTACGCTTTATATTTCAAATGTCACGTTATTTTGGGACATGGCTTCTCTCGAATCATATTATTCGCTAGTATATTACACACTATTAAGAAAAGAAAAAGAATCCAAATAATTTTCTTAGAAGAGTGATAATATGTTTTATTATTATAAATTATTTTTTTTCATAATTTACTTATGAAGGGTAAGTATCGAAAAATAGCTAGTGTGATATACTGTGTATATAGCAGGTCCAATACATTGCTTTTCTCTTGTTATATATTAGACCATCTTTGGTGAATTCACATACCATGGGCTGCATGAATTCTGAATTCAGAAAATTTAAATTTGAAGGTATGATTCCCATTCCTTCATCTCTTTTAGATTTCCACCTGGTTTTCCTGAAAAAAAATCAGTTAAATATCTTTGTAATACATAACTAATATATATTGTAATATAGAAATGCTTGCTATAGCATTTATTTTGGATCTTTACATTTTCAAGATTTTTTGAACAAAACTGTTAATTTCAATTTTTAAAAAATAGATGAAAAATTGTGTTTATTTGGTGATACCGGTCTTTCTGTTGCTGTTTTTATTTTTCCACTACCATCCTACTTATTTCCACTTAATTTTAGTCGAGCACGTAACATAGAACAGAGGGGAGAAGAAATATTTTTGGCTGAAGACATTGGACTAAATCACAGCTCTTGTGAGAAAATGTCATGAATATCTATGTAGAACAGACAGGACTTAGATTTTACGAGAAAGAGATAGAGAGAAAAGTGCAAGGACTCAATTTATCTACATCTGAATGATAAAGAACTGACTGAATCCTTCTGGTATGGAAATCTACGCTTTTAGAGAGGGTATTTTTAATTTTTTAAGACAGTATTTTGGTCACTAAACCATTTATAATTCATAAGGTCAGAAGAAACCATTGCAGTGATGTAGTTTGACCTGTACAGTACAGACTATAGGGCTCGCTAAATCAATTCCCACTCAGAAAAGAGTATATCTTTTAGAAACCTAACTTACTTTAATTTGAACACGTGTTGATGGAGAAGCCCCAACTCTGGTAAGCTGTTAGAAGACTTTGTTACTTGGACTCTTAAAAAACATGTACATTTTCACCTTATTCACATAAGGCTGCCTCAAACCTCTGTCCAGTGGTTGTTGTCTTACCTTTTTTGGCTACTGAAGCATCAGTTATGAATATCCTGTTACTCTTGTAAATAACTGTGGACTGGTTGAGTTACACCAAAGTTTCTATTTGATAAACTCACAGATCGAATGCAGAAGGCTTTTCCCATTCCTTCATTTCTTGTGGCTTTTCCTAAATCTTCCTACCAAGGTAATTCTTTTTATTTCTCTGTTTATATCTACCTTACCAAAAATGCTTTCAATCCTTTGTAACATTTATGAATTAAAAATAAAACAACGAATGATAACTATGCAGAGTTTATTCAGGATGCTAGCTCTTTTATGAGCATGGCACCCACTGTACCGTAAGAGTAGCATTTGCCATAGTTGTTTTCTAACTTTTTGCATCTTAATAAACACTTTGACATTGAGAAGTCCAGTGTCATAACTGGTATAACATACTCTTCAGGAACAAGGAAACAAAGCTATGCTACTTAGTCCCTCATCTCCATCCTACATTGGCTTCTCTTATTGCCTTTTCACGTGGGATAGAGGTTTTGTTGGGTTTTTTTTCCCCCCATACAGTGGGAATCAGGATATATATCATACATTTAGTTTAGGTGCCTGAAATACATTCATTTGTAGATCATGTCCATTCAAAGCTCTCTTACCACTCAGACAGATAGCTAACTTTTTGAGGAAATAGTTCAATTTTTCCTTATCAGCACTGGGAAAGGACATCCTGTGTTTTTTTCCAAGAGGAGCAAATGAGGGCTGTGAGACCTCCACCCTGTCTACGGTGCTCTGCAAAGCAGGGGGGCATCGAGTGTTTTTGTGAGCTGAAAGTCTCTGAAAACGGAGGGAGCAGAACAGCTGAGACGCTATCACCACCCCAGATACCTCACTAAGCTGGATAATTTGTCCATCACAAGACAAGTCTGACTTAGGGAGAGGATTAGTGAGGCTAATGCTATAGACACTACTCACTGAAACATCTTCTGTGTAAGCACTGTATTGTTTTTCCCGCTCTGCAGCAAGGTGCCAGAGAGGTCCAGCTCTCCCTGTGCTGTCCTCCCAGAGCTTCCTGATGGTCTGAGCTGCACCAGATCCTGCAGTAACTGGACCTATCTTAAAAAAGACATGCACAAAAGCAAACAGCAACTGCTCTCAAGGGTTTTTGCTTTTCAGTGCAAATAATAGTGAGTACCACACTGATTTCATACCTGTTTCTTTTAACGATATCCTCGGGAAAACCATTTACCTACTTGATTCATCTGTCTAGCCTACACATGGGTCGGTGCTGCAGCTGGGAAGCTGTCCTTCCTTCTCACTGTTTGAGAAAGAATCCCACTCTTTATGTCAGTGGCTTTTGCCTTGTTATACACAGGATAACTCTGGCACTGTATTCTCTTTATCTAGTTTCCAACATTATGTCCATCATTGTAGTAGCTCAAAAGTTTCTTTTTCCACCACACTGGGCAGAAAACTTGTAGGTGTAAGAAAATAGATGTATATGTATATGTATGCTGCCGATGTTTGGCACTCGTGCTTTTCAAAAACACCTTGAGTTAATAGTATGCTGTACATAACCACTCATTCTTATTCTGTATGAGGGACTCTTTGTTCCCTGAATTTGCCATGGGCATTCTGGTGTTTCAACTTTATCTCTGACATATCACTAAGATCACGTTCTTTTGCTGGCAGGTTTAAAAAAAACCAACAACCGACAATCCACAAACCAAAAGCAGAAAAACCCCTAACGTATGTAACCCCCTGATCCATTTTAACACAAGCATGTGAATTACATTTTTAATGTTCATCAAGAGTTTTGCCAGTTCCAGATCTGTAACTTTTTAGTAGGTTGAATATTGTTCATTCATTTAATTGTGCTATGTACACTGCTGCATAGTCCTAGCTTTTTAGCTAAAAAATATAGCAAATATGTTGGTTTTACACTGGATGCTACCTAATGCTCATAGTTTTTTCCTTAGGTTTCTCTGGCATTCTTTTGGATCTCTTTGGGATGAGTGGAATGGTTTTAACGTTGACCCGAACTGAATATGTTACAGGAGATAAGAAAAACCTTTTAATATAAATAGTGCATAGACAAGAGATGATAAAGACAATTTCAGGCATATAGAAAAGGCAGACAAGGAAACTGAAATCAAGCAATTTCTGCTTGGGTCTGGTAGATGACTGATTTCACACGCTTTTCAGCATAGGAATGTGGATGTTCATGAAAACTTGATCAAGAGCCATATCCAAAAGAGCATTTGCATATCTGAAATAGAGTGTACAAAGATTTTAAAGGCCTACATCCAAGATTGTCATCCAAAATTTCTTTTGTTCAGACACACTTAAGCCTGAAAGCACCGCTGAACTGTAGTGCTCCTTTGGGGGAGGAAAACAAGTTAGCTGTGAGAAGCTGATGGCCTAGTCACAGTCAGCCGTAGGGACGGGCATCATGCACCTCCTTCTGCTGCCGACGGGTTAAAGTCACACAGGTCCCGGGAGTACTTCTGTGCCTGCCACTTGTCACACAGAATGGCTCGTAACTACCGGCACGGTAGAAAATCATTACATAAATGAGGCAGTATGTGTACTGCTTACTGTCATGAAGAACTGCAGAAAATAATAAGGAAGACTGAAAATGTATTTTTATATGATAGTTGATACTTGTATTCACGCTGAGAGACTGTATTCAGCAATTATTAGTGATGTTGAATAAGAGCAAGTAGAGCAGTCTCCAGAAGCTAAGGGGTTTGAGTAAAACCTGTTCAAACTAAGTGCTCCATCGTCTAAAGAAGCAGTGGAGCGAATAGTTCCTATTCAATAAAACATTTGGTACTGAGTATAGGATGTATGGAATTAAAGTACTAGTGGATTCAGATTAGATTTGAATAAGCTGTTGTTATAAGGACAAGTGTTTAAAGTAATATATTAACTACCCAGTGTCAGCTTCTGTAGTCTAAAAGATAGTTTTCAGGCTGACCTTATTTAATTGTTTCACTGGTGGTTTGGATGAGGATAGGGTTGAGATTTGTAACTGATTGCGGTTTAATGTAAGCAACAAACTATGGCAGGTGTTTTGTTTTGGGGTTTTTTTGTTTGTTTTATTTCCTGAAAGATTTTCTAGCAGTTTTTTATAGATTTCTGATATCAGAGAAGTCCACAAACCATGCAGACCCAAAGCCATAATTTATTTGGCTTTACCCTGTGCTGGGCTTTTTCTGGAAGCAGGCAACCCTTGATCCTGGGGACCCAAAGCATTCCCATGTTCCTTTCCCTGTGGAAATTGGACTTCACATGACACCAAGTTAGGTGGGAGTTTTGATCTGCTTGAGGGTAGGGAGGCTCTACAGAGGGATTTGGACAGGCTGGATCAATGGGCCGAGGCCAAGTGTATGAGCTTCAACAAGGCCAAGCGCTGGGTCCTACACTTGGGCCACAACTACCCCACGCAATGCTACAGCCTTGGGGATGAGTGGCTGGAAAGCTGCCTGGTGGAAAAGGACCTGGGGGTGCTGATTGACAAGTGGCTGAATATAAGTCAGCAGTGTGCCCAGGTGGGCAAGAAAGCCAATGGCATCCTGGCCTGTATCAGAAATAGTGTGGCCAGCAGGAGCAGGGAGGTGATTGTGCCCCTGCACTTGGCACTGGTGCAGTTTTGGGCCCCTCACTGCAAGACAGACATTGAGGTGCTGGAGAAAGTGCAGAGAAGGGCAACAAAGCTGGTGAAGGGCCTGGAGAATGAGTCTTATGAAGAGCAGCTGAGGGAACTGGGACTATTTAGTCTTAAGAAAAGGAGGCTGAGGGGAGACCTTATTGCTCTCTACAACTACCTGAGAGGACATTGTAGAGAGGTAGGTGCTGGTCTCTTCTCACAGACAATTAATGACAGAACAAGAGGGAACAGACTCAAGCTGCATCAGGGTAGATTTAGGCTTGACATTAGGAAAAATTTTTTCACTGAAAGAGTTGTCAGGCATCGGAACAGGCTGCCCAGGGAGGTGGTTGAGTCTCCAACCCTTAATGCGATTAAAGGTCGTTTAGATGTGGTGCTTGGAGATATGGTTTAGGGGTGTACTTGGTAGAGTAGCGTTGAGGGTTGGACTTGATGATCTCAAAGGTCTTTTCCAACCTGAATGATTCTATGATTCTATTAAATCACTGATTTTCTGCAGAGTTTCTCCAAGTCATCCTGGACACCATGTTTATTTGCAACAGGCGATGGAAGAACGTATTTGGACAGGTCAACATGCTTCCAGTTGTAGAAATGTCCTTACTGTTGGGAGGCTGTGCTGAACCTCTTTGTTTTGGGATGTCTCCTGCAGTTACTGCCCGCGCACAAGGGACTGCAAAGGGACAACTAAGGGAACTAACGAAGGGAATCCATAGTGGTCTTGCAGATTAGTTTCACTGGGATTTAAATCTCGTTCCTTTGCCATATAGGCAAACCTAGGCAGATTCTGTTCGGGGCGATCATTCATTCTCTAAAGCAGCAAATCTCTTCTGTGGTTGTTCTGCTCTGTCCCTGTATCACCAGAAGGTAAAGCTACTTATGCATTTAAAAAGGGGCCACATCTGGTTTTCCTTTTTGCTTTTCTTTTCCATACAATTTTTTTCTCACCAGTCAGGGAAGGTACTGTTTGGGTCTAGAAGAATATCTAGTATGTGGGCAAGACTGCCACTGATTTTACTGTTCCTGTTTCTCAAAGTGGAAAATTAAAATGAAGAAAAAGCATACATGGCAACATTAAAAACTTCCATCAGAGCTGTGTATGTTCAGTGTGGCAGTACGTACCGGAGTTAGATGAGGCCTTGTCTGCCATCTCACAACTCCTGACAGCATTGCATATTTGTTTTTTAGTAGAAATTCTGAAAACGTGTGAAATCTGGTATTTGTGCATTTTTTGCCTCTGCTGCGAAGTCATTATTGTCTCATCTCTCAGAAAATGTATCATCCAATTTTAGAAGCAGACTTCATATCCATTGTTCGGAAGAGGGATAGACAGTTTTGATTGCATTTTGTGTTATAAACAGCAAACTCACTATAGAAATGGCTGGACTTATTGCACTGAAAAAACCCTCTATGCTGAGGGCACTGTTTGCATGAAAAGCCTTCTGTACGTAATGTGAAAGTTTCTACGATTGAGAACTGCACAGTAGTAGTAGTTAGGGCTTTATTACTTAGTTCTAATTTGTATTGATGGCCTAAAAAAAGTAGCATGCTTTGCAGTTCTATGAAAGAAAAGATTATAAATGGAGATTAATTATAATTTTGCTAGCTCAGTACTTGTAAAACTAAAGCAATTTATATTCTTTCTCTTAATGATCTCCATTCCTGATTGCAGTAATGTAATCTAATTGTGATTATGATAGTATCTGAATCATGTGGGCCTCTATGTGATTGGAACTACTCTTTGCATTAAAAAGTAATTTTGGAGTAATGATGAAAAGTTACTGTGGAAAATTGGCAAGTAATATATTTTACTCTGTATCTTAAGTTTCTGCTTTCATTTTTGATTATATCTTATAGCAAGGATAAGTATGATACTATATCAAGGATTTATTACATCAAAGACTTATCAATGATAACTATGAGTATCAAGGATAAGCATGATATTATTGGAATAACGCAGATATGGTTGAGGCAAGAAATTGAGGTTTTGAGATACTAGTCTGGGGTTCATGGAGAGAAAGGGTAGACGGAGGAGGAGCCGTATCAGTATTCCTGGGAGATGAGTGTCTTCAGAGAGAAATGCTGCAAGTATTTTGGCTGACATGGCAATGTCAATTCTGATAAAAGTTAAGCACAATAAAGGTAGTCAGGTGGTTTTCTGAATGATTCTTTGAACTTCTAGGTCTTTGCTTACAGATGAGAGAGGCCTTCAAGAGCGCCGGAACTTTGATAAAGATGGCTTTTAATTACTCTGTTATCGACTACAAGAAGGTAAAACTAGGGAGGGAATACTCATGTCTCCAAAGCTAATGTAGGATCGCCTCTACTTTCTTGTGCGCTTTATTGAATTGTCTCTCAGAAACTATTTCAATTAATTCAAGGATTTGAGCTAAGGGTAAAAAAGGGTGTTGAACTGGAGAGGTAGGAAAGATCCAACGATCTCGACATTGTTTGATTTAAAATATTTGTTGAGGAGTAAAAAGCAATGCAAGCCTTATGGCAGGCTGACTTTGAGGGAATGCAAAGTGTGCTAAGGAATTTTTATCAGGATTTTATTATAATGTATGGTAAATCTACTGAAGAAAATTGGAATATATTTCAGAAACAGTTGGAGGACATTTGAAATTCATCCTGGTTTAAGTCTAAAGAAGGATAAAGGTAACAATGCCCAATGTGCCTAAGTAGGGTTGTATAGTAAAGAGTAAGATAAGCAATAAGCACAAGGTGTTGAAAAAAATACACAAAATCTGGTAAGGTGGAGCAGTTGAAAGGCTATTAAAAATAAGCAGACGCCAACTGAAAGGCTAATTAGAAAAGCAAAAAGGAAATGCTGAACACTAACTGCAGAAAAAAAATATTTGAGATGATAATAATATCCTGTGAATATATTCCAGAAAACTGAAAGGAAAAATAGATCCACAAATCATGATAGTGTGGACAAAGCCATAACGGATTTGTTTAGCAGGTTTTATTTTTGCGTGTGAATACACAGAGGCAGATGGATGGATGGATGGATGGGCAGATGGAGAGCTGCTGAACAAAGGAGGAGTATTTTGCTTTATATTGCAACACGTGCATCCTCACCTGAAAAACTGACAAACGTGACAGATATCACAATATTCCTTTCATAAGCATTTAATGTGACCTGATTGGCAATAGGGGATACAAAAAAATCAATCCAGAGTCAATCAAATTTTAAAGAAAACCAGACCTATTGATAGTATTTGTTATGGGAAATAGCCACAAAACCCAAGAAGTAGCCCGTCGCTCTGGAGGAAAGCGTGAGCAGAAGGGGATGTGCGGGAAGTGTGGATACATCTAAAGTATCTGAGGTAACTTAGTTAATCTCAAAAGTGGTTGAGTCTCGCATTATTTGCTCCACGGACTGTATTTGGGCCAGGCCTGTGCCACCACTAGTGCCCTTCCTAACCCTAAGTAGTCGGAGGCGAAGCATCAAGAGCTCTGGCTCCAGCAATGCCTCCTGGCATGGGGTGGGATGCAGCTCCCTCCCCTGCAACACAACATACACTTAAAATAAAAGTTATTACTTATGACAAGCTGCAAATCTTCGTTGTCCCTTTTTGCTTCCAGAGGTGTTTCCAGCACTCCCCTCGCAAGTTAAAAAGAGCTTGGTTCTCATGACTTTTGTTTCAAACTTGTAATTTCTCTTAGCTGCTGTTTGCCTCTGCTAATGGTTTGCATAGCAAAGTTTGGGCTAACCCGCAGCTTTGGGTGGCAATAATAAATGCAGACAAGAATTGTTTTCTTTAGAATGACTATTTCTTTTCAAAGTGTTTTTCAAATAGCCAGTATTATTCTGAATTTCCCCCATGATGCAGTGATTTTTGCTCCCCCTGCTGTCACTACAGCAGCAAATTAAGCACTCCTTTTGCCCACCGCCAATGTGTATTGATAATGTTGATGCACAGGATATTTTTGTTAAAAACAAACACTTGCAGCAAAGGGAGGAGAGTGCCATACGGTATTTAAAAAAAGCCAGCCCAGGGAACATTCCATATTTTAGACCCCAACGGCAGTACGTGCTGAGTGAAAAGTCGGCAAAAATTGATCAAGTGCAAAGATTATTTGCTCTTCTAAAAGACTACTCCAAGCAAGAGAGAGTTACCAAAAAAAATAAATAAGCAGTTATATTACCAACCCTTTTTGTGTCTGAGGATGCTCAAATGCTCGCCTTGGAATAACTCGGAATTACTGCACTGAAATCGTTGCTTTACTCTCAGCCCCTTTCAGAGGTGTTTCTGTAACAAGCTTTTTTTTTTTTCTTTTTTTTTGCTTTCCAGTGATCTAATCTGCTGAAAGCTCTTTCCTTCAGAATTAGTTTTATTTACCTGTTTGGGTTTTTGCTCACAGAGACGCCTACGAGGCCGTGTGACGGTATCTGGGTAGGAAGGTACAACCTCTACCTGCCTCTGGGCAGCGCCAGGGCAGTCTCTGGGAAGCAAATTTTTGGGAGTTGAAACCTCACTCTGCAAAGGGCTTTTCGTTTAGTCCAATTAGCAGTCCTGTTTTTAGATGCCTTTTGCTGCAACCATGCATGTCGGTGGCTATTTAAAGAATGGGATATCTGAAATATACCACCCCCTCTCTTTTTCACAGCAACAGCTAAAAATCTTCCCTTTATTCTCTGTGCATCGTAACTTTCCCTGCCTGTCGCTACCTGTCCTCTGCTTTTGGGGGGTTTGCAGGGCATTGCAATGAATTATTTGCACAGCGCAGTGGAAGCCACGGGTGGAAACTCGACCTGGGCGCAGAGCATCACCAGGGCTTGTAGGGGACAGAGCCCTTAGGTCCCGACTGAAGGTGAGAGGTGGCCGTGTAGTCCTGTGCCCCATGCCAGGAGGCATCACTGCTCAAGGGACATCCTGGCCAAGCCGGCCGCCCCTATTGTACTTAACACCACCTCTGTTTCTTAAAAAACAAACAAACAAACAATTCAAAAAAGGCAAAACCAGGCTAAAAGGCTTCCAGAAGGAGGCGGGCGGGCAGGAAGGTTTCTTCCACAGAGGGCCAGTTTCTCAGCAACGCGCCGTCCTCCTGAGGCGTCGGGAGTTGGGGGGCCCCCTTGCCCCCGCGAAGGAAGTTCCTCGGGTGCCTGTTAGACATTGAGCGCTTTGTGAGGGGCTGCGGGGCCGGCCGGCTGTCTGCCCGCTCCCTTAAGGGAACTTGACAGATCTTAAAAAAAAAAAAAAGGGAAAAAAAAAAAAAAAAGAAAAAAAATCAATTTTAAGCTCACATGCCCCAGTGGGTGCCAAAGCCACTTCAGAGAGGCTGAGAGATGGCTGAGTCGACAGGATTTGACTTCCAGAGGTAGAAAGGTGACAAACTCCATCATGAGAAAGGGGCAGCTTAGGGCCTCCGAGGCCGAACCTGCTCCCAGGATCCGGGGCCCAGCGTTGTATTGAACCTATTTATCTCTTTCATGGGCCCAAGGTACCACGGGGAAAGAAAAGTTGTTCAAAAAAACGCTGGCAGAATTCAAGGGTGTAAATGATGAATTACTTTTCATCAGCTGAAAGGAAACATACTCCGGAACAATACTGAAAGGGAGCAGGAGCATCTGACCTCCTGCTTCAGAGCAGCCAATATCTTCATTCAAGAAGACAACCATGAAATTACACAGAAAATGGGATTGTCATGAACAGCCCCTTGAAATCTCAGTATACAGTCATTACTGCATGGGAAAAAGCCTTCATCCACACATCATAACTTGTAACAGACAAGGGGGGAAAAAAAACCCACCCTGAAAATGGGCCTTGGAGTTACCAGTAGGAATGTAGAAAATATTTGTTGAATCAAACTTTTCCCCTCTAGTCTCCCAAATCATTGTAAACAGACATAACAATGTTCTAACTCCATAGTAATACTGGCTTTCTGGCCACAGACAGCTCGTTGGAGCTGTTTTGTAAATCAAAAGAAAGGAAGAGAGAGGGAAAGCCAATCTATCACTTTATTTATATTATCCGTCTTTGGTGAATGATTTATCATTTAAGTGCTTTGAGAAGAGAGTCCAGAAACCGTTGTCCAATTAGTGCTGCCCTCTTAAACTGCATACTATAAATATTCGTAATTATCAGAATCACAAAACAATGTTCATCAGAGCTTCATATTCAGGGTAACAACTTACTTTCTGGATTTGCGTAGCAAAGTTTATATTTATCCAAATTAGGCAGAGAATAGAAAGCAAACAAGAGGCTCTTGGTTTATTTGAGAATGAAACCAATCAGAGAGAACGAGAAGCCAGGAATATGGGGATAAAAATAACACATTTAACTGTTTATTTCTTTATTCTTGCAGATTTCTACATTGACTTTAATTAAGCTAGCCGTGGGCTAGTGGGCACGGAGCGGGGGTTTTTTTATTCTTTTTAAATTTTTTTTAATTCCTCATTAGGCTGCTTTTTCCTTAGCTCTCGTGGCTTTAATGACTAGTCCCATTAAATAGGTCAATGGGCTTCTTTTATTTCAAGTTTTATATAGACTCATTCCACTGAGTCTTAAACACCGAGCACCCAAAGTCTTTCTAGGCATATTTCTTCTTTCCTGCAGCTAAAGATGCATTTCTTCTGCTTTCTCTCCACAGCAGCTGACCTTTCATTGCAACGTACCTGGGGAAAGCTCTGGAAAGCTGGCACCAGTCTGGGCTAGCCATGGGCAAAAATACCTCCCAGGTAAGTGCTTGGCCAAGGTTTGCAACCCCTGTAGGCAGTGGTGAGGAGAAGGAAGAGGGGCAAAGGCACCTGCGTGCCCTTGCACCACCTTCCCTGTCCCTCTCTGGCTGGGTAGCGCTGTTGGCAGGACCAAGGGGGGTGATGTACATGGCCAGCCTACAGTTGGCTGCTCTTTGGACAGCCAACCTGAAGAGCGTAGGCGTCTGACTTGAGTGCAAGTGTTGCACAAAAAGGTTGTGACCTGAGGAGCAGGACCACAAGAGCGTTGCCCATGCTCCCAGCTCCTGCAGAGGGGACACCGCAGAGCCTCCTGCCCTGGAGGGCTGGACCAGCCCTTTGCAGGGCACAGGGGCTTGGACCAACGCAAAGAGAAACATGAAAGGGAAGTTGCCTTGCGAGGGAGTCAAAAATACTGTTTACCTAGGAAAATGAATAAAAAAGAAAAATCTTGGGGTTTGAGTGGGGGGAAAGAAAAAGCTGTGAATTAATGAGATTTAATTATTCAATATCAGGAGTCAGAACGTTTTTTATGGGACTTTGCTTGATGGTCAGTCTAGAACATAACTTTATGCTGTAGTATTGCTTTTCAAGCAGAAAACAGCATAAGGGCAGTGTTTCCTACGTGCTTCTGTAACCCTACAGGACGAATTACTGTGCTCAGGTGGTTTGGAAATAATCACTTCTTCTAGGTGGTATGGATATTGAGAGCTGCTGTACCCTGCTCTTCTGGCCAGCGGTCTGCATGGAGTACCTTCTCCTGAGACATGAGGTTGGTGCCTTAGTTTTCTCTGCAGCAGAGCAGAGGCTCTTTCCTTGTGAATACTTCACACCTAGGAGAGAGAAGCAACACTATTGCCTTCTCTAAATGTTTCCAGCCTACCTGAGTTGCTGCACCACAAGCATATTTGTCCAGGGAACACCATATACTGGGAGTTATTTGTCTTCCTTTTCTCCCAAGTCTTTAACAGGTCCTTGAAACATGTTTTTTTTTTCATGCAGTCTTTTAATAAAGTAGCCCATTCTAGCACCAAATCGTACTGCACAAAATATGCAATGTCCCTAATGTGTCAGGGAGAAATCTGGCAGAAAGGTGTGTACAAACTGGGAAAAACTGTGGTCCTCGTCGGTTGCCACAGGTAGAAACACAGCAATTGTAGTGCAATGTGCAGCAAATTAGGTGACTGTGTACTATTTGAAGATTGAAATTCAGACAACCTTTCAGATACAATTCGAATTTTGTTATTTTAAGTGCAAGCAGGGCTAAAAATAATCTGAGTCTCAACTCATATCTCCTAAGCATGTATTCAAGACATCTAAATTGGGAATGAATCAGCCCCTGTGAGTTGTGAATCCCAATCTAGAGGTGTCTGTGTGTCTCTGCTACCCCCGAAAGGAGTCTGTGGAGACTTTGCTCCTCAGCCCAGTGCCTCAAGCAAGAGGAGATGAATCTTATCATCTAGCTGCAATTTGTAGAGTAATTAGGACCTTGACTGTGACAACCTTTAGCCTGTCAGCAGTTGTGGTTTAGCTCATAGTTAAAATGTCAGTGACATCTATATTGCAGCTATTCTAAATATATCCATATTTTAACTAGATGAGGTGATATGTGGGTTTGCAGTGATTTGTTTAGATACACAGGGTAGAGTGAAAGGACTCTTTAAACTGGGATTGACTCCATTTTATTGTCTGAAAGGTGATTTTGATTGCTTTTCCCTCCTTTAGAGTTGAATGGTGATGACACCAGCTTTACTGCAATGGGAAAGTAGAGAGCCCCCAAAGTATAACCAAAGAGTGGCAGCAGGGTATGGTGAGTACAAACCTGTCACATGCTCTATTCCACAGCAAAGGGTGCCTTTCATTCAGATTTAACAGATTAGGCAGGTATAGCTAACCAAGCAATTTGACCACTGATCAATCTTCAATGCTCCAACAAACTGACCTCAAACTACATGAAGTCTGTGCAGCTGAAATTTGAAGTCTTATTACATACATAACTTTTTTGTAACCTGCATATGTTTCAGCACACTGTTAAGGAGTTGCCATTATCCTAATTGTAATTAAATCACTTGAAATAAATTTGGAGATTGTAAACAGTGTAAAAAAATATCTAAATAGGGAGCTGGTCCATTGATTTCATGGCTAAGTCATCACCTTATGTACAAATGATACTCAGATGCCACAACTGAGAAACAATACCTTTAATACAGCGGTCAACATGATGCTGTTAAAGTCGAAAACTGATTGAAAAAGACCCCACTAATGTGAATATCTCTGTTTCTCAGCAGACTACCATGTACCATTGCACCATGTAAGCCAGTCTGAAGGTAGATCGAACTTTTGGCATACAGATCAGTGTTACAGATGAAGAGTTTTGTTCTCGCCGGGGAACACTCAGTTGTTCCTTCTGGAGCAGGGAGTTTTCTATCCAGATCAGAATTTCTAAAGTATTAAGCACCAGAGAGGCAATTACTGGGATTTTCAAAAGCGTCTGGGCACCGGGTGCCAAATGAGTTTCTAGGTGATTTTTAAAATGATGTCTAGAACCCATCTGCATCCTTTGGCACCCAGATAAGCTTCAAAGTGCCGGGTTTAGATGTCTGCCTTGATTCATGATGGATATAGTCTGTAGCACAACTAATTGTGACTGACAGCACAAAGAGACAGGTGCAAAATGGAAGCACAGGTCTAAAAGCTCGGTCTCATGTAGCTGATGGACGTTTAGTATATTTTTAATGTTTCACTTCACTGGCTCCTTAATTAAATAAAAATATTTCAGATAGAGCAGCAGAAATCAACTTCTTTGACTGATATGAATCCTGTTTACTCTCCAACTCTGAACTCAGCAGGTTAAGTAATTGGGAGACAGAAAAGTTCCTATATTTCTATTTCCAGCTGGTGGTACACAAAAGGCAGGAAGTTATCTCATTAATGGGGCACCAGCTTTATGCAAATTATAGTAACAAAAAGGCTTCCCTTCATACTTTTCATAAATTACCTAATAAAGTAGGAATAAATGGCCATATTCAAGAGCCTTTGTTGTATTTTTAGCACAAGACTCTTTCTGTTACTGCAAATATGACTAAATGCGCCTCGTTCAAAAGGGGTGTTTATGAAATAAGGCCACTCAAAAGCTTTTATTCCTTAACAGCCTTCAGTTACTTTTATGGCACAAAATTAACATAATTAGTCACAGAGAATAGATGACATAAGCAGCGTGCCATGCACAAAAGGGGAAACCAGTATCTAAGGAAGGTATTTTGAGAGATCAAAAATTTTCAAAGTGCTCAATACTAGAAGGTCCTTTTTATTTGTGCACAGCCTTAAGATACTTTCTTACTCCGTGAAATTCACATAATGAGATGCAGCAGACAGATGACATTAGCGATGAGCCATTAGAAAGAGGTCAGTTTCCTCTGAAAGATAGTCACTGTTCCTGCTCGTCATTAATTTGCAGCTTCAAAGCAGTGAGCATATGATAGTCTGGCATGTTAAGCAAGTTGCAGTTATCTTTAAATAACCATTTTTTTCCAGTTATTAGAAGCTAAAGTTTTTAAACTTCTGACTGAAAGCAAAATTAAAGCACGCAGCAGTGTAAAAAGGCTATGGAGAGATTAGAAAAAGGAAATCAAATATGTTTTATAAATGAAGTTAGCTTTTCCCCAGGGAAAGGCTGCCTTAACTTTTAGTTCAAGAATTTGGGGTTGCTTATAGACCTCATGGACTTGATTGCTTACTGCTAGATGAGAGAAAAGTAACTATTTTTAGCTGTTATCTTCTTGCTGATTAACGTGCCCCGATCTAAAGGGCAGACATGTACAACTACGTAAATAGCATCGCAGCCCAGAAACAAAGATATCTGAGAACGCTTGAACAAGGTGAGAGGAGATAAAATGATCCGCCGCGCTTATGACTTGGTGTGAACTTTGGTTACATCTCTGTTTTGGCAGCGAAGTATATTTAGATATTAAAAAAAAAGCTTGGGATACTCGGATCATGTCTTTTCTACGAGTGATTAGGGAGTAAGAAGTGTAGTGCAGCGGGCAACTCCAATGCGTAGCACTGAAGTCTTGGTATAAAAAGACTTGTCACTTCTCCAACTAATGTCACATGTCCAAGCTGGTACTAACAGACGCTCTTGTTTTATAATAAATATCCTTTCATTTCTACTCTTCATAGTTAATGCTGAAGCGATGTCACGGGTGAAGCCTCAGAAGGATCCCGGTCTAAGCAACTGGGTCCGATTGTTCAAGCCCAGACTTAAGTCACGCTGCCTGGGCAATGCAGGACAGAAGACAGCACTGCTAATGGATCTACACCCCATCCGGCTTACCAGGGTTAACACAGGAAATAATAAAGTCATAATCTGCCCTGTAAAGATTATCATTAATTAGAGTCTTTTTGCTTAACTCAGTGGATCATGCATCAAGGTGATCAAGCAAGTCACTCAAAGTTAGAGCGTGGTGTCCTCGGTTCTCTCTGTCACCTTTCTTCAGAAAGACCCCACCCCACGCCTGCACTACTCATCCCAATTTCCCAGCGGGATGCTTGCCACAGAGTTACTCATCCCCTGCACCATTAGCACTGTCCCTGGCACAGCTTTGGCCAGGAACAGGGTTTCTTCCGCAACGTAGGCACCATACTGCTCTTGGGGAGGCCAGGCAGCCATAGAGATGTGATCTAGACTGTGTCCCTTACCCTCAGAGCCAGGCAACAGCCTTGCTTGACTATAAACTGATTGAGACACAGCCCCTCGGATCCACCCAAAGCCAATCACCCATTAGCAGGGTCTTCCTTTTCCAGCCCATGGCAGGGGAGGCCAAGCCTTGTAGGCATCTAATGCAGGTAACGCTGCTAAAAGTCTGAAGTAGGACGGGACGAAGCTGAGCTTGAGTTCTTCTGGAAAATCAGCTAACTGCACAAGCCCGGGGGCTATCATTCATCTGTGGTGTTTTAATTTGGACTGGACTTTCATTCTGCACTGTGATTTACTTGGGATGAAAGCAGGGTTCACTGAGCGAGGAGAAGTGCAGGATGTTTTACAGCCTGGCTGTGGGCTAGGCTGCTTTGAAACTCATTTAGAACTACCAGTAATGCCTTTTTTTTTTTTTAGATTTGGGTCTGGTTGTGGATGTACCGTAACCTTTTGCACAGCAGACGCATCCGAACTTTGGATTCAGAGTTGAATTCAGGTGTAAATTCCCCTGAAGCCTCAGGACAGCCCAGTTTGATGTCCCAGCCTGGTTTTCTAGGAGCACTTCCCAGTGCTACCCTGCTAATTTAAAGAGCTCTATCTGATTTAAACTGGTGATTCCAGTTGGTCACGTGTCTAACGCCAGCACTGCTTCAAAATGACTTATTTACTGATTGAGTTTTTATCAACAAGGGATTACCAATACTTTTAAGAAGAGAAATTTTTAGGTACCAAGCCTCTGGAGCCCTGTATCTGAAAGCCCTGGTTTCAAAGCAGACCATCCCTTTCTGGTAGCTGGCATCAGCACTGGGGTCATCACTCCCAAAGGTGGGAGTGTTTCTGAACTTGCAAACCTTCCCATTGCAAGGGGAAATCCAACCAGCTGAAAATTTAGGAAACAACTTGTAAAATAGGCACACGCAGTTAAGAACAAGATGATAAAATTAGTAGAAGGTTAAAACCCAAGCAATCCTTCTCCTTGTTTCTCTTACGGAGAAAGACCTACATTTAGGACAGTGCTGTCCTTCATTTTGTAAGAACCTTCCTTGAGTTGCTTTTGCTGCACTTTTTTAATAGTTATTTAGGTATGGAGCAATATTTGTGGACTGCTCTTGTATAGCATGTTAGAAAAAATAATCCATCTATTAGATAAAGAGTGTGGGGAGACTGGACAGGTGGTATTACATGAATCCCAACCCCTGGCCCCTGCTTGCCTGGTTGTCAGAGAGACATAGCCACTAGTTTTGGAGGAGATTGTCTTTCCTCTCTTTTGACAATAAACAGAACTTTATTTGAACCTAAATAAGTGGTGTCAAGTTTCAATATTTAGGCCAAAATTATCAATTTTTCTTTTTTTTTCTGCTGCATGAATTTTTTAAGGAAAAACCTAAAACCAAAACCATTTTGCCTCAGAACATACGTATTTTGATCCTAAAGCGTTGCTGTTTTTCCTAATGGATGCTTTAGTCCTGCTCCTGTTATGCCCTTTGGGTCACTCCCTGCCGCTGTACCGTGACTCTTGTATGCTCCTGTTTCAGCTGACCAAAGCACACCGTGGGGTAAAACCATCTCGGGCAGAGGTGATGCGAAGTGCTCTGTGCTACTTTTGCGGGTGTACACACATCACAAATTGGTCACAATCACTGCCAAAACCAGAGCCCTCCTTGTACTCTCCTTTGAGTCTTCAAATGCTGTACCAGGTTGTGAGTTGGGACAGGGACTGGGCTAAGACTCCTCACGTGAATTGCTGTGTTGGCCTGTGCCTTTTTGTGGTGCAAGGCCACAAGTGGTTTGTTTGTAGGAAAGTGAAAACTGAGAGACCTAAAACTTTGGTGTGGAATTGCGAGTTATTAACAGACCCTTGCTAAGGCTTGCAGATGTATCACACATCTTTGAGGAATTACTGAAACTCATGTACTACCTTTATGTCCAAAAAGTGAAGCAGTTACTATCAGCAAATGTTGTTCTCAACTTGTCTGTGCCAAAATGGGTAAAATACGTTCCAGCTAGTTTTTAATCTGCTTTCACATACATTGGATGCAAACTATCAAGTGATAATGTGGAGATGGTCTCCTAAAGATAACCTTATGATGCAAAGTACAAAAAATATGGTTGGATGACCTAGGAGAAGGGAGATTTGAACGTACAACAGATTAAAAAAGCAGCACTGAAAGCTGAGGAAATGCCACCGTGATTCTGCCAAATCAGTGAACAGGTCTATGGCGAGTGTACAAATGTCAGTGCAGAGATGTGTAAGCTGCAAACGTGCTCCAACAAACGATACACAGTGAACAGAAAGACAAGGTGCAGGATCAGTTTGGGGAAAACGTGGAGGAAGACAAGAAGGATTTTACTGCTATTTGAAATGAGAACTTAATGTCTTTTAAGTGCCTTTTATTACATTCAGCCTGCTTCTTCAAGGGAAAGTATGGTTTGTTTGTGATACATTTATAAAATTATTTCTGTTCCTTGCTTGTACTAACTTCTAATTTTTTGACTTTCTATTTTTTTATATAAAGCTTAAGTAATATACCACTATATGTCTATCCCAAAATGGAAGTTGTCAGCAATAGGAACTTTTCACTATAAAACTTCCATTTGGCTACCATCACCCTAACTAGGCATAGCATAGCCACAGAGGTGTCTTCAAAAGGAGCATTAGAATTTGTCACGTAACTTGATTCCAATATCCAAAGTGTATAAGAATCAACATCCAGGCACTCTGAAAGCCTTTAAGAGTAATGCGTCTTGGTTTTTTTTTTCTTGAGATGAAAAAGCAAATGGAGAAGGAAAAAAAGGTTAAAAAATGTCTTTTTTTTTTTCCTCATTGAAAGGTAGAAAATATCCACAGATGCTTTTTACTTTCTCTGAAAAATTCAGTATAGAACAAATCCCAGCATGCTACTGATGAAGAGTTCAGCCTAGTCCTTGACATTAGACAGTAGGATAGGATTTGTGAAAGAGCTCTGTTGACCTAATAATACTCCCATTTACATCAGCAGGAGTAAATTTAATCAATGCCGAGCATCTTTGAAAGACTCATGCTTAAAATGTCAAAAAGATGCTACTTCAGAATATTATATTTGAGTCTGATTACGCACTATTTTTTGTCTGTTATCTTGTTTACATTCTTTTGACAGTGAAGGTGTTATATGTAGGACTTATAACCGAAAGGGCACACTGAAGTGGAGGTGTTACTGCGACTAGAATCGTGCAATAATATTGAGTATTGTCAATTGCATGGACTGGACTTTTTAAATTTTTATCGTTTTCAAGGCCTGTGTCTGCCATTACTGATGATTTCTGTAAATGCCGTGATACCCAAAGCAATTTTGGAAGATGGATACAAAGGGGAAGCACTGCAGAGAAAAACTGAAGGGTACAAGACTTTTCCTGAGATTCCTGCAGTAAAAGGAAACCAATGGTAAGGAAAGAAATACAACAAAAGGAGATGCTAGCAATTTCTACATGCCACGTCTCAGAATGGATTATATCTGCTTTAACTAATAATCTATAGAAGGGAATGAGAGAATTATGAATTGGATGTTCTTGTTAAGGTCTAGTTCAGTTTAATTAAAACACGAACTCTAAAGCAATATGTATGTGCATGTGTCTGTGCACGCATAGCCTGGTTTATATATCAGCACAAACCAATACATAAAATACAGACACCCTTGTTCATTATACCTAAACTTTTGCTTTAAACCCAAACCTTTATACATTATTTTAAGCACATTTTTAACACATGTTAATAATATTCATGCTGTTGCTTTGAAAAATCTGCGAGATGTGGTTAATGAAGAGAAACTGCAGCATAAATTGCATGTAAAATATGCAATCCACAACAACATATTTTTTCTCAAGCTACAGTTTTTTTACATTAAACATCTTTTAGCTTGTTTAAATTTATTCCCTATTGTTTATAAAGAGCATCATCAGCCACCACTGCTTGAAACAACTACAAGTAGTAAACCAGGCAATCTTCTTACTTTAATAAGATTCTTTGGTTAAAAATAGATTTTAAGTCTATCTCACATTAAAGGATGTAAATCCTAATGAAATTGCACAAAATGTTTCTCATTTTCAAGGGTTTTTTTTCCACACAACCAAACACTTCTTTTTTTCTCTAAGTTTCACCAAAGAAAATAGCCGTAGGTTTTTGTCGTTGGTTTGTGATTTTTTTTCCTACTGGACAGTCCGTTACACACTGTCTGACGTGTGGTTTGCTAAGTAAGCCTCATCTGAAGGTCCAGTTCAGACCTGAGTAATATATTATTTTATTAATGTGTCCATAAGATTTTTCACAATATCTCACCAAAACGCCCTTTGCTGCAATTTCAAAGGACTGTTGGGTTTGCCTGTCCACAGTTGTCAGGAATAACAATTCATTTCCTTCGCCTTTGTTTCATATTCCAGATAGTTTCATGTGCAATTTCTCCTCAGTCTCTTCTATTGAACAAACAAGACTAATTCCTTACTTCCCCCCCTCAAAATTCTGATTTTCTAGAGGTTTATCATTCTCACTCTTCTCTTTTAGACTCTCTCGAGTTTGTTCACATCTTTCTTGACCTGGATATTTCATGACTGTGTGTAGCACTACAGCTGGGCCAAGTACGATCAAGTCCAAGAAATGGAGCAGGTTTTTTCACGTTTTTTACAGTTATATACATATGCATGCACCCTGAGGCGTTATGTATCTTTTTTTTTCCACAGCATTGTAACATTTAGGATTCTGATCTGTGTAGAACTACTGTCTTTACAGAATGTCCCCCATTCTGTATTTAACATCCTGGTTAATCCTAACTAACCATGAAAAATTGCATTTTTCCTTCTTTAATTAAATGTTATTTTTTAGGTCATTTCTCCAATTTGACAAGGTCTTTTGAATTCTAATCTTAGTCCTTAATGTACTGAGAGCCCATCTCCGCTTGGTGTTAGATGCACATGTTGAGGAGTTTTCAATTTCAGCTTTTACTGGACCAGAAAACTACTTCCTCTTCCTCATGCACAGGAAATGAGCTAGTACTCAGTAATCAAGCCAGGCTTTTACAGTTTAAGAGATTAACCCACTGCAAGCATAATATATATAATAAAGTTTTTCTTTATTATTATTAGCAAAATTGATGATGAACCCAAGACTATAATTTATGTCAGAATCCTGTTGTGGTAAGACCTATAAAAGCACACATGAAGACATGGACCCTGATTCAAATAATCTGGTGAAAAAACAGACACAACTGTTGACCACCATGAGGAACAAGAGGTGACTTACATTCATAGATCATCCAGTCAATCATATCAGCTGTATATGCAGCTTAACAGGTCTCAATCATTTTACAATATGTGTCAATAAATGAATAAGTGTTGGCCTCTGAAGCTGTTTGTCAGGTTGCTGATTTCTTACTGCCGCCGTGGAAGCCACAGATATTGAAAAATAGGAGAAGAGAGCCTTGGACCAGTTGTGACGTAAATATGGATGAGCGTAGGAGTGGCAGGGAATAGATGGATGTCATCTGAGGGGTGGCATCGCTGGACAAGCAATGGATAACACAGAGGGAGAGGTGCAATGCTGTGAAGGTAAAGCTGGAAAAAGGGTGTAAGGATTGGCGGAAAGGGATGGCCGACACATGGGATTTATGCTGGTCCTCCAGAAAAGGTGAAGGATGCAGTCCCATGGATGATAATTTCACTGAAATTTTCACAGAATTGACCTGGAAACCTAACAATTTAATTTGGTAGAGACAGATAAAGACATTTATTTCTGTTGGGTCTTGTTTTGTTGTTTGCTGTTGGTTGTTTGTTGTTGTTTTTTTTTAAGGGGGGTGTGTGCTAACGAAATTGTCGTCCTCGTTTCCATGTCTCTATTAGGACAAGATTTTGATTTTCCAAATTCACATCAAATTTATGTTTCACCCAAACATCTCGGAGTTGGCAAAGAGCAGAGGTCAAATGAATAATTTTGGAGTTGAGCTGAGGCATACCAGAGATGAGGTGAAATGTGTCTCTGTTTTTGCATTGCTTCTCTCAGTGGGCCCCTCTTTGAACAGTTGTGAGCGTGCTCCCGGCTAGGCTTTCTTCTGCGTTCAGGTGTGCTCTTTGTTGTATTAATGCTACTCAGAGGAGCAACAAGCTCTGCGCTGTTATGTAGCTACAGATTTGTTGGTTCTGCTAAGTAAACCAGGGCTGGTTTGTTCCTGTCTCTTGTATTTGTTATTCTACTTTCTCATTTACTTGTCTTTTTAATTTATTGGGACATACCTGAAGCCTGGTGTTAGTCGAATGGATAGAAAAGATAGAGGGACTTTACCTACAGTATTGTTGGCTTTTGCTGGAGGTCCTTAGGAGGACATACAAGGAACACTTGAAATCGAGGAATGGTCTGCACTAAGCAGACTATAAAAGTTCGAATTTGGGTTAGGAAGAGTATTGACACTATTGAAATAGGTTTGTCCACCTTTACTTTAGAGAAAGTTAGTGGAGCCTTCATGAGTCTGTGAGAATTACTCCTCAGCTCCATGTCCAGCAAAGCAATTTGTTGTCCTCCGGAGATACAGCTGATAGAAGAGCTGCAGTCAGACCTTAGGCTCTACACCTCACTCAGCAGGATCATACTGAGCTGAGTTACAGCATAATACCCTTGGATTCCAAATCACTGCCATGTGAAGGAAAGAAAGTAAGTCTTATTTTATTTTTCCTTCTAAATTAAAGAAGGGAATGAGTGCTGAAAGCCACAGTGAGAGGTCACACGTTGTCCCAAGTGTCCCAGCTGTAGGCTTCGGCTCAGTAAAGCACCCACCTGGTTGTGAGCCCAGCTTCCCACTGACTACCTTCTCAACTCAAAGATGAGAAGCTTGGAGGTCCCGTGCTGTGGCATCAGAGCTTCACATTTCCCCCACTCGTGGTGACCCAGCCCGGTAAGGAGTGTGGTGCTGCAGCAGAAAACAAAGGAACTGAAAGAAGAATTCTATTAATGCTGGCTGCTCTGATGCAAAACCAGATTTCATTTTTAGACTTCTATTTTCTACTTTAATTATATAAATCTGAACATACTTTCGAGATTATGAAATAAGAGCTGAGAAGCCAGTTATTTTTCATCATTTATTTTTAAAGCAAATTTATCTTTGAATTGTCATCTGTTAAAATTCCTGAGAAGCAGACCACAAATGAGTACAATATGAACACGATTTTCCATGCCAGCCCAATTCAAATAAGAGATGTAAAGATTTTTTTAGGCTTCCTTTGAACACTTCAATTGAACACGAAGTGCGACCAGTTCCACCTAAGTAAGCCATGGGTCTTTTTCAAAGTTTACACTGTGTATGTGCACATGTGTACATGTACATAGAAAACTAATACTAAGCTTAGCCATGTATTGGCAACATATACTCATTAAACCTTCAATTCAACAGTCTGAAACCTTGAAATACTCTGCAAAAAAGAACAGCTATGGGAACACAGGAAAGAACTAAAAAATGCTTTGTTGGAAACAACACAGAGGAGGCTTCTAAATGCTTCCTTTCCTGTCTGGTAATGGTCTACAATTTAAGGTCCTGATAACAATACTTGAAATTTTATTTCATATTTTGGTTTTTGAAGAGCTATTGTTGTATTGTATTAAAAATGAGAGGGATGAGAGATCTACTTTATGTGAAATTTTAGAACCATACCTTATTTTGGCTTCTTGCATATGGGGTAACCAAACTGTACGCCTGTATCATAGTTCTTTATGTTTATTTAGCAGTTATCGCCTTTTAATACAGTATTTCAATTTTGCTTTATAGGTCCTCTCTCTAGTAATCATTAGACACAACCGGTTGACTTTCTAAACTTGGGCTTATTGGCAATACACCTACTCTCTGCTGTACACTTGTGTCGTGCTTTGAGCCTACCCAGGTGGCAACAAAAGCCCCTCGCAGCCTCTTGCTCACCCCTACCCTGTCCCTCGGGGACGGGGAGGAGAAAATACAACCAAAAAGGCTTTTGAGGGTCGAGACACAGGACAAGGAGGGCTCAGTCACCAGTGATGGTCACGGGCAAAAGGCAGACTCGACTTGGGGATAACAACAGACATTTAACCATCATCATCAAGGATAATGAGAGACTCAACCAGGTCTTGAACACAACACACCTTTCCCACCAACCCCTCCGGTTTTCCCAGGCTCAGCTCTGCTCCCTCTCCCCCCCCACCAGCGCAGGGGCAGGGAATGGGGGTCACAGCCCGTCCAGCCTGAGGTGTCTCCGATGCTTCTTCCCGCTCAGGGAGAGGGGCCCTCGCAGCCCTCCCCTGCCCCACCGCGGGGTCCCTCTCCCGGCAGACATTCCTCCTCCATGAACCGCCCCAACGCGAGTCCTTCCCGCGGGGCCGCAGCTCCCCAGAACCCCCCAGCGCGGGTCCCTCCCGGGGCTGCCGCCCTCCCACCGACCGGCGGCTCCAGTGCGGGCGCAGTCGCGGCTGCTCCGGGCCCGGGCCCTGCTCCTCCGGCCCGGGGCCCTCCGCGGGCTGCAGGGCGACCTCTGGGCCGCCACTGGGCTCCAGGGGCTGCAGGGGCTCAGCCGCCATCTTAACCACGGGCTGCAGGGGAACCTCTGCTCCGGCACAGCTCCCTCTCTCCTTCCCCACTGACCCGGGTGTCCGCAGGGCTTTCTCTCCCCCGGCCCCCTTCACTCACCAACACACACAAACAAACCAACGAGATCCATCAGCCACTTCTTTCACTCTTAAATAGTCATTCACAGAGGCGCCATTGGCCTGGCCTTGCCCAGAGGTGGCTCCGAAATTGAAACCAGAGGATCTTCTCGAAGCCTTTTACAGGACCTACCATGTTAGCCCCGTCCCCCACTGCCAAAACCCTGCCAAAACCCCGCCAGACACAAACCACCACAACTTGCTGGTAGTTTCTGGGTATTTTGCTTTGTAGTTACGGGAGGCTCTTCTCTGTCAAAGCCCCCCCAAGCTCTTTTTTTTCCTCAAGTCCGGGTCTCACATGCCACAATATATCAAGTCCTGGTTGTCATATGTAGACAAGCCCTGTCTTCTGGAGATGCTTCATGGAAATTCCATCCTTAAAACCGATTACTCAACTAGAAATTTAATGTATGCTTTAGTTAAGAATGGGCATGTTTGTCTTCACGTGCTCTTCACTTTCTTCTCCTGAAGTGCTTTGGAGCAGCAGTCAGTGGCATCTGTTTAACCCAAGGTTTATCATGACCAGGCTTTGACTATCAATACAGCCACACGACGGTTTTTGGTGTACAAATCTTAAATAATAGCTATGTCAAATATCTATTTTTAATAACAATTTTTTGTATTAATAAGGCAAATCTGGAAGTGGCTCATCTGGCCAAAGACCCTCAAACATAGGCTCAGTATCCTGGAGTGTTGCTAGCCCCAGCCAAAAAGTTTTCCTGCCTGTGGATCTGCTTTAACCTGAGCAATAATGTGATTCTTTTAATTAAGTATGTCTTCTCCAAGGATACTGGACTTCTTTTCAGGCCGCTAAAAGTGTTTTTGTTTTTGTTTTTTTTTCTCTGTGTTGACTGAGGGATTGTAACTTAAAGTAAATTCCAGTTTTTCCTTTGTAGTTCATATAGTTGGTGTCTAAACTATGTAAAAAATGATTATTTTGGGGGTTCTGGTGAAGGATTCTGATTGTGTTATAAAGAGGAAGGAATATAAGAAAAATGAGCATTTATCACTTTGCAATTTACATACCAAGTTTAGCTCAGCTATGATTTAAAACAGCATATAAAGCCCCTAAATTGATCTTTGAACAGCAAAGTTGAGCTTAACTGCAGCAACGTTGTTGTTAGCATATATTAGAACAAAAGAACTTAACATTCATTCTTGAACTCTCCTGGAAATTTATTAACTCCTTGGTACTAAGAAATATAATTTGATGTCAGTGACTGTTGTGGTGTATTTTTGCATGAACTCTGATGGACTGAGTCATCCACATCTATCTCCAAAGGGTTGCAGTGACAACTTAGCGCTTTGATTAAAGGTTGCAGTGTTTATTTATTTGCTTTTATTCTGCTTGGGAGTCTCTCCTGCTAAATATATTTGCTTGAAGCCAGAACCCACACTTGCAGGTCCCTCCTGTTAACCAACCTTCTGGGACAGAACTGAGTTCCTGAAAGCCTAAGCCCAATATACCACAGTGCAGTCGTGAATCGAATAGGGAAAGGAAATTGGAAGGAGCAACTAAAGATATTTTACTCTTATGAATTAGTACACAAATACAGATTTATAGTCTGCATATGCGTTTTGTTTTTACTGATGGCTGTAACTAAGGACACCTGTAAGTCAAGGGAAAAGGGAAAGAATGAAAAATAAAGGGAGGAAACATGTAATAATATGCAGCATTTCGGAGCTGATTTGGAGTCCGTTATGTGAGACTTAAAAATTTGTTTTTCTTTTCCTGGAAAACCTGTATCATTTAGCTGGTGTGCCTTAGTGTAAAGTATGAAATATAATGATTTTCTAAAAGATTCTTTCAGCATTTCCAACGGAAATGTTGAGCTAAGTGTAGAATTTGTGGGATCAGTTAGCTTATAAATAATGATCCTTTATGCTGGCATTGGGAAATCTGTGTTCCCACAGCTAGTTCAATAAAGCAATTAATATCAATGAATGCTGAAGAAAGCAAATCTCTGTTCACTTTTGTCTGGATTAGTTAACATAAGAAAAATCCCATCCTTCTCCTAGAGTATTTAACCTTCTCCTAGGAAGACATGCTAATGAAAGGTAAATAAAGTGTGCTGCTTGACATGTGTTTGCTATTCCTTCCCGTTCCTCGTGTCACACACTTTCCCTCTTACAAGATGATTAACAATTTTTCTCTGGAAATCTTCACTGTGGTTATTTTGTTTCATGCATCCTTCTGTGCCAAACCTGTCTTGTCATTAGCCCTCCGCGCTCCTGCCGGTGTTCCTAGGCTAGATCCTGCTCAGCTGAATTTCATTACGGAGGGGCTTCACCTCCAAAACTCACAGATAATGTGTCTTAAGCACACACAGCGCTGCAGTCCGCAGCGTAGAAAACTCCTGATTTACTTGGCATTGCATTCGATCCGAGGGCAAGTGTTTCTCGTCTGACAGGGCATATTTCTGTAGCCCACGTAAATTGTCTGCTAAAGGAAAAGGAAGGTCTATCGAGGGAATGGGTGTGGTTTCCCTGACCTCATCCAACAGCGAAGAATTTGTGCGTTCGGGCTTTGTAGATGAAAATTTTTGATAAAACGGAGTCATAAAACAGCCCTGAACTTTCCCTGCGTTTGGCTACGTTATCTGAGATTTCACACACGAGCAGTAAAAAAGCTTAAAAGATTTTTATCTTGGAACAGCCAAGAAGTGTGGTAATAAGGTAAAGGTTGAGAAGCATTGTTGGCATAAGAAATCCCCTGCTTACGCTGGATTTATAACACACCCAGTTTAGTAAGAACTGGCGCTGCCGAGCATTTTCTGACAGCGTTGGGATAATATATTGCCAAAGGCAGAGCGGCCAAGTCTCACACCTGAGAAGTAAGACACACTTCATTCTGCCGATGGAGAAACCTAAATCAAACTTTAACGTTACTACAACGCAATTACTCCTCTCTTAGGAGCTCCAACTGTGCAGACTTGAGGTATAAAACTTGTGATTTTGGTACACTGTAAGAGTTTATTAACCCCTTAAGTATTTCTAGACACTCTGCATTTGGAGGGATGGCCTTTTAAAGTTTACTAGGCCCGTTTCAAAGGGAAAATAATAGTTTCTGGTGTGTGATGCCACGGGTGTGAGGCCAAAACAGGTTTTCAATGAAGTTTAATTTTTTTTGAAAAGTGAATAAGACAATATGCGGAGCTTTGGATCGCATTTCCTATCATCAGTGTGTGCTGTGAGACCTCCCCTGCGCTTCAGTAAGAAACGTTGTTTGATGAGAGAGCGACTTTGAATGTTTGAGAGATGCTGTGGAAATCTGATATTGCTCTTTTACATTCCTTTACTTCACTTGTGAAGCTCTGTATCTTGCCACAGTCACTTCTCCTCTCTCCTTGCTGTTAGATTAATAAACAAGTCATACTGTTACGAAGCTATAAGGGGAAAAAACCCACAAGAAAACGTTCTGTGATTTTTGAGTGTGCAGATGTGAGAGTCGCACTGAAAAGGAGTGTGCAGTGTAAACGCATGCTTGTACTTTTGTATGTTATTTCTTTTCTTCATAAATATTCTTTCTTTTCTGGGAGATCAGGTTTCACCGTCTTTCTCTCTAGTTCTTATCATGATTTTACTTACCTCACTTTCGTTTCATATTCTGTATACTTTTCTCACATATGCTGTATACTTTTCTCACATATGCTGATTTTTACCTCCAGTGTCTTCTCAGCAGAAAAAACCCACTGAGTTCAAGCCTCATATTCGATTTATTATTATGACTGCATGAATTTTTAACCTTAAAATGCAAATTTATAGGTAGATAAGAAATACAAACAGACATAATAAGGCTACAGCAAGAGTTAACGTGAAAAACTGGTATTTTTTTCTTGTAGTTTTTGGGTATCATTGACTTGAAGACTACTGATACAGCTGCTCCAGAATTTGACTTTTTTATTTCTTTTTGTTTTACAAATCTGATTTTTTTTTTGTTTGTTTTACAGTATTAATATTACAGGACAGGGAGCACCAGATAAAAAAAAAAAAAAAAACCCACAATATTTTGTTTCCAGTTTGGTCAAACCTCATAAAAATTTCAGTCTGTCATCATAAACAGAAATATTTCATTTCATATCAGCTTGACAGTCATATGTGCTGGCTTATGTTGATACTTTTACAGACTTGTAGCCAAAGTTTGTCAGCCTTTCCTTTCCTGGTAAATGCCAAGGTATGATGTTGGGTTGTAACTTTTTATGATGATCAGCCCAGCAGAGTTACTTTAACGTATAATGGAGATTCTGTTATTTTAGGGCAACTTAGCAGTTGCTGTCTGATATGTTGGCCTACAGGAAAAGGCTGAATCATGAAACTGCCGTGAGATTTTCAGCTTTACTCTCCTGACAGCTCCAGGGAGAGCTGACATGTGCCCTCTTCTCCCCTGCTCTACCAAGGATTACGTACAGTGCTTTCTAAGACTGACAAGGAAGCGTGGCATGTCCTCTTTGGCGTGTCCGGATGAGTAACATCACCCATTTTGAAAAGGTAACTCTATGTGCTCCCTAAGAGCTGGGCAGAGGTATAAATTCAGAACTGGCTGATTATTTGCATCTTTTGAGCCGCTTCCAAAGGTACTGAGGAATTAGGGTGCACAAAAATGCCCCAAGTATCGGATAGGTCTTGAGATTCTCCTTTTGCCACCCGGTAGCAGCCTCCTCAACGCTTCACAGGACAGTGACGACTCGTACGAATACAGCACATAGTTTTCCAGTTCTCTACTTGGGACTTGTTTCTAAAAAAGATGGGGTTTTTGTAGCCAGGAGGCATTGTATTTCCAACACTGCTGAAAATCAGGGGACAGGTCTGGCTTAAGCACAAACAGAAACAATACAGCATGTACCGTTTCTCTTTACCCTGTAAAAGCACTGCTGAAAACTGCAGCTACCGGCTGATGTAATGGTTTTGCTCTCAAATAGAAAAGGAAAAACTTTTAAAATTGCCTAGTACTGTAAGAAAGTACGCTGCCGTACTAAACATTTTAACATGTTTATTTATGCTGATTTCAGGTAAAAACGTGCCAGTAGAAGTAAACTAACCTCATTCAGATAATACAGGTAGCTGCAAACTTTGGCTGTCCTCTATTTCCCAAACACTTATCCCCACATACACTTCCTGTTCCCCGACTCTCGTCAGCTGGAAAAGTCATTATCTGAACAGAGAGCTTTGCATCTGTCAGCTGGGAAAGTGATTACTTCAATTGATAGCAATAGCAGTTGTTTTAGTTTAAAATGGCCAGCTATGTGGGGTTTCAAAAATTTTTGGGGGGAAAGTTGTCATTCTTTAGCCAGTTTACGTTCACATTGTTGTGAACTTCAAAGCCTTGAACAATATCAACAGCTCAGCTTCCTGCTGAGGCTGGGATGGGCAAACTTGGGGAATAAACTGATCCTGATAAAATGCTGAAGAATGACTTTTGGAAAGAGTGTTCTTTAAATTGTAACAGTTACATTAAAATATAGAAAGTATTTATTCACACCCCTTTCTTTTGTCCCTCCTCTTTAAGTTGTCTCATCTCCATTGTTTTTTATCCTCACGTACAGGGGAGAGGCAAACACTGGTGGGGCAAATACCATCCTGGGGACCCACCCCTTGTCCTCTAGATACTTCAGAGTCAAAACTGACAAGAATTGGGGGCAAAATGGAAGGGTGGTCGACCCCCCCCACCGCCCAAATCGTCTTTTTCGGATTATGTGAATTGTCTTTAATTGCTGTGACGGACATAATAAATATTTTGTTCTTCTGAAAAGTCATTGCTCAATAGCTCAAACTTTTCTTAAAAAATGTAGGCCAAGCTCTAAAATGCTCAAAAGTCTGACTTCATTGAATGCTCTTAAAATCCATATTTAGTTCCCAAATAAGTAGCCTAATTTTCCGTAACACTGTGCAATCAGTAAGTCTCATTGACCTCACTAAAGCGTCTGCCTTCTCAGCAATCCCAAAAAAGAAAGCAATTTATTTAGAAGTCAAACATACTCAGAAAGCCTTCACTTGCTAATATTTCTGAAAGAATGTACTTTTTAAAAAGTACTGAACTTTCTCTGTGCATGTGTTCTTTGAGGGGCATAGCCAGGATGAATAATTGTTATGTGTTTATCTTCAGATACTTTTGTATTATTTTATTCTAAAAGGATATTAATCTTTTATTAGATTTGAATAACATGAGAAGATTGAGATGTCTTGGGCTGCGTAGGAAATAAAAAAGAAAAACCAACAGTTGCCTCCACTGTCCTGTTGTGGATTTGGCTTGGAATACACTTTATGTGGAATTTTCCATCTCCTCCTTTCAAGCAGTCTCAGAGTATAAATGATGCTTGGGTTTGGGTAACCTGGTTTTGGACTTAAACGTTGCCTGCCTTAGAACTTTTGATCCTTCGAGTTCTGTCATTTTGACTCTTATCTCACACGTTTTTATAACCTGAAACGACTTGTTGTCAGTTCATTATTGAATGAGCCATTTATTATTCTGAGACCTGCTGTACAAATACAGTTAACAATCCTGTTATTTATCCTCTGAAATATCACGAACTGTTATGAGTATTTTATTAAACATGAGGCATCTCAATAAATCTTACGATATATCTAATTTGTAACAAAAATGGACCGCGCAAAGTTCAGAATATATTCCTGTAATACTTTTTCCAGACAGGAGAGCTGAATTTTAACTCTTCCTGGCAATCTGATGGTGACAGAGTTATCTGGTATTTAAACTTGTACGCTGTCACCTTTTGTTTCACTCATACTGGTCAAACTGCACACTTAATGGGTTCCCTCCCGCTTTTGTATTTCTTTTTAAGGGTCTGTTTAAGGTTATTTTCTTTCCATTAAAACCCCAGTGAGCTTTCATTAAAATGGTACAGAAAAACTTTGCAAAACTGCGCGTATTTCCCACGGCTTTGCGAACGTCTCGTGCGTTTGCCTTGAACCTTGCGACAGGGGAGGTGAACCTGCAAGGTGGTTCTGTACAAAGGAAAAGACGTCATGGGCTAGCAAGCGAAACCTGATTGTAATACGCAGCCCTGAGGCTGAGAAACGTTTTAAAATGCTGAAAGAGGTCCCTCTGCATCTGCGTGGTGCTCTGCAACCTCCCAGAGTGGCCTTCTGGAGGCCTCGAAGTGTTCAGGGATGAAAAGCCGTGTAATGCTTGGAACAGCTGTGTTCGCTAGCTGGTCTTTGCTCCCCACATCCATCCCGGCGCTCACACGTCAGGAGGAGGTGGTGTTCCCTTTATAGCGCTTGGCTGAGTGGTTCCCATGTCCTTCCAGAGAGGAACAGGGTCCGTGATGCCCGATGCAGAGGCCCCGGGGACGGGCAGCAGCACAGGCTCAGAAAGCAGCACTAGTGGAACGGGTGGCTGTAAAACACGGTGGCGTACACGGGAAGGTTATCTGGTCTGATGTCTTCTGATGCTCATGTTATATTGCCAGTGTCTCCTTCAATGTCACTTGACATGCTCCTCCAAGTGTCAAGATTTCCACCATTTCACTAGAAAAAACATTCAATGCCGTAATAACTTCAACATGCACTAAACCAACCAGTAATTCCCTCCCATTTTAGCTGCTTTTTATTTTAATGCCTCAAGAAGGTTGTATACAATTATCCACTAAGTGACAACACCCCTCTGTAGTTTTCCTCTGACTGTTTTTTTTTTTTTTCTTTTATTGCAAGTGTTTTTATGGCAATAGAAATGGACAATTCTGAAGTGCTGCTCTACATTTTTCTAACGAGTCCAATTTTTTTCAGCCTAAACATCTTTCCCATGTTTCACACCCATCCAGAGCATTACGGAATGATAACGTGCCAGGACACTTATGGTTGTGTCCACTTGGCACAGAGGAAAACGATCACATTGAGTGTGAGAGCTGGAAGATCTGACCAGTAGTTACAGAGTGGAAACTGAGAACCCGTAGCACCTGCAGCATCACGAAGTACCTGCTTATTTTATACGTAGACCTTGTGGCAGAAACCAGTTTGTTAGACACTATCCGCGCTTATACTGCTTGTAAAATAACGTCTTTAGGTGTTATTTTTGTTCAAACTCGTAGTTCTGTGTCATGCAAGAATCACCTTTCACTGGGCAGGAAGACATGGGTACCGAGTAGCCAATGTTCCTCTGTCGTCACAGGTGTGCCCCATCCTGTCATCTAGTTAAACCCTCCAGGGGTGGGGAAAGGGGAGTGCCTGGAGCCAGGCTTTTAAGGCCCATTCTCATCAAGGGTATGTCATAGAATAAAATTCAGAATACTTGCTTATAGGGTGTTCCTGATATATCAGGAGGAAGTTTAATGTCTTCATGTCAGGAAAAGGTTATATTGTCTGCTACAAGCAATTCACGTGTTTCTACCAAATTCAAAATTATGCTGAAATGGAAACATATTCAGGTGGAAAAAGTGGATAGCTGCTGCAGGTGAGATACAAATTCTTTATATTAATCTTAAAAGGGTTTTGGTTTTTTGCTTTCATGTGATTTGGGCTGGGTTTTTTGCAGGATATCAGATGATAGTAATGAGCATAAATGTCACATCCTAACATTTGTTCTCTTTCTTCCTGTCTTATCTGAATGTTGATTGAGTTCTCTAGTACAATGAAAATCCTTCCTTTGCTGGACTTTTTTCTCTTCTTGAGGACTTAGCGTAAAATTATTGATAAGCTACTTCACATACATTATAGGGAAAACGCCTTAATTTTAATTCCCATCTCCCACAGCGATTATGTGTCCCGTTTTTCATACTCCAAAGTTTCATACGGCCGCTGAACAGATCATCTGATGTACCTGCTTCAAGCTCAAACATATCACAGTGTTATGTTTCAAGAACATGAACACTTAATTTGGTGAAGTATTACTTTTCACACTACCGACCCCTCTGTCATTTTGTTCACAGGAAATAGTTTTCAAAACCCCTACTGTTGAACACCACAAATAAAGCAATAACAACTTCAGTGAGTGGAACTTGTTCCCCTATGGTAACTGATCACAATTGCAGGATCTTACCTGATTTCAGAGAATAATTTTGATATCTAGTAGGACTGTAGAACTTGGAAAATATTGAAAAGTCATTGCAGAGTGTAATTATCTGACTTCTTATAACTACCGAGGTCTTTATGTACAGAACCTAAAGTGCAAGTCAAAGAAGTAGGGGAAAGAGTTTTCCAATGGAAATATAAAGAAGAAATTTTATTTTATTTACATAGCCATTATTGACATTTAAATAAGGGTGTTTGGCGGTATGAACCCTCAGCTACAGAGGGAAATGGAGTCTGAAAATATTTGGATTCACGTGGGACAAAGAACCATGAAATAACTGTTTAACCAGGGTATCTGGGCTTGTAGTGTGAGGCAGGGATCGTCAGAAGGCAGTAATAAGTGATCAGGGATATGATTAAACACTCCTCCAAAAGAGAAATACCTGCTAACGCTAGTGTGCTTGATAAAGAAAAAATGATTTGCACGGCTACTGAGATGTGCATGGTGCCCTCTGAAAATCTTTCTTGTCTTCTCCCAACCAGAGCGGTGGGAGCTGTGACTTTGGGTGTTCACAGAAGTAGGGAGGAATTTTATCTCAGAATGAGAATGAAAAGCTCATTTTTTCCATATTATAAATAAAAGTATAGTCACATGATAGTCTATAAAACTTACTGTTCTAAGTGTTTTTCTACCATTTTATACATATAGCGCACCTGAAATCATCTCAGCTCTGTGGAAGCTGATAAACTGAATGCCAATAGCAGTCTGAATTGTGGATTAATTAAAAGAGTGGCAGTATATGGCTACTTTACAGTGAAGACAGGAAGCATGCAGGGGTTCCTGTCTAGATGGTTTTAACTACGGGATGAAGAGTGTTTCTTTTTTATAGATGTTTAGATTAAGAGCTTGTCTACATAAGGAAAAACCATATTTAAAGGCTGTTCACTGCAATTTGTGACCTTCTAGTGTAGTTAAGGACTGAAAGACAGGCTCAGGGGAGGCAGGGTCATGCACTTCAGTGGACATGGTATAGAAGCTTGTCAAAGTGATCACAGCATCTCATATATCTTATTAATAAGAAAAAAAAATTCGGTTGCCCAAACGAAAACCACTCCTGACCAGACAAGAAAGCTAAATGAGGTTGTTCTTTATATCAGTTAAAATACAAATTGCCCTGTGATCATTTTGGGTTTGTAGAAGATAACTTGTTTCATGTGGCATCGCTGTTCTTGGCATCTCTCGCCATGGTATGCAGTCCTGGACTCGGGCCAGATTAAACAGCCGAGTAGCTCTGCCTTTAGATCCAAAGGCACAGGAGAGTAGAAAAATAATTCTCCAATGTCAAAATCTATTTTCTTACTTTTTGCAGTAGCTAACATCTTGTGATATATATACACAAGCCCATAATCATATAATGAAACGGTTTGTTTTATGAGGCTACAAGGACATGTGTGGGAAAGAAATATGATGCATTTTAAAAATTTGTAGCAATGAAGATTATTCATACTTTATGTGATGTTTGAAGTTAATATTTTGTAATCTTGCTGCAGTTGTGCTGTGTAAAATGAGCATCGGTGTTACTTAAGTAACACAGCACCATGGATCATAAATGTCAACTGACTCCCAAAATTTCTGATTTCTGTCATCTGTAGTTCTACCGCAGGAAGACTGAGAGTTGAGAGTTTGTTTCGGGGAGGTGTTTTGAAACAGTTCTTGCTGTGTTTTTTTGCAGTGTGATTGGGTGAGGTTCGAGAGATCGAGATGCAAATGATGTCTGTCCTGGGATTAGATTTCCAAGATTATTAATTTATTGTTGTCTCATTAGACCCAATATTTTATTCTTTCATATATAAAGCATTTCAATATTTTAGAACCTTTTATTTTTCTGCAATTCACAGACTATTTTGTTTGCAGACAAATTACTTGTAAAAAAAATCTATTAATTTGGTTTTGAAAGTTTTAGTTGACTGACCTAAAAATCCCTGAAATATGAATATCTACTTATGCTTCTTGTAGTCTCGGAAGCCAATTGCTGGTGGTCACCGTTTCAGGGATAAGGAATAGACTGGACCCTTGGTTAGAAAAATGGTTGTTTTCAAGCAAGTTTGTATTTCCTCGAGAGATGAAGTCAAAAGCGGCGAGAGTCTAAAAAAATACTTCCTAAGGGTCACCTGGAACTATTTGAGTGAGGATGACGTTGTGTGAATTGCACTGGTTTTCGTACCAAAATGTGCTAAAAATGGTCGTTAAAGCCCTGCAGTGAATGCTGTTGTTTCCTGGTTAGGAGTCAGTGGGTGTTACCTTATGGCTTTGTCACTGCTAGATTTCCTCTATTTTGAGTTTGGATGAATAACTGCTGAAGTTTTTGTGTTAGCTTCTACCTTTAAAGTTGTGTTTATTGTTGATATTAAAAGGATTTGAATTTTTAAATTCACTTTTATTTATGCTTTTCTGTTTTGTATATTCCCTCTAAGGAAGAAGTTGCTCACAAAGAGGAAAACTTATTCCCTTTTCATAGCTAAGCAGAAATGCAAAAGATGTAAGTGACTTTCCACAGGTAATGCAAAAAGTTAATATCAAAATCTGGGCCAGATAACTTTAGAAGTACTGTAGGATACGCTCTGTGGGGCTGGGTACAAACTTGCAGGGCTTGTGATCATGAAAGATCAATAGATTAATTCAAGATCATGAAATCCATGTAGTCTATTCAGAGAAAATAGTGCCAAATTACTTTCAAAGATTGAGGCTTACTAAGTGGTTTCACAGGAGTGTGAGTTTGTCCAGCTCTGGAGGAGGAAAAACCCAGAATCATCCCCTTCGAAAAAAGTTGTAATATTAGTTGAATGTATTTTTTTTTAAATTAAAAATTCTTAAAATTTCTTAAAAATTGCTTTCTGGTTTTCAGATGGTTATAGGAGATGTAGATGCAAAATCAAAGATGTCATGTGATGGTAGAGGAATTGCTGCCACTACTGCTGGCCGTTATACCAACATCAGTCCTTGAGGCATATGCCTGAAGGGACTGAAATGCTCCTCAAGCTCTCCTGTACAAGACCCAACACAACTTAATCAATGTTAAAGTTCAGGTGATTAACAAAGCTCAATGGTTTGCCAACAAACTTTCCAAAAACTTCATTCACAGAGCAAGTATATATTTTTTTCAAATTACTTCAGAAGAAAGTTGAGGTTGTTATTGAAGTCAGGCTGTAACTTCTGATCTTTCACACATCTCTTGGCTTTTAGTTTTTCTTTGGAGCATCAGATATTGCTCAGGTGCGAGAAGGTTGCCATCCAAATGGACAAGGGGTTCGCTATGAAATGCCACACGCACATATAACAACTTTGAAGGTTATTTTGTACCTCATTTCCTAGAGTAAATTGAAACTTTACCCATGAGGTACGCTTGAACATTCAGAAAGTATGAGTTTCTTATAACGGAATACTAGTTACAGGAATAAAAGCCAGCTAATTCTCAATGACAGATTGACTGTAGAGAAATGTTGTCTGGCATGGTAAAATAATATGGGCATATAGTAATGCATGATATGTCATGCAATGCATTAAAAAACAAAACAAAAGAAAAAAAAATCAAGACCTAAAATAATTGGGAGGTTCTCTTTCTTCCTGTGAAGATCATCAATATACAGTAAGTCTCTTAAAGACCAGTGTTTAAATTATTAAGACTGCCAGTTTAATGAAAAAGTGACAACTCAATTTAATAATTCATGACAACAATGCAAGGCAAAGCACACAAAATATTTTTAGCATGTGTCTCAAGAATAGTGATACACAGAAATCCTCAGCATCAAAATATGCAATGTACGCTACGTTCTTATCTGTTAGGTCTGGTAGAGGGAATAAACATTTTTTCCTGATGAGAAAATCAAAGTTGTGTGCCATTTCAGTGAAGTCAAGTTGACACCTGCAGAGAAGCAAGTCATGACATTTTAGCTGACTGGGAGTTTTTTTTCCCTTCTAGTTGTGGTTTGTTTCTTCATTTTATTTACCCTGACAGACAAAAGAAACCTAGATGAAAATGTTTAGAGGAGGATTTGGCATCCTTTCTCATATTTCTCCTTTTTTTCTTTTTCCTTTTTTTTTTTTTTTTTTTTGTCTGTTAAATAAGTAGTTTGTACATTCTGGGCTGTGACGGTTCTACAGAAGAGAAAAACACTTGAACATATTTGTATTAAAATATAGTGCCCCTCCTTTCTCTTTGAAACACCCCCCCCCCCCCCCCCCCCAACCTCTGATTTCTCAAACATAGCTACATTTATCAAGATAATAACCTTCAGGTTTTGCATTAAGAGATCTGTTTTCATGTCATCCTGGCATGATCCTGACTGAGTGAGTCAGGAAGATTTTAAAAAAAAAAAAATTATGAATTTAGGATCAATACTATTTATAGCTCCATTTATAAAGCAGAACTCAAAGGCAAGTATAATGCTGAATTTAGTAAGCGAACTTACGCTAGGGATTTTGTTTACTAGCCTCTAATCCTACCTCTACTTTTTAGCATCTCATTCTCTAACAAAAACAAACACAAGTTGCAGGTGTTCATAAATGTAAAAAAGCACATAAGGAAGCTCACAAGTTGTATCTGTTGTGACTTAATATTGTAGTATGAGGTACCCATCAACAGTGTTTTTCCTAGCTGTATCTTATTTTTGTTAACTGTGGGTACCATTAAAGAATATGATAAAGTTATTGTAATGGAATTGAAATACATTTTATTACATCAATATAAGTTCCATTTACTGTGCAATATGACATGGCTTAATAATTTTATATTACAAGCGTAATTTTGATATCAGATTAGTAATTTTCACAAAGTACTTGCATTAGACACTCATATGATACGATGCAGTGTATTTCAGCTCTCTGTGGTGCCTGAAAACACACGTTCCTTTTAATGGGGAAAAAGCAGAGATGTGGTGAAAGGAAGCACCTCATCACTCCATCGAGGAATTTCATAAGGACACTTAACTTCCACTGGGGTACAGATATTACCTAGATTGTTTCAGAACTAGATTCCACTACGCTATTGATAAAGCTAGAAAATCACTGAAGTCTAAATACTGTGATAAGTTTTCCTTTTCGGCCATAACATCAAAGGTCCCCAAAACCACTGCCTTGCTATTCTGAGCAAGACTAATTCCACCGGTACCAGTGAGGCTGTTCCCGGTGAAGATGATTGTGGGAAGGATAAAAAAGTCCAGTTCAGAGTCTGAAAATGGGAGCTAGGAGAGCTGCAGAACACCCTTGTGAGGTGGAAAAAGTAATCAATTTGTGTCCCACCGAAATGCAATGCCTTCCGAGGTAGAGCACACCAGACTTGGTGGCGCTGAACCACATTGGTTTTAAGGCAGGAACTGAAGTCTTGTATCCAGATGATGTAACTATGGAATCTTTTTTTTTCCCTCTCTTTGAGGTTTTTGCATGGAATTTGTTTTCTGTTCAGGTGTTGACAACTTTTGCAATGCAAATTTGTTCAAGGGTCTGGCTTTTATCTTCTAAAATAAATGACAGAATGCTACGAAGATTCCCTAGCATTTTAATAAACCTTTAAGAGTCTGCCTTAAATACCAGTTTTCTATACTAGAAAGCTCATCAATATCTAGACAGCCATGCAAGCAGCTAGGAGGCCAGTCCATTAATGAAATGTTAATGACTGAATTAGACCTGTAATAACAGAAGTAGAATGTACTGCTGTGAGTCCATTAACATCAGCAGACCCTGCTGGGAAACAAGTAAACACAACATACAAAGGGAAAACTTGTGCTAATAAACTGGTTTTGTGCAGTAAAGGTGCTCGGAAGCATGAGTTGTAAATCCCATTCACTGCTACGTTAGTGTAATTTTTTTGCAAAGTTTATCCAAGCAATTCAGCTTCATATACATTTCAGAACGTGATAACAAAATACGCACAACGGCGTTCGTGATAAGTCCGTGTCCTGAGAGCGAGCCAAAGCCCGCTGCTGAATGTCCTGACAAACATGTCCTTTGTGATATGTTGTAAGAATTAGCAGTAAACCTGTCCTTTGTGATATGTTGTAAGAATTAGCAGTGTTCGATGGCAATTGCAGCTTCATGCTGCGGCCAGTCCAGGTGGGTAGCAGGGAACAGTAGTTATCACCTGATAGATGGCTGACCCAAGCGAAATGGAATTTATGGACCTTAACTAAGGCCCTCGTAGACATCACAGAAACTACCGCTGTTGGCACTAATTACGAGCGCTGTTAAAGTTTTATATTGTGCCTTAAAAGTTGATTGGGCTTTGCAGAAGGTGTTAACCCTAACAAAGGCGATGGGAATAACAACATCGCTAACAGCTTCGTCGGTGACCTTGTGACCCACAGCGTGAGAGTTCTTGGCTTGGGGTATAGAAATTAATGATTCGACTTCTTAGAATGAGAGCTTCCTCTTCCCAAATATATAACTCACCTTTTTCAATAAAAGTGAAATAAAAAGAATTGCCCTGTCTTCCGGTCTTGGAAACCTCAGCGATTTCCTGTAAGAAAAAACCCGGAACCATTCGCCACACCTTCCCACTGGGCAGAAGCTGGCTGTCAGGCTGAATGGTGGCAGCTTTTACAATGCAGTTGTCAATAAAAATCGCACGCAACATCGGTGCATGGGAAAGGAAAATGAGTGTCCGCAGGATGTGTGGTACAAAAGACAAGTGAATAACCCCCAGACTGCTGCTATTCCGATGTTCAGTCTTTTATCAGACTCTATTTGACCCCCTTCTTTTGACCTCCTCATATCCGCAGCTTCCACAAAACCCAGCAAAATGCCAAGGAGGAGGGAAATCAAGATTCTTTCCTCTGGATTTTGTGCATGATGTTGCTTATTTCCATCCCCCCCTCACACTGTTATAATATTCAGTGTTATCTGGTCCCATTCATTTCACTTCTAGCACGGATCTCCATGGGTCCCTTCCCCTTTGGGACACCTCCTTGTCACCAAGGGATTATAGGTAAAAAAAGAGGGATCTGGCTGACCCACCTGATGGGGCAAAGCAGTTTGTTCTTCATCTGTTTCTGACAATATGATCCTGTGTGGCTTCATATCACCCAGTCGTCTGTCTTTGGTTTTTGCCTCTCCTTTAATTCTCAAGATTTGTGTTATGTTTTTACTTGAATTTTTTATTATACCACAATGAGACTCTTATGTTGGTTTTTGGTCTTCCCGTTCCTACCAAGATGCCACTATTAATAAAGAAAATAGAGAAACAAGATAAACAGGATACGCAGGACTGATATTTGTGTCAGGAAGTGAGAGAAAGACATGAGAAGGAAGTGGGGTAAGAATTGTTAAACAACTTGCAGAAATAACTGTCAAAATCTGGTAGAAATGCAACACAGCTGGGAAGAGGCTGTGCAGAGAAGGAAAGTGATGGGCACCCTCACTCCAAGAGTGACCCAAGCGTTGGTACAGGAAGAGGCGTGCTGCACTGATTGACGGGTGGCCCTTCCTCCCGGAGTGCTCGTATGGGCTGCAGGAATCAAAACCGCCCGTCTAACCTGATGTCTTGAGGAAACAAGTGGAGACCGAAGTGTTTCCTTGGCTGGTGGTGTGGATATCCCACATGGATACTCATCTCAAGGCTGTGGTCCTCCTTACAGAGCCATGGGTGCACGGCAGGCAAAAGAGTGGCTGAAGCAGTGAAAAGCCAACATGTTTGGCTTTTCCAGAAAAAGCAAGTTTTTGATATGGCAAGTTGACTAAAAGTCACACTCTCTGTAATTTGCTTGTCAGCAGAACAGCCTTTTTCTGTCTTTTGCCACTTTTACTTGTATCCTGAAGCCTTTGTCATCTCTCTTAATGCACTTTCACTGGCAATCAGAATTTTAGGGAGTAAGTTTTGTGCAATATTCACAACTGTGGACATGATACCAGATCCAAAGTTCAAACAACGAAATGGTCTTGAAAAGGAGTCCAAAGGCAAGTAGTAACACCTGACAAGAGACCATCTGATGGATCAGAGCTGATGACTAGTCTCTCTGCAATATATCCTGAGCCCTTTAGCACACTGTTTGCATTTTGTGTACCCCAGGAATGAAAGAGAAACACTCAGCAAACAGTTTATGTTTGATGACTGCGAAGTGATAGTCATGCGACGTAAGTTTTTCACTAGAAAGTAAGTTGACGAACGTTGTGCAATGTAGTGATTTAGTGGTGGCATCAGTTAAGGGCAGAGATTTCATTTTGTATGGTGTGACTCTAAGATGATGTGAAAAAACTATTTTTCTTTGCCATTTTTCCTGTTTGGGACCAACTTAGTACAGATACAAATGAGGATCCAGTGGTAGGACTTTGGCTGATGGTAGGATGCTGTTGTTTATAATGTAAATGGACTCATCAGCACAAAAGAGTCTGCTCTTTACTGGCGTCTTTGAAAACGGATGTTTTCGGTATTTCATGAAAAGTCCAGGTTGTCTAAAGGCTTTCCTGAAGGTCTGCGTCATGCACATGGAAAGCTCTGATGGACCGGTGACGTGTTGGCAGACAAAGCTTGGTTAACAGCTGGTTTTCCAAAGCTCTCTGAATACAAAGGTTGAAGAGTTATTATTAATACAGGATGGTGCTTGTGATGCTTTGCCTGTATGAGTGGTCTGTGCAAATAGAGAAACTTTTAAGATAAGCTGAAGTAGTATTTTACAGTCTTGTTCTCTTTTTCTTGGTGCTAATTTTTTATCCTAGGAATTCAATAACGCTTTTATTTCATGGCATTTATTATTTCAACTTGCAGCAATCAAATGTGTATTTACAGTACGTGTAAAAGCCTGTGAGCCTCAGCTGAGTTTCAAATAAGATGCAATAATGTGGGAAGTGAAACAGCAGCACGGATGTAAGGCAATGTAACATGTTAGAAGGAATAATTGGGGAAATGTTTGCAGCTAATAGAGATAAATTAAGGATTTTTTTAATGTACACATAAGAAAAAACTGTTATCTTAAGAAGGGCTTTGGCCGAAGTGTTTAGTTGTTGCAAATGAGGACAGAGGTTTAAAAACTGGGTGGAAGGAGGGAGGGGACATGACAGAAGTAGGAGTTTTGAAAATAGCGAGAGACGTTTGAGAAGCAAGATCTGGAACAGAAGGAAGAACAGGAAGCTCAAATGTACGGTAGGAAAGCCAGAAGGAGATTCAGCAAAAAAGGGAAGAGGTTGTGAGCCTGAGTTCCTTGACTTCTCACGGGTGACCGTTTCAGTGACTGCCTGTCTTATCCACAGCGATGTAGGCATCGGGGTGACGGGAACGAGGGCAGTCGCAGAAATCGCAACCGCAGATGAAAACCTCTCAGACCAGAAGTTTTAGCTTTGGGGACAGACGAAAATTGTCTGAGATGCAGGTGACAATTCAGGCTGGGCCCTGGCGCTGTGGAGCTACCTGGCTCTGCTGCAAGGCCTCACTCCATTTCTCACCTCTAATGCGGTGTTTTAGTTTTCTAAACCTGCCTGCAGCTGAGGGAGGATTGATATTATTGAACAAATATAAATAAGCGATTACAGACCGTTTAGAATACAACTGTGTTAGGGCTTCCTTCGTGCTGGCGTGGAGTAGTTGTGCCCTGACGCTGCAGGGAGCCCTGGGTGGCCGGGAGCCTCCCCGACAAACCAACCTACCCTGAAATCCCCGCAGCTGGACGCCACCGAGTGAGAATAATTCCTTTTTGTCCCCTTTTTACAAACTTCAGAAGGTAGAAGAATTTCAGCAAATACATTTTTTTTTGTCCGATTTTGCTGTCCAGTGTCTTACAGCGAGGTTTGCTGAAGTCTTAGCTATCACTTTAAATTCTCACTTTGAGTTATTCCATCCCGTATATAACTTGAACCGGGTTTTGTGTAATTATTTCTCTCAATAATTACTGTTATACAATTGTCATAGTTGCCAGTTTTGTTTTTCTTTCCTGCCAGAGAATAGCAGAAATGTATTACACATTTGTGTAACTTATGATCTTTGATTCATGTTTAAAATGCATGGAATATTTTTCATTTTCCGTTTGAAGCAATACCTCATCTGGGATCGTATCTCACAGCGTAAGTTTACACTGTGTAAATGGATGCCTTATATTGCTACAGAGTATAATCTACAGTGAAAAAGCAAAGGAAGTAAATAAAGAAAAAAGTCTAAATTTTTAAGGCGTTAGAAGGCCGGTGAATATTAATGGCTGCAGGTAGAGGCACAGCACTTCTGGACAGCAATGCAGGAAGGTTTTGTGTATGGTCTCTTTTTCCCTTTTAAATAAATTTTGTTTGACCGTCATTATAGCCCTTTGCTGTCTTTCGATGAGGATTCTAGGAAACTGGTTAGCTAACATGAAGTTTACTGGCAGAGAGTGCAAACTGGAATTTGCGGTCACAAGTGTTCCTACTGGATATCTAATTCAAGAAGCTGTACTCTCTAATAGAAAAGAAAAGCTTTTTAGCATTGAGTTTTCTGTGTTTTCTGCTTGTTTTTTTCCCCAAGTTAGGTGGGAATAGGTGCAGTAGTTTGGAGGAAGGAGGTGGCAGATTTATAAAGATTGACGTGGAGCGAAGGAAAATTTCTGGTACCTACCCAACCTGTACACAAGCTGAAGATCAGCTGGGTGTGCAGAGGACATGAGGGCAGCCCCTCCATGTCACAGAGAAATAATGAAATGACAGCTCTTTCTTCTAAATGAATTGGTGATGCTATTTGAAAAACGATTTATTGCTTTCTACTGACAAGTATAATTAGAGAAAAAAAGCATTTTAATCTCATGAGTCATCCTGAATTTTCCTTTGAGGGACACTAAAAATTGGAATGTTAAAAAAGAGAGAGAAAGGAAAACCTCAGAATACTTGGGGTATGTAGGCAGGAACATGTTTCTAAGAGAGTTTGAGATTTGAATTAAAGTTTGCATAATGGCACAAACAGTTTATAACTGCAGCTAGAACAGGGTGCTAGGGAGAGAGTAGACAGGTCTTCTGTGTCCACATTGTACGTTAGGCACACGGGAGCTCGGACACCTAAGGCTTTGCTTTTTCATATTTTGACTTTAAGTGAGCAAGCAGGCTGAGTATACAGATGCATTTGATTACCAATGATCGTTATAACATGAGCAGCACCATGATTTATTGAATAGTTGTTTACTGGGATTCCAAGAAAAGGTAATTGTTTCAGAATTATCCCCACAATTAATTTCACATGTGCAAAGTCCATTAACTCCAACTACGTGTAAACGTTCACAGCAAGAGCTGAGACGGGAAGGATGGGCCTCTGGCGACGACGGCCAGTTTCAGGGGAATCTGAGTGCAGGACGATTGGGGTTTTTTCTGCTCTGTCTCTGACTTCCTCTGTGACCTGAACTAATTATTCATCTCCTCTGAAATGACAATGTTCATCAGTGGAACTAAGCGTTGATAAAATGGAAAGTTCAGAGATCCTGAGGTGCTTGGACTACGGTAACGATAGCTTTTGTAAGCAGCAGGATATAAATTTTAACACATTATTATAATTGATCCTTAGGCATCCATAGGTTTTTACACTGCTTGTGTTGTTGTCTGGCAGTACAACAGGGATAAGATGTCGGACTATCGTAAGAAATTTGTATGTATTAGGAGAACTACTGCTTGTGCTATACCACAAAATGCTAACAAATACGATGTGCCAAAAAACCGGTAGTATGCATCCTCAGCAAACACGATATATATATTATGACTTGTAATACGATGAATTTTGAAGAGAATTAATCCTTACTCAATCATTAAACAATGAGAAATATTGAGTTGTTTTTCTTAAGGATTAGGAAAATTCTTTTGGAAAGAGACAAACATTTGTTCCTGCTGGAAGCTCCTTCAGCTGTAATGTATCATTTTGCCTGACCAGCCCTAGAAACCTTGGAAAGACAAAATATGTACAAGCTGGTTGTTAAGCATATGTGATATGTTTTGCCTTGTCACCTGGCAACGAAAAGGTTTTTCTAAACAAATTTCATACATTGCCAAAATTCCAACTTTTTGAAACACGTAAGCTGCTTAATTTTTATTTATTTATTTTTCCTTTGTCATACGCAGCCCAAGGTACATCCTTCTCAGAGGAGCGAATGTTATCATTTCCACTAGTGGAAGAAATAACTTGTATAAATTTAATTCACTTAGTCGTTCATACTGCATGTGACAGCATTGGGACTGTCAGAAAATAGGGAAAACATGCTGTCTTCAGAACTAACTCCTGATCTGTCCTACACGTGTTTTGGAGTTAACAAACAACCAGCCAACCCCAAGTTCTGCTCACTATAGAGTTTTTAAATAATAAATAATTTCTGGGGTTGTTTAGGAGGAATATGTTTATAATACCTGGTGAAAGAGAAGTGAAAGTTAATAATTATTATTTTTTTCGAGTTGCAAAGTATTTAGCACAGAAGTGATCAAATCATTGGCTGCTGTGCCTCTAAGTGTTTAGGTCAGGGGGAAAAAAAAAAAAAAACCCTTGAGATGTCATTTCTCAAGCTTGAATTATAGGTTTTAAGGAGAATACTTCAAACGGCGTTGGAAAAGCTACATTGCTACACTCCGGCAAACTTTAATAACCTCATACATTCAGTTACCTCCTTAAGCTGCCAGTTATGCTTTCTATACGTCTGCTGCTATCTGATTATCAATGTATTTCTCTTTTACCATCGGTCCCTTCCTCCCCTGTGCGTGGCGGTGTCAGCTCTGATCCAGGCCAGCGCTGACGGGATCGCAGTTCATTATCGCGCGGAAGGTGATTGGGATTTGGGCGCACAATGGTGTGTGACACCATCGAGCGAGGGGAGGCAACGCCTTACAAATGACAACGCTCCGCTAATGACACACAGTGTTTGGGAGGCAGCAATGATGAGTGGACCTCTTAGAATTATCCTTGATAGGAGAAAACAACAAAAAAAAGACACCCAGAAAATAAAGATGGATGATTTCCATGTGATTCATACACCATTTAACTGGTGCCATGCTACCAGTACTGGCACCCACACATGGTAAAAATGACGGGTCATCACTGGATGTGCACACCACAACACGGCCACGAGCGCCGGAGCGCCACGTACTGGCACTGTGCTGCAAGGGAAAGTGTTTGGATTTTTAATTACCTTAATGGTGAACTGAAAAGTGCTTTTGTTTCTCGTGCCATGAAGAGCGCAAAAAAGGGCTTTAAAATGATAAAACAATGGCAGCCTCCTTGCTGAATGATGCAGCGCTTTGTAATAATGCAGTCCGTTTCGAAAAGATCTGTATTTTTTCAAAGACAAACATCAAATAGAAGGAAAAAGGTTATGTCACCTTCACCCTCACAGTACTGTCATTTATATGCTATCAGCTCATTAAATTCACATTAAGATACTCCATGGGACTTTAGGAGCTATTAGTGCACCTAAAATGGCATAACAAAATCTCAGTTCACTTTAAGAGAGATGGCATTGCGACATTTTGTATTTCATCACTGAATTATTATAGTCTCAGATGCATTCTGCTGTGATGGTAATGGAAGGAGGAATACTAGAGAGGAAAGCTGTCCATTTGTTTATCCCCAGGGAGAGAAAAAAGAAAGTTTGATAAAAAACTAGAGTGAAAGTAAAGCATTAACAATTTAACCCCTGTAGCAATGCTAAAGAACACGCAGGATTTTTATATTCTTCTTTCTTGGGATGTTTAAAAAAAAAATAAAGAAAGAAAGAAATTTTTTTTTATATAGGGAGTTGCTTCAGGCAATGAAAGGTGCAGCAAATGTACTGCATGAATGCAGGCACCTCGGTCTTTTATAGGTAAAGTCTCTCATGACAGCCACAAAATACCTTCCGTCATATAAAGTCTTGTGAAAAAAATAGTTATTGTGATTAAATTTGATGTTCTTGTTAGTTTGTTGCTGTTTCCCTCCCCCCCCCCCCCCCCAGCTTTCAGCAGCAGCAGCAGCAAAGTGTGCTGCTATAGGTAAATCTGCAACCCTGTATTTATAAATCCCACATGGGGTAATTGCTCAGGCACTATGCTCAAAGAGCAAGGAAAAATGAAGCCATTCTGTGTTATCATTAAAGAAAAAATATACATCTACATGAATACTAAACAAACACTATACTGCTTAATTTAAAAAAATTACATATCTGAATTAATAAACCATATATATTTATGTTTTGGTTCTGGAAAGGTAACTTGGTCTGAGGATGCTTTTTCTACACAATGCATCTAGGTAACCGCAGCTGTACATTGAATATATGTATAGGGTATGTATTGGAGGATAGAGAATAAGTTAAATTCCGTTTTCATTTTGAGGCAAAGTTAAGCTATTTTTTTAATAAATAGGCATGAATGATTAAAAAGAGAATCAGAAGTGGGTTGAAGTACGTTCGGTCACTTTACATAATGTATTTTTCTTAATATCTATTTAGAATTATGTAGGAAACAGTAATTTCTCAGAAGTGCTTCCTTACCCCTCCAATCAACCCAAAAACGCCGCGACTCAAGAGCTTAGCCTCACATGCAATAAAAAGCCATCAGAACAAAAGCACAATTTGAGAGTCTAAAACACTGCAGAGCCTTTGAATGGGCCCGTACGTGGGGAGTGAAATTCCCTCCTGTGCGGAGAGCCAGGACAAGCACAACTTAAGCTTTCAAAATACCTCTCAACTGCAGTTACCTGCTGTACGGGTCTCTGGTGGAGCAGCAGTGGATTTCTTCAGTGGAGAGGGGCCTCAAAGACGTAGGATGAGTCGTTGCAAAAGAAACGCTCGAGGTTTTGAAAGTGGAGGGGAGGGAAGCAGCGGCACCGGGAATAATCGCTTGATAAACGCACACGGAGCACCTGCTAAATTTAACAGCATTTTACTCCATTCAGTGCTTCAGAGCGTAATCTCTTTAGCACAGGGACTCTGCTGCTTATTAGATACTTCACCTGTTGAAAAACATGATAGACACCAGTTTTATCATTAGGAAACCGTTCTTGAATGGGTACTCTGAAGGCTAAAACCTGACTGTGCGGTGAATATAGTTTTCTAATGGACAAAAAAATAAGATGTGCTGCTCTTAAAACCTTGGGGTTTTGTCTGGCATTGGTTTGCTCTTTCCTGAGTGTGGGTATGGGATGCTGACATGAGGGATGGGTAGCTGGGGAGGCAGCACAGCTCGTTCTCATTAATGACTGGAAAGCAGAGAGGATGTAATAGGGAATTGTGTCCAGTCTGGGGCAGAGTTTTTAAAGGGCTAATGAAGGTTTGCAGTGCTAGTGTTAGCGCTAAAGAGCACTTAATTTTAAGCTACCTTCAGGCAACGGTACAGCCGAAACCATGAGAAGTGGTTGGACATAAACAGGGGAACTTAACATTTAGGATGATGTGAGACAAAAATCAGCAGTATTTGCGCAGTTAGGTTGGGGAAGGTATGAGTGCAGGGGACACCCTCAGGGAAGATGTCAAAACCAAAGAATGCTGATAGCTTGATCTGGTGAAGGTGGCTGTAAGTATGTGTGTTTTAAGTGTTCTGTTCAAACCTCAAGATGCAAACTGATTGGGTTAGCTGGAGAAAAAGACCACTTTGTCCTGTAGGCTTATTTCCACAGGAAGCCAGTCACCGTTCGAATAACCATGTTTGTACTTGCCGTATTACCAGTGACGTGGCGATGTATTTTGGAGATGTAAACAATTCAGTATGCATAAGAACTCCATTCATGCCTTTATCCAACTGCAGTTTCCACTGCCAGAAACAGAGATTCAAGCCTTGACATTGTGGCTGGTTTAATCCGAACACCACAGGAGCACAAAACAACAGTGCAGTTGCACTAAGCTCGCAAACCTCAAGCTGTACGTCATGCTAGCGTCTGTGACCACTGTGTCATGGATTTATGGGCATTCACCAGTGGAATCCACAAAGACTTGACCACCTATGTAGAAATACAGATTCATAACCCATTATAGCATTTATCTATTTTTTTTTATTTTGCTAGATTTAGATTATTTATTTATTTAGATTTTATTTAGATAGATTTATTTAGATATAATTAGTTGTTATTGCCCCTTCAACGGCAACATAGTGGTGTAGGAGCCAATCATGTCATCAATGGATGAATTAAAGCTTCTCTTCATCTGCTGCCTTAGATGGAGGATTGCTTCTGATCCACACAGCTTTGACTCCAGACTAGATTTTCCTCTTAAAAGTGTGTATCTAGGCAGGGGATATCCTACGGCAAAGGAGCTCCAGCACAGCAGATTCAGAGCAGAAAAGCCTCCAGCGCTGTTGGGAAGACAGACCGGGAGAAATCTTTTGTCGTGTTTGTTTCCCATCTGCAGCCCAGCACAGAAGTCAGGTTACTGAGAGGCACGTTTGGTCCACAATCTATCCGAGTCGACTAATACTATCCAATTCAAAGTGAATGTCAAGGGAAGAGAGACCACTCCTACTCCAGCCTCGGAGCACATGGTGGGGTGCTGTGGATGAGGACATGGGGGGATACTCGCTTTCTACCCTGTCACCTTTCAAAAACCAAACATCAGCCAGTTTATCTGCTGTGTGTTACGGTCTGAATCTGCAAGACAGAAATAAAATAAGTGTTGACATCGCTACTGTCCACTGGAGAGGCTGATTTCAAGTTGAAAGCGCCATGAAACCTTGTAGTAAGTTTGCCAAAAGATCCAGTGACTCTGATATTTAGTAGCATTTAGGGATATTTAATTTACAATCTTTTCATCAGCTCCAAATCGCTCATGTTATTTGTTTACTGTAAATCTGTTATAAAGTAGCTTTTATTTCATATCTTGTCTGCCCACCCAGGTCCTGTAAGTGTCTTGCACCATGTCTTACAGATCCTTAATGTTTGTTTTATAAGATGAAAGAGAGTCTATCCCCCATCCTTGTATAAGCACCTAAACCAGAAATCTCCTTAAGCTAGTAAAGAGCTTAATTTTGCACTTTAGTTTTTTCTCACACCTCATGACATATAGTAGATAATCGTTGTTGCCACTAATGGCTTGTCCGCAGTGCTAATCCTTTCACAGGTATTAACTGAAATGGCCTGAAGTTAATATTGCTTGGGTTATAGACCTGTCTAGGGTTCAGTATCTCGGTATTATGCGGTGTGTCAAGAAAATAACCATGGGATGCTCGCTCTGTAAATTGTTCTTACAGCTGCACTAGACCTGCCCAGCTCCATGACATTTCCAGGAGGGCTCAGCGGTACCCACGACCCTCTCGAAAGCTCGTTGACCAAAAGTTAAACCAGGACCTGTCTAGGCTGGTTTGCAGAACCTACCCCAGTATCCCACTCCCAGAAACCTTTTAACTTCCTCACTACCAGTTTGAGGGGGCTAGGAGCAGGATAAATTGAGAGCTGAATAAATTTATGCTCTTTTACAGATACTGATGGGCTGCAACGTTAGTGCACAGTAATATTATCCTGGGTACCCGTGATGCTGGTTTTGGTACCGACACTCTGCTACAGCATGCAGAAGAGATCCTGACCTGCCTTCCCCTTGTGGCTACACCAAGGTGTTATACCAATAAGAAAATTATTTGATTATCTCAGTCAATTAAGGAGGGTATTTTGAAATAATGAGGTGAAGCCCAGCGCTGTAGAGTGTGGTACATGCTTTGATAAAACAAAAAAAACCCAACACCCAAACAAACAATTTATAGGGATGGAATACTTTTACTAGCCTGATTGATGAAGAGCAACTTTAGTATTTAGTTTAGCATGTGAGGAGTAATATACAGTGAAATATAGAGAAAAACGCAAAAACATTTGTGTGGGTTTGTTGTTTTTTGTGACTTTTTTTTTTTTTTTTTTCTGGGGGAAAAATAAATATAAAAGGTCACAATGTGTTTCTAACTTATCTGGACATGGCTAGAGGGAAAGGCTGTGTAGCAGAGCTCTCCCATGGACTCGAGGCTTCACTTCAAAGCAGTAATTGTAAGCGATCAGTCAGTGCCCTGCTTCAGTCTTGTGCGCTTGTCTGAGCAAGAAGATCCTAGATGCTAGGATTCCTAGAGGAATCAGCGCCATCAGTCGTGAGATGTAGCAGTGAGTCGTAGCCAAATCCCCAACTGGCTCCGCCACTGAGGCACAGGAGAAAGAAAAAAGTTCCCTGATGCATTTTCCAGTGTTTCTATATTAGCTGAACATGGCTTCTAAGATGGCACATTAATATCTATAACCATATTTTGATTGCTAGCATAAGGCATTTAGCATAATGGCAGTGACTATTGCTAGGAGTTCGGCTCTCTGATTGAGTTACTGTGGCTTGACAAATTAACAGACATCAGCTGAGCCCCAGAAACCAATTTGGTGCGCCCTCATAGCCTGTGGCAACTGGAAGGTAAAATACATTATCTTCAACTTGAAAGAGAGAAGTCTAATCTAACTTGTTTTATCCTCTTTTGAGACGACCCAAGAACATGCAAATTGGGCAGAGCACTTCAGCAGATACTGAGCGATTTTTCAATCTGCGGTAACTCTTCTGTCTCAGCCCTGTCTCAGCTCTAGGTCGATAAATTTGCCTGCACTCTGCCTAGGTTGCCTTCAGGTCCTAGATAGACAATGTCAGACGGACATCTGCAGGCTGCCTTCTGCGGGACTGACATGCCGAGGAAAACCCCATCAGGAGGGGTGGTGTAAGGAAGTGGGTGTAAATAAACCAAAGCTAATGCCAACAGGAATGCCACAGCATGTTAATGTCAGCTCTGTAACACAATATCTCCAAAGAATTAGGACATTTGTCAACTTTTAGGCAGGTCCACATTGAGTTCTTACTTTTGTTTTGTTTTGTTTTGTTTTTTACGTTTTCTAAAACACGGCGTCTTAATGTCAGAGAAAGTCTGGTGTAGGCAGAAATCAGGAAAGATGTTAAAGTCTCAAGTGACTGAATTTCTGAGTATGGGTTTCTACTCTACTGCTTGCTTTCAAAAGAAGGTGGCATGTGATGCGACACGCATGTTACAGTGCATTCAGACACGCTGTTAATTTTGTGTAGGACAGATAAAGTAGACTTTGGGGACGACTTTAGCTTTGTGTGTGTGTGTCTCATTTTGTTATGAGGTGTCATACAGAACCCAGCCTCATTCAGACACCCTTCAGGAAATACTCATTATGCACTGAAATTGCCAAATACATGATACTTCGATACTACTTGCGGTGAAGGTTGGTTTGGGAAGTGTTGCACTATCATTACGTAGAGGAAACATAGTGGTGCTCATGTGCATGTTGCAGGGACAGAATGTTAATTTGGAGGATGAAAATGCCTTTTTAAAATAAACAGATAAAAATGTACCTTTCTTCTTATGTTCTTTTCTATGGAACCATCCTTCGTGCTCTGTCTTGAAGATGCGGAGTCTCGGCACCTCGTAGTACAAGTATCTTCTCTTGTAGGCCATCATAGGGGGTTTCCTAATGACTATTGACAACTTGCTTATCATACAGCAGTTTAGTTCCTTGTGGCCTAAAATGTTTCCTTTTAACCTAATTCTGGGCTGCAATACATGGGTATCTGGAAAGTATATAATGTGGCGGTCTGTCATCTCCAGGAGATTAGAAAAGACATGAAGTTTACTTGTGTCCTTAGACTCTGAAAATACAAACATGGACTGCAGGGGTATAAGTGGAAGACTGACCACTTGGACTAAGATCTGGTGAAGAAACAACTTACAGATAGTAGAAAAACCAGTCCAAGCTCAGAAGAGGTTACCGTCAAAGCCAAGGCTGTGACAAAATGCAACAGAAAGCACACGAGGTAGAATAATGATCCATGTGCTGTAGTACAGAAAGAGAAATAGATCAATAAGTAGAAAGTTGCTTCCGTACTGACAACAAAAGGACTTTAAGAGTCAATACGAAAAGCTGTTAAATATTCATCCTTATGCGTAGCAGCAGTGAAAATGAAGGGGATTACAAATCAAGAAAATAAAACACTGCATTGGGACCAAAAAAGAGAAAAGTTTGAGAAAATCATGTTATTAATTCATATAAATTAAGTTGACCAGAATAGCCATGGATCTAAGAATGTTTTCCAAGTCTTGGTGGTTGCACTCTTTGCCTGATCACAATTCAAAACAGATATGTCTACCCTTGACAAAGCCAGCCCTGCTCCGTGGTTATTTATCTGAACATTTAGTAAACCATAAAGAGCGAAAACCTGCTGCCCTTAATTCTGATTGCCAATAGGTAACTACACGAAGTCACAGCGATGAGATTTGGCCTTGAGTGACCCTTATATTATGATGGTTTTGATATCCTGTTTTCTCAGTTAAGATGGTTGTAGTGGAGTGCGTGGAAAAGATGGCTTAGGAAGTGTTTATCAACACCTGCATGTCCATTCAATGGGCGAACGCTGTATTTCTTGGCTCCTGAAGTGTATTACAAATTTTTATTTTATTTCTTTTCAAATAATGGGTCATTTCAGCACCTGACACAGATGTGTATGATCTGTTGTTAGCTCAAACCTGGGCTAAGAATGAATGAGTGGTGCAGCCAAGATAAAGTGATACACAAAGCTTCTGGCTAGACCAGAGTCCTGTGCACTGTACCATCTACTCTTACAAACATTTTTATGATAACACAATGCATAAACTTGATAACTGGTTAAGTGAGAGATGTGGACAGTACTACTTGCAGCCTAAAGTGTTGGCTTGGTACTGAGGTGACCAGCTGTCCACCTAAACCCCTGCCAGGTGGAATGATATCGGGCCAGTCAGGCCACCCTGGCTGTATCTCATTTTACCCATAAAGCAGGGATAATTAGCTAAGCTTTTCTCCTGTATAAAGTCTTGAGATTTACTGGTGAGCTAGATATCTTTGTTTTACAGGAAATCAGCCAGATCTATAGCTAGTTTGTAGCAGAGAAGAACGTGTAACAGGAAAAATGATCAGTGGTGTACACTAATAATAACTCCTACAAATACCTCTTTTGTTGTTATTTTGACTCACAGGAATATGCAGGAACAGTTCACTGTTTTCTTAGAGCTGCCTAGTGTTTTTCCATTAGTTATATTGCAGACTTCCCTTCAACTCATTAAATCAAGATCCATATCAGACAAAACCTGCTGTCTGGTCTTACCATCCGGCAATGTTTGCTTGATGAGAACTTTGACTCTCACTAGCAAGGAGAGAAACCGTTCTTGAGCACATCCGTCGGTGTAAGAACTGCCTCGAGAGTATCCAGCAACTCCTCATCCAGACCGCAAGGTCTGAAATGAATCTGCCAGTGCACTGACCTTGACTTTGCCCTTATTCCAAGTATATGTATTGCTAGATATCAACAATCTAAACAGAACTAAAACCCTAAGCAACCGAAATATAAACAATCAAAACAACAAATGCATTTGTTGTATTAGCTGACAGCACCCATAATGTCACTGGACAAATATGTAAATACTGACCTAAATCCCTTTGCTAGAGACTTTTGTATTCACTTTAAATGTTGGAATAGACAGCAGCTCCTGCCTGACTAGCCCTCGGTCTGACCAGAAACCTTGGTGCCCACGCAGCCCGGGGTGCAGAGCTGTGCCACAGTCACTCCTCGTTGGAGCTGAGCCTTATCGTGGTTCTGCGGGATTCAGGAAAACTGCGAGGGAAAGAGGATTTTGTTCTTGTGAGTTTGGCACTATTCATTAGCGTTCAATTAATTAAAACCAAACCTTTAACATTTTTGGCCGAGTTGAAAAAATAGACATCTGACTACGCAGAAAACGGGAGTACTGACCCAATCCATCAGTTAGTTGGACATTAATTGCATTTTTTCCCACTGACTTCAGGAGCCGTGGATCAAACCAAATGTGGTAGACTCTGTGGAATCGGTTTTCTACTGCTGAAGCCAGTGACTTTGATAGGTGTGTCCTGAAGCAGGTAACTAACAACATCAACGTTCCTTTCCATCTCAATGGCTAATGGAAACAGGAATGATAATGCTGGGTGGTGCTGCGGCCATGTTGCCCAAAATACGGTATTCCAGCCTCGCAGATCTCGAGGGACAGAGCTCAGATTTTGTACCTCTGTGGGACTGGATATGTGTGGGTTCTCATCCTTAGCCTTTTGGCTACGTAGGCGTTCAGTTTTCACACCATTGTCTCTTCCCCAAAGAGCAGGAAAGGCTGGTGGCTTGCGTCAAGATGAAACCAAAAGGCTGGACAGATCTTCAAATGTGCATTTTTAAATATCCACGCAACTGTTTTTGGAATACTCACGAAAATAACTGCAGCGTACGTTTAGTGGTACGCGTGCTTGCACAGAAACCCGTAAGCCTCAGTAAGTGGTGAGGTTGGCATAAGCCTGGAACCGCTTTGCAACGTTGTGTATGAAAATCATCTGTGTCCAGGTAGATGAAAAAGTAGCCACTCCATCAAAATTACTAATTATTCAAGGAAGCCTATCTTTTCATTGCAATAACTTTATAAAACAGACTTTAAGTTGTTTTAAAAGTTTCTTACCCCTACAATAACAGTTTGTTGGTAAGGATTAGACAACTCCTAATGTTAATAACTAATAATAACAACTCTGAGTTAATAACTCTAATTCTGGAGCTCCTTTTCCTTGCTAAGGTGGTGTTCCCCTTGAGATAGGCACTGTTCCCCTACCACTGGAGATCTGTGATCTGGTTTCTACACAATATTAAGTCTTTGTAGCATTTCCAGATGCTACACTTAGACTGATTTCAGCAGAAGCTGGGCAGCTCACTGTGTTCTTGGAACCGTGACGTAATTTACTATGTATAAAATGGCAACAATGCCATTTACCTGCCTCAGTGAGATTTTTATGAGGATAAAACTAAAGCTAGAATTGTCTTTAAGAATGTTTCTGACAGCACACTTTTCAACAGCTTTTTGGGAAAACATTTTCTGTTGCTGCACTTTGCGGTGAGGGATGCGTAAGGAGAAAATTTATTAAGTTTTTAAGGAAACTGAAACCCAGAATTTGTTTGTTCTGGTTGTTTCAGTATTAATTGGCGTTTGCCCTAATTCCAGCACTGCTTCATAGAGTTAGAGACCCAATACCCTACCCGAGTGCCCCGGACTGCCGTACACCAGTACAAAACCCACCCAGCCGCCATGTCCTGGTGACTGGAGCTGGGATCAGGAGGCCCCTGAAGCACAAGGTCTTTTGAACGGAGCTATCTTTGTTGCAGGAGCATCAGGCAGAACCGGCCTGAATATTATGCTGTCCTAATTTCTGTTTGGAACCATTTTGAGTGATAATCTGGGTGATGGTAAACGTGATTGTCAAAGGTGAGGTGTTACAGTTTCCCCTAATAAAAAATTTCTCATTTTGGCCGGTGATAGCGATGATATGATAAAATCCTGTTTACGCTGACCTCAATGCAAGGCCACCTCTGGCTGTTAGGCACAAGGGAAGGGCGCTTTCCTCTCGTAACTCCCATTGCGCCAGAGCTGTAGAAATAGGAAAAGCAAATTATCCAGGAAGAGGGTATTATGCAGATTCAAGTTAGGAACTTTGCTGTCGGTTATGTGATATTGCCTTAGTTCTCCTCTTATTTTTTTTTTGTATCACCACGTGAAGCAAAAGAAAAAAGATCGCTTAGACACGTCTTCTCACGCGCTGAAATGACCTGTACTTACTAGATACAAACTGCTGCACAATAGAAAAACTGAGGAAACAAATCATTTTAGAACACTTCCAGTAGCTGGCTTCTCATATAACAGTAGAAGTGCAGTAAGTCACTGCTTTTCTATGACAATAAAGTAACATTTTTAATAGAAAGGTCTGTTATCTGCTGTTGTATAATTTCTTCTAAAATACCGAATAACCAAGGAAATTTTTCATTTGTAATGTAATTTAATTCTGGATTTTATTTTTGATTATGGTTGAGGTTTACTTTGATGTTTTCAGAATGAATTTCAAAGACCATTTATTCAGCTAATTTTGAAGGCAAAAACACACTGAAACTTTTATCCCAGTTGGTAAGCAGCTATCCCCTAGTTTTATTCAAGTTTTCACATAAAAATGCCAGTCGGGAATAAAACTGACAAATATATTCAGTCAAAGATGGAATATTTTTTCCTCTTAAGTTGCAAATGGCTTCATTAAAATAAAAGCACCACCTTAGGGATTGCATAAAGCAGAATATTGGTACCTAAATGGTATTTATGACTCGGCTAAATGTAAAGTGAATTAAAATTTAAAGGATTATAGTCAGGTAGGCCACAGACATTCATAGAGGAATGTCCATTAAGAAGATGAAAGAACCTACTGTCCCCAGCGACAGGAACACGTCGGGTTAGCGGTCAGGCATACCTACACGCTTAGTGGCACTGTAAATGAAAAACATCGTGGTTGAACCCTGAGGTACTTGCGTGATGTTCAGTTCAGGCAAAGAAAACAAAATCCTCCTGCAAACATCTAGGGATGTGTATATTTTTATCTATCTCCCTCTATATATGTTTATATAATATGTGTATCTATATGTATATATAAAATATAGATGTCTATTATATATACATATATATAATGTCACAGCACTGGCAGGAAACTGTGGAAGATAAAAAGCAACGCAGTAAATGAAGTAAAATATAACCTGAGCACTGTTATTTTACCGGTAGCTTGCAGGATCCACAGCAAATTCTGCTGGTTTTGGTTTTGTAATGTATTTCCACACAGCAACTATATAGATATATGTGCTGCATTTCCCGGATTTTTACCTTTAAGAAGAATGAAATAATTTGCTCAGTTGACTTAATTTGTGGAACTGAATTCTAGCCTCAGTAGTCAATGTTTTACACCACAGTCGGCAAGTGATTGACAGGAGTTCTTGGAAGATTTGTTTTCTTCCCATAATCTTGGTTTCTTCATGGAATAGCCATTGTTCGAGTTACTGCACAGTGGGGAGCTGGTCAGGAAATAGTTTCTCATTACTCAAAGTGTTTGTGGCCAAACAATAAAATGTTCTTCAAGATGTGTGCTTTTAATTTACAAGCGCATTTCTGTGAAAACCAAGTTTTTCAGTTACGGTTTTTAAGAAGTAATTGAAAAAATATTCAACCATCTTTAATCGAATGTCATTGTCTGACACCTAACTATGCACTTTTCTGGCTATATTGCTGGGGTGCTTTGCTCCAGGCCTTGGTCTTGTTTACCTGAAAAGCCACTTACGTCCTAGATGCACTCAAAATAATCAGCCCTGATGTTCATTCACCCAGCACCAGCCCCCTGAATATAGTACACCCGGGGATCTTGACAATTATTTGTGTCGAGAAATAGATGCCGTGCAATTCACTGCTTTTTAAAAAGACGCGGCAAATTTGCATAGCATTCATTTACATAATTTTATTTCTTTCCTGTTGCTTCTCTCCAGCTACTCCCTATCGTAATGTGTTCGTGGCCCTCTGCTTTCCCTGCTCTGCTGCGAGTTACCGGGCACGCTTGCCAATGTGTCATTTGCACAACCATTTGTGTCACCTCTGACTGGGGCCCTGTGTGTTTAACTTAGCGTATTATGATGTTATAAAGCTTTAAATCCAAAGGAATGCGAGATGGGATATATCTATTTATTAGAATATTAGCATTTCTAACATGACATTTTATACAATGCTTTGAGCCACATGGTGCATATTCCTTTGTTTAAAGAGTACCTCTGACTCTTAATGTCTTCGCTCCAATTTGGACAGATCAGCTAAGTGGTTATGTGGTACCCTTTTATTATCCATCTGCTTTGTCCCGTACTCATATCTTTGACAAGATAGGTAACTAGCGGGATGTTTTTTCAAAGTGCACGTCTTTATAGCTGTGCCTTGTTATTTACCTTTTCGTATGTTTCATCTCCTGCTTTATATTTTTAGAAAATTGTAGAAAATATTTTAGAAAACAAAAAGATTATTATTAATAAAAAAGCTGGCATGGGTAAAACAAGCTAGTAGGCATTAAGGAGTAATTTTAAAGTGAATTTTCTTCTCTGTCTTACTTTCTACCCTTCACTTAAACTTTCAAACTTGTGATAAAGCAAATGTTTGAGTGAAGGTTTTAAAGGATCTTGCAATTGGGCTTTGTAGGTTAAAAATCTGGTTTAGCAGTGTGCTTCTACCTGTCAGTGCTCGTGCTCAGACACCGTCTGCCTTTAAGAAGGAAACCGAATATTTAAAGTAGCCGAGGGGATTTTCAAGGCTGGTTTATCAGTTGTATTGCACTAAGACTCAATAGAGGCAAAGCTGGAACTTAGTGACTCCTGCTGCAGCCCCATTCCTGGAGGAGGGAGATGGTCCAGGCACTTGGAGGTGTTGTGGACCCCAAGGAGGCTAGAATCAGCCAGGACTTGGCCAGCTCCACCATCAGTCTGATGGTTTATGCCTGAAATTTGTCTCTGAAACCCCTTTTCTCCTTCCATAGGACTCATCCAAGTGGCATCCATGAGTCATGGAAGACGGAGCTTACAACCCAGTTGCTGGTTTCTCGTATCGGTTTCTTGATCAGCTTCTCCTAAAATGGAACCAGATCCTATTTATACAGGGGAAAACTATCCTCATTCTGGACTGCCTTTGAGATAGTAGCAGTTGTATTTTAAGTGCTTGTCCTAGGTTACAGTGTAAAATGTGCCAAAAGGAAAAAAAAAAGGTATTCTATGATCATCTTCAGGAGCTGTTGAGACCAGGTGGGGCGGTGCTCCCTGCCTGCCCCCTCTGGACTATCTCCTGTTCATGGGCACAACAATGCCTTATCGCCTGACCCATCGATAACTCGCTCCTGGGCTATCTCCTGTTCATGGCCCATCAAGGAACTGCCTCACGACTCCCCATCCCATGGTGAGATGCTCCGCCCGGGGGGAAGGAGCCAAGCAGTCCATGCCAAATAAAAACTGAGATCTCCAACACCCGAGCAGCCTTCTTCCACTGGATTCCCAGGGGAGTTTTCCCTCCCCACTGGAGTTCCAGAGGACAAGAGCTACCTACCTACCACTGGACCTTCGGAGGAAGGCCAGACTCTTTTATCTGATCGCTGCTTCCACAGCACTACAGCCATCGCTTCAGGAGGACTGCAGCCAGCATCTTATCGGACTGCTACTGCCACCCTAACAGGGGGTCAGGTTGTATTTCTGACTCTGTCAGTGTAAACCAGGGGGTTGTTTGTTTTCCCCTGCCTTGTGTTATATATATATATTAGTAAAGAACTGTTATTCCTATTCCCCATATCTTTGTCTGAAGGCCCGTTAATTTCAAAATTATAATAATTTGGAGGGAAGGGGGTTGCACTTTCCATTTCAAGGGAGGCTCCTGCCTTCCTCCGCAGACACCTGTCTTTCAAATCGAGACAGTGCTTTTGCAGGAAGTTTGTGGAGGGATGAACAAAAGGAAAACAGGTTCTGATGGGCAAAGGCAGATGGAGATGCATTGCGAAATTGCAAACCTTCTTCAAGGCTGGTGATTCAGAGCGGTTACTGAGCACTTCAAGTGAGGAGTAAAGGAGTGTAGGGAAAAAGCAAGTGAACCAAAGCCACTTTCTTTATGGAGGTAAGTTCTAAAACACTGTACTTTTTTGACTGTTTTCAGTCGGTTTGTAGGATGATAACCATAAAACTGTGCTGCAGAAATTTGAATGTAACATGCCACGTAAAAATAGAGTATATGAGAAATATGTGTTTAATCTGAAGCACAAAAATAAAATGAAACTATGGATGCTCTGAACTGTGCTAATTGCATTTTGCAATTATGGGCATCTGACTCATAAAAGTACCAGACTGACACCATCCGAAAGCGCACAAAAAAGCAAACAGAACATTTGGAATTAACTTTTGAAAAGGTTAAAATTTCCTGAGGAAGGGAAATCACACATATCCACCGGGGTGGGGGGATATGCAGACTACTCTTGGAGCTGAGAGCTCTCAAAACTCAAAGGTGGAGCCAAGATAGACAAAGACACGGAGCTTGTACATACTGCGAAATCTGGTCAAACACGGGTGATCCTTGGTGTACGAAGAGGATGTCAGAAATGCAGTGGGTGACATAGTAAGGGTATTGGCAGACTGTATGGAGACAGTGATGAAAAGCAGTGTTGTTAGTGCAAAGGAGTTATGGGAGCCTTGTTAGAAAAGTGACCAATTCTGTCAATTTGATGGGAGAACTCTTTATTAAACTTGACTTGAGTAAATTCCATGTAAGAGGAGGTTTTAGTAATATAAATATTTTTTTAAATACCTTTTTTTAGAAAGCAAAATACAGGGTTGATGTTGCTGAAAATATCTCCGTCAAATGAATTTGCAAATAGATGAAATCACTTTCGAAGGAGTCTTGTTTGCCATATAATACCAGGATTCATCCGCTGTATATGCTGTGAAAGAGCAGGGGCATAAAAAATTTGACAAAGAGATGGAAGTTGTCCTCCTGCAGACAGGGGTGCGCCGCACAGAGCGTGAAAAGGAGCTGGGAAAGCTCAGCCTCCCCCAAATACATCTCCTTAAAAACATTTTGCTGTAAAGTAGAAGCTAAAAAGTGGATTGTGACAGGCTCATTGCTCTGGGAAAGAGCAGGGGAAACACAATAGGCAGCTCATCAGTCACTGCGGGAAAGCACCCAGCAGATTTGGGGACTTAATGGAATATCTATAAAGAAAACAGTTTCCATTGTCTATAAGGGAAGAAATGTGCAGGACATGACCGATATCAAACACTTACCTGCTACTGGATGCCCCAACAGGGATCTTGCAGATCACTATGTACTTCTAAACACTGAGCAGTCCCTTTAAGAAAGAGTTTCCACAAAGAAATCATTTGGGTTGTGACTCAGCACTTGAGGTAGGTGGCAAAGGAAAATAAAATACATTTTTAACCCCTAGAGGCATTACAAGGTGTGATGTTTATAAAAGATATTTTGCTGCCACTGATCTACTGTGCAAAAAAATGCTTCATCACAAAGAACCTAGAAGGACTAAAGGAGGAAAACATAAATAACTCAGGAGACAGACCAGGGTAGAAACAGCTAAAGGAGAAGTCTATACATGAGAGCAATGAGTGAGACCTCCCTCTGTGTGCTCCCCAGCTAATGAGGAGAAAAGGGTTCCTTCCTGCAGGCAAAATTTCTGTTTTCCCTCTTTACCTGAACTAGCAGCCAAGAGCGTTCCCAGGGGAGGTGTCCAGAGAAAACTGTGTCTCAGTTCAAGCCTCATTGCATCACTTGCAGCCACTGCGTTGGCTGGGGAGACCGTACCCCTCCACCCTATCAGCCCCGTGTTTAATGTAGAGATACACGGTACTCACATCACCTCCCAGCCCTCCCTGGTGGTAACGAAGAGGCTGAGGTCCTGAAAATCCAGCTGTGGGTTCTTTTTGTGGCCTCACATTCATTGCCATGTCCTTGGCCTGTGTTTTGCAGTGCTGGCGCCAGAGCTGGATGTATGTGGCAGAAAACTCCTACCAGTGTTATGAGGGAGAGGGGTCACTTCAACAGTTGTACCTTAAACACACCCACACCTCTTCATGCAGCCAGGAATCAGGTTAGCAGTGCATAGGAAAAGAATTTGGCCTTGTTTATTTGACCTAAAAAGGATTATTCTTGCTTTTAAGTAGGTCATTGTTATCAGAAAACAATGAAAAAACCAGCAGAATATGAAAATACTTTATTTTGTTCCTACAGCTAAGGTAATTACAGCCCTCTCAAGCTCTATAGACACGTGAAGAACATTTGCTGGTTGCAGACCTGGCTGCTAATGGAGTTGGAAAAGTGTTTAGTATAGTCTGGAGCTCAAAATTAAATACATCAGAGGTAAAAGCTTGTGGGCTGGCTGAGGCTGAGGGTGGGTGTGGGCTGATGCTGCTCACCTGAGGGAGTGCTGGGTGAGGAGCAGCACCTGGGGCTGGTGCTGGGGTCACTGCTGGGCAGCCGGTCTCCTCCCATAGTGCCCAGACTGGTTGCACTGTGGAAGGAGGCAGTGATGAATGCGTTGCTCCTGCGTGGATGTGAAGCTCTTCTGTGTGTCAACATATCCCATCCTAATGCCTGAGTGAGAGTGTCCTGGACAGCCACCACCACCACCTCACCATCCTGCTTGTGAGCATTACTTTTATCTCCAAGTCTCATCAATGCAGATTTTAGCTGTCTGGTGGTATTGGGGTGTCACACAGAGTCCAGTGTGGGTTTTGGAGGATTTGGATTAAACCTTTTTGGTGTTAATAATAAAAAGAGATGTGAGGCTGGGGTGTGGCCCCAAGTCAGCCAGAGCTTTGTGGTGAGTTTGCCCAGGTATCTTCTTGGTTGTGGTCCATGGGGACCAAAGGGCTTTAAATTCAATGAAGCCAGGTTTTGTTGTCATGAAACTGGAGATAGTCTTAAATAGAGAAGGCTCACAATGGCCATGGAAGACAGAAATGATCGTTTGCTGTGTTCTTGTGAGCTGCTTCTTGCTTCTAGGCTTCGTTTTGGCCAGGTGGCTCTCAGAGCATATTCTGTGCAGTGTTGAAGAGGCTTTTAGGAAGTTTTCTTTCCATCCCCAGGTTCAGTCTCTGGTTCCTCCTGTGTGTGTCGTGTCCCCCCCCCCCCCCCCCCCGCTTAGTGCTGTAACACCAACAACAATCCCTGGACTTCCCTGCTCTGGTACACTTGGGTGGCGGCTTCAAAGCTCTTTCTAGAGATTTCTCTATGAGGCATTTCTTTAAAGGTTCTTCATGTATTGTAAGCTTAAATTTGCCAATTAAGAAACTGAAGTATTAAAGATATTTTAATTGAATCCAATGCAAACGGAGATACGGCAGTTATTCCTGTAACTCTTAATGGAGATGTACAGCCAAAGGTGCAAACGAAATACAGAGAGCTTTGGGTGTGAAGCTGAAGATCCAGGAAAAGGTGGTCTCAGTTGGCAAAGTCGGGACTGACAGGCTTGCCCTGTGGAAAAAAAAAAAAACAAAAAGAAAAGCCTGCCCTTCTAGACTGCTCTTCTCATTTTCCTGCGGTAGACTGCCTCGACGTAGAGGAGTATGTTAATGTACATCTAATCTGGTTTTGCTAAATAGGACACAAGTGATATGTAACGATGAATCAAATATCAGCATGAATTTGTGCCGTTTCTAATGGCTTTGGAATCTGAATGTATTAGCACTACTTCCTAGTAATTGTTTAATGGGAAAAGGCATTTAAATTTAAGTAGCTACCGGAAAAAGTTGCAAAATCCTTAGTTTTGCCAAACAGAAGTAGCGCTGCAGTGAAATATATGCCGTGTCTAGATGTCATTTTGGCAACTGTAAACAGACCAAGAGCTGTGCTGTGACAGAAGCGGGGAAGCTGCGGCACTGCAGGAAGACGTACAGCTTGACAACAGGAGAGATGACTTTTGGGTCAGGGAGTTAGGGTTTTCTTGAACGTGATGCGGTGTCTGCTTTTGGTGGCAGCTAATGGTGCAGTACTGCTGCTAGATTAAAAGGGCTGTTTCGGGCGAGATCAACTGGTCCAAGTGCTGGCTGCAACCAAAGGAATAAGTCTCAGTGCTTTAAACCGCGCGTGTGTTCCACTAAGCGTTTCTGTTGTTGAGTTTTGGCTGGGGAAGGGGGCAGGGGGCTGTGCTGCTGGGAATTGTGAAGGTTTTGGCAGCGCAAACTTCTTGTGATAAGGAAGGCTAGGATGTGAGCTCATGAAATTTTAGTTTTTTCTAGGGTAGTTCCCTGAAAGCGGGGTCAGCTGGTATGGACTATGGTAAGAGATGCACTTGGGCTGCTGCTGCAGGATAAGTAGGTAACTTGTGGTAAACTTATCATCTAGTGTGCCCTGCTTTGCGTGGTGCTCTGCTGAGGTGGCTGAACCCCACGTCTTTTGCCCTTGACGCCAGGATGCTGAAGACCTGCGGTAGAGCTGTTCTGTTGCACAGAGGCGCAGGCCCGAGGAGGGAAAGAGCTGCTATTCCCAGCTGGGGAATTGCTGCACTACACTGAATTCAACCGAAAACTCCCGATTTGCTGTGAATGTGGAAATAATTAAAAGATAGATTTTTTTATTTTTATTTTTTCCATACCTGCCCGAATTCTTTTCTAGGTGTATGACAGTCAGTGGAGTTCACAGAGACTCTTGCTGCTGTTTCTGTGCTGGAGTCTGAGTGACCTAACCTATTTATCAGTAGCAGCAAATTGTTAGTCATTCTCATAAGTATCCTGAACAAAATGTGCCAGCTAAACTGCACTCAGCAAGAGCGGTGAAAGCAAAAAAAAAAAACAAAAAACACCCAACCAACCCCACACCACAACAAAAAAAGCAAACAAAAAACCCCCCTCAAAACCTGATCTGACTGTTATGGGAGACGATTATTATAGTTCTTCACTTGCAAATTTTTCCATTTGTGTTAAGTTGCTTCCCACAGTCTCTCACTGTCACATTCATTCAAAAGCCAGAACGGCATTAATGGAGTTCAGCGTTTTGGCTCGTTCGCCCCAGTTCTGCCTGGAGACTGGGCGTACAGGATGTAACAGAAATCTTCAACCAAAACCCTGCCCTCCCGGTCATCCCTTTTTACTTGAAAGTGCTACTTAGACTTTCCTTGTCCTCCTTTTGTCCCCAGTCAAATATGTTTTGAAAACAAAACAAAACACTTGAAATGGCAGTTTTGGAGCTTCCCCCTTGCAAAGCTCTTCAGATGCTCTAAAAAAGAAACGAAAACCAGCTTAAAAATCCTGTTTGGAAGCTTCCTTCACCTATTTATCTTTAAAGCAAAGCAAAGTGAGGCTGTATAATTTTTATGAATTAATTTGTTTTGTTTGCAGCTGGTTATCATCCCGGTCTGGGATATTCAGGTCGTGTTGCAGAGAGCACTGTGCCATTTTCTAGATGTTATCTTTATGGCCTTTTAGTTAAGAATTACCACTACTATTACAGCAACTACAAGGCAACGCACTCCCACTCCTTGCTGTGATAAGATGCCTCAAATCCTCCTCCTTGCGATGGTTTCCTTACTTTTCCACTTCTCCGATGGAGACGTCTTTGCAGCAACGATAACAGTTTTCAAAAAGAAACTAATAAAATGTGCACGCTCTTTTTTTTTTTTTTCTTCAGACTTGCGATTTCCTCCCAACAAAACTGTCACTGAAGCCAGTAACCACATTTAGTAGAAATGATTAGAGATGTGTGACAAATTTTCAGCAAAATGCACAGCAAAACTGGAAACATTTTTCTTTTCATCAGCTGTACGAAAAGCAAAGGCGGGCGGGGGGGGGGGGGGAACAACAACATTTCTCTCCCTTTCTGCTTGACAGAATATTTCAAATTTTAAGATATGGGAGTATAACTTCTGAATAATGTTTCTGTTAAAGTATCAGCCAATTTTTTTAATAGAGAAAACACACTCTCGATGGTAATCGAATGTCAGTGGCCATAGGTTAGCATCATTAATCAACAGGGATGAGATATCTTGGCTTTTAATAATAAAAAGGTAGGAAAAAAAATGTCTGTTGGCTTTACAGCAATTTGTAAGTCAGAATTTTTGAATAAAGGAGAAAAAATGCTTGTCCCACCACGGACATAGCGAATTTAAAAATAATAAACACCCCCACACACACACCACCAGATCAGTCTAGAAATGTATGAAGGTTGAGATTTGAAAAGTATTTAATAATTGAGTGGCTTATCCAGATCAGCTTGAAAGATGTCAATAAAAGAAAGGAAAAAAGTTACATGGGTTTAGATCCCTGTCACATGTAAGAGTTTGGTCAGCCCTAAGAGTCTCGAAATAAAAGGCTTCTGTCTCCTTGTTTCTGGTCTTTGCTCAGGAATGGTGTCTCCGTTTATCCCAGCTGGGTAACGATTCCCCAGGTAATCAGAGGGACTTGGTATTGTGCCCTCTGACCTTGCGGGTTGTAGGTGGTTTCTGCTGGAAAAGTTTTCACAAGGTTTGTTCGGTTTTTGTGTGTGTTTGTTTTGGGGTTTGTTTTTTGTTTCCCTTCAGTGCAGTTCCATTCGTTTACCAAAAATGATCTGACTTTAGAAATAAACAGTGAGATGCAGCGTCCTTGTTCAGAACAGTAGGGGTCTCTTCAGAGACCTGGCCAAGTGCACACGCGTGGTGTTTGAGAGCCTCTCAACGGGGCATCCCCTCCTGTACAGCTAGCGACACCCAGCTGGTGCAAGTCTTATCATACGGTGACGATAGTGCTTTTTCACTCTGCTTCCACTTGTAACTACCTGCTTTTCAAATCTGGTGTGGGGAAACTAGATGACACGTGTTGTAGCATTCGGAGTATCTTCTGCTTTTGACAGAGTTCATTACGCTGTCTCCATTTAGGGTCCGTGATGCTCTCTCCTCCTTTAGCCAAACTATGTGGAAGGCAAACACCTGGCTGAAATTGCCATTTGCAGCTGTATGACACAGAGCTGTACCTCCCGTGCCCACAAAAATGGTGTATATGTGTAAAGATGAGAGCCCTGTGCTCCCATAACGGGGAATAAAGCTGCTAATCTCAAACTGCCTCAACCAAATAAAGAGCTCCGAGGTTTTTTCTGGTGATTTTGTTGTTTCTTTTTTTGTTTAAATCACTATTTAGTGATTATTATTATTCTCTAGTTTATAATGGAATATATAATTTCACTTTAGTTAGATCAAGGAAAAGAAAAGCAACTGTTGTTTGAAACCCATTAATAGGGGTTGTTTTTTTTTTTAAGGGCAAACACACTATGGAATAATTAAACCATTATCTGGCTATCACAGATTACATGTTTTAGCTGAGTAATCTTTGAAACAGTTTTTAAACAACAGGTTTAATGTTGGAAACAGGTAAACTTATATCTCATTGCTCAGGTTTTTGTATTGAATTTGAGTTAATGAAACCCTGACTCTTGCAAACAAAGGTATATCCTATATTGGGATGAGGCTATCAGCAGTAGAATGGAAAGAGATTAGGGGTAAAGTATGTAGAGGCCTGAATCTAAAGTGAGTTAATATTAAAATTACGTCTGGAAGTCATTTAAATCCCACAGTAGTGGTTAAATAGAGGAAAAGCTGTAGTATTTAGGTTTTAAGGAGGATATTGGCCTATCAGTTGTTGGGTGGAGGGAATGTAAAGGTGCTGAACAACTTTGGGAAAATATCACACACACGCACGCATACATGATATTAGATTGTTGTTAAATACCAGACCTTCCCTGGAGTTGCAATACTTTATTTGTGCTCCAGGAAAGGCTTATCAAGAGAAAGGAAGTGTTGTGGGGTAGGGGTTTTTATTGGTATAATGAATGTCCCAGTTGATACTCTCGTCTGGAAGTGGAGTTCTCATTTTTTATACTTTGATTTTTATTGAAAAATATCTCAAGTATTACAGTGGTGCAATAAGTTAAAGATCAGGCCCTGAACACGCCACGCTATAAAGATCCATGTAAGTTATAACAGTAATAACAAGTAAGCTTTGTTTTATATGGTGCTATTGTTTTTTACATTTTGGAGGAGGCAAACGCTGAAGCATCATGGCTGCATTTTGGTTCAAGACTGCCTTTTTGACTGTATCTTCAGGGAATTAACTCCAGCAAGAAAAATTGTGTCGTTTTTTTCTGTGAATTTGTAAGTGTCTGTCACACTGTGTCACCATGAGCTCTACGATGATAAGTTTAAGTTTCGATTTGCATTGAGATGTGTTTAGTCACAGATACTATACAGCTTTGCTCTTGTAGGTGTAGGTAGGTAAAGCAAATGACACACATATGGGAAGGTAACAACACGAAAGAAAAGTAAAGGAGGAGAGTGTCTAGGATAGCTCAGCATCACCATTTTGATGGCCCAGGGGAAGGAAGGCCACTTCAGCGTTCCTCTTCGGGAGGAACTGAAAATACCTATCTCAAAGGATACGCTAGAATGTCACGTAAGGGTAATATGTCACGATCATAGGGTGCTCTGATCAATAATCTTCCACTGATGTTGGGGTGTGGGACTATTTTTGACTCTGTTTCCCATCCTTAAAGCCGGGTTACTGCTCCTCATCTGTCTTGCAAGGATGTTGTATTTACCAGGAAATGCATGCAGAATGATTTTTGAAAGATGCTCTAGAGTGCAAAGAATTATTGCATTGTTTTTATTCATGACTTGAGCTGGGTTTTAGTTAGTTGCATGCTTTTGTATGCTGCGTGTTGGGTTTTTATAGCAACGTCTGTGTTCTCTGGGTACCTAAGCAGAGATTTTCATTTTAATACTACATAATTCAAATGCTGGATTCATACCAAATTCACCTCCTCCACACGTTTTAACTGCATTATTAATAATAATATGGTTGATTGCTGATGCTATATATTTGTTTTCTAAAGAGCTCGTTGAGAAGCTGGGCGTGTTAATAAGGTATGGTGTGTTTCTCCTGTGTTCTCAGCAAGGCTCCTGCCTGTAGCACGCAACTGGCACTGCCCATATTCTCTTTTTACTGCTACTAGGCAGAGCATGCAGGCATTTTCAATTCACTAGATCATTCACAAGTTACTTCCAACCCAACCTTGTCATTGCAATTCGTCACACTTACAGTGTATGCTTTTATGTGCTGTATCTCGCTGAAGTCTCATCACGCCAGGCCAGTGCCACAGGGTACTAGACAACAACAAAGATCTCAAGCATAGTTTAAAAGGTAGCACTATAAAAAAAAGAAAAATAACGGCCGCAGTCACTGCTAGATACCCTGTTCCCACAGAGCCTGCAGCCCTTTTTTAATTTCAAACTAAAGCGGAGTTGTACAAACCGCTACCTTCCCCACTGCCACCATATGCCCGATGTATCTGGCACCCTGTCCAGAAAGGCAGGGAGGGAGAGGAGAAACCCTGACACAGTATATCTGGAGGGAACACACTGGGCACTGTTTCAATGTGAGAAATGTTTGAGGAGGATCTCTAATCACCTTTTGGCTAACAGTTCGTGGGAATTAGGATGGTGTTATGAATGGACCTCTGGCTGTGTCGAGTTCCCAGCTTTGCCACAGATTTCTGGGGTGTCCTTGGACAAACTATCAAAGGTTGCTTTATCTCTCGTTGGAAGCAGTGAAGTTACACTATTCCTTAAAGAAAAAAGGTGAGAACAAAATAGGTTTCATTTTCCTTTACTCTTCATCTGGAAAATAAGACTCATAATTTTCTCATAATGCTTTCCCATCTGGTTTTTAGGTACTTGAATTTGTGCCTTAGCATGTTTTCATACAGTGCTTAGCATAATGGTTTCTTGGTGTCAGCTATGACCTTCGGGTCATAGAAACTTTCTGGTAATTTCTGTCAAGAGAAGCTGTTGCATTGGCCTGTGCCTTCTGTGAAGACTTAAGGATAGATCGTGCACTGCTTCCTCTCCTGACTTCTCCAGTTGTTAGTCCCTTTCGTGAAGCTGGGTAAATTTTTGCTTTCAGCACGGGCTAGCTCTGATAATGACTCGGTTACCTATACACCCATGTGAGTTTTGGCACAAAACTTATGGAAGCCTAAACACAGAAGGTTGCAGTTCCAGGCCAAGAAATAGCTGTCTTGAGGTTCCCTCTTAAATTTCTCCTTTCATTCCCATAGAAGCACCCCGCTGAAGCTGCTTTCTTCAGTTTGAAATAAATTCCTGTCTCAGGAGAAAGAGCTAGGATTTAAACAAACGCTGAACCACACGAGGGTTTTTGGGGAGCAAGAACTTCTGTGGAGGCCGGAGGAGGATGGCTGTCCTCGTGGACAGCATTTACAGCCGCATCCCCAGGGATGTGATGTTACAGCAGACTGGGCAGCGCGGCAGAAAGTACGGGCGGAGCCAGTTCGTCAGAAGCTCGTTAGCCACTGGGTCTGTCCTGTTGCTGGTACTCTGTGGGAATTAGAGCCAGTTGGCCATGGATAGTGCTTGGGGAATTTATCCGTGTGGGTTTTCTCCCCGGCTATAACGGTGTGACACCTCTGTGCGGGTCGGGACCAGCTACCTGCAGGCTTTGCCCTGCTCAAGGTGCTGTGCTCAGCAGGAGGAAAGTCCCTGTGCCATGGAGAAGTACAGGCCTCCTTGCTGCCCCTTCACCTCCCTCCTTTTCACGCGCACGTCGGTGCTGCCAACCGGCGTAGCTTTTGATAGAGCCTCGTGTACCGTCAGGAGAGAGGTGAATCCAGGTGTGGGGATGGTGATACTGCCCAGCTCGGTGGTGCTGGGACCGAGTTACAGCACCGAGTTTAACCCCGCACTCTCCCAGCGTGGGCGAAGACTGTCAGGCAGCTGATGGATTTCAGGATCGCTGTAGTGTCTGTGGAAGGTAGTCAGACCTCGTTTTTGTGGCCCCAGTGAAGCGAGAAGTGTGCGTGTTCTGCTGTTAACTCTGTTTGTTGCAAAAGGGGTGGTTTTTGTCTCTCAAAAAAGAGGAGAGGGAGTCTGAGACAGCCCTGTTGTGCTCTGCCTCGAGCTGCAGTGAGGGGCTCCTTTGCTTCTCTTGCTCCACCCGACTGGCATTTTGTGTGTATTTCCCTCGTGTAACAGGCAGAGTGTTTCTATAATAAGATTAGGCCTGGACTTTTCATTGCTGCCTCTCAAGTTTCTGTTAACTTGTTCTCGGATTGTAGGCATCTGCTCAAATACGCTTCCTGCAAACAGGCTCTGCTGCCCTCTCCCCTACTGAAAAATTAAAGGGTTGAGAAACAATGATGCTGTTGAAGTCCTTGGGATTGGTTTCCCTAAAAGACGTAGGATCTCATTCCAGATAATATTCCAAAGATGCATTTTTTTATGATTTGGTCAACAATTGACTGGAAGAAAAGCTTAAATAGTAATGAGAAACTACTGTAATTGCACTTTTGCGGACTAGTGCTGTAAGTGATTACACGCATGATTGAAAACCATACGTTGGCTCCACAAATACAGCTTGACCTACCTGTATATTTTCAATAAGAAGTAATGTCTCCTATTTCTAAGAGAAGGAAAAAAAAAAAAATACCCTGCTGTTTTTAGCTATATACAAATGATAAAAGCAAAGACATCAAAGTGTGCAGCCTTTCAACTCATGCTCAATTAGAATAAAAGTTTGGTTGCTGTTTTAAACATTTATGGCTAACTAACTGTGACAGCATCTCAGCTCTGCAAATGGGATGATTTTGGATTGACTTTTGATCTGACTGACAGTTTCTTATACACTTCAGTGTTGGTTTATGGCATACAAGTCTGCATTTGAATCCACATGTGACTAATTAGAAACTGTTTATGGTCTGTATGTATACATTCACACAAGAATAAAAGCTTTTTTCTAACTGGAGCCATGTTATTGATGAAAAGAGTTAATTTAACAAGGTGCTTGATGTGCTATTTTTGAAATGTCTGCAACAAAGAATCAAGTGAAAATACAAAAAAGGGTATTTAGCATAAAGAAATATATATATATATATATAAATAAATATAAAAGTTAACGACAGATATGTAAATTGGTAACATTGAAGATCTCTTCCAAATACCCTCTATAGTTTTTTGGCCACCACAGGAAAACAACAGGTCGAACGATGCATTTTTTTAGTACCTTTACAGTTTGTGGGTATCTCGGCGAAAAATTGCATCCTGGTTTCATTTTTAGCCTTTCTGTATCAAACGTGACAGAAGGATGTACATTTATGCTAATCTCTTCATCTACCTTTATCGTAAGCGCTCCTGACAACACAAGTGGTACTATAGCATTTGTGCCACCAAATACATCTGGGGGTTTTGAAGAGTCGGCAAAGAGGAGTGCTAAAATGAATACGAATATAATAACATTTTCTTGATAAAATAATGCTTCCGTGTCACAGAAAACGAAACTGTCAGCATTCCTTTGTAGGCCTCTCTCAGGCTTAAGAAAGGGTCCTTGACAGTTTCAGCATTGCCTTTAAATATCTTATTGAAATGTAGATTAAGACTGTACATCTTATAATAGTTGGAAAGCCTTTTCATTTTAAGTCTTGTAGAAAAGCAAGTATTAAGTAAGTATTAACTTTAGCAGTTATATTTTAGCATTTTTCTCAGGTTGATCCCTCCTAGACCTAATATTTAGATTTATTTAAAGAGGCAGTAGATTACCTGACAGTACAGCAGTACGGCATTGTGCATTTCTCCCAGTCTCCGTAAAGGAAGATTAGCTGTATCTTTTATTAGCCCGTCTCTCATGTATTTTACAAAGGTAACCTGTGTACATGGATACTGCCATAATCAATGATGCCTCAGTGTTCTCGGTTTAACATTTTCAAATGCTTATACTCTAGTTTTGATAGTAAGTCATTTGAAATAAAAATTATACTGAAATTTGTTCCATAAGCAGGGCTTTTTAAAAATTCTCAGTAACTCAGAAATAGTCATTGTCTGGTTCTAACGTAATAAGGTGAAATACAGTTCAGTGCGGGTAGTATTTATCACTCGGGGTTCTATCTCTGCTTTCACTTGGTACGTAAACCATTTATCTGCTTAATGTATACGACAACGGTATTTTAAATAATTTTGTGGGTCTCAATTTCTGGGTGCTAATTTTAGACTCCTGGAGAGGAGTTTATTTTTCTGAATCACTCTTAGCCATTAGCTTCAGAAAGTCGGTTTCTTGCAGGTGTTGATGTCTTGCTGTGACATAGCAAAAAATTGAAAGTACTATAATTACGAATCATATGTGCATCTCATGTTTGTAGATATAAATCTCCACCAGAACCCTGATATAATGAATGAGCTCAAGGGAATCTTGGCTTAAAGGTAGTGACCTAGATCTGACAAGGTAGTCTTGTTATTATCATTATTTCTTGTGTAACCCATATGATGTATATAATGAGCTTGATTTTTGCAAAGCTTAGCTATCAGAAGGATAACTGTCAGGTGCACAAATGTGATATAGAGCTAATTGGAAGCCAGAAAACACAGTGTTTATACACTCTGACCTTTCAGAATGGGTCCCTGCTTTAAACAAGTGCAAGAAATACAGTGCTTTAATGACACTTGGGCAGATTCATACTTGCTGAATGTATATAAATAAATATTTGAATATAGATAAGAAAATATTATCCCCAGCTCACACGAGATGGGAACTACACAGCAGAAGAAAATGATTCATGAATGAAAAAAAGATACAGTTTGAGCAGTGCAGTAACTCAATTCAAAAGAATATTAAAATACTACACAGGAATTTCTTGGACGTCCTATGGTAGCAGTTGAGACCCCAGATAGCCAACATATAAAATGCAGGAATTGTATGAAAGATGCTGCTAGGCATTTTCACGGTCTTTGAGAATGCTAAGGTATTCAAATATTCCAGAAGATTCTTTTATTCTTTTTCTTTTCTTTTGAATGCTTGGTTGGACTTTAATATGAGACCTACCCTTGAGTTTGCATATGTGGGCTCTGATTCTGCGAAGGTCTATCAGGAGCAGAAGGAAGGAAAGTTTTGCTGGCCTGTTCAATGGCCAAGTTAAAATCCTTCAAAGATGGAAAGACTGGAAGGGATCTCTATTTTTTTAGATGGTGGAATATCTATCTCAGGACTTTGTATGGGAGCTCTCTTGGTGTATAAGGGAATAATCAAGTTGCTTTATGGAGCAGTTCTGGAGAAGTTTAGTGAATACTGGACTGACATATGAAGTTGAATGAATTTTTTTGTGGTTTTTTCTTATTCTCTTTTATTTTCCCCTTTCTCCATTCTCATTCTTTTTCTACAAAACCATGGCACTCCATGCTTCATGTGTGATAATGTAAGATGCAAAAAATTAGTATCTTCTGTTTTACAGAGAATAGGTTGATTTGCATAGGAAGCAAAAGTAAAACAATAGGATCTTTTGTTTTGATGAATTTTGTACTTTTGGGAAAATTAGAGTGGAGTATTTCACACTTGTGGTTTTTTTTTAAGCTGTTCCACGTGATTTACTGTGTTTTCAAAGAAATTTCAGTCATTACTAAAGAACAGAATTTTGTGTAATCAGCTTGAAATGACATGGAAGAGCATAATCTTGTGTATACTTAGTCATGCAACTGTGCTCGTTCCTCTGGTAGGCATTTGTACCCCAAAGTGTAACAGAGTTTTAGGTACCGTGATGAGAAGACTGTTCAGCTCGGTGGTTTGCAAGGACTGGTGGAAAGTGTTGTTAGGGCTTTTTTTCCCCCTCAGCCTTGAAATGCGTGTGAAAGTTGTCATTTAAAATGGTGTAACGCTGGAATATCACTGATAAAATCAGTGTGATTACTCTGGATTTATATTCAATAATACGTGAAAGGACTTCGTCCTCCTGATCTTACTTTGAGTTTCAAATAAAACTGAAAAGTTGAAATGAAGCGCACTTAGAAATGCAGTGTTGTATATGATATCAAGCCAAAACCACGAAAAATAATTGAATTTCCCATAGTTTTGATAAAAAAACATAAATTGTTCCAAGTTCGCTCAAGCTGAGTCCAGAGACTTCTGTCAGCCACACGTGAGGAATTCTTGAAAAACTTTGGGAATTCAGCAAATTTTGGATGAACCTGGACTGAGATTTGTGGTTAGTTATGGAATCTAAACCCAAGCAAATATTGTCTTGTTTTTAGTTATGTAGTAGACAAAAGTTTGACAGGTCTCAACAAAACCTATTTTTTTTGACGGATCCTGATGAATTGTGCTGTGATTATTATCTTTTATTACAAGCTATGCACTGAATGTGGTCAGAAATACTTTGTGGCAGTTGCAAAAATAGAAAGTTATTCAGCATTATGATTAAGATGCCTATTTTAAGAAAGTTGTTTGTTTTTCTGCTTGGTGAGAGAGAGCTTTCCAGCTCTTAATCTATATTGCTAAACTTTTGAGTTTTTTTTTCCTCAAAGCAACATGATTGTCTTACATAATTTTTAAACATTTTTTTTACCTGGTGAGTCAGGTGGGAATATTCAAGAAAACAAACTCCTCAGTAGTAATAATTACGACTGAATATTAAGTACGGATTTTTTTGTAGCTCTTTAACATTTTTCTGTGTGCTCTTGTGCTCCCTCTACTGACTCTGCACCTGGGAACGACAAACAGAACTGCCAGAGCAGTGAACTTTCCCGTTGACATCATTGGGGAGGGGGGAAATCCGACTTTATTGTAAAACAACTTAGTTGCAGAATTCGACTTTAGTTCTTAAAGTCTTCGAAACACAGAAGGGAAAATAAGTCATTGTTCGCAGATGAAGTTAGAAAAGCACCCACTTTTTTCGATATTAGGAAGAAGCTCTGAAGACTGAGCGAACAGGTAAAGAGGCAAGGGATGTTAATAATTGATTTTGTGAGATTCGATGGAGTGGTAATGGAACACAGAAGCTGTTGGAAGAAGTCATCAGTATGTGTAGAGAATAACTGTGTCATTTGCTGCATCTATTCAGTCCCATTAAACTCCAGGAAATTCTTCGGAGCAGTTACTGAAATCCATGATGAAATGTTGGTGTCGGAGTCAGTGCGACATTTTTTTCACTTCAGTGACTGAAAGGCTTTGCATTCATAACCATAAGACTAAAATACGAGTCTCTTAACTTGTTTTGACCTGAGCATCTTTCAGTCAAATACATAACAAAATGTTATGTAAAACGTGATTGATTAGATGGAGACACCCTATCTGAGTACAGTTTTGGTATTTTCCTCCATGTGGCCAAAAGCCTTGAAGGGTTCTTGATTTTAACTATTGGAGTGAGCCTCAGAGACACTGGAAGGTATTTTCAGTCCAAATTGTTCATTTCTCTTGCGGCTTAAAAAATGTCAATAATTTGAATAATAAAGCACGTGGTTTCCAATTCTGGTTTGGGGTTTTTTTTAGCTTTTATGTTTTGTGTTTTTTTTTTTTCCCTCTGATCTGTGACTGGTGATGGCATTAATTCTGGGAATAAGAGTACTTTACAAGTGGGGATGGTATATCTGTCCTTGGACTATCGGTGGTGCATTTGGACTTCTATTTTCAGCTGTAGAAAGCTGCAATTTTTGTATATTTTTCTGTTCACTTATTAATCACGCGAGTTCATTACCTGCAAGATCATGTGAAACTCCCCTTTGCTTTGCAGGTCAGTTTGCTGTGACACGTTGTGTGTTTTGTGTGGGAGGCACCCGGGTTAGGTTTCATCTGCCTGACTTCACCTGCCGGTACTGTGGATGAATATAGGTGAAATTGGTCATCTGGGGTACCGTTACGGTCAGCACAGAGGAATATTAGCTTCTAAGGTGTGGCTAATACAATGCCTTTTGGGGCTGAGTTGGCCACAAGTTCATATTTAGTGATCAGCTCCTCCCTAGGCTCCTGCTGCAGCTTCTGGTGGTTGCATGCTCCGTACGCATGTCCTGTGTCATGTAACAGGGGGGACCCGCAGATCATTCGGTTTGGGCTCTACGTTTCGTCCTTGCAATTAAATAAACTTCTTCCCAGAGGCACCTTTTTCTGTCCATTGACTATTGAGCGTGTTAAGAATGATCACTCAAGACATCTTGTTAGGTGAGGGGAACTTCATCACTTGTGTCTGTGAGACTAGCCAGCATGTTATGTTGCTGTGGTTTTGGGTGGGGGTTTTTGTTCGTTTTTGATGTCTATGTTCTTAAATTTTAGCTCTTTCTGATGATTCATTTTGCAAGTTATTTTGGGGGAATTCTGGCACCCTAGTACCAGACCATGATATTTTTGTTTTTAAACAAATCCAGAAACTCAGGCGACGAAAAGACCTGTAAGGCTGACAGTAACGGCAGTGCGTACAATTATAAAATTCCTGTCATACTGCCTTAATATCAGTGTTAAAATATCCCTAATGTAATTGTGGAATAAAATGGTTAAAAATCTATATTATGAATAGAGGTATATGAGACTTAGGCTCCTACATGACATTGACGTGAAAATGTGGTTTTACTAGAGGATTTCAAAACACTCAGCATGCATCTAGCAACTTTAAAATATTTTCTATTTAAAGACTGATCTAGGTAATGCAAACGTCAGGTTTAGCCAGGACATGGTAGAAAAATGTGAGAGACTGAATCTAACCTGTACTTTAAATTCTCCAGGCTGATTTTTCTGATTCGATTTTTGTCAGAAGTATCAGTCTTCTCTATTCCTGCCATGGCGGGGCTGGAGAGGGGGCCACCCTGGGTGGTTCTCCTCCTTCAGCCAGAGGTGAAAATTCACTGCAGATGCTGTGCTTAAGTCACGTGCAGTGACCGGCTGGAAGTGTGAATCTGTCACTTGCTTAACAATTTGCCGTACAAAAGTCATCCCAGATTGCTTTTCGCTTTTGCCACTTCTCCTCAAAGCCCTGGTGGCAACCTGTAGCCGATTCCAACATCGCAAGACCTGTGAAATATATATCTCACAATAATATAATTTTGTCTTACATGAACTAAGAAAAATGGTCTTAATTAAAGCCCAAATACTTAAATTCTCATAGGATTTATGTTTTATCGAAATATTTAAATTTAGATAAAGATTGCATGAAGATTTGTGAATCCTCTGCCTAGGTTTGACCTGAACCAGAGTGATTTATTAGACAATAAGATATTTTTACAGAAGTTTCTTGCTCTTGATGCGAAACACCAGTAGTAAGCAAACTTTAGATAGAAAGAAGAGGGGGGAAAAAAAAAAAAGGGAAAAAAATTCTTTGAAACTCAGACCTAAAGTGTTTGTTTCAAGCAACTCGTCTGGGGCCCTATCATGTGCATGCTAAAATTTTATTGAAATAGTAAATAAATTTGGAACCTCTAAGTCATTTTTCAGGTGGGTCAGGAGTTCTTTGTTTTCATCCTCGACTCATTTTTAATTTCTGCAGACTTTGGGTTTCCTTTCAGTGTTTGCAACCTGTAAATGGTGCTGGTTTACTTCAACAGGCTGCTGGTTACACAGGGTAGTGGTTTAGAGCTACTTCAGGTACAGTTTATCTGTCTCTGCCCAAGGATGCCTGATCCGCTTAAGGAAGAGTTGGGACCCGATTCATATGTGTGACTGACTTGTGCTGTGGATCAGCCTGTAAATGGCAGATTTGATTTCAGATCATTTAGTAAGCTTGGGTTTAAGATCTGTCTTTTAATTAACCAAAAAAATATAAAATATTGTATTTCCGAATCATAATTATTTAAAAAAAAAAAAAAGAAAAGGGAGCTCTTAGCTTTTTCTTACAAGTGTAATTTTTGCTAAAACCTGGGAAAGAAGACTAGGTGTGGAATGGACATTGAGAAAAGGTGTATGACAAGAAATTTGTCCCAAGTCTGTGTTTAATCAGAGTTACAGCCAAGTATGTCGTGTAAATATACGTTCTGAATGAAATCCTGCTCATATTCAAGTTGGTAGCAGAATTCCCATCTTACTTCACTGAGGCCAGTCTATCGTCATCCCTGCATGCAAAGCTAAACCCAAAGCTGGGCTATGGCTTGTAAGAACAAACTTCCTTGCAAAGTTACGAAAAATTCTGTCCCGAATCTAAAATTCTTCGACATCTTTTGTCTTTGTTGCTTTCCTTCTTCCTCTCCCGGCGAAAAGTGGGATGCAGAGAGGCATGAAAAGGGAAAGGGAAGAAAAATATCTTTTATTGGTAAAGATTTGAGTCCACTTTCAGGAATAGGTTGAAATAAATTTCTCTTCTCCATGTTAGCTATTGCAGATGAGATTTTCCTCCTTGTTGCACTTGGCTTTATACAAATATCCCTGAGTAATCTGTCAATTTTTCTTTCTTTTGGAGGAATATATTTAATTATAATTGTCAAAATAGTCTGTGATGATCCAATTTGTTCAGGTAGAGTTGTGTTTGGTTTGACTCCTGTATATTTAGTTTTGCAATTACTGAAACAGCAACAAAGTGATTCTTTATTCTTACTCCCTCTGATAATAACCTTCCTGTCTCGTAAATAATAATAAAAAGTGAGTCATCAATAGTTTGCAGCTTCTTAGCTATAAGGTGTCTGTAAGAGAAGTCAACGTATTGCCTCGAGGGAGTAGATTAAAGGGAAAAAAGAGTGTGTTTCTGCTTACTTTCTTGGCTCATTGCTTTATGGATATGTGGGATCTAAAAAATAAATGGTGGTCAGAAAAGAACAAACACATTTATTAGAGCAGTTAGAAAAAGACACTGTTTTGCTATTTGCCAAGGTCCTTCTGAGTAGCATGTTTGGCAGCTACCAAATGACATGGCCTGCACAGAGCTGATTTTGACGAAGCCTCTGGGATGTGTTAAAAAGTAAACCAGAGCAAATCACGTACTGGAAAGCATAACTCAATCAAGGAAAAATGTATGATTAAGGGCGACATGGGCAAGGAAAGCTTTGCCAGAGCTCAGGGTAAATATTTGTATCAGTGTGAAGTGAAAGCTTCACATCGCTGATGTCAAGCAGCTGGAATTTTCATTGTTTATAAACTCTTGTTGTTACAGTTGGATTTTGGCAGAAAAGGTACCAAAGAGAGAACAGTTTCCCAGCAAGAAAGTTTGAGTTTTGATAAAACAGCTTGCACAGATAGGAAAGTGAAGATGCAAAATTTCTACCCTTTTTTTTTTTAAAAAAAAATAGCGTGGCGTGTGACCACCAGTTGCGTTACGACGTGCAGTTGACTTGCCCTGCCGGAGTTTTCAGAGTGTGCTGCGCGGGCAAAAAAGAGATGCCAAGGATGACCACTAGCCTCCTCTCGCAAAGGCGACTAGCAACCATCAAATTATGAGATTTAAATAGTTGCTTTAACAACTACAGCTCTATCTTGTTCTGCGTCCAGGGTTCATTTTTCTTCAGAGAACATTGCCAGTATGAGTCAAATATTTTAATGAGAGAAAAAATATGACCTACTTGGGGATTGAACCCAATTCTTTGGATTCTGTCCAGGAGCCTCAAGAAGATAAACTAATGTGCCTCCTTCCCCCACCCCTTACCCCCAATGCACTTAAACCGCAGCTGCGCGCATGCGCTGTTGTATTTTGCACCATGTTTTATTGAGCGAGGAGTATTTCAAGGGTTTTAGAGCCACATATTTAATCTGTAGTGATTTCTTTCTTGGTGTAGAAGTTTTTATTCTACATGAAGTGTGAGGCTGGTGTTGACTATTGTTCTTTGTGTTGGGAGGGAAGTGATTTGTACAGAAGTCATGGCAAGCGGACTTTTTTCACGTTGAGGCCTCTTGTGATACCACTCGTCAGCTGGATCTTGTGATACCACTTGTCATCTGGATCACGATCCCAAAAACCTCTCACAGGGCTGGCCACTAGCCCTTGCTGTGGGTGAATTTGCAGCTGAGCAGCTGGTTCCTTCAGGAAGAAGGAAGGGGGAAACTAAGGTATTGCGAAGGCCCTTTGGGAGAAAAAAAAAAATTAAAAAATTTCAGAAGTTTGGACCGGTTAAAACTCTGGTGATTAGATTCCCAAGCAAGGAGCTGTTGAACTTTAAAGGAACCTGGGCTCTGCCAAAGAGTTGGTTGTGTGTGTGGCTGAAGAGTATGTGCTCCTTGACACACATATGTGAAGATGCTTCAAGTTAGAGCTCTGTATTTTTGTCGAAGTAAACCAGGGGCTATCCCTGCCAATGAAAACCAGTGCTCTGCAAGAACCGAACAACGTTACCCAGCTGCACTAAGAATAGAAATCAAGCCCCTGCTGGTATAATTAAGAAATCTTCACTTCCAGTCCCTGGGCTTTAGAGACCTGGATCACTAACTAATTCCAATTTAGAGAGCTTTTTTGATAAGAGCTTTTGTAAACTAGGAAATAAGCTGAGAATGAAAACTTTTCATTGCAAGTATTTTAGCTATGCACTCAGCCTGTTCAGTGTTATTTAATGTTTGGTCTGTCCTGGAGGGAAATCAGATATATCAGCATTGAATCGAAGAAATACAGCGTGCTCATTCTCCTAAGGGTTTTATAAAAAAAAAAAAAATAAATGAATAAAAGGTGGCACTCATCCATGGTCTCCAATCTTACATTTGGAAAAAACCAGCAATTTCATTCATAAATGTGGGGCCTGGCCATGCGGTCTTAGGGCAGAGTCGCCTCCTGAGACTGACGGCTGCTGGGAGCTCTGGATAATGTAGGGGCAGAAACTCAGCCTGGGCACAGATGGATGTTTGGATGAATTGAATATCTTTTCTTTTTTGCAACATGAGCTCCGTAGTTGATTCTGATCTCATTTGTACCGGTTTGGCAGCTGGGTGGGAGCTGGGGTTAGGGTGTTGTTCTGGTTGACAGTGATGGGAGGGATCAATGTCACACCTGTCCTTTTTTTTCCCCCCAGTAAGATTAAATACATACTTATCAATATATCTTCTCTCTAAATGGGAAGCAGTTTGTCAAGGACAAAAATTCTCAGAAGCTTGGCTTGAACATCTACTTTTTCTTTTATACAGGTGGATTATTCTTGCTTTTTGTTTTCATTATAGCTTCTATTTGACTTATCTCTGGCTCTTGTTTCAGGTTTTTTAGTTTCCTTCATTCTTCACCAGTTTGACTCTTTCTCCTGCAGTTTCTTTGAAACTGTGCAAATTTGGTACCGCTTCTGTGCAATTCAAACCTTGTAACCTGCACATTGCAGGAGGTTTAAGGACGCTAGTGAGATCACCCACTCGCTCATCACTTATTGCTATTTTACGCATCATAGTGTAACAGGTCAAATATCTGCCTTGTAAAAGTGAGCATTGAGAACGAACTGTTGTGGTAGTGCTGCACAGGAGAAGGAACAGTCTATTCTATTTCTAACGCTCGCTTTCTCACCTAGGATGCAAGAAAGCTAATACCTACTACCGTTTGAAAGTTGTGTAAATTTTGGACGCGTTGGACCATGAAGTGAGATAATAATCATTAAAAATTCTTGCGAGACATGGAGAATTTTTTAATGGCTTACCAGTTCTTGTATGTTGAGTGTGTAAGAGGGTTTTGTCTTAGTAGATCATGATAGCACTTAAGAAACTTTTATAAACAAATTAATGATCTCCTAACTTATTCTTAGTGAGGTCTTCCTTCTCTCTCACTGCATTCTTCTTGCTCCCCCTTAAGATCATGCTCCCCTCCATCTCCTTTGAGGTCTCCTGTGATCTTTTTTTTTTTTTTTTTTTTTTAATAACATTTTAAGGAGTAGGAGATCACGGCTTGGTTACTCCTACCCTGCAGAGGTTTCTGAACAGCATACTTCAGCTGATGTAAATCAGATTGGCCTTGCTGTCTGGGATGAAAAGAAATGCTGCTCGTGAACGCCCCTGGGGTGATTTAGGGTTGCCTCCATTCCTTCTTCCAAGACTTGGTGTACATCCTAATTTTTGCCTTTCTGAACAATATAAGGGTAGGAATCCAAGTGTAGGAATTTTTCTAATGGAAGAGGGCTTCTGCCTCTTAACAGACCTGATGCTGCCCGTGTAAAGTGCCTGGGTATCTAAAGGAGCACACTGCTTTGGTCTAGGAGGCTGTATGAGTCTGTGTTGACACAAGGGAACACAGTAGGCACAAAGTACCTATTTATTGTTTGTTGGTTTCTTCTGTCCCTCAAGGGGCACCCAGCCTACTTGCAGAGTTCTTTGTAGAAGGCTTTCTGTGAGGTGACAGAAAAAGAATGAAGGTGTTGCCCAGGAGATGGACAAGAACTTCTAACCTTCTAATCCCTTCTGCATCTGGGGGAGATGAGTTTTGGCTGTGGATATGTACTGTTTGCACAGTTGGTAACGTTTCCTTTTCGAGGCCCTCGTGGCCGGTGTGGGGAGGCTGGTCTCGTAGCTGGGGACCTGACCTAATAACCTTCTGAAGGCCAACGGCCTCTGTCACCAGCTTTTCCCAGGAAGGGTTGTCATCTCCCCCGCAGAGGAGCTGTGCCCCAGGTAGTGAGACAGCAGGAACCACCTGGGTGAAAACCCCCTGTGCAAACTGCCACAGGGCAGAAAGTGTGGGCTGGTGCTGACCTCGCTCCTTCTGGAGCTCTGCCGTGAGGCCATGAAGGTGACCCAGGCTGGTGCCCAGGCTTCAGATGCAGCTACGGTTTCCTTAAGCACGCAGCCCCCCCGTGTGATCCAGTACTGTGCCTCAAATGTGTATCTTCTGCAGGAGATATACCACTGTATGCCACCAATGTCAAACCTTGAATTAGTGTCTTCAGACTGCTCTTTTTTTTTGAGTAAGTAGAAAATAAGGATGATTTTACTTGATGCTTTCAGAGGCTGGCTACTGCTTTTAAAAGTTACAACCCCAATCATGTTTGAAGCTTGAATTTCTTTTAAGAAGGGCAAGAGTACAATTTAGACAAACATTTTTTTTTTTTTTTTTTTCCCCCCTGGAATGATGAAACTACTGCCCTGCAATCAAACTGCAATAAAAATGTGAAATACTGTCAGATGATATGAAGCCGGTGCAAATGAAAGCCAGCGATAGAGACAGAATCCTAAAATAAATTCCAGGGAAAAGCAGGCTATTTACTTTCAAAATACAGAAAGCGAACTAACCTTAAAAGTACTCGGACAATGCAATAGCTTTTACCCACGTTCCCGTTCAGCTGAAATACAAACGCGGATCTCTTTGCAGTGAAAAGAATTATGAAAATAATAATTAAAATAGAAAACCACTGAAACAAAAAGACTCCGGAGCAGCCAGCGGAGGAAAGCCAGGGCCGCTCGCAGCTGCCGGAGTCAGCTTTGCGAAGGGGACTGTAGGTGGAGCTCGGCTCTGCGATTCCTCGCTGCCGTCTCCACAATGAAGCAATTGTTTCTCCGTCTCCGCTCGGCAATTCCTCCTTCCCCTCTCTGTGTGCTTTTTTGGTCGCATGTTCTATTTATTTTAATGTATACCTTTGTGGAAAGCCTGTCTCTGAGTGGTTAGATACCCCGTTGATATGTGGCCTTCAAGGCGGGGGGAGGAGAGCGGCCTATTCCCATGACATCCGTGGGCTTTGTAGAGCCAAAAAAACCTTCTTAGGAACACCTAATCCTTGGGCTCCCTCCAAGTACCACAATCTCTCTGCACAACTGACATGGGCCACTTGGGACACTTGAGGGCTTTAGGTGTGTCTCTCTGAAGTCAGCCACAGCCAAGCATGAGGCAAATGTGCCCAGACCAAAGAAAATAAATTATGTGGGCTCCAATTTTCAGCAGTTATGAAGTATTAAATTACACCTCTGAAGAATTCGCTCTGGGATTAACCCTTTGGAACCCGCACGGAGCGTCGGGGTGGCTCCTCCTGGAAGAACCGCGCCGCCTGCGTTTCGAAGGCGCGTGGGTCATTGATCACAGGGCTGGAATGCTAATTGAAATACGTGTCATAATTAACTGTTAACACTAAAAAGGGAGGGTGGGAACGAGGGGAGAGAGACCTCGTACCTGCGCAAAAGCGGGTCGGGGAGGGGATGCAAGAAGCAGCTCTGGCCTTTGACGCTTCTCAGGGTGCATCCCAAGAGGGTCCTGTGTGCCACCGAAGTTTTAAATAAAACTGTAAAGTTTTAGATTCCCTTTTGGAACCACGAGTGCAACTTTCCAGCACATTAGCATGCGCTTTAGCACAATTAGCACGGCCCCTGTAGCTGCCTCTTCATTCAGGTTTGGAGAAGCGGTTGTGAGCCAATGCGAAGCTGCTGAATTTCTTGCTAAAAAGCTACTGAAAAGGCATTAGCTCTTGGTAAGAGATACAAAAAGTACATCCTGCCCTGCCTCCCTCAAGTATTTCTGGTTCCCCACAACCATCTGTAACATCAAATATCTGGTACATTATGTTGCTGAAACTTAAAGTGTAAACCCCACACGGGAAAAACAAATGGCTGATTTTTTTATTATTCTTTTTTTTTTTTTTTTAACGCATAGATTTTTAAAGGTATTTTCTTAAGCAAATAATTAGCCTGTGGAAGCTATAATAATAAACAGATAGACAATTATTCAGAAGGAGGCTTTGGACTTATTCGCCCACTCCCCTCTTGTTGCACTAATTAAATATTGTTGCCTTCCTGCAAGCCAACCTGAAAGTCGGTTTTGTAGCGACTCTAGAAAGCTGTTCTGTCGCTGAGCTCCCTGAAGCTGATGCACCCATCCTGCTTTCTCCTGGCATGTACAGTTTTCCCATAGATAAAAATCCCAATTTTTGCAATCGTTACTGTTTTTTTTTTTTTTTTTCTTGGAAGTCTTGGAAGAACCTGATCCTGAAAGCGGTGCAAAACGTAGTATTTTGTGTGCATAAAGAGCAAATCTGGGAGACAGCATTTAATCTTCAAAGGCAGGCCAGTTGTGATAAGCTCCCCTTGCTGGGACCTTGGATGACTGTGTGGTGGCCCTCTCTGAGAAGGAACACGTTGTGGGGTTCACAGATCATGAGGGTGCTGCTCTGGCCCAGCTGCCCAGGAGCTGGGAGGGGAGTGGAAGAGACACAGGCAAATTTTGGAGGTCATCTCTGAGGTTTAGGAATTGCTTTGGCCCCTTTGTCTGTAACCTTGGTGGCAGGAATACTATAATGGCCTCGTACAACCCTGGGCTTGCAAAATACTGTGTGTATCGTTAAACTGCTTTTATGCCTCATACACCTCTTGGAGATGATGTATTTGCGTGGTTTATATTACAGATGAGTATCTTTTTGGCTCGCGAGTGTCTTTCCAAGCTCCCTTATTTCTCCTTCCCCTTTCCCAGTGACATAATAGATTTAAAGTACAAGCTGATTTTCCACCTCTGTATTTTCAGGATGATTTTCACTAAAGGATGGGCCTAGTATTTGAGGGGGAGGCAGCTGTAAACATCAGTAAAAGATAAGGCATGAAGGAGGTATAAATAGTGGGGGTTTTATATTTTGAAAATGGCTTCACAAGTGAAGACGTGTTTCTTTTACAGTAGCATCTTCTCTTCTTTAAAGCCTGCTGTAGTAGGGAATGAATCAGGAAGTGTATGTGTATGTAGGGGGTGTCCTTTGTTGGTTTTTTTGGTGTGGTTTTTTTTTTATTTTTTTTTAGGAATTGTTTATTTTTTGGCATTCCTTTCAGTAGCTTGACAATTTTCCAGGAGTATCCAAAAACAATTTAATGGATTCAGTATTCTGACTACATCTTTTTATTAGTGTGTGACATAAAAATTCCTGTAAACTGGAATCCTGGGAGCCTTTGAGGAAAAGAACGGAAGCTATGGTACTGGGATAACACCGTGAAAAATGATTTTTTTTTTTTTTCTATATGCACAAGCAAATGGGCAAGAAGAGAAAATGACTATTTCATGGGTTTAGAAGTGACCTGTTAATTATTTTTTTTTTTAGCTAAAAAATTATCCCACAGCTATTTTTATGGCACACATGGATTTTTATTAATAACTCTCACTTCAGTTTTGTCTGTCTGCCTTGGACCTGCTTGTAGGAGACTGATCTACACAAGGAACCCCTACACAAAATTTTCTCTGGGGTGATGATGAGGCTTTGGGTGACTGCAGGAGCTCTACCAGGCAGAGCTCAATGCCCAACCATGGCCAGGCAGGCTTGTGGGGCCACACAATGCTCTGCTTGTGAGCAGAGGCTGGTAGGGGAAACATCTCTTGTGTTATCAGACTTTCAGGTCTAACTCTGAATGTATTTCCTTTCGCAGGTTGAGGCCCTCAATGCTTCTGATCTGTCACTTTTTTGGTTGAATTATTTCTCTTCTTGTGCACATAAAGTTAAGAGGTCTAGGATGACATACGCATTGAAGTCAGGTCTTTGTTTGTACCCCCCAAACCCCATCAAACCGGAATTCATCTATAAAAACCCAGAAAGTGCAGGAATTTTGACTTGTTATATTTTGTTGCAATTTGCATAACACTGTTGCAGCCCATTTGCTTTCTATGTAATAATCAGGTGAGATGTTCATTTTTTTTCTCACATGACTCTTCATTGATATATGATGCTGTTGACACAAAAAAAAAATGATAGTGGAATAATCATTGCTTTTAGGATCAAACATAAAGCGTTTCTGGAATGTATAAAAATTGGGGGGTTTTGTGTGGAAAAGAGGATTTGGGAAGTGTGGAATAGAGCTGTACGCGAGGGCTTTAGTGCGGATTAGAACACCAAAGCTTTTTGGCATGTTTGGGTCTGGGCCAGAATATCACTTAGATGAGGCCAGATGAAAAATCTGGATCTAGAGTCTCTTCCCAGCATCCCCAGTTTGATGATGTTTAGGTTGCTGGTTTGTTTCCAAATTTAGGGCAAGCTGGCTTTCCCATGCTCTGGTTGTGAAGACCTTGTACACATGGATTTCCTAGTGTATGTATTTAAGAGACTCGGATGACTTTCTGAAGCTTTCCTGAGTGCCACGTTTGAACCCAATCAAGCTCTTTTGTAGAATTTGGAGTCAAGCGGAAAGTGCGAAAGCTGGATTGTAATCAGAGAAATGCAACAAATGCATGAACTGGGAGGTAAGGGGTAAGGTGCCTCCTGTGGCTTATTAGATCCAAAAGAGCACTGAGGATATTCTTTCTCCTGTTCTAAGGAAACCAGATCCAAGTGGTTTCTTTGCTGTATTCCCTTTGTAAAGTAGCTATGAGGAAAATTACAGATAAGTCTCAGCCAGAAAAATCCATCTGGTATGAGAAGAAGGGGCCAAAGTACAGCTTTTTGAACACTGAAGACTGCCTTCTGTCTTGGCTACGCTGCCTCCTGCCCTGCCCATTGCTGGGGTCTCTGCCTTTGACTCTTCACATCAACTTTATTTAGCATCCTCACTATCTACGTGCAAAATAAACCTGTCTTCAAATCTTGAAGGATTTACTGTAGCATTTACTGCCCTTGCGTAGGTGTCCTGCTTATTCCCCTCTCCAGGTTTCTCTCGCATCACGTTGTGTATAGCCCTGTACCTATGTGATTAGAGGGCAGTGATGGGTCATCAGGACAAAAGTCTGGGGTCCAGAGGGGACTCTTTGGCAAGTCTGTTCTTACAGTTGGCATTTAGGTTCATGGGTGGCTCCAAATTTTTTCCCAAAATAAGATTTAATAGTCACTTCAGTTCACAATTTTCAACCAAAGTTAGAACAGGGAAAAAAAAAAACCAGTTTGCATTGAATTCTGTGTGCAAACTGGAAGGAAACGTTCAATATGAGAAGTTATTTGAACTGGAGAGGTTGTTTTAAAACTCTAAAGCTAAAGGATTTCTTGCTTTGTAGAATATAATGTTCAGTTCATGTGCATTTACCTAAAGACAAATTCACAAACTGTAACTTTTTGCGAAGTCTGCATGTTTTTTTTTCTGAGCAAAGTGTTGCCCACCTCTAGCCTATGGTTTCAGCTGAAATACTTGCAGGGAGTAGAGCAGAGCGAATGTAGAGGTACATGATCCCTTCTGGGTGCCCTCTGCTTGCTGCAGAAGCTGGGACGAGGTCAGCTTGGGGGTCTCCTGCAGCCTTGCTTGCCCTTCTGTCTTGGTTTGAAAAGACAGGTGTCTGTGGAGGAAGGCAGGAGCCTCCCTTGAAAGGGAAAGTGCAACCCCCTTCCCTCCAAATTATTATCATTTTGAAATTAACGGGCCTTCAGGCAAAGATATGGGGAATAGGAATAACAGTTCTTTACTAATATATATATATAACACAAGGCAGGGAAAACCAAACAACCCCCTGGTTTACACTGACAGAGTCAGAAATACAACCTGACACCCTGTTAGGGGGGCAGTAGCAGTCCGATAAGATGCTGGCTGCAGTCCTCCTGAAGCGATGGGTGTAGTTCTGTGGAAGCAGCGATCAGGTAAAAGAGTCTGGTCTTCCTCCGAAGGTCCAGTGGTAGGTAGGTAGCTCTTGTCCTCTGGAACTCCAGTGGGGGGAAAAGCTCCTCTGGGAATCCAGTGGAAGAAGGCTGCTAGGGTGTTCAAAATCTCCGTTTTTATTTGGCATGGACTGCTTGGCTCCTTCCCCCCACCCCCCCCCCCCCGGGCGGAGCATCTCACCATGGGATGGGGAGTCGTGAGGCAGTTCCTTGATGGGCCATTAACAGGAGATAGCCCAGGAGCGAGTTCTCGATGGGTCAGGCGATAAGGCATTGTTGTGCCCGTGAACAGGAGATAGTCCAGAGGGGGGAGGCAGGGAGCACCGCCCCACCTGGTCTCAACAGCTCCTGAAGATGGTCATAGAATATATTTTTTTTTTTCTTTTGGCACATTTTACACGGTAACCCAGGACACCTTCCCCTGCCTGCAGGGCTGCATCGGATGGAGCTCCGTGCTTGCAATGATAGCAATGTCGTGTCCCAGGTGGGAAGGTGAAAAAGCCTGGTGCCCCAGCCCACACACTGCGATGGCAGTCACCTCGAATTAAATAGTTACAAGAAGTTGCTTTCAGGCAGTTTGAGGGCAGCAAGGAAAGTCATGCTCAACAGTAGGATCAGGCACAGCTGCAGCAGTATATCCCTGAGGGCATCTGATGTGCATGGAGTAGAAGTTCAGGGATGTGTCTGAAGAGGTTTAAACCTCTCCTTTGGCTTTTCTATTAGCCAGCTAGGAAGGAGATTATTCTAGTTCTTACACAGCCACAAACGCATCCACAAGTTGCGGTAGGATCATCTCTGTGCCTTTTCTTCTGTTATCTTCTTTCTTCTGCTTTGTAAAGAAAAGGTCTTGTGCCGGTGTCACCCAGCTGTTGGTGATGCTTACTCTGCAGCGGTCTTTCTGCTGTGTGCCAGCTGGAGTCGGATGTGGCAAGGGCAGTTGGGTTTTGGAGACCTCCCACCTACCCTTGGGAGACAGACGATGCCAGCGATGGGAAATGCAGTTGGGGCTCCGCAGTGCTGGCCTCAACCGGAGCCTGTCCATCAGGAGACAGCAACGGCGAGTAGAGGAGGAACTGGTGTTTCTGGTGACAGGAGACCCGAAGTTACCTGCGTCAGGTGCTCTAACGGTTATATGCTCAGACACCACGAAGGAAACGCCTTGCTCCGCGCACCCCTCCGCCGTGCTCCGGCAGCTCCTCCTCACGCACAGACCCGGCGCGGCTGTGCAGCTGCAGCAGTTGGCCGGTGGCAGAGAGGTGCGAAGGCATCTCAGGCTGCCGTCCGCGCCAAGCGCCGCGGTCCCTCCTGCGACGGCTTCTCTAACCCCCTGCAGCGACAGCAGGTCTCGCTTGAAACCGTTTCAGAGCCGCAGATGACACGGAGAATCAGGCGTCTGACATTTGCAAAGAGATTGAAATGATTCACTGTTCTCAAAGATACACTACTCGGGGAGACCCCCACTGCTGTTGCTGTTCGTGCTGCTAACTTTTTTTTTTTTTTTTTTTTTTCCTGTCCTAAATACTGTGGAATATTGTGTTCCTTTGGCAGGTTGACTGTAGCTTGAAAAACATCTCCTTGGCCTTTTTCGTGAGGCTGGAGTGGTGCCTTGATCTGAAAACGTGTGTGTGATTTGGGTAACGGCTCTTTTACAAGCTAACAGGGAAGTAATTGAAGGTGGTCGCCCTTTCTAAAGGAGACAGCGGATTTGGGAGCCAGACTCATGTGAGCCAGCAAGGGGCATGGGATAAAATAAGGTCCCTTGCATAATGCCTGTGGTTGTCGCTTCGTGTCCCCATCCTGTGGTGTGTCCCTGACCCCAAGGCCACCTCCCTGGCCTCATACTAGAGGTAGTAGAGATGGTGCCTTGTGCCTGGGCAGGAGGTCTTGGGGGTGAGATGTCAGATGGGGATGCTGACCAGATGATAGAGCCACAAGGACTGTTAGTTGTGTATTTCCACAATTATTTATTATTTTTTTTTATACATGGGAGGTGGAGGTGATGTTAGAGGACGAGGCTATGGAGAAGTGATGAGATTCTTGTAGACGATGGTGAACTGGGTGAAAAGGTTTGCAGTGTGCAAAAAAAACCAAAACACCCATGCCTTTGATCTTTCAGGGAGGTACTAACAGCTACCCTCTCTCCTCTGAGTTATATTAAATAAGACTAAGCTAATGAGTAATTAACTTTCTTGTTGGGTGCTGTGCATCCCCTTTGTGTGCCTATGGGTCTCACCAGGCCCGAAACACTTACTGAAGGTGGTGAAGGTGAGGTTACCGTAAGGATCTGGACTGGCCTAACGCCAAGGAGACAGTTTTTCTCAGTAAATGCTGCTGTTTCTCCTCTTCAGAAATAGCAATAGCAACACGCTATCGCAATGGATACGGAGTTTATGCCAGAGGAGCTCAAGTGCTACTGAAATACCAATAAATAAGTTAAGAAAGCAAAAGCTAATGTTGTAATCATGGGGAAGTACATACAGATTGCAATCCGCAGCGTTGTTTTTCATTTGCCTTGGTGCATTCCATAGTATTTCCCTGCCATACTTCATTTCAAGAAAAATAGTTATATTGACGTTGGACTGGGACCATTGCCTGTTTTGAGAAAGGACTGGGGACAGGCTCAGAGGTGGTAATCCTTTATGCTAAACTTCATCCCATGAACTCTTTGCACAAGACAAACAAAACCTAAATGTGAAAATCCATTTTTGTTCCACATTGTTGTTTTTCTGTGTTGTTGGTTTTTTTTTTGTTTTGTTTGGAGTTTTTAAAAGAAGGAACTTTAGTTATGCTGAAGAGAAATCTCTGACTTCAATATCTATATCATTGAAGTTAAGCTATATAAAGAAACAGAGTATGATGGGCTGCCACATATAGCTGCTATACCGAAATGCAGCATTTTCCTTGCCACAAGCTCTTTGTAAGAAGATCTTGAGGCTTTGCACAGCGCTGGCAGTCGCCGTCCTGCCTGCAGCCCGTAACCCTCCTGGGACAGAGGCCACTATGCGTCCCCTCAGGAATCGCCATCACTGCTGGAGCGGCACTTTTCTCAGTTGCAAACCACGCTGGGTTTAAAAGCCAAACTTGTACCGTATCAGGTTTTTAAGAACAGAGCTCATTTAAAAAAAGACAGTTTCTTTAAGGTTTCTTTAACCCCATTAACACAGCTGTTAAGAACATAACCACCAGACTGTGTTTATTTTTTGTGGGAATTCTTGGCAATCACTCAAGGGATGCTATTTCCCCCACTTACTTGCTTCTCCCTCCACTAGAGGCAGAAATTCAGCTTTTCCTCTGTTGAAGAGAGTAGGAGAGATGCCATCAGGGCACTCTGTTCGAGTCATAGGGGTAGAAAAACTGCTTGGTGGCTTGGTGATAAGAGCGGCAAATCGGATGGCCCTTTCCCCTTCATAGGGTGCCTCTTCATGAGAGAATGGCCAGATTTGGTTTTTAGGCTCTGAGCACTGACATACATCTGGCCTATAGTTGCAGCATGTGCAGTTACTGGATGTGTCCATCTCTCTCAAGTTGTGACACAAAATATTTGTGTGAACAGCAAGGTGACCCGCCCTCCCCAATTTCCTGGCATACCAAATGAGAATTATTCAGGTCTTTTGCTGAACTTCTAGGTCCTTTCATAAATCTCAGCTGATTCAAAAACCACATAAAACCTTTCCGTCTATCTGTTGGTAGAACAGAACGTGCACAAAAAGTAAAAATAATTAAAAAATGGCATAACTTTTAATCAATGAAAAACTTTCGAGCCGTTTTTCTGTACATAGAAGCTAATTTTCAAAATGTCTTGATATTCTCCTTCACCTTGACAGATTCATCCTTTACCAGTTTTGACTCTAGTCACTGTGTAAGCCAGAACTGGAAGAAAAAACATTTATTCCATTTTCCACTCCTTTTTAAAAAAAAGCACAGTGTATTGGGTGGACAGTAATATTGTAAATTTATTAATTTTTCTATCAAAGCATTTTTTGTATTGTTTTTAACATGGAAAGTAACTTTATTTCTGGACTTCAATGCACAGTATTGGCTCAGCAAGAGAAAAGAACCGAATCTGAAAATTCATGCTTGAAAATTAAACACAATAAAAGATATTCAATACTCTTGAATTTCCGGCACTTGAGGACAATTATTCTTAAGGATGGGGTTAGATATGATCTAACATAAATAATTTATTTCCTGCTAATTTTTCTCACATCAAAGAGGGTGAAACAATCCCACCTTTACAAAACGTTGCCATAGAAGTATTTTTATTATTATTCAAGGTAAGCTTTTTAGAATAAGCGTGGGAGGGAAATGAACGTACGGAGCTCGATTTCATCTTTAGTTCCATTATTTTGTATATCCTTAAGCTAGCTGTCTAATATTCTATTTAAATTGTCCCTTACTCAGAGAAGGAATAGGGCTCTGAAAAAGGTGGGTTCTGCACTGAGTTCCCCCGTTCATAATCAGGTGTTGAGGACGTGGTTTCCCCCACGCGCCGCTGCCTTCATTAGTAAGTATGGATTTAGGACTGCTGTGAAAGGTTAGGCTAAATTGTCTGTTGCAGTTCAGCAGCTGGAACAACCTTAGGAAATGAAAGTCTTTTAACCTTAGTACAGCAGTGATATGACTTAATGGTGCTGTTATCACCTTATAATAACACAACTGCATGTGAAGCAAGTTGTCCACAGGCCGTTGTTTCCTGCAGAGATGATGGCTCGTGGTAACACAGCCCAATGGGAGAAACTGTCTGAGATCTTAAAAAGGGCCAGTCAATTAATTTGTTCCATCCCTGCAGGTCAGGAGAAAGATAAAATCGCTGCTGTTTACCGCTGATCATCTCATATTAAATATAATTATTTTAAGCGTTTTGCTACGTTTTCCCTGTGGTGTGCTGGGGCCGGGCCACGTACTCTCCACCAGCACCAGTTGGAGTTGGGAACGTCGACTCCGCGGCGTGCCGAAACCTCGCACCTGCCACTTGGAGTAAAGAACCTTGCCCTGTTTGAGTCTCATCTTATCAGATCCTGCACGTGTGTCAGTTCCCGTGCTGTTCTTTTCTCCTTCTGGTGTTTTTTCTCAGTATCTCGCCGCTTACCTGCTCGCCGTTTCGTGCGCGGTTAGCGGTGGTGCCGCGGCGGCGCGTGTTTTATGTCCACGCGGTTCTAGCGTTCCCTTACCATATGGTCATCCTGATGTTACCGTTTGCCTCAATCATCCTTTCTGTAGCTGCTTGAACATCTTAATTGATCTCATGAGCTATGTTAAAGATTTATAACAGACGTCGGTGTAATTCATTTCACAAGCACGTTACTGTGCCTTTCCGTCTGATTGGATGTCCACACCTCTCTCTCGTAAAAATATACACAAAGCATGGACTTGTGTCTCTGTGGTAAAATAATGGCCGTCTTGAAGGATATTAGAAACCTTGTACCACGCTACCCCAGCCAAAAGCATAAGCTGTGGACTCTCAATTGTTGCTAATAAGATGTTCTCCGTTCTCTCTTAAATAGTACCTCGAATTGGAGAACTTTTTCTTTCTTCACTAGCAATGGAAGACAGTAAAACTTTTTTTTTTTTTTTTTTTTTTGAGTAGGATTCAAAACCATGTGTTGATAATATTGTTAAGCTGAAATGCATATATCAGAATGGCAATGGTGCCAGGAACTGCTTTTGGCCAGGCCTGTGTTTCTTAGTATATGCGACAGAGGCATGTGCAATTAATGATGTTGGCAAAAAGAGCACTGTGGAAAGAGCACACAAAATGAGAGGTTTGATGGTTTCTGCAAAGTACTGTGCCCATCTTTTCATGCAGAAAATGAGTAAACCATTACTCTACATATGATTGGAGCATAACATAGCACTTTTTGATGGGGTTTGTCAGAGAGCGTTCAGAAGAAGCTGTATATTAGAAGATAAATTTCATCACACAGTAAATATGTCTAAGGGTAGATAGGGAAAAGATAGGAAGCATCCTTCATGCCATTAGAGGGGTGGATTTTTGAGTGTAAATGAGAGCCAAATCTGTCTTATGGAGAATTTTCTCTGTGTGTATCTACATCAGGATATCCAACTATGGTGTAATTGTTGAAAACCATCTTTGGCCAGAGACTTTTCTCAGGAGCTGTAGCCTTTGTGACTTCCTTTTTCACCTGTGTGACTGCACTTGAGTTAAAACCAGCTTTATTTGCCTTCAGCTCTAGTTTTGATAAGAAGGTGAGTGGCAATCTGGTACCCAGATCTGCATGTACCTTCTTGGTATGACCTCTGGGTAACAGTACCTGGTCAGACTTTAACCGTGCTCTGGCCAGACTGCCCGTCAAAAGAAGTCAGATGCAGAAATTGTCTTACAACAGTTTGGGGAAAAAAGATGGATGCATGTAACCCATTTACCTAGCTAGCCCTTTGCTAATAGCCTTCCTCTGTCTTTTACCCCCTTCTCCTCTTTGTGGTGTTAAGATTCAAACATTGCTCTGTTGTCCATGAGGGCAGTTGGCATTTGCTTGAGTTTTTTCCTGTTCTCTGATGTCCCCCATCTTCAGGTTACAGTTATCTAGCAGTAGTTTCTTTCTAATCTGTGGTATTTGTACTAGACTGAACCAGTTCTGGTTTCAAATGCCTTGTATTTCTTCTTGGAAACTGAGGTCCTTCAGTGGGAAGATCAAAGTACTCAAAAGCTTTATGTCACATATGGGGTTGGGATGAGTCTTTCCACAAACCTGTGCTTCAATTCTGTCCCTTGTAAAATGAAATAAAACTCTAAATAGCAAAGGAATTGGAAATGGAGTTAAACTTGGTCCTAAATTTCAGCAAGTTCTAATTAATCTTCCTGGCATATTTGAATAGTCTTAAAAACTCTATAAAGTTTGTTTGTTTGTTTGTTTCCTTAAAAGATGGATTGAGCCTTTCGTCTCAGACCTTCATGTAGCATGGCCACAGTTCATGAGCCAGATTGGAAAGAATTAGTTCTCTTCTTGTGGGGACTACAGAGTAACTCACGACTTGTTTTTGAGATACTTGTTGCTATTTTGCTCCAGTTCCAAATACATCCATTTTTAGATGTTTGTGGAGTTGAATGAGTGTGACATTATTGGACCTAAGTTGTCCCATAAAAGCAGATCTCTCTTAGCTGTATGACAGCCAAGATATTACCGCTGATTCTTCAGTCCTGCTCCTCCTCGTCTCCCCAGAACTTACATGTAATCTCCAAATAACTTTCCATAGCACGTGGCCAGTCCTTTGGGGGCAGAAACAGCGAATTTATTCCCTGTGTAGTTATATAGAAAGGGGCCCACTCTAACTAAGGGAAGGTGTTTCATAGGTGACCAAAGTCTCTGTTCTGGTTGGAAAATACTGGAGGAAAAATCTTGTCAGTTTTTGTGTCAAATAAAACACACGAAGTAAACGTGTAAAAAGAAAACAAACTAAACTTCAAGTGTATCAACGAAATCACCAAAGCAAGCAAGCAATAAATGTATTTTGCCTTGGCAGTAAACTGTGGTTGTGCGTTGTCCATCACTTCAGCCTCCTCCAAGGAGACTGCATGCGGGACTGGCAGCCGAACGCCGATACTTGGAAACAGAGTGAACCCTAGCACGAGGCCTGTGTTTGTATATAACACTGAAACAGCTGGTTTGGATTTTAAAAATTCTGTTTTTATTAGAACACTGACTCTTGTTTATCGTTATTGATTTTATTGGGTTATTATTGACTGACTGCACCCCATGGGCCTATTAGTGAAGTGCTAGTAAAGCATTAAAGGAAGACTTAAGCTTTTCTGTGCTTTGTACTTACAACATTTGCTTTTATCGGTGATTTTGAGCCAGCTGCCTAACTACAAACATGGGTAGTCTCACCCAACAGAGATTGAAAGGGGGACAAGAAAGGAAATAATTGTCTATTTTTGCAACCTACAGAAGAACAAAACAACGTTTCAAGGTCGTTTACTATTTTGTTGGACTAATTTTAATTCTGTGGGAAATGTTTACGTCTTTCTCACCTTGCTAAGACTTCTGGTTAGTATTAGAAATAGAGCAAACTCATCAGTCTTACTCACAAAATAATAATAAAGAGAATCTGCAATAACTTTTAGATGCTGTTTGATCTTTCTGGGCAGAAAGGGAAATTTATTTTCTTATTAATGTGAATCAAATGATACATGATATTCGGTTAAAGCTAGATGAGAGTTGGGTGAACACTGACTGGTGGTACATTAAAGTCTAGAGACCATCTTAATGAAATTTTAGGTATCATTGATTACTCTCTCTTAAGACAGTGCATCTTCCACTAGCGCTATAATCTCCCGACGATCCTACTCATTCAAATAATCGTTCACCTTTCCCTTTGGTACTTTTTTCTCTTCCCTGCTCCATAAAAATAAAGTCAACATCTTTTTCCATATAAGCCAGTTGAGGTATATGGGCTGACCTTAATGAACTGTAGCAACGTTAGTGGAAAAGGCACTGAGCGAGCAGTCAAAGCCATTGTCTCCTCTGGGAAGATTTACAAACTACTGTGAATGACCAACAAAATTAGAAGAAACGTTATGTGTGCATGTCGGGGATGGCTGTCACAGAGTGTCAGCTCAGGAAGCTGCAAGAATTTCGGGTGCTTCTTCCTTTTGGGTGAGCATAAAAGGAAGGGAGAGTTGAAGAGTGACACTGTGGACCCGCAAAAATGAAACGGTACAGAAGCTACAGGGAAGCAGTAGAAGTGTCCTGGCATCAGAGTGCAATGAACGCCCATACTTCAAATGGAAGCAAGAAGAATTTACATGTCCCCAAAACTGCAGGCAGACAAACAGATGGGGGTGGCAAAGAGGCCTCAAACTAGTCCCCTTTCCTCTTAACAGTAGCCTGTTGCTGCTCCTGACTGCTAAGAATATCTGATACAGGGAAAGAGCAAAGCGATAAAAATAAGAGTCTCCTGCTCCCCTGTAAGAGCAAGAAAGTCACCATCCATTAATTATGAAAATTATATTTTCCTCTGTCAAACCTACTGCTGTGAGTAGTAATGGCTTCCCTGAAAACTGTCACAAAGCAAAAACGGTGACAGAGAGATGGCTCTGCAGCATAACGTCAAGCTGAACTAACGGGGAAACTTTATTCTGTTTGTAAACGGTACATCTTTGGAGGAATGATAAGAAAATCATCCTTATGAATTCTGCGTTCTTCTACACTCTAGTGGAAGGTGTGCCTGCCTGTGGCGGGGGGGGTGGGAACTAAATGATCTTTAAGGTCCCTTCCAACCCGAGCAGTTCTGTAATTCTATGGAAACAGCAGAATGGATTCAATAGCATTGAATATCCAGATACCCAAAGGGGAACCATAGCAATGGTCAGATGTCCAGCAGTTTTAAAACTGAATTTAAACAGATTTACTGCATTGTGTCTCAGAGAAAGTAGGTAAATAACTCACCAAAGAGATATTTGTGTTCACTCACCTTTGCTGTGAACCCTGAGGGCAGAAGGAGCAGTGTGATCACAACAGCAGTCCCGAAAACCATCGAGGTGTCTGAACTATATGCAGAATAACTGTAGAAGTAAGATTCTTTTTCAAAATGATCTTCATGTAAGTTCAGTTCACAAAGGAGGCTGTTTTCCACTTTCAGCCAATCTAATGTGTGGATGTGTCATTAAATGCAGGAAGTATGCTGGTAACTTTGTTCAGATATGAACACCATTTTATTTTAAAAGCAATCTAATTTTATCTTTGAATTTCACGATGGATGCAGCAGATAGCAGCCAGGCATCAACAGTTACTATTTAATTTGCTGGTACAATCAAACAGCTAGACGCTCTTACAATTGACTGTGCCCACAATTTTGTGCTTGACTGCAGGTGCAAAATCACGGATGCAAAAATCAGAGCACAACTTGATGATCGCTTAAAAATTTGGTCCATTACTGTCTGAAAGCCTTTAACTTCTGTCTGTCATGTAAAAGACAACATTTTGGATTTTTTTCAGAATTGAAGCTGTTCACCAAAATTTATTCTCAGGAATAAATAATCCACCTGCAAGCAGATACTATAGTTATAGTCTGAAACTGGGTACAAATAAAAAGGTTATATTACTTTAAATAAACTATTTTTATAGCATTTATCTAGCCTTCCACAAAAGTAAAAAAAATAACTCATTGTTCCACTTATCCCAGATAAGCTGGTGTTTGGATTTTATTTTTTCTTTCAAAGCTGCTTTTTTTTTTTTTTTTTTAATACAGTATTCAAATAGTATTTTTTAAAGAAAAATTCCTCTTGTGGAAATAAATACTAAAAAATGGTTTTTTGATAACAGCCATCCTAGAAAGCTACGAATACTATGCAAATTGGATAATTTTTTTTTTTTCTCTGAAAAAATGCACGTGTTAACAAACGTTTTGATGATGCTATTAGACACAGGGTATAAACCTATGTGTGATTCAGTAGCAGGACTATTACAGAAAGGTCATTGACCTGTATACAATACTAAACTCTCAGACTACTGACAAAGTCAGAGACTTATTTATATTTGGCCAAATTCAGAAAAACCATACTGTGCTAGCCAAGCAATACAAATTAGTGACTCCTTCCTTATAATAATAATAATAAGCACTTCATTCATATATTAGATGAATGTCATATATTCTAACCACAGATCAAACAGTTGGTATAATTTAGGTTTACAGCAGCTAATTAGTTATTTCTGGATAGTGGTAAGCAGGATTTCCCAACTAGTCTACTTCAAAAAAAAGTACTTGGAGGAAGGCTTTTACTTTTATAAACTAAGTTTCTTACTGTACTTTTGATAACCAGCACAATACATTTCTCCAGCAATATTTTTCTTTCATTACTGAAGCAGAGGACTGGTTCGTTGATCCAACTCTCTTAATTCGTATGCAATTCGTAACCCCTTCTTTATGCTAAGGGATGTTGTGCGCTCACACTGATGAAAGATAGACCAGAGATAGTTGGCGTAGTTAATGCTTCCGTGTTGTGCTAAGTATTACAATACACATGGGATGATGTAGGACAACATTTGTTCTGAGTTAAAAAACAGAAAGCAAAGATGGAGTTTGTGTGTTTGTTTTGCACCCTGTTTCTTTTTTGCATCGTTATTCACAAAATACTGAAAAGGGTGGGGATACTGAAGTAATGTCGTCTTCCGCTTTCCCCATCCAAAAATTCCTGGAGATGGGGAATGGACTACCGGAAGCAAGTCTAGACCTGTAGCTGTAAGGGTTCTCAGGAACCTGTCGGAGTGAAAATCGCATTTGTAGGCCATGGTCGGTGAAACGAAGCGTCTGTGAGAGTCCTTCAACCGCTGCTCTGTTGCTTGCGTATGCGTGACCTTCCCAGAGTCCAGTATTCTTCTTAATCCCTGCTCTTCTGCAGACTCCCTTCTGGAAGTAGCCAGTCCTGGAGTCAAAGATGTAGCTCTTGGGAGTCCTTGTACTCTTTTTATGTTGCTCATCATTTTCTCTTCTGGTCCTGCTGTTATGTTTATCAGGACTGCTGAAATTTTTTTGGGCACCGTAAGACCTCTTTTAATCACTTCGCTTAAAAAAGAGACAAGCAACCCAACAGAAAAGGTGCAGGGGAATTTATGGGTCTTTTCTACTTTCTTCTTTTTTGAAAATCCCTAATTTTTTTTTCTTCATATCATCATATTCCCTCTACTTCCCCCTCCCACCCCAATTTCCTTTTCCCAGTTGCTTGCCCTCGTCTACCTTTTTTCCTACTTGTTCCTTTATTAATTCTTCTTCCTGCATTATTTTTCTACTCACTCTTCTCTAGTCCTTGCCAGTTTTAACAGTCCATGATTTCAGATGGAAAATCTGTCGCCAGAGCCCCTCCTCCACTAACATTAATGGCCACTCTAGAAAGCCTGCCCTGCCCTCCGTCATCTAATTTCAGACACTGAGGGGGCAGACGAAACAGATGGTTGGCACAGGGAAGGATGATTCACTGCTTGAAATCATGGTACAACATTTCTGAAATCGGTGAGGGAGAAGGAGGCCTGACATTTGACAGAGCCGTGCAAAAATTGCCTGATCCAGACAAAGTTCAGACTAATCACTTGACTGTTATTTTCCAGATGTACTGATCATATGACTGTAATTGTAAAGATTATATTGACAATGCGCCGTTTCCCAAACATGCTGTACTCAGTCGTAACAAAACGATTCTCCCTCAGGATGCTCAGGTCGGACTGCCGCGGTGAATTGCCAGCGCGTCGCCATTTATTCATCCTTGAGTTTTCTCTTTTTTTTTTTTTTAGTCCATTCATTCACTTTCCCGTTGCTGAAGGTTGTAGGTTTTCAGGTACACAATCAACAAAACGGAGCAATAAAATTAAGCACTTACTTTCAGACAGATTCCTTCATAAATTGGGCTAAAGTGGCAAGCTTTTAAACATTAAAAAAAAAAAGGAACAGAAATAAGCAAGGAAAATTGCTGGGAATCAGCTTTTTGGCGTGTATTTGATGAAAGTTAAATGGATTACTGTGGTCATGGAAATACATGTGTATAAAGACGGTGAGACCCCAGCATAACTGTGGCTAATGTAAGACATTCAGATTCTCTGCGTAATGCCCGCAGTTGGCAAAATTGGGTGACTGTCCACAGCGTCGATGTCTCATTGATTCTTTATAAGTAGCTGCTTGCTGCTGTCCACTTTGGATGTCTCCTTCACAGCAGCTTCAGTCATGCTTCGGACTGAGCTTTCACGTGAAACCTTATAATCAGTGAAGGGACAGTGATGTTGAGCACCATGACGGAAATGTCTGTGACCGCCATAAAAGCCAGACTCCTAACTGCCTGAGTTGAAAAATGGCTTAGGAGCTAGAATAAGTGGATGAATTTTAGATGAGCAGTTAATTTTTTTGGGTGCTCTTGAGAAATTCCAAATCCTTGCTCACCTCAGATGTCAATTGAAATGTTCAGGCGTCAAGCTTGGTGAAGTTGCTTATAATTAGTCTTGCTAATTTTTATGAATTTCGGGGATAGCTTTCCAAATGTTCTCAGCCGTCTGCTGCTCCTATTGCTCTAAGCACGTCTGCAAATCTCACTACTTATTTAGATGTCAGAGTGGTAACTGAAATATTCTTAAATGTCAATGCGGTTTCTGTTTAACACCCTTGAAAATTAGGCCTTTGTTCACTTTATCATACTAAAACCGATGCTGAAGAAGGAAAGAAGAGGGGGAAGAACTTGATTTGCAGTTTTCAATTACTTGCGTTTAACTCCTTCGAATTATACAGGTAAAAGTAAACCCTGGGTGATAATGGCTAGGTATGCTAAAGAACAGACAAAAATCTAGATCATCTTCTAGGTTTTCTCAGCTGAAAGCCTGTTTTTATTATCCCAGATAAAATTAGCACCTGGAGAGCTTCAAACATGAAGGATGTATTTCCCAAGGGGTTCAGATGTCTCGAACTCCTCAAGATGGAGAACAGGTCTGAGAACATAAGGAGCTGGAAAGTGTGAAGCTAGGTGAAAATACATCATCTTAAAGAAAAACTTAGGAGCAGGGGACAGACTGGGAGCATCTCCAAACAGTGGAGAGCAGAAACACGGGGAAGACCATAAATAAACCTTTGATAAACAACCATTAAAGTTGTGGGCTGAGATCTTCTCTGAAATAGAGATGATGGAGCCTTCCTTCTGCTCGAGGACCTTTTCCTCTGGAGGAGAGATAGTGGTGTTAGTCAGGAGAAACCTGGAAGACCAGACTGGACCTGCCTATGGAAATACTCGACTTCATCACAGTTTGACAGTACATTTTAAAACTGTCTTACCTTTACTGTGGTGCTTACCTATGTAGCGAAGAGTCTGAGTCCGTGTTATCAGTTTAGAAAACGCTGGACTTAAGGTCTTATTGAAGAGTTATGAGAATTAATGCAAGCAGCTTTCAGTCAACAGCAAGCTGTGGGAAGGAATTCAGTAACCCTTACGTAGTTAGGAGTGTTCATTTAAGACAACATCGAAACAATTTAAATGCAGTATTTCTTGCACTTCTTTTCCAACTGAAAACCCACATCCTCTAAGTTTATGAAATGTTGTTCTTTCCTCTTTTTTTTTTTTTCTTTTTTTTTTTTTTTCTGTTTTTCTAAATCTAAGTGTTATAGTTGGGATTTTCTAGCAAACTATTAGCTGGGTTCTGCTCTAGACCAGGACACCTCATGTGATTTAGGTGTGTGAGGTCTAGTCAACATAACAAATGAAGTTCAGAAAGCATTTCGGACCAACCTGAGCCAGATACCTGCATTTCGCCTTCTGAGTTGGTTTTTGCATTGCATGAAATCCATTGATTCCCTCTCCTTTGACCATGGTGGACATGTATGTACCCAATGAACAGTCAGACATAAAAATATCAGTGCCTTCATCTGGAGCTGAATTTCTGCTTGCGGTTCTCGATCCTGAGTATTTTCGGTTCCCATTGGGTTAAAAAACTGGACCTTTGACAGCAAAGAGAATTAACTTCCAAGGGCCCAGGAGTACGAAGAGGACAGCGACCAACTTCAGCACCTTGTAAGAAACTGCTACCTTTGATTTAATTCTTTTTGGCTTGAAAATGGCTACGGAATGAAGGTGATTGGAGTTGTAGAGTTGCAATAACAAACCCCCAAATTCCTCATTATTATAGTGTAATTGATGGGGAAGACTGAGAAATAAAAAAAGGAAAATATTGACTTTCATGCATTTAAATTTTATTGATGTGACGCTAGTCCAAAATCACCAAAATAACTCGTGATACTTTATATATACATATGCACATATACATGTGTGTGTGTATATGTAACTTGGGTAATTTTTTAAAAAATGTGGGTTTCTTAGTCTCCCCAAAATAAGCTGCTGTCTCACAGCTTATGAAAAAGCTGCAGACACGCTTTTGTCCTTTCCCACCAATCTAAAACTTCAAAGGCCGGCTAGGACTTTGCATGAAACACAACTGAATGATTTTTATCTCACAGTGGATTCTGGGAACCTCTCCTATCTGATCCTACTGAATTTGATAAATAGAAGAAGTTTTTCTGTTCCCAGCCCTTGCCTGCTTGAATGTGATTCTGAATAAACACTCCTAATTTCATGGTCTCAGGAAAAAACAGAAGAAAGGAAGGCAAATGACAAGTTTGGATGAGAGAAACTGATACAATTCAGTTTGACAACATTTAGCTGAGAATTTCTGAAAGTCTGGTTTATTTTCAAGGAATAATCACAACCATGTTTTTTTTGTTAAAGACCGTTTTCCAAGGTATTGCTTGTGCTTTCACTTTTGTGACTTGAAGAATAGGTATGTTTGTCATTACAGACAAATGTTAATAGAAGTTTGGTTACATTCAAGGCTTTAAACTGAAAGGAACTGTCAAGAAATTATTCACTACATTAAAAAAGGTTCCACGTTTTGCTGGGATTTTTGTCTATACAGAGACTTTTATTCTGAGACAGACATATTTAGTACATTTAGCCTTTTAATAGCATTTCATGTAACTTTCCCTTCCTGAACATGTATAATTAGGTGATAGATTATGGGAATGTATCGTTCACAGGAGTTGGCGAATACGACTATGCTGTTCTTGATTATCAGAAAACTATAGTTAGGCCTGAATTCCTGAATGATTGGTGAGCAAGAAATTTTTAAGAGAAGATGCAGAATTTGCAGAAAGTGTGCATTGCAAGTAATTGAAACAGCTCAGATTAACCGCAGTTGAGTTGAACACCTCTTTGTCAAAGCGCAAAATAAATCCCGTATGGTTTGAACAATACTTGTATTTCAGGATAAACTCATCTTACCTCTAGAAATTATCTATATGGTGGTGTTCAAGAACTTATACAAGGCAGTCACAACTAACTAAGGAAAACAGGGCTTGATATTTCTCTGTTATAGCTGATTAAGTACCAAGCATGTAATGGGAAAAAAAAAAAAATAAAAACAATTATGACCTTGCAGTAGAAGTGAAGAAAAGAGAGTGGAAAAAATACTGTATCACTTATTGACAGTAAAAGCAGTAAGCATCCTGTATGGACACTATGTCAGGCAAGTAACATTCTATATTTGCTAGCTTTTTCCCAACTAATTTTGGGCAACTTCACAAATTGGATCGTTTGTTACCAAACTTGTTCATTCGTTACCAAAACACCTACATTTTGGTATTCATTTAAAGTTTAAAATCAGCCTCAACACCCAGTAGTTGCTTAATGTAGGAAAGATTATGAAGGAAATAACAAATAGATCCTGGTTTTCTGAAAGGAAATCCAGACTATGTGTAACTCAGAGACAAGACCTGGGGCTTTTACACAATTTTTTTTTTTTCCTATTTAGCTGTGGTTTCCTCTTCACCTTAGCTTAGAAACAGGAATTGCCAGGAAAAGAACATGACCTCATGTGCTGACTCTTGGGGAAAATCCCTGTCCCCATGGGATCATGGAAAAATACACCACAGGGGTTTTGGGCATCGCGGTGTCCAGCAGCAACTTCATTATACAGCTCCACCAAAAGGTGTCACCGGACACCCAGCACCCTTCCAGGGTATCTGCTCGCCTGCCAAACTGCACGCACCCTACCCGGCCAAAAGGCTTTTCCTCAAAAGCCTATTGCTTGAACACAGCAGAGCCTGACCTTAGCTTCCGAGACCAGGATTTGCACCATGGTATGGCTGAAGCTGTTTTCCTGTTTCCTGAGCTATTCCTCGATATCCTATAGAACTTTGTCTAGGGTTTAGGCTTTGGTGATTGTGCTGTGCAGCAAGCCCACAGAAGTCTAGCTGGAAAATACAGCAAAGAAATAGTAATACAATAGGGTGAGCTCACACTACTTGTATTGAAGTATTTCTTCCTTTTTGAGTTAAATACCCTTTTGGATTTGCTCATCCCATTCACTGCAGAAAACCCAAGTTAATAATTGGACTGCAAATAAGCAAAAAATGCTGGGATTTCCACAACGAGCCCAGAAATCTGTTTTACATCACCCGCCCAGGCAGGGTACTGTTGTTAGCTGTAAATGTGCTTTTTCCTCCGTGTGGGCAGTGAATCAGCAAATGCTATGGGGAGTTCAGTGTGAAATGTCAGGTGCTATTTCAACAGTCGGTCTTTCACAAGCGCTAGGGTGGATCCTTGCAGCAGAGGGTGGGGAACCTCTGAATTAGGGACCTGGTGGCAGTGTAAAGGCCCTTATCTCTGCTCCTCTGAATGGGGAAAATAATGCCTCCTGAAGATGGGCTGCCTATTTTGGTTAATTGCTGCCTGACCACAAACTGCTTAATAAATAAATTCTGTCTGGAAAATATTATTCCCTGAAATCATGCCTGAATCACACAAAAGTCAAATTAAGTAATTGAGAAAGCATCTGCTGTGTGGAAGGATGTTTGTTTGTTTGTTGGTCCTGTGCTTTGTGTTTTTTGGTTTACCAGGACAATCACTATAGCATCTGTCTGGGAGGAGGTTTATTTGCAGAACCACAGCACAAATCCTGCGATGAAGGAGTATTACAAAGCAAATGGCATGCCTTTCAAATGAAAGCTACAAATAGGTTTGCAACTTTCTTGTGTCTTTGGTAAATTACCCAAGTGAGGCCAAATCACATTCCTAAAGACAGTCCCCTGGCATCCTTCAGTAAACAGATTTTGCCCTGTGTATAAAATGTTTAGCTCGGTGCTTTATGAAGTAAAGGTCATCTGAACATAGATGTTGCAATAAAGGGCTGCCTGAAAGTGCTTCCACTGAGCGTGAATAGCAGCAATATTGCCTTGAAAACTCTGTGCTAATTGATTAAACTCCCAACAAACTAATTTTAATTAGCCATACTAGGTTAACTTTATTCTTCCTTTTTATGATTCCAAAGGTTTGTTAATGGTGCATGTACAGCCCCAGTTATTTATTACTGAAAAAATATTAAGGTAGTAGAAATATGGATGCTATAGAAACTCAGACTTTTTTACTTGAGAGTTTTCTGCTAAGATGCACCTGCTCTCAGCTGGTAGGTAAAAGAAGCACCACTGGTTTTGTTGCTGCTGGTCCTTAACGTTCTCTTATTTGCACCCTCAAATTGTTCCTAGATCTGATATCACTCTTGGAGCTCTTGGGAAACAGTCCATGCACATACTAAAGGCACACAAAATCCTTCTGCACTCCTCATCGTGGCTGCTTGTAACAGGTCTTGAGTGTTATGAGTACCCCCAGGTATTTATGCAGTGTATATATAAGTAGGGTGAAGCTGCCTGGTAATTAATTATTTCACCTCACTGCTGACTATCCTCAAATACTTGATATCTTTCCATATCTTGTTGTAGAGCAAAAATTCTGGATGCTTTGGATCTTTCTATAACAGCTCGTATTTCTGTTCTGTAATGGTGAAACGAAAGACAGACCTCTTGCCTCAGTGTGTACAAACTGGTGGATTTTAGCTATAAAATACCCATGCAATAGCTGGAAAGCTGATATTTATTTTCTCCCACTTTCACCCATCTTTCAGTGGAGGTATTCATGTTTGAGGCTCACATGGAAATGCGATCTAAGCTTAACGTAAGAGCTCTAGAGAAGGGGGGCAGTGTGAAAATACCACTACGGAAAGTTCAGTGTAAATGCGTTGTGGTTCTCTTATGGTGTTTAAATTTCTACAGACGCAGATACAATATCTATGTCTGTAGAAAACCAAGCTCCCTTCCTGCAGCGTGGTCTGCAAAACAGGCCCTGCCACCGAGAATGGAGGGAGTGTACTGTGTATTTTTTAACCTCGGTTTCTGAAGGTTAACAGAGAGAAAGCTGCACGTTGTGCCTGGAACATACCTTGTGCCTGGAACAGCATGTCTTGTGATCTAGGACTGGATGCTCCTACCTCTCATACTGCCCTTGCAGGTGATCATGACCATATCGTCCTCTTCGGGGTATGTTTCTTCCCATGCTGAACTGGAGAAGTTGTACTTTGTGTCTTCAATTCTAAAATGTTTTGATCTACTGATAAAGCATGCTGCAGAAGCAGCACGTTGGTAGGTTTATGGTGATGTGCCATGTTTTGAAACGCTACATCACCAGGCAAACGGGTGCATTTCAAAGGGTTGTAGTAACTTGGCAGGAGCCGTTGTTTTATGTAGAGGAAAGAGATGACAGATGTGCTGCTCCTGCCACAAGACCGCAGGGCTGGGGCTGGATGAAGCCCTGTAATGCCAGACACCAGCCTTGAACTCTCTGTGAGCTCAGAGGCACCAACCCCCCGTGGAGAGACAAGGTGCCTGTGACCTGCTGATTGCCCATGTCTTCATTCTGTGTATAGTGGAAACTCCTTGTTTCCCCTGAATTTTTCAGGCCTAGAAACTGCTGCTCCAAAAAAGGAAAGGAACAGGACTAGTTCCCGAGCAGAACTGAACCCCTCCCAGGCTGCACTGAAGCCTCACCCTGGGGCTCTGGTCGTGATTAACTGCCCATCTCTTCTGCGTAAGGCGGTGGCTGTTGCCGAGGTCAAACCATCATCACCGTGCTTTGGGCATGGCGTTCAAGGGGGAGGTGGCACAAGTATTGCATCTCTTAAGGTTGTCCAGAGGCGTCGTGTGGATTCAGGATGATGACGTCACGCACAAAATGGTGTCACGCCACGGGCTCTGCCAAGTGCCCGTGTGTGGTTTGGGTTTGTTTTGCAGAGCTGGCACCCATCTGGTGGGGAAGAAGATGTGCTAACGAACCCCTTCCCCCTTCTAATAGGCGATTGGGATCAGCATTTTCTGGTAGGCACGAGACTCGCTGTCGGCTACCTGCGAGGGATTTCACAGCTCTGCTCGAGGGGGGCAGCTCACCCCTTCGTGCACCCACCGAGGGCTCATCTGCCCGGTGCTCCAGATGGACCATCGGTCTGCACGTCAGCACGCCGGTGCCAGCGAGTTGTCACCAGGCTTCTGGCTCGGATAACCCACAAGTACGTGCTGTAGGCTGTCGAAACACTTTAGGGAATCTGTGTTACTAGCAGCAGAAAAAGAAACCTTTTCTGGGATTGTCATTTATTCCGAATTTCAAGGTGGCTGAAAGAAAAAGGAAGGTTGAGGAGGGAGGGAAGCCTCCAACACCATGTTAGCTCTGCTGTGGGCCGTGGGAACGCTGCTGCTGGCTCTGAAGATGCTCAGCCGCACTTTGAAAACACGACGCGTGGGCAAAATCACCCCCATGCCTCTTCTCGCTGCTTTGATTTCAAATATGCCCCTTATTCCTGCAGTAGGGTAACAGCCAACTCGTTTCATGAGAGCTGGGCTGAGAAAATATTTTAACTAGAACAGCCCCGTTTATTTAGGTGTTGCAAATTTTGGGCAAAGGCCGCAACTATCTTTAAATTAGACGCTGTAATAGGTGTCGATTGTGCAACATGGACTTGGAGCTTTAGTGTGCGAACATTAGATTTATTACAGTACCCTCTGAGCTTGGGTCTCACTTGCCAAATAGGCTAATCTACTAATTCACTTTGCTTCTAGCTGCTCTCAGAACAAAACCAACTTTCAGATATTTTCCATTTGCAATTGTAATCAAAGGACAAGCAGTGATACAAGAAATGAAGCAATGCGGGTGAAGTAGAACAAAATCATTTAGTGGGCTACTGGAGGAACAATTTAAAATGTTTAAACATGCCAAAAGGAGAGGGGAGGGGAAAACCAGAATTCCACTTTTGTGAACGATGTATCGAAAGATGAGTGAAACTACAAAGTGCTGGCTAGAAATCTAAGGTGAGGGTGTTCTGATTTTATTTTATTTTTTCCTATTTTAAATATATAAGGATTTAACGCCTTTGAAAACCTGGTAAGCAAGTTCCACTATTGGAGGCATCAACTGATATTAGTACACGTGGTTATCGTGGTTCCTCAGTCCAAGGCGACATTAGGTTTGGGAGGTACAGGGGGCGAATGTGGGTTAAAACAGTGTTAATGGGGTTAAATTAAGACAACTGATCTGAGATCAGTAAGTGTTCTTGGGTAGAAGCACCAAGGCGGTGAAGAGACTATACCACCTGATGGCTGGGTTGGAGGAGAGTGAGTGTTATGGTGAGGATGGGTTTTACAGGACTAGTATAATTCGTGGGCTGTCTTCAACTGTCCATTTGAATTTTATAATAAAATCTACCTAAAAAACGTTCCAAAACTAGCTTCTTTTTCTGTCCTTTTTTTAATTTATTTTTTTTTTCCTTATTCACCCTCCTCCTTGTCCCCCTAAATGTCACACAAACCCCTCCAGCTCTCTTCTCCAGGCTCAATTAGTGCTTTCAGTTCATATTAGGTTTTGGTATCCATCCGACCCTCCCCGCAGGCCCTCTGCAGCCCTCCTGGCCGCTGCCTTCCCACCAGCAGAACTGTGTTCCCCGCAGCTCTCTCCCAGGCACGCTGCCTGCAAGGCACGGCCGGAGTCTCCTCTTGCTTTTAATCGTTGTTGACTAAAGTCAATTGCAAACTGTTTTTATGTTTGGTGTAGAGACATATGACTCCTAACTTAAACCCTCCAGCCCACAGATGCTGCGATTTCTTCTCCCAACTTACCTGCTTTTTGGCGAATCGGATGTGGAAAGGACTAGAGAACTGTTCACCAGACCTTTTCCTGCTGAATATTACTGCTTTTCTTTTTCTTTCTTTTTTTTTTTTTTTTTCATCTCTTGCTTAATATTTTCTTCCTGTTGTGGGTTTTTTGTTCATTTGGTTGGGTTTTTCTCTCCTGGGTTTCCTTCTACTTGGTAGAAAACCGACTTTCTGAACTGTGCTGTGGTCTAGAAACATGAGATCAGACAAGGATATCTTCTTCAGCCCACCACCGTGAGGGATGAGAAGTCATGCTATGATTTTGATATTAACTTTGGGATGTGGGCTTATCCCCAGGAAAGGGAAAGACCTTTAAGTTAGACAGTAGCGTTGGTGCACATCTGTCTTGTTCCTTTCCAGCTGTGGGAAGGCTTTGTGTCTGTGTTTGACTAACACAGGTAGTAATACTTACCTGCGTGGCTTTTGCAAGGGTGAGAAGCAGAGGCAGCCTTTCTGAGCACACTTTAGTCTTTTCTGGACTAATTAAAAGCTGCAGAACTCCATTAAAAATCCGTGACTACTTGGGTTGTTCTCAAGGTTGTTGTAAGTTTTGTTGTTGATCCGAACTAGCAATTGCAAAGTGGAAGGAGTGGGGGTGGTGGGGAAGAAAAAACTCAAAAGTGTTGCCAAATTCTCTTTTTATCCTCCATGAACCTGTTCCTGGTCCCAGCCCAGGGTTTCTAATCCGAAGCATGGTAATAAGTGTATATCCTTACTTGAAAACACTAGATGAATGTTTAACTGCCCAGGAGCTGTTCTTACCTGTGTAGCATTACAAAGGTATAAAACCCCTTCTAAGCATCCTTTAACGATGAGTTGGAGTTAATGGCCCTGAGCTACGCTTTGAGCCATCACTGCCTCCCAGATGGTCATTAATCCTCAGGAGATGCCCTGTACATTGCTCATTACTGTTTAAAGATAATATTTTTTAGCATTTTTTTTTTTTTTAAAGCCCACTTGTTGTTCTGCTCCCAAGAAGGTGTACAGCACGGTAAAATCATGCTTTATTGCACCCTTGTAACCCCTCTGATGATCTGACTGGAGCGGAGGTTTACAAAACTGGACAGTTTTTAAAAAGCAAGTATACATAATACTGCATACATAATAGATGGGAATGGTTCCAAAACAATCTATTGCATAATTACCTAATTAATACAATCTGTAATAATTAAAAATCCTTTGGAGAATTTGTAAAAACATTTTGCTATGCGTGTGTCGCAGATAATTTTTAGACGCAGTGTCTCAGCTGTTTGCTTTTTTTTGTTGTTGTTTTTAATTTGGTCTTTCAAATTGCCAACAGTCTTATTGCTGCTTTGTGGCCCAGGCACTTAACAAATTTCATTTCTCAAATGGAAGGGACCGAGTTTTCCTCCCCAGAAGTGCAGTTCACAGGCAGGGGCAACATTCAGTGCTAACTTTTCTTGTGCAGCGACGAACACAAAAGACAGGTTTACATAAGTGTATTTCAAGGGCTTTTTCAACTGTTGGAGAGACTTGACAAAGGAAAAGAAAAATTTCAAAGCAACAAGAATTGCTTTGGGCTAGACTTTTAAATCGAGATACAAAAATTGATTTTGCAGATGCATTATAACCCCACTCATCTCAAAATGGTCCTACAGTGCAATTCTATTACCAGTACTTATTTACTCTAGCAGATATTCTGGAGCATTATATAAACCTCTGCTTCTGTAAGTAGCAGCTATGTGGCCTGTGGTGGCGCCTATTTGTGTATCTGAGATGTCCGGATGGGATGTGAGGTGCTGCCCCAAAACTGCTTTTACTCGGGGAGGAAGGTCCGGTGCTCTCATGCAGCCGGTGGCACTCGGTCTCTGGCTATACCGTGTTTTTCTAAGGAAAGGGCAAGCCAGTTGACAGTAAACCGCTTAGTTTCAGCAAAAATAAGAGGAAAGGTGTATTTAACAGCGAGACAACTCTGGTCCTCTGCCCCTCTACCTGGAGCTCTCGCTGTTGTATTCGGCAGAGCAGCCCTGCAACCGAGCACGGAGGCAGTATTAGCCCCACAGATGCACCATTTCAGGTCAGTTCTCCTTTCTCTGCCTCTAAGATAGCATGGGAAAGCTTTTTATTTCCCTTTCCATTTCCTTTTTTTTTTTTTAAAGAAAAAAACCCAAAAGAAACCCGAACAGGCATCACAAGCAAAGGGTAATGGTGAAATCTGTGCTGTCCTGGACAACCCCGCTGACTGCAGCTGATGCCAGCGCTGCAAGCAGAAGCTTTTTCCTCACTTTTCTCCCTCTATGATACCTAAAATAAAATGCTTTTCATTTGTTAAATGCAGTTGAAAAGACTCTGTCTACTACACCTTAATATCAGGTAATTAGTTAAAATCGGGGCGTCCTGGGATCTGTGACCTTGACTTCGGTATTACCAAATCAGCAGCAGCTCGAAAGCCAGAGAGCAAAAGCTGCAGCAACAAGACTTGTGCCATAAAAACCGACACCAGCTCCTTGTCATTGAGAGAAATTTTCTTTGAATAAACGATTAAGCATAGTGGACAGCATTAAGTGTGTGGTCAATGCAGGAGGTGCTCAATGAATAATTATTAGAAAATAAAGGATTTTCGCTTTATCGAAGTGTGGGATTGCATCAAATTGATTCTTAATTGTGAAATCCATTTTTCATCTTAAAAGAGCCACTTAATAGTTTTGTCAGCTTAGTTTGTTATTTAACTTTACACTAACTGGAGTTACTGAAAAGAGTCTATAGTACCCAAAATGGAAACGTTCACCTTCCCAATACTTCTAGTTTTTAGAAGGCCAGCAGAACTAATTTATTTGCCAGTGAAAGCAGACTGGACAGTTTGACCTTTTGGGCTTATTACTGATCATTGCACTCCAGCTGATGGAAAAAGTCCCCAAATAACCAAGTAGAGAGTCAGGGCTGCGTTGAAACTCCCGAGTTCAGATCACAGCGGCAAGAATACAGTGAATGGTGCAGGTGAGCGCGGTGCTGGGAATGACATCGTTGTGGGTTTTATTTAGCCTTGGTAAAACTGTGGTGGGAAAAATGCAAAGGGGAGTCGAAGTATGGTCTTCTGGATAAGGTTTTGGGTTTATTTTCGGTTTCTGGAGGCTGCTTGAGGTGTGCCTGGCAGCACGGAGGCTTTGTCTGGCTGCTGGCTGGGATGAGTCCTCTATGGGGGGGCTGCCCTGGGCTTGCCGACATATTTGCATGTTATTGCTCTTCAGCAGTGACGCCCAGCATGTTGTGCCAGAGCAAAAAGTAACGTTTTCTTTCTGGAAATCACCTGTAACTCAGAGGCATAACTTAATTTGGGCTTTTTCTGCTGTGATTGTCTTGCCATAACAAAGCAGTATTTTTCAAACTCCTTGTTGTAAAGAACGTGATCACCTGTTTCGGACTCAAAGTCAGTCAACAAGCGTTGAAGGTCAGCCCAAACGCATGCCGTTCAGTCTCCAAACCATGGGACTCTGGTTCACTGGCTACCTTGTCTCTGCATGAGTGCTGTGGGAAGTTCCCTCTTGCTCAGTGCTGCTGTAAATCTTCCAGTGACAAACTCTGCTCAAACTTCTAGCAGCAAGGTTCAGACAAGTTAGTGTGTTGTGTTCTTCCCTAATATCTTGTGTACCTAAGATATCAAATTCCTGCTGCAGATGTTAAGTAACTTCTTGATTTTTCATAACCCAGGCAACCAAAATACTTCTTTATTTTTTTTTTTTAATCTCGATTTTGCAATCGCTATGACTCATATGATCAGCCTAAGGATATACATTTTGCAAATGAAAACAGATTATTCTTAGCTATTTCAACATGAGGAAGAAGAAAAAAATATTCTATGTACATTTTGCAGACCAGTTGCATTTTGTTTTAATAACTTCTCAAATACACACCATGGAAGGTGAGGACCACGTGAAATACTTTCATGTGCATGAGGTGGTTTATATAAGCGAAAACTTTGAGAAATGACACTTTTGGTCCACAAAATAAAATTAAAAAACCAGACAAACCATATTTGGGGTTTAACTGAAAAGGAGCACACGCATTTCTCTGATTTTTTGTTTTGTTTTTTTTTTCTTTTTCCTTTTCCCCCACTGGCAGGAGATTTCTTGAGAGAAATTGTGCCAGCAAATTAGCGTTTCCAGTCCTCTAATGTACATTCCTGGAGGTATTCATTTCCAAAGAGAGCGCTTCTGAGAATGACAGCAACACGGTTGGTCTCGCTCCAGCTGTCTGGCAGTGAGGTGTGCTCAGCATCGCTTGCCTTTCGGTGGTTGTTGTAGGGCACCTGTGTTTTATTTGCTGTGGTATACCTTTGAAGTTCTGTCCTTTTGACTCTTGAAAAAGATAACACGCCCACTAGGCATTTCTTGGTAGCCTGCCACAACTCAAATGTTAACCTGTAACTTCTCTTGAAGTGACTACTCAGGTGTCACGTATGGCTTTCAGTAATTTTTTTTGATAGCCATAATATGGCCATGACTAATGTTATTCTTACTACACTCTTGTTTTTATTTTCACGTGTCTTTGCAAGCAGTTACGCTAATTCAAAATGAACAGCAGTTGTTCAAATCATTTGTGACCTAGGAGCGTAAGAGGATGTAGCACATCATCTGAAAGGCTGCAGTATGTTTTGTGACATCATCGTGACATGATGTAAAACATCATGTGACAGCTCTTATTGCACAGGTGTCATTACGTTTTGCGTCAAAACGCTAAAAATACCTTTTGTCAGTTTGCTAATTGCTATTCCTGTCTGGTACCTCCAGCGCCATCACCTTGGTGAAATGTAGAGGGACGAATGCAACGGTGCTTCTACCCTCGCGCCCAACTCAACTCTGTCCTGTACCAGCTAAGACTGTGGCTCACAGCAGGCATGACTCTTGCCCTGCTCTGTGATGCTGTATTGGCTGCTTTTGACTCTATAGTGATTTTATAATGATTCATTTAAAGGCTTGAAGGCTACGCTCTGGACTAACAAGTCTTCTACTGATCCCAACTTCAGCCAACTTCAACTCTGACTTCAGAAAGTAGAGTTAGAGTCTGAAAATTGAACACAAGTAACTAACGTGAGAGGTTTTTTTTAAGGTCTTGGACCCAGTGATCAACATGTTCAGTGGGGAAACGAATAACCTCTCTCTAGACTGGAGGGGTGGCATGGCAGGGCTTCTTATGGCCCTTGGTCTGGGAATCTGCTGGTAAAGTTGCCAAAGCTCTTTTGGCAAATCTGGGAAAATGAGGCTCTCGATAATGACACCTTGGCATGCAAAGAGTGAAGGGAGGCACATGCTCATAGTTATGAAAAATAAGTTGTTTTTTTAAAGAAAAAAAAATAAAAGGGGGAGTGGGCAGAGACATTGCGGTGTTAAGGAAGCTGTAGATCTGATTATTTTTCCTCATTGTTTTTTCCCCTGTTGCCTTCAACTGAACAAGGTTTTATTTCTCGAGTTTTAGAAATTATCTGAATATTTAGACCATACTGACTGCTTGGTCTGCATCTTTTTTCTTTCTTTTTTTTTTTTTTTTCCTTAAAAAAATAGTCAATGTCTGCTGTTGCCTTGTTGTGCTCAATCGGATTGGTCTGTGAGTGGGAGTCCCCGCTGCGGGCTCCGGGACAGCTAGGAGCTGCCTTCCACCTTCCCTAAACACAGTAGACGCCCAAAAATTATGAAAGTACTTTTCTCTGAAGCAGTCATTGCATCGACCAAGGGAAGTGTGTCTATACTATACAAAGCTACCCTCATGCCCCCTAAAAATCCCTGTCCCTCGATTTCTAACTTGGCATAATGTTGAAATTCTTGGCCTGTTGTAAGCTTTAAAAGAATAAAGTCCAGCATCCCTCATTATGATTTATTGTTGCTGGAATAGGAATCTTTCACATCTAAAATGAGTCTGGGCTATTATGGACTGGAATTGAAGCAACTAGAGTGTTACATATGGATCAAATACAGCCCATAATTAACCAATGCCAGCATTATGTTATTACCGACAATTTACGATTACAGTCCATTTACACAGTGCTTTATTCTGTGATTATCCCACGGAAATTTGTGATAACTATCAGGGTAATCAGTAAAGCTTGCATTTAAACTTTTTTAAACAACGGAACGTGAGAATAAGATAAGCTATTGGAGAATTTTACAGGTGTTAGAAAAATTGGTCAAGGAATTATCACCGGTATACTTATGATTCATGTTGTTAAGCCTTCTCTCTTTGTGTAGGAGCACTTTGATAGCTTTTGGTAAGAGTTTACAGGTAATTAGTAAGCTATGACACTCTCCACTTGTGCATGCTTTTAGATTTTAATGAAAATTTAGGGCAGTTTAATTATTTGGATTGTATTAAACACGGATCTTTATGGAAATCGCTGTCTTGGGATTGAAACCTTTGAGTCAAGTTTGAAGCAGAAGTTTCTTATGCTTCTGGTTAAAACATCTCTTGTGGCTCTGCTTAATTTTTTCCTCTCACTCCTCCCCAGTTACCTAAAAATGCTTTAAGGAAAAACTTTGAGCTCGTGTTTTCCCTCTTCCATACATGGTGTGATGAAGCAGAAACTTAAGGAGAAAATGAAGTCATGAAACCTCAGTCAACAGCAAGTAAAAATAAATGACCAGAAAAGAAGTGAGGTATGAAGTAGGTAAATTGTTAGTAGCTCTGGAATGAAGATTGTCAGTAAATTTGTTGCAGATAACATGATTCATATAGTTTTATTGCATACAAAGTTTATTTTGCAAATTATGGATCCTTTGATACCAGTCGATGGGTGCTTTAAGAATCCTTGAGATATTAGACAGAAGTAAGTATGTAAACCAGGCAGTGAATACCAATGCCAGAGGCGCACACCGAAGGGTTTTATGTTGGTCAGGGACTAGATTTTATCCTCTGTTTTAGAAGGAGATATTTATGATAAGAAAGTCTTCCTGATAATTTTTTAATGGTGTGCAATGGAGCATTGTTTAATTAAATGCCATGTAAGCTGGACAAGGGAAAGTTCAGTAGTAGGGCAACTGCACTTGAGATGCTTTTTAGTTTGTTCCTTAACTATTAGTTAGGCAGCTGTACTCAGGATGCCAGGTTTCCCAAATGAAGAATCACTGCCTCTGACTATGTGAGGAAATATGTTTTCAGGCAATCCGTAGCTCCAAAGCAACTGGACACCCATCTTCGGCAAAGTACACCCTCCCTTAAATATATACAAAGGCTGAGAGAAAGGTCTTCCATAAAGAGAAACAAAACGAGCCTACGGCCACATGATGTTGAGTCTTGGGACATCAGGACTGCTAGGGAAGGGAGGGAGGTGCAGGTGGGAGAAAAGGGCCAAAGTTCGTTGTAACAACGACAATAGGCTGAAGGTAAGACAGAGGTGGTCACTTAGCCAAAGATTCCAATCAAATGGGTCCAGTTTTGTTTACTTTAGGTCTGGTAGTATCAGTTTTTGTGAGAATGTCACTAAGAGAGACAGTCACTTATCTCAAAAACAACCCCTCAAAAAAGCCAAAAAACAAACCCAAAAATATCCCCCAACCCCAGAGAAACAAACAAAACCCCCAAAACATAAGCAAAACAAAATTAAAAAATAAAACCCTGCCTGTTACAAAAAATGAAGGCCTAATATGCTCAAAAATACCATCTGAGTGGCTGAATGTTCATCTGAAAACGTCAGTGAGAATTATGGTAACCAAAATTTGTAGTGAAGCTTATAGAGTAATTTGGGCAAACGAACTGAACAAACATTTGCATTTAAATTGGGAGCTGAGCAAAGGCTTGTCGCAGTTAAACAGGTCAGAGAGCCTCCAGCTTGGGCAGTTTGATGTCCAGAACACTACGTGGTAAACTTGCATAAGCCGAGTTTAATTTAAGACATGGTTCTCTGTGAAAATGAAAGGCTTACTTGGAACACTTAAGGGGAGGTATTTTTCATATATGTTCACTCTTATGTGTCTAATTTCATTCCACACAAATTTGCTGTGAATTTAACCACAGCCGTCAGTCGGGGTTGAGTTAGGCCAGTGCTGATCACTCCAATTGTCTGATCAAAATGCCTTTGATGCCTTTATTGGAAACATTAAGAGCATTCATACCTCCCAGAGTGAAAATGAGAGAGGAACTATGGTGTTAGAAATAGTTAGAAAACGGGGGGTATGTCAGAAGACCAAGAGATCTTGACTTGAAACCCTGATACAGAAACCTTAGGGCAGTTGCCCGCCTTACGACTGCTTTCTTCAGGGAACTTTCATTAGGGAAAAGCAATTACCAAACGCACGCCTTTTTCTTAGGGCAATTATAACTTTTTTTCACTTGATCAACATATTGGAGCTACATTTCGTTCCTTCCACACGTACAGAAGCCTTGCACCCTCCCTCAAGGCTAGCTTTCCCCCTGACGAAACACCCCTCCATCTCTTTCTCATGCCTTTCTCCTGCCACCCAGAAGTTACCCAGCATCTCTGGGACATTCCCACCCATATCAGAAGATCCTGCCCGTGTACCCAGTAAACAGTTTCATTCTTAAAAATCAAGCCATGTAAGGATTACATATCAACAAACAAGGAAGCTGCACAAAGAATAATGCATATAATAGAAAACAGGATTTTTATTGTCAGCGGTTTTAGGCAGTGGCAGAAGTTTTGCTGAACCACTGAAAGGAACTAACACTAACAAGAGGAAGATGAACAGAAAAATGCGTTGCAGTAATCAAATCTGATTGTAATAGAGGCATTAAAAAGAATCTCTGTGTCAGTTAAGCAAGAAAATGTCTTTTTCTGGAAACAGATGAGAAAATACTCAATGTGCCAGTAGTGTGCTCAGATGTGGAAAGCCTAATGTCAAAAACAATCCCAGATTTGCTAAAATATCCCAATAACAAGATACCTGTTGCTGCAACACAAATAGGGAGTGTTGCCCCTCATCATAACCATACTTCTACATTGTGCCAACTGCTAGTGATTTTTTCCTGGATTTGGTCAAGCCTTAATAAAAGATTTCTGAGCCTAAATTTCAAAACGTTTGAAAACTAGAAGATTGCCATACCAGAATTTGGTGGAAAAATTATAAATAGATTATCTGTTCAGTGAAGAAAATACCCTCCCTAATGGTGCTGTGGTAGGAAACGCAGTATTTCATGAATGCTGGTGGAACTGGGGTAACACCCAGCAGGATAACCCAATTTCAGTGTGACTGGAGGTATGTTAAAGCAACAGACAAAATCCTGGCGCCAGATAGGACAGAAACCAAGCACTTAGATAGTCCAGCACAGGACATTAGACAGTCCAATAAAACTACATGGTTCACAGAACTGAAGGCAGCTGCAATCTCTAATAACATGAGTACAGTCAAGGACCTCGCAACAGAGTTAATAAGCAGATCATTACAGACTCTGACCAAGGCAGTCTCCATACTGACCTAATCGAAATCCAGAATGAAAATTATCGTAACGTGCATGATGAACCAATTAGCCTGGAGCTGGGTTGTTTCCACCTGCTCTAGTATCTCAATTTAGAATGGTAAATTAAAGACAAAAAGAGATGAAAGAACACGTCAGAAAAACAAAATGTAGTTCTTTAACACGGGAAGATGGCACAGACCTTAAGAAGACTGGGCTCCTCTGTCTGGCAGCAGCTAACTGCTGCCAAGCAGACCATTTTTTTTTATGGATCTCCATACTCCCATTGAGATGGGATGGCCGGTCCACAAAATATAAAATTACTTGTCTGTCTAAGACAGGGTTTAGGCTGGCTGCAGGGATGCAGATTAAAAACTGTGACGCCTGAAGGCTCTGCTCAGTGGACCTCTAAATTTTTCTCTTCTTTCTCAATGTCCCTGCCACTTTGCTGCGGGCTGGCCTGACCTGCGTCGCCTGGGGCTTGGGTATCAACCCAGCTCCCACATCTGCACCTGCTGAGGACGGGTCTTCATGAACAGGGCAGGAGGTGGCAGTTCTTGTGCAGGCAGCTGCCAGGTGGTGGCTCTGTTCCCCACCCCTTGCACCAGAACATCGTGGCTGGAGCTCTGGGGCCCTCACCAAGACTGTGGAGATGTGGGGAAAGATTTCTTCCCCCTTCCTGAGGAGGTTTTCCATCTCCCTTTCCTTTCTGAGGGAGTGTTGTGACCACCTCACATCTAGGAGAAATCTCATGAAGGGTTTGATCAAGCTGGGTCACCGTGCATTGATGAGCATAGGACTCATGGGAAACCAGGGAGAATGACTCTACCCTGCACCTCTGAATACCCAACAGGCAAGGTCAGGATTTGAATCTTGCCTCCTGAAACACCCATGAGTTTTGCACTGCACTGGTGTCCAATTAGGAAAGAGACTGTAAATAATCTGGAAATTAAGGTTTCTGGCTTGCTCTCCTCACTCATGTTCCTGGCTGCTCTGTGGTATGGTTTCAGTAAAAGGAGCTTAACTTAGTTTTGCTAATTCTTAGCAAGCCATTAGCCAAAGTGTCATATAAGGAAAAGTGGGATGATAAGTGGAAAAATGTTGCCCAGAGATTTAATATGCGAAATAAGTTAAAGAGTTGGCCTTTGCTACTTGCAATAGCATTTAGTCCGTCCCCCTATTTGCGGACGCACCTATGAGTACCTGTATAACAGAGGTTTGAGGAGTTCAGAGACGGGTGATTACACAACTCCTGTGTGCAGACAGGTTTATAAGTCACGAGAGCTTAGTGCAGAAAGTAAATACGCAGGAATGTGGCAGAAGCAGACCTAAGTGTAATATAGGTGATTCTTCTCACTTTGTTTCAGAAAAATAGTCACTCAGAAGGAAAAGTGATCATACAGCCTAGAACCGGCCTGGGAAACTACCAGATAATCTTTTCAGAACCTAAATTCTCTACTAAGTGAGATATTTCTGAATGCATTCTCTTAATACCACCCTGTAAAGGGGAATTTCTTACATCTGTCTTAAAGGTATTTGGTCTCTTTCACTATCAGAGTAACTAGACTATTTGACTGCTCCTATAATCTGGGTTGGCAGGTTTTGTTCCCAATAGTTTCTCTTTCTTTAGTTGTGGTTCAATATTCATTTGAATATTTTACTCCAACACCAAAGGATTTGTGCCAATTGCACGAGTTCCAGTCGAACAGAATCTAGATTAATGGTGCCCCAGCTCACCTTGCACGCGCTGTGGCTGTGACCAAGCAAAGTTGCCGGCACGTGTGGGTACATGTGCTTGAGATTCGGTAACAGTGAATAACCTACTGGTAGGGTTTGCAAAGCTCAAGTTTCCATTGTTTGTAGATTTCACTAGTGGCTGGGGAAAAAGAAAGGGAGGAATGACTGCAAACATAAATATAATTGCTCAAAATCGCATTCTTTGAATGTTGTTCTACGTTCGAAGGGCAGGCGTTCCCTGCTCTGCAGACTGTCCGTACCGACAGCCTCTTGCATCACGCAGGCCTGCTGACTCTTGTGATTTACCAAGAGCCTCATGACTTTGCACGTTTTCTCTCTCGTGGTTTTGGAGGAGAGTTTGAGAATAAGAGCTGTAAGATTAAAAAAAACAACAACAACCAGAAGTAGGAAAATGGAAGTCCATAACATAGCACTTCAGAAGAAGTCATCACGCTCTGCAGTGTGGGTTTGGGTTGGGGGCTGGAGGGTGGGCAGAGCCCCCCTGAGCACTCTGGGCACTCGCAACGACAAGCACAGCGAGCAGATGAATCCGTGTTGCCTTGTGCCGCTGATCCTGATGAAGGATGCAAGTACCAGGGCGGCTGTAGAGGGCTGACACGTGAAATAGGCGGTGAGGACCAGGGAGCACAAAGAAAGACTCCAGGCCCCCCGAGTGCGCATACGTATCCTAGAGTCCTGGCTTTAGCTGGGAAATGGGAAAGGTTTTAATTTAAAATTTGATTTAAGGGAGAGAGACTTTTTCATTAGCGAAGCAGTTACTCACTCAGTTGGGAGCTATTGGAAGAAATTAAAGTACATTTGGCAATCTATATGCTTCAAGCAGGAATGGGATCTATCTATCTATTCATCCACCTTTCTGCCTATCACATAAATTCCATGGTATCCAGTGTTACATTTTCCCTTTCCCAAGCTGCTGCAAAATCTGACTGCCTGAAACCCCACTGAAAGGAGAAAGTTATTTTTTTAATATAATCAATGTCAACCCGTCTCTTCTAAGGTTTTGTATTACTGTTGTTTGGTTTTTTTTTTTTTACTGTTGTTAGCATAGGATTGTTTTTCTCTCAACTGGCTGAAAAAACCACATTGGAAAATATTTTTTTATTGTATTCTTTTTTTTTTCTTTCCGAGGACATTTTTCAAGGGGAAAAAAAGGGACTGCAGGCAAAAAGGAAGAAGTTTAAGTCAAGCAAACCTTGACAAAAAAAGAGGGGAGAGTGGCTCAGGGAAGAGCGTGTTGTGTACATAACCCTGTTTTGATATGCGGTTACCTCCTTTCTCATAGAGCTTAGCATAAAGTTTTCTAACTTATGGTTGTTTTTTTTTTTTTTTTTTTCCCCTTTTGTCAAAAAAAATTATGAAAGTGTCACTTTTCCTTTGCGGTTAATTCAGGAGAGATCCTCAATTCGAGCAGGGCACATTTTCATGCAAATACAGCAGCACAGTTTCCAGCCCCCTAATAGCTTCTTACAAATGATGTGCCATTACAACGAGGTTTATTTAAACAAATTTAATACATCTTTAATCAAGCTGGAGAGCATTTTCAAAGGTCACGCTCCAAATCAGGATCACTGTTCAGAGCTTATCAAAGTATTAGCTTAAGGGGGAGGGAGAATTATTTCTTGGACAAGTAATTTTAGGCAAATCTTTATTTACATTTTTATTCAGTTATTAAATTTTATTCCTTTCCCTCCTCCTCCTAGTCTCCATTTATGAACCTATAAGAAAGTCTGTAAATGGAGCCATAAGCATATCACAGCAGTTACTATTTCCAGGGGCTATTCCTTTGAATCTAGTGGGCCTATAAAAGCAAGGATGAAGTCACGTTTTTTTTTGAACACAAGCTATGTGTACCCATTTCATACAACAAGCTCTTGCCTGAGGATCTGATATTAGGATAAATATGTGATTAGATATATTTTAAATTAACAACACAAGTTAAAAATAAATTTTGAGCGTAATGGGTGTTTAAAGGTGCTTGAGCATTCCTGCTGCGAAAGGACAATTGTTCACGTTAGGTCCCGTTAAAACTAATGGGCGCTGCACTAACGTACCCCCAGTTTACACCTCTGGTATCGTTCATTAGGCATATGTCTTTAAATAGGTCACAAATGGTTTAACTCTTACATCACCAGTCTTCTGTGCACAGGACTGTTGGTGTGTCTGGTGACATCACTGCACCCTCTCTCTGGCTCTGAAGTTGGTGCTCTCGGAGCTCACGCTTGTGTTCATAAAACTCAATCCTTTGGCCTCCGCTTTACCGAAGTAACTAATGAGGCACCAGGATTAAAGGAGGAGTGAACTCTGTAAGCCCACAGACAGAATTACTCCTGAGATTTTAATGCTCATTAGACTGAGGAGCCTTCAAACTTTGCGATTCGGGGAAGTAAAACCGGGCATCTGAGAAGATAATGAAAACAGCTTGTGTAGGCTCTGTTAATTCTCTTTTTAAGGTTCACCTTGCAGCGATCATTTGGTATTAGGGTTGGAAAGGAACTGTGCTGAAATAATGAAAGGGCACTCCTGGAAAGCTGGTTTTGCAGGCTCCTGCCTTGGTTGGTTGCTGTGAAGAAATGTTTTGTACCAAAGCCTTCAATCCTCGCCAAGAAATCTTTGCATCTGGCACCTATGGCATCCACATGGCTTCCAGCTCGACAGGCAAGGGAGTATGCAAAATAAGTAAAGTGTACTCGTATCACTCGGTTTTCACTGATTTATAAACCAGGGGGTGTCCCTTGATGCTTTTGGCAGAACAACGATGCAGATGTGGCATCCGAAGTGTGTCAGCCTGGGTGAATTCGCTCTTTGCTGCTTGACAAGGAATTTTGGTAACTCGGAGAAAAATGTCGGTTATTATTTGCCTTTCTGAATTGCACTGACTCAAAGGTCTTTATGAAAATGGGCAAAGAAATAAGTGTCCAGGTGTTCAGCTGCAACTAAGCATCACAAAACACAAATGTTGCTTCAGTACTGGACACTGGTTTGTTGCTGAAAATTACAGCTATCTTCAGGCTTCCGTGACCAGAGAAAGGAAATGAAGCTGTGTGATACTTATGACAATCAAAATCCCCCCCTGATTCAGATTAAGAAGTCAAAGGCACAATGGCCCGATTCCTATCGTGAACAGTTAGTTGTACACTGTACACAACCATCGCTGCACAACAAAATCAAAACACAAGTTTTGTCAGCCTAGGGTGAGGAAATGTGTGTAGTAACCCAAAAACAAAGCTGTGAGAAATGCAGTAAAGTGTTGTTTGGTTGGTTTTTTTTCCCTCTTTGAGGTCTTCCATATGGTTATTTTCCCTTTGCCTGGCTACAAAGATTCTGTGTTTACCTGCAGCTGTGTGGTGGGTTGACCCTGGTTGGACACCAGGTGCCAACCAAAGCCCCTCTGTCACTCCCCTCCTCAGCTGGACAGGGGAGAGTAAGTTTAGTGAAAGGCTCCTGGGTCGAGATAAGGGCAGGGAGAGATCACTCACCAGTTACTGTCATGGACCGATAGACTTGACTTGGGGAAACTAGTTTAGTTTACTACAAATCAGATCAAAGTAGGGTAATGAGAAATAAAAACACATCTTAAAAACACCTTCCCCCCACCCCTCCCTTTTTGCCCTGAGCATTATTTCTGCCACTCCTTCCTCCTCAGGGGAGGATCCTCACACTCCCCCTGCTCCAGCATGGGGTCCTCCAACGGCAGACGGTCCTCCACCAACATCTCCAATGTGAGTCCTTCCCATGGGCTGCAGTTCTTCACGAATTGCTCCAGGGTGGGTCCCCTACAGGGCTGAAGGTCCTGCCAGCAGCCTACTCCAGTATGGGCTCCCCATGGGGTCGCAGAATCCTTCGGGCACCCACCTACTCTGGTATGGGGTCCTCCATGGGCATGGACATGCACATGGGCATCTGCTCCATGAGGACCTCCCCGGGCTGTAAGGGGACAGCCTGCACCGTGATGGGCTTCACCACAGGCTGCAGGGGAATCTCCGCTCCAGCTCCTGGAGCATCTCGTCCACCTCCTTCTTCACTGACCTTGGTGTCTGCAGAGTTGTTTTACTTATTCTCACTCCTCTCTCCAGCTGACATTGTGCAGGGTTTTTCTTTCCCCTTCTTAAATAACGTTATCACAGAGGTGTTACCATTGTCACTGGTGGGCTTGGGCTTGGCCAGGGGCAGGTCTGTCTTGGAGCCGGCTGGCATTGGCTGTATTGGGCATGGGGGAAGCATCTAGAAACTTCTCACAGAAGCTCCCACTACCAAAACCTTGCCACGCCAACCCAATACAAGCTGGCAAGTAAGTGCTAAGCACAGGTGTGAGTCTGGGCTGGTTTAGCTGAGTCCTATACATTTCAATCTATGGACACTAGTTCTGTGCTTTGCACTTGCAGGATAGCGTGGCAGGTACCGCATTGGCATAGCCTGCTGTGAAATAACACGAAGAACTGCAACATCCCATTTCTAGAGACCTGCCTTAATATGAAAGGAATCTGAATATTTTTGTCTGAAATAGTTAATAGTCACAGAATAATTTGCCAAAAAATTTACTCTTTGTTTTTGTTTTTGTTTTTTTAACTTCCAGTAACACTTTTCCATGGTGCTTATGGATCTTTATTTATTTGTATTTTAGTGATCATGGATGGGTTTTCAGCGATGGTTAGTATTTGATGTCCATACTTTGCTGCTGGTGACATAAAGGACATGGCATTGTTTCCTTTCATTCCTTAGAAGGGCCTTTTAAGGAGGACTTGAAGAAACTTTGAACTTCTGAGAAAGTTTATAGTGCAATGCCAGATCAGTAGAATTAGGGAGCGTCAAAGGACATTTAAGTGCCTGAAAGGTCTGGATTTCCACTTTCTCTGTTAATGGGACTGTGGATTCAAATCCCTTGGTTTCTGAGGCTCTTGCTTCATCTTTCCTTTTTTCGTCTGTATAAAGAATTCCTTAGAGAAAAAAAAAAAAGCAGTGGAAAAAAGGGGATACTTCATGAAATGTCATAACTATGCACAGACTTTCGGTTGAGTTTTATCGTAGTCATTTGGCATCCTATTTGGAGATAGCTTTACTTGTGCAGTCAGCTGCCAATGCAGAGCATTCAGTAGCCCCTGGGGTGAGCACTAGTACCCCAGAGCCCCAGCCCCAGCTCCTGACCCTCCTACAGCAGGTGCTGCATAAGCACAGGGTAAAAGGACTCCTCCCAGTCCAAAGGTGGTCAAACAGACGAAGATGGAGACTTGCAGAGGAAGTGTAGAAAAGTTAATAAACTTTGGTGGACCTTAGGATCAACTAAGTATGCTGGTACCAAGCCAGAAATAAATGTTAGGGAAGAAAGGATGAGGGGAAATGGCTGCAGAAGGCATAAATTTTTGGACTGTGCAGCTAGAAACGGGCACACAAGGACATCAGACCATTGTAGGTAATCTCAAAATGCGGACATTGAGTCAAAGGTCAAACGAAATCTTGTTTGTCGTATTTGCAACAGCATGTCTTCACTCTGGTGAACGCAGGACTTATGTTGGTGGTGATCCTCTTGTCTACAGACGCAGCGAGATTCCGCTTCCTTACAAATTCCTGTGACACTTGAGCTATAGTAATCCCTACCACATCATCCATCTATTTGGTTTTCTTAATATTTAAAAGTTCGTAAGAATTTCAGTATTAAGACTGTCTTTTCTGTAACACTTTTGAAATTTCACTAATGGAATAGGTGTTTTTTTTCATTCCGTATTTGTATTCCGTTGTTTTCAATTCCTTTTTTGTTTTCAACAGCTTATGTGTTCGTTATTTGAAAATCAATTCTCAGGAATATTTTGTTTGATCGTAACAGTTTGCTTGACCTCTTCTAGTTCCCAGCTCACAGTGGGGAGTTAGCCTTGTGCTCATAGCAAAAGTTTTGAGCCCTGGTTTGACAGGCAGTGGCTCTTCCCAGTACATACTTGGGTGCACGCAGTAAAATATTCCAGGTGCAAACATCAATGCATAGGAATCTCTCACCACCATTTACAAAATACGAGGAGGATGAAGTATAAACATAGGCTGGAAGCGAATAAATTTTCATTCTAACCTCATTCTTAAGGATATCCAGAAAAGAGGTAGTGATTAAACTCAAACTTGAGCATATACCTATAAAAATAAAATGCAAAAAAAGAAAGCCACTTGCTCCCACTTGCCAGTTTGCCTCCAGTTTCTCTTGGGCTCAAGGAGTGGAAGGGTATTTGTTCGACTGGAAATACTCAGTTTGAAGCTGCTAACTGGTGTTATTTTCTGTCAAATCATGTTTTTTAAAAAGAAATAGGTTTAGAAAATTAGAAGTTATATGGATTATTCTGTTCTGAAGTTATCTAAATGCAATGGAGTGATTTGAACAATCTGAATCTGTTCTCATGTTATATGTTCAAGAAACTGTCCAGTCTAGGATACAACTTTTTTTTTCAGTGCTCAAGGTTTCAGGATAAGATGAGAAATTTTCCTTCCCCTTTTCTTTTGTTTCTGCTGTTATTAGAAACACCTAAATATAAAGGCTTTATTCAGCTAAAGGTAACTGTCAACCGGTTGACTGTTAGTCTCCTAAAGCTGCATAGAACTTCATCCATCAGTGATAATGTTTTTCTGCTTTTTACATCAATGGTGTTACACTTCTGTGATTTGGGTTTGAAGAAAGAAAATATAATGGCTGAGATGGCATTGCGGGCACACACTTGATGCGTATGAATCTCACTTCCAGTGGGTAGATGCAACTCTGACAGTATTGCTGAAATTCCCATCCTTTTTTATGCTATGTGACAAAATTTGATATGAATTAACTAAGTGCCCTTTTGATCTTATTTTGCTTCTGTTAAATAAGTAGTGCTTTGAGAAGAAAAACAAACGAAACAGGGCTGTTGACACTGTAAACCCTAAGGGTGCCTTTAGAGATATACTTAGTCGAATCAGAGCAAATAGGTCAGCCGCTCTGCACGCTGCATCCAGGGCCTTCCAGGACTGTATGACCCATCAGGCAGTCGATAATTTTGGCCACATAGTGCCTTAATATGCTCTGGTAGAGCCAAGAAAACTCTTTCTCAGGAAATAACCAGACTAGCAGAAACGTAATCACCCATATTCATACTCTGAGGGTAGTGTTCTGTCACGTACTGCGATTAATGCTTAACATGTATGCCTTAATGCTGTCATCTCTTCATTGTAATAACCTGAAAAAGTGATGATGATGATTATTAACCAAAAGCATTGAGTATCATAGCTGAGAATTTTTTTTAATGTAATCTAAAAAAGTGCAAAAGAGGAAAATATGAAGAGCAGGCTTTCCTCATGATTGTGATGTTAAATTTACACAGCTGGAAATTTTGAAATTTAAAAGAGCAAAAAATAATTTATCAGTGCTAATCGAAGTACATTGCACAACATGAAAACTAGAATGGATATTTAACTAGGAAGAAAGCAAGAGGAAATGGATATACTACAGAGAATGTGAATATGTAAATTTTGATCAACGTACTAAGTACATGCATATCTAAAAATAATATTGACCTGTTGAAAACAGGCGAAAGAACCTCTGTAATATAATATTGATCTTGTAACAACATTTATTTATGTTATTAGTGTCCTCATATATCTCTTTTATGAAGGTCAAGTTTATAGCCTATGCTATAATGGAAATTTCAGGACTTTCACCTAGTTTTCATATACTTTATTGTGAAAAGACTGCAATAATTTTCCTCTTTCAGCATACACCTCCAGAAATGAGATAGAGATGTATAAGTGAGTTCTAGTGTGTGAAAATAAAGGCTACATGTCATTTTAAAAAAAAAAAAAAAAAAAAAAAAAAAAAATCAACCAACCTTTGGTGTAGTTATAGCGCTGAAGAATAGTACATGTTCTGTGGAGGTTTTCGTCTGGCAGGTCAGAGAGCTGTTTTGGATGAATGCTGGGTTTCTCATGGAGTAGGCTTGAGGTCCTGATGTCGGCACACCAACAGTCACATCTGTGCAGAAAATGTTTCACAACTTGCAGGAGGAAGTGTTTACTTTTTAATCTGTAGCTTTGGGTCCTGTTCTGAATTCCTACGTTACCTGAGTGAGAAATTATGGTGAAGTTCACCATACGTATATGAACATTTATCCTTCAGTAAAGGGCATTGCTGCGTTCCTTCAAATCTGTTCCCCTTCCTGAAGGACACAAACCAGTGTGAGTATCCATTCTACTGTACATTAATGATGATAAGATGGAAAAAGTACTTTTTCATCTGATATGTGTGGTCCTACAGAGTAGTGCTGGTCCAAATGAAATACAGTTTTCATTTCTGCAGCCCCGCTAGTGGTCTTGTGCCACTTTCTCTGGCCCAAGCCCAATTTTACAGTAATCCACAGCGTCCGTGTTTTCTGTGCCAGTGCTAAGACCCAACCTCTACACTTAACCTAAATTGTATTTCAGTCTCTTTGCTTATAGTTGCACAATGATTTGGGGAGAAGATTCAGTTTACCATAAGCTTTTATGTATAGAGCTGCCCTACACTTTCTTACCATTTTAAATCTCTGGGGAGATCTGGTCTCTGCCCAAAGTTTAACTAACCTAGTTCCTGCAGTATTTTCTTCAAAAAGCTGCTGCCTGTTTTTCTTTTCTTTTTTCCTTCTAAATGTATCTTGAATTACTGGGTGTCTTCTGTTTTAATCTCTGGTTTTGGAAACATAGGCCAGTTGCTTGTCTAGTGATAAGTATTGCGTTTTCAAGATTATGCCATGAATAATTATTTCTTAAGAGCCTTTTTTTTTCCCCTTGAAAATCTCCCTTGCATTATTTTCTCTCCCACTTGCGCCTCCTAACATGATGTGTTTAACATTTGTTCAATGCCAAGCTGCCAACAGGATAACGTGTACCTTCTCCCATCCTTCAGCTGAAAATTGTTCCCTCGGTGGGGTTGTGAAGTCCCATGGGTGGGGTGTGCAACTGGTCTGCAACTGGTGGGAGAAAGAGAGGGAGAGGGAGGAAAAAATATAACGAAACCAAACCCTGTACTCATTGCATCTGCAGAGATTGCAAAAAAAGAGGTACTGACAAATGCTTAAGTACTTGGTGCACAGTCTGAAAGGAAATATTCACCAATTTACAGACCAAAAAGTCCACAGCAGTGCCAGCCTGAATAGAAGATGAAGAAGAAATGACTCCAGCCCCCCTTGAGTTGCCAGGGTGGGAGCTATAGACATGGAGAAAGCAGAGCCTGGAGAGGAGATAATCAGTTAACATCCTTGTTGCCTTCAAGTCAGTAGCAAAATGCTCTCTTAGTGGTGTGAATATATTCACTGAGGAGTTCAGGATCACACGCCGAGGCAGAGGATGCTAATAGACACTAGCAGGCCCACTCATAAAGTCTATGTTCAGGCATCAGTGATTAAGTAAGGGAAAATTTGTCCTGAAACGCCTGGAAACTGTCTGGCTAAAGCCTTCAGGAATTAGTTGGCAGAGGAAAACATAAAAAAAAAAAAAATACTCTTTGCTGTAACCATCCCTCCCACCTGAGGTTCCCGGAGTGTCTCATGAATGCAGGCGGAGGTTCAGGAGACCTTTGAACGGTTGCTGATGGTTTGTTGATGGAGGGAAGAAGTCCAAAGCTGGTTTCCCAGCCGAGGGAGCGTGAGAGGGACCTCAGTGGCATGAAAACAAGTGAGGCTGCAGAGGGAAATGAGGTGATATGTAACAAGAGTAATTATTTCGAAAAAAAAACCCTCATTCACTCATGTTTTTATTATGGGGAGATTAGAGAAGACAACCCAGAAGAGAGGAGTGAACAGTCTGCCGTTGCCCTCTCTCCAAGCTGGTGTCCAAGCTGGCGTGACTCACTCCGTGCTCCTTCAGGGAAATGATCCCTGTTCTTACTGTATATGGAGAAACATCCCGGTTGCCCACATTTTAAATCAATCTCAGGTTTAAGTGAAGGTGCAGGCTTAAAAGTTATTACAGCTCCACTGTTTCCCCTGATAAATTACATGAATAACATTTGAGACAATGCATTGTTAAATATTTATGTCTAGTACTATAGAACCAGAAAAAGCACAAGAACCCCTAGAAGAATAAATATATTTACCTAAATAAATTACTAAGACAAATATACTCCTATGTGCTCTGTACCAATAAACAGTAGGTATTCACTAAATTGTGGAATATAAATGGCTCATTTCCTCTAAATGTACACTGAAAGATCTATAACATGTTACACATTTCCTGTGCTTTGCATATATATTTCAATATTCATCATGAAAAGGCATGCTTATGTGTCAATATACATTACTTTGCATACATTAAGAAAATATTTTTTTAATTTTACCATTACAGATGTGCTTTGCTATTGGGGGGGTGGCGAAAGCGGAGGCCTTATTTAATGATTAACCCTTTCGTGGCTCGTCCTTTTTTATCAACGTGACATTTGCACAAAATGAATTGCTTGCTTAGACACAGCTAACTAAATAAAAGCAGGCCAGAGCTGATAGTATGAAAAATGGATTTTCATTACTGTTTCATTGATTCTTGTAAATAAGGGCCTGAGGCCTGCTCCAAAAAGGCTGCAAACAGTAATAATTTAATCTGAGGTGACATAGACCAAAATGTATGTGGACAAAAATCATCCTTGAATATTAAACAACAGCCTCAAGACAGAGAAAAGTGTTGCAGGCGAATTTAAATGTATGCAGATCGGTGGGTAACATATTTAAAAACAGAAATTAAAGATTCCTGTCATAAATCACATTTGCTGCCATGGATATGCCTTGTTATGCTGGCGTTTAAGAAAACCTGAAAGGTTAAGGCAGTTGGTGCATTAAATCGTACAAGGATAATTAATACTTTTCTTGTGGCTATTTATAAGAAATGGAAAATATAGTTAGATCAGCTGTGGCACTGTAGTAATTTGAAGGGGAAGAAATGAAAGTATGAGTCAATAGTTTTAACTGGACAGATGTCAAAAGCTTAATGATGCAGTATCCTAATTTGGAGGCCTTTTGAAAGTTATACATGAAAAAATTAGATAAAATAGTTTATTCTTCTACTGCACATACAATTTGTTTGCCTTCTAGACCTTATAACCTGTTTAATAAAAATAATGAAAAATAATTTCTCCAATTGCAGTTTAAAAAAAAAAAAAAAAAAAAAAATCAAATCTGTTCCATGGAAGCAAAGTGTAAATCAAGTCTTGACTCTAGAATCATGAACTTTGTTTTTCATTATACATCTTCTAATTAAAAAGACCACTATATTTTGCCATAAAATAGCCTGAAACTGTGTGTAAGAACATTATTTCAGTTGTAGTACTTTGACTTATTACAGTACTACCTAATGCGCAGGATGGCTCATAGCAAGACTAATGTAGAAAATAATTTTCCCCTTCAACCTGCTGAAGCATTAATCCTTTTTTTTTTTTTTTTTTTGATTTTTTTTTGTTGTCGTTTTTGTTTTGTTTTGTTTTTTAACTTGGGGTTACATTCAAACAAACCCTGCCAACTACTGTCATTCCCCAGAGGAAAATACTCCTTCATCACTCATTGAGCTCAGGTTTATGATTGGCCTATTATTTAAAATTCTTATTTTTCTTTTTTCTTTGCTTTCATGAATAAAAACAATAAACTTTAGTGGTATCAAACATTATTAAAGGGTCTCAAAGCAACAAGACAGAAGGTTTATATGACCAAACTCTCTTAATATAAAGGAGTTGTATATTTTCAGATGTCACTGCCATTCATCTCTTCTCTTTCTCTCTCTCTGCCCCCCTTAAGCTAGGAATAAAGATCCTATTTAAAAAATCTCACCATCGTGTAATAACTTTTCACCTGTTTCATGAAAAGTTAAACATTTGGAATACAATTTGCCTCACTATTATTTTTATTCTAAATGAAAACAGGAAATATTTCTTTCTTCAGGAGGAATTGAAAAAAAAAAAAAAAAAAAAAAGGCAAGTCATCCAAGACAGCTCTTTTCAATCCGAAAATTGCTATTGCTGTGGGGGAATGTATTTCTCAGACCTCATTGAATTTCTGATCTGTTTGGAGAACATTTAATCTATCATTGTACCAAAAAATTAGATTTTTGAAATTTTACCCTGGTTTTGATTTGCAAATATTCATAAAAATTGCCGTGGCTGCATACAGATCTTTGGAAATAAAGATTAGCAATTTTTCTCACAGCTCTAGCTAGAACACGCTGTCTTTGGCAAGTTTCTGTTTGCAACAAACAAAATGTGATACTTTATAGGTTATAATATTCATCATTGCCCTGATGTGTCATTGGTATGTGGTGTCACACCCTGCTACTTTCTGGACAGTGTTTCTGATTTGATTATGACAAACCTTTCCTTAAAAACGGCACTTTTAAGAAAAAAAATCATGAGAAATTAACCTAATCTAAACTAAAGAAAAATTGCTATTTCCTTTCAGAGGATTACTTTGCAAATAAAAGACTGGATGTGAAGTACATTTAGCATGCTGACTTTCCAAGAATTATCTGGAAAATAATCCAAGTTCAAAGGAAAAAAAAAAAAAAGGTGTGAAATCAGAAATTTCACCATCCAAAAACAACAGCTTTAAAAAGCTTCCGTCGAAATAGAGAGATGGAAAAATATTCCTTAGTAGCGTTCCTTGGACAACAATGTGGATTTAGCAAACGTGGTGATTTTGGTGATACCAGTATTCCTTCTCTTTTAGTATGATACCTTCCTTCTGCAATGACATAAATGTCCAAATATCAGAAGCTGAGTTGGATATGGACTTTTGTGGTTAGTACATTAAAAAAAGGGAATAGTATAATCAGCTGTTAAATGAAAAGACTTATATTTAGTCACACTCTACTAATTCATGAACCATATCTTCGTAGTTGAACAATCTCCTACATTATAGGCAATCAACAATTGGTTGTGTAGGTCAGAGCCTTGTGGATTTTGTTTTTTTAAATAAAAGCAAATTGTTTCACAGCCACTCTATCAATAAAAGAAGTATAACTTTTTATCTCTGGTACAAAGCACACTTTACATACAATAACTATAAACTGTGTGCAAAGTTATTCTGACAGTGGTATGTTCAGCAGAAGGAAAATGTCTCAAACATTATATTTTGAACTGAATAAGCACGCAAACTGAAAAGAAAGATGTTAAGGCTCACATTCACAGAGCAAACAATTTTTTTTTCTCTTTTTTTTCTCTAAAATTTTTAAACTAGTAAACAAACAGTGAAAAGTAACAAGATCCAAAAAGCCTGTAAATCTCACCCTAGAATTTTAAAAAGTGATTTGAACGCAACTGTGTTTATTTTGCCTAGACATCTGCCAGTACGTTTTAGGCTGCTGCTGATCGGTAGGGCTGAGCAAATAACTTGTAATTATTAATGTTTTCCTTGAATTTATACTACATTTTCTGTTTATGAAATACGCAAAGAAGATCATGACATTTTCAAATGTCTTTGTTATTCAAAGTTATTTATGAATTTTTCCATGGCATATTTTTCCCTGTGGGTGGTATTCACTCTTGTGCATGCACAAGGACTAAGCAGTACTTAGACCCCACTTAAATCTTCAAAATATGTCTTCTGCAGAGGATTGATTTTCATGCAAAGGGACTTGTATTTTTGATCAGATTGATATTCATTTTTCTATTCAAACAGATAGTTGCAGGAGATAAGTTGGAATGTAGCAGTGCCATGTAAACGGCTGGGTATGCAGTCCGACTGTTGTAAAGGAACCGCATGTAAATCAGGCTATTTCTATAAATAATGTACAGTTCTTAGAAGTAAAACTTAAAAATGCAGAACAGCAAATTATACTGTTGCTGTTAACATGTTAACTCTCAGCAAACACAAAGCTACCCTTGTGTCACAAGTTTTTGTATCTAAGAGCAACATATTTTTTTCCCCCTTCAAGTCCAAACAGCAGTTTTCGCCGTGTCATTGGTAGCTGCCTTAGGAAGCCGATGCTGTAATGCATATTTTTTTGGTTTTAATATGAGTATTCCTTTTCATCATGTGGCTAGAGGATCTCCAGATGAATTGACAGACCATCACCGTTGGGCTAGGAAAATAACAAACCCAAATGCTGCTTTGAACCTAACTTTTATGAGAACATGGGCTGCGTGAGTGGTATGGAGGAGACCACAGTACTACAAAAGCAATAGCCCCGTGTGTAGGAACGCTTTCCAAAGCCAGAGCCACGGGGGGAGGAGGCACAGAAACAAGGGAGAACCGATAATCTCAACTTCCACATCACAAATCCCCAAGTCACGCCACAAAGGGGCTGCAGTTGCTGGAGCCAGTGGGTTCATTCAGGGGTGAAGGGAGTAAAGCGATGCACAGAACAGGAAAAGTTGCTGTTGCCTAAAAAACTTGAGGTCAAGCATGACTTTGGCCATGTTCATTTCTCTCTTCACTTAGGCTAACTCAAGCCTCAGCTTTTTCGTGCCAAATCACCAAGGCCTACACCTCTCCCTTTAATCCTTTTTGGCAGTTTCTCCCTCTTATGAGAGGCCTTCTTAATTGGTTTCTTCTTCCTCAGGCCAAATGTTGTGAGCTTTCTCTGCTCCCCTAAGCACCAGGGATGTTGCTTCAATGTCCACTCCCATTAGATGACTCCCATTACCAGTTCCACCTCAAGCATGATTCATAAAGTTTAAAGCCAAAGGGAACGATTAGATCATCCAGTCTGACCTCCTGTATATCACAGGCCGTTAAATTTCACTGAGTTACCTCTGGATTGATCCCAATATGTTCTGCTTTTCTGAAGAATATCTTGGAGAAATCACCCAATCATCCTTCGGTGTGATCAGGGACTGGATCATCCCTATTTCCTCTCTGGGTTATTCCTGTGGTGAACTACAATCAATTGTGACAAAAGAACTCAGAAAAGCAGTAAAACAGTCTTTTTTTAATTTCCAAAGATTAAGTAGCACCCTCCACCTCATAGATGGATAATTATCTTTTGCAGTGCATGCCCTGTTTCACAGAAGCTCCACGGAAGCGTGACGATACATCGTATGTTAAAGGGCGGGGTTTGTTCAGAAATGGCTTTTTTTTTCCTCAAAATATTCCTACAATAACGTTTTCTTCTGGTGGTATAGTAGACCACATACAAGAAAATATGTCAGCTTTATATTACATGTACAAATATATTGTTTCACCTCTGTCAGATGTGACTCTGCGAAGGTCAACACAAAAATTGATCAATAGCCTGTCTCCAACAGTGGCCAATAGTAGATTGGTATGGAAAAGTATAGGAACAGGCCAGAGAGAGAGCCAGTCCCCTTGGCATATCCTCACCCATCCTGTCAGTGAATGAGAGACCTCTTGAAGCAGAGGTGACATGAACATCACTGTCTCATCACATTGTGTTTACTTAACTGTCAGTGTTGATTGGATAGATACTCCAGTAATTAATGTAATCCCATTTAAAACTTGTGTTTTGGCCTCTACATCTTCCCAATGAGCTCCACAGCTCAGTTATGCACTGTGTGTCTGAAGTACTTGATTTTGTTAAATTGCAGCTTGGTACCTCCTTGTATGAGTGTTGCAAGCCTCTTGATTTATTAGGCACTGTTGGGTTGGGGGTTGTTTTAATAACTCACTGCCCTATACACACTTCAGTACAGCTTTGTCATACTCTCTTCTCAAATCTTTCCAGTGCTGACCTATTTGGTTTCTTTCTTTTTGACAAGTGAGTCTAAGCTCTGATTATCCTCACTGCCCTTCTTTATTTTGTTTCTGTGTCTGTCGCATACTTTTCAAGGTGAGAGTGGTCAGAAAACTGGAATTTCTCTATTTAAGATATAGGCACAGAGTAGGTTTTAAAAATGTCGTGAATGGTGTTTGTGCTTGTTCTCTATTCCTTTCCTAATAATTCCTAGCCCTACTTTGCCTTCAGAATGCAATGATCATTGATACACTGCCTATTTGACACCCATTAGTGACTCAGTGACTCCAAAACTTCTCTCTAGTTTTAACTCTGATACTAGCTAAAAGTGTCTTATCCTGTAGAGAAAGTCTTTATGTTTGAAATGGTTTCATATAGGAAATAAAATAATGACTTTGTTCAAGCGAAGTTATCTTGAGGATGCCTTCGACACTACTCTGATCTGGTTGTTTACTAGTCTTTTATTAATTTAACCAAATATTAGCCCTACCCTGGATTTGTTCCAGAGAGGGCTGGAATAGGTGGCCAAAAAATTCTCTTAACTCTTACTCTTGCAGTTGCCATTATGCTTAAAATGAAGCACTTCAGTATTTAAAGTGCACACACGTTCCAAATAACCCCCCCAGAACAAAGCTAGAAAAATATTTAATTCTCATCTATAAATAGACCAGTTAGCTCTGACAGGCAGTATAATGCATTTGTTTTTACACAGGAAGAAGGGGCTCGTTACACGTTGGTCCCACCCCTCATTCTAGACCCGTGTGGAACTACATGTGTTAAATAACCCACCACTGCAGCAATATACTCTATTTATATTTTATATAAAATAATATTCTGGGCCATGCTACTTTGAATGGTTCACAGAAGCACAAGAAGTCATTAACCTAATCCGCAGCATAACATGATGTAAATCATATAAGATGTCATGCATTTTTAGAGGAAGTATTATTTTGAGTGAATACAGACATAGCTATTTGGCATGATTTCTTGAAGGGGATGGGAGTGTTACGACCCAGAAAATGTGCTGCATTTATTGCTTTGACTCAGGATGTCATGAAGCTTCACATAAAAATGGAAGTCTCAAAACAACAACTTAAGGAAAAAAAAAAAAAGTTAAATACTAGGAATGTCTTTGTCTAGCTCTAGATTTGGGCTGTGCTGAAATGAGCATTCCAGCTCCTCGTATTCATGTCTTTACAGGGAGTCACTTCAAAGAAGTCTTACACAAAACAGAAATTTCTTCTCCATAGAGAAGGAAATAAATTAATGGTAGCTGCTTTTAGATTTTTTTTTTTTTCCCTTAAGAACGAGAAAAGGAAAATCTGAGTAATTACTTAAAGGACAGTGTATGTGATTCATTTTTTGTCATCACAGCTGTCTACACAAGGTCTTAGTAGTCTACCTACTCTTGTACATGCTTGGGTAAAAAAGATAAAGCTCATATAAAGCCAGATCCAGAACTTGCTGAAATCGTGGGGAGGCTTTGTAAGTATTCCAGAATTCTTGGATGCGATCTATAGACTTAGTCCTGCAAATAAGGGTGCAGTAATCTTTCATACGACTAAATCAAGTAATGTTTTTCATAGAAAGTGAAGTATTTGCATAGACACTGCATGCTTGGGGTGTTCAGAGAAACGGAGTAATCATAAACAAGCTCCTGGCTGTGTCCCATATGGAAGCGGAATGATTGCAACCTCAAAACGGTAAATGCCACTCATTACAATTTCCTTTGGAAGAGTCACAAATCATTGTTTTTGAGCTCACCTGGGAGCTCCACAAAAACAACCTTAGGGGATTTTTATATTCAGTGAAAAAAGTCCTGGCAGACTTCCACGGGTTTTATACTTGCCCCTTCCCCTCATTCCGTGGCTGTAGTAATGTAGGAAATCGGTGTTGTATGGTGAAGGCATGAAGATAATAGTCTCAGTGCTCCACAAAGATGGCAACAAAGTGGTGGAAAACCACATCCCCTAAAGGTCTCCTCACACATACAGCATGAGTTGCACCAGGATTATGTGACATTCTGCAGAGCTTCAGTTCTAAATGACAGGTGGATCGATACAACAGCAACTGGCCTGAGTTTCTTCCAGTCTCTCCTAATGAAGGGTTTTTTGTTTGTTTATTTGGAGGTAGTTCTTAAAATCCTGATCTAGCTGGACTTGGGGCACCAAGAAAAAAGTTGACGCTCTGTTATTCCAACCTGAACTCAGGCAGGAGCAGTGGAGACGTAGTTCTCGCATCAGTTTGCAGTCCACTTCTGCAGGCTTAAGTGGTTTATGTAGTTAGGGCTCTTACCCTAATGCGCGAGTGCTCGGCTAAATGGAACCTGTGATCTCCTCTGAGGTTCATCCATCATTATTCAGAACCTCTGCTTTGTGCCGTCATGCGGGCAAATGCTTTCATGTATTTATTCGTCTCATTGTAAGAATTTCTGCAAGCATATGCAGACCACTAAGGCTAGCAGTGATTAAAGCCATGCAGTCTTGAGCAGATGTAGACACTTTAGTTCACCCTATTCATTCCGCTGAAAGAGTATAAATCAAGCATTTTCGGCACTAGGAAGAGAGCTCATCTGTTGCTGAAGTTCACTGCTCTCCCCAAAATGTCTGTCTTAATTGTTGTCTTTTTATAATATTTGCCTGTTTCATGACTCCTTTTGTACATAACAGAGCAGTAAAATGGATGCTGAACTTTTCTCACATACCCTGTCTTTGGATGACTACAGTAAAAGCTTGCTTATAAAGGAGGTAACGGGAAGGAGCTGTGATTCCTGGAAGGGGAAAGAAATCATATCGGTCTGATAATTAGTTACCTTTCCAAAACAGTGAAGCTGTGGAAGGAGAATGTGAGAGGAAGCATCACCCATGGAGAGAAAGGATTCAGCCAAAATAATTTTAATTTTAATAGGTGATAAAATCCAAGCTGAAACTAGCCTGTAACGTGCACAGCCGCTGTTTACAGCAGCACACTTTTAACCACAGCTATAAAACATTCTTTTTGTCTAAGGAGCATTTCTCTAGTTGGTTAATTTTTGTGAGCCTTTCATTTCTACAGTAGGTCATCCTCCCAGACAAGATTTCTGCTGGCCCCAGAGCTCCAAAGGAGCATTTGATTCTCTGCTTGGACCCTGTCCTCTACCTCTGTTCCTTACTGGCCCAATTAGCCTTATGCTACATCGTTGTCAGTAGCCTAACTACCTTGGAGCCATCAGATAAAGGTTTCTCTTTCCCAGCTACTCTATTCATCAGGAATCCAGCACAGCCAAGGTTTGTACAACCTGCTACGATGAACCCTCCCACTCAATTGATTTCTGATCCCTAATGAACCATAGGCTGATGGACAATTACTCATCTTGCTGAGACATGTGGGGGCTTTTAAAGGCAGGGTACTTGGGAGCTTGTAAAACTATATGCTTTCTTATTTAACATTGGCTATAGTTTTTGACACAGGAAGGATTATAACAGTAACTGTTAAACGTCCAGCAGACTATCTCAGTAATGGCAAAAGTAATTTTTTAAAACTCTCAAACCCTTCATTATTTACTCGCAGATAAACATGTAACAATGAGTTTTAACAATCTGGTACATTTAGAAAAAGTTACAAGCCCCCTGAAATACACTGCTGTAGAATTTGACGTTAATAGCTCAAAGCAGTTCAGTGCTGCTATTGTGAACTGTACTGGGTTGGACTAAAAGTCAGATGGATACAATTAAAAAAGAGTATGATTATTGCTGTTCCTCTACTGCATTATGACTGCTATGAAGTTCTCCAGCAGCCTCGGTTGGTGCTTTTAAGCAGTGGTTTGCCACACTGAGTGTGATAAATCCTAGCCCTGATATGATGATGAGGATACAGACCGGAATATTAGGAAAATAATCTATTCCTATACTTAAGCACGCTAATAATTAGACAGCTAAATTTGTTATCCCCAGGGTCATAAAACTCCTCTGGGAAATAAATTATTAAAACCTCTTGGTTTGTAAAGTGTAAGGTATGTGATACATGTTGCTTTCTAAAGAAATGCCTGGAAAAATAGCTGTCTGTTTTTTAACTCAACATAGCGTGTTGATCATTTACAATAACGTGACTAGAAAATACACCACTCATACCAGGGATTTCCCTTCTAGTTTAATTAATTGGCCTATAGAGCATCAACAGAATGGATAAACGAATCTAAGTACAGAAGTAGCTGTGTGTAAACCGATTGAAATAATGATGACAACAACAACAACCTGGTGAGGTGGTTCATCAGCGCACTTTTGAATCTGCCATATGAACAGAAAAATTTGCCCACCTTATCTTCCGAGAAGTGGATCAGATGATCTGATAGATAAGCAATTTGGGGAAACGTCATTATTAATCTGTGTAGATGGTAGGGACAAACGGGAAAGTGTTTTTTCTTTCGTTTTCTAGTTTCTGTCCCATTTTAATCTTCCAGCCGTCTGTCACATTTCCTATACTGTCTGAAATGGTTTACCTCAGAGCCCCAATCTTCTCCTTGAAATCCCTTCTGTGCTTTTTTTCCCATTTTCCTTTAACACCACTCCTGCAAACCTGGAACAGTCCGATACCTAAGACTGGGTGCATTTTTCTTATATAGAGTGCATGGTCTTTAAGGCTCCGAATGCGTCTTCATTTATGCTCTTAAAAGGCCATCATGGCTATTGCTATTTTTTAATTATTTATAAGGGCCCCTATAGATGGGTACTGTAAAACGTAAATAGAAAAGTCCATGACCTTTCCCCAGCACTGCTAATTTTAAACTAAAATATGAGTTAATGGGAAACATAGAAGTTACTGGAAGAAAAAAGGGAATGGAAGGGGGAAGCAACAAACCCAGACTTTTCTTTGGGTTAGTATCGAACATGCCTAGGGAACATGTACGAAAAAAGTTCAAGACCCACCATTTCAACCACCTGTTCTCATCCATTTTCTAAGTTTATCAAAATCTGTCTTAAAACTAATGAACCTAAACCTACGGCTTCTAGTTGTTCCAGCCTTTTACTCCTCTAATACACGACCTTCTGTTTATTTTGCGTCTGAACTTCTCCACAGCAAATTGTGCTTGTCCCATTTGTCCTTGTGTTGACGCTGTTCTTTATGGGCGATCGCCATCTTTGGGGCTGTATCCCCAGCACGGCGGCGTCAGATCCCAGCAAGCTCTTTACTGGGGTAAACAGGCAAAGACCTTTTCTTCAGTTTTAGCACAGGCTCTTTTCCCACTGTTATCTTCTGCTAGCCCTTCTCTGAAGAGCAGTACTCATTCTTCCAGGTGAGTTAATACTTCTACACTGGTCAGAGATGCTTTTCATGAAAAAAATCCACTTTAAATCTTGACTTTGCCTGGTGGTTCAAAGGAACCCTCCCTTTACACCTCTGTTTGGGCTAAAAACTACAAAACTGCATGAAGAGTAGGCAAACTGTCTTGCACAAAATAAAGGAAGCAAGAAAGACTGTGTCCAAAACGCAAACTAATTTTTTAGGCATTTGGAAAATTCCATTAATATTTATAATGGATTTTGATGTGGGTGGTTGTTTTTTTGTTTTTTTTTTTTTACATCTTGATCTGGCTACTTTTCGGAAACTTTTACATTTCTGTTTTTTGTTTGGGCTCTGAAGTCGAAGCGCTGAAATGGTAGGGCAGAGAGCAAGAGGAACATTGCTTTCAGAAAACAGAAATTTCTCTTCAAAGTTTTTGAGCTCAGACCTCAGAAGTTTGAAAATGTCGTTTAAAAACAGACTGCTGTTCGTATCAGCTCTTCCAGCTTTTTGAAGTGCACCACTCACTGGTTTCTCCCTTTAAAAGGCTCTTTTATTTTTATTTTATTGGGACTGGAGGATAAATAGCAATTGCAATTCCAGTAGTCACTGGTGTACTCCCTAATATTCCCAGAAGATCACGTTGTATCATGAGAAATAACTGGCGGGTGTCCTGAATGACATGGTGTCTAGCCTTTTGTGTATGACAACTTCCATCCAGTAATCTCTGCCTGCGTGGGGTATAAATATGTTGTCAGCTCTAACCTTCAGACTGGGATCAAGCTGTGCTGCTCGAACTCATCACTTTTTTGTTTCGAATCCCTCTGATTCTAACGATTCTGAAAACCAAAGGGATTTTAGCAACTACTCTGTCACAGGTGGAATGGTCTTTCTTCTAATTTTAGGATCATTTTATGTTTTTTAGCTCTGCCTAGAAGTGTAGGAAAGTAATAGCAGAAAGTCTGTGTTATCTCACCTCTGAAGATGCACTGAAGCTCAGGAGTTATAAAGAAAACCCAGGACACTCCTGGTAATCAGTATCAGATTTAAAGAAAATAGTTAGGCATCTAAAAGCACTCTTGAAAAGGTAACGTGTCCTTAAGCACCTAACCTACCATCAAAAGTCTGTCCATAAAGCCCATAACAGCCCTTACGTGACAAACAGCTTGTATTCGCTCATGGTGTGAGAGAGAAAACATCCTTTCGGGCTGCGAATATTTTGCAGAGCATCGTCACAGGTTCTGATGCTCTGTACAAGCTACTGCTTCCCGAGTTTCCCAAATGTGCTTTCCAGCATCGCTTTTTTCACGAGATCTCAGCCCGTAAGATCACGCTATTTGTGTTATTCTGCTTTTCGTGGCTTCGTGACAGCCTGCTCCCTGACGAAGCCAGGCCAGCTCTCACCACCAGACTCCGGTGGGTGGAAATGAGGACAGCTTCTGTCACTCCGATCTTACGCTTAATAGCAGAGACCGTGGCGTTATTGACAGCTGAGATACCTTTAGCTTCTGCTGGGATATGCTGAGGCGGATTGCGCAGTCTGAAATAGCGCGAGGAAATCTGTACCCGGCCCTCGAGAGCATTTTGTTGCCGGCAGCAGGATTTTGGCTCTTCCTTGCCCACCGCTTGGCACCAGGCTGGGGGCGGAAAGGGTGAGAAAAGGGAGTGGGGTGTATCTTGGCATCGGAAACCAGAGCTACCTGATTGTGCTTTTTGGGCATCACTGGTTGGTGGGGAACACAAGGATTTCTGCCCACGGGGGAAAATCAAGCAGCCCCGAGGCTGCTCTTTCCTCTGTGCCCAGGGAGATTGTGTCTTTGGGGGTGAGGGGTAAGGCGCTTTCTTTGCTTCTCCTCTTCAGTTTCTTGGTCTGGCTTCACAGGCAGACTTGGTTTTAAAAACTACGCCTCTCTTTAAAAGGGAATTTCTTTCAGTGAAATCGGGCGTATAGATTTTCTGAAAATGGAAAATAGACAAGCAGACGTATTTTTTAAAGTACAAGCAATAAGAGCCTTTTATTTATTTTCAATTTTCCCTTCTCTTTTTAAAAGTTATATATCTTCACTGTCAGTTCAGGTTGTGATGTGTGTGTTGAAAACGATATGCCTGCCCAGTAACCAAACATGCAAACCAAGGGTGATTGTTTTTCTTCCCTTACAAGTGCAAAGAGAATAACTGTTTTGTGCAACAGGTATACTGAGAAGTGAGGGAAACTAACATTTCACTAAATATCATTAACGATTACCATAATTACAAATATATTTTGGAGTTATTTTATAGGACGTGCAGCTTTTTTTTCCCCCATAAAATAAAAAAAATGAAAATATTTTTGAAAACTGAGCTCCAAATCAGCCTGATGGGAGTTCAATATCCACGGTAAGCAGTGGGTGGAGAACAGAATTAAAAGTCCCAGTTAAGGAGAACGGGATTGAAGCTGACCTGAAATGTGAGGTTTCAGGGCACGGAATGAGAAGATGCCAGGATCAGTAAAAGGCCAGTAACAGTGTTTTTCTCCTGTTAGGGGTGTAGTGAGGATTAAAACATTAATTCACGTACGTGGTAAAGATGGAAGTCCTAGAGTACCTGAAAGAGAGAGATGTCCTTGCTTAGTTATTTACCAATTCAATATTAAAGAGCTCCACTGTACATTTCTAGATCAGCATAATTTTCCTCCTTCTCCCATCTGACACAGTCTCAACACTCACTCTCTCTCAGCTGTGGCTCCCTTCCTCTCTCATTCCTCCACCATCTGCTCCTCATGCTTTCCCATAAATTCCTGACTTGGACTTGGTTCCCCAGCTCTGAGCTTATCTATCTCAGGGTTAGACTCTGGAGCCATCAGAAAGGCATTTGAGAACTTTCTGTGCAAAATGAATAGCAGTGGCAAAACCTCCAGAGGAGTTTGTGAGGTCTCTGGAAGGGTCAGAACTTAATTTCTTGTTTATTTTGAGGTTTTTTTGTGGTATGGGAGGACAAGAGAGGTGTCAGGAGTTAAGAGAGGTTTACATGATGAATGTTTTCGTGTTTTGAATGTTATTCCCAGAGTGAAAATCTTTTTCCAGTTTCAGACAGAGGAAATTAAAAATAACAATAGAAATATTACTACATGCTCATTCTTATTACAGTTAAAAATGATCATATTGTCTTTTTTTCGGCCACTGCTTTCTCTTTCTTTTTAGGAAAAGTCCTGTTTCCTACAAAAAAATGTAAAAAAGCAAGGCTGATTTCACTGAAAGCAAATCATACCTAGTTTATAACATCTTGCTGATTCTCTTTAGAAATGATGCGCTGTTTTTTCTTCTTTGCAAAAAGTATTAAAGGCAAAATGTAGCATCATTAAGGCAGAACGGAATTACACAACTCTGTACGACCTTGACCTCTCCAACGGGGCTCACCGCAAAGCGCTGTCTAGCCCAGGCATCCTGTTTCTTGTGTCGAACCCACCCCCAACAGTGGGTGGGGTGACAGAGACCAGCTACCCAACTGAATTAGAGAATATTCAAGAGGTCAAGACAACGCGAAGGACAGCAGTGATTTGCGCGACTTGAATGGACCCAATGTGAATTTCAGTTCCTGGCAACAGTCTCAAGGAGAAGGGAGCCCTGGGGCAGACCCAACCCTCCCTTCAAGCCCAGAGAGGCAGCTCTTCAGCAGACTTGGTATCTCCAGGGCTGACCTCACTGGTGGGTCAGTGTTACTGACACCTACGGTTTTCTCAGCTGATGTAAAGGATGGCAGTTGTTCCAGCGTGTGATCCACTTTAGGGCATGCCATAAGTACCTCTAGTTTTTGAGGCAGGTTTGCAATGTGAACTTGGTTGATCAAATTCGACAGCAGTCCTATCGTTATGATTGAGCAACTGGTCATTTTAGGGACTTTAAAAAAAAACAACAACAAACCAGAATTATTGTGAACGCCAGAAATCATCAAATTTTCTTACCTCTGGTTCCTTCTCTGCCAATTCTCAGTTCCCAGCAATGTGACTGAGCTCCTGCTGCAGCTATGTCATCACATGGTCACCCCACTGGATTTTATTCCTCTACTTGTCAGACTGTATTTAGGAAACCTGTAGGTACTTTCTAAATGGGAGTTTGTTAACCTTCTCCTGTGTGTGGTTATGTTGTGGGGTGATGGGAATAACACACTCACAGACAGCGTAGGAGTATAAATACCCTCGCTGAGGGAAAGCAAGCTAATAAACAAGAGTTATATCAACATTATTTAACCTTTAAAATAATAATAGGCTTTTTGATTTCTGAGATGGAAAAATCATTAGGTGTGTGTACCTAAGAATAAGTCAACTGAAAAAATAATCAAACTTTCCCCAAATAATCTTTATATCAAAAGCTTCAGTCTGTCCTTATTTCAACTCTACCAGCAATATATGTGCATCACAGCATGTCCAGAAGGTCATGAAACAGGCGTGTTTTGCCTGGATAAAATGAGCTATCGGATGCCGAAAAAAAAAATTATTCTGGAATTGATCTTTTGTGGCTTCTGTGAGCAAGAAACAAGGTTATATTAATTTTAGAACCATCTGAGCTTTGGGCGCTGACTTTCATTGGCTAAGATGTTAATATTTTATGTGAGCCTAAAGCATGCCCAATTAAAGCGAGATCAGAAACGTCCACAAGTATATTCAAAGAGAAGTATTAGAGTTTTAGACAGTGCCATAAATTCATGCGCCAAAAAGCTGCAGAGAAATAACGTTAAGGGTCTGGCAAATAAAGAAATAAATAAAAGCTTGGAATGTCATTCCTGCAGCTCAGGCAAGTCCTGTGGTGTGAAAGCGAGCCTCACCGTAAATCCTTTAAAATAATTACCACGCAGGGCAACAGCTGATTTACAGGGCGGGTGGCATTGGCAGTGCACACCCATGGTACCAGAAGATAGAGTCGAGCCCTGAAACAGATCTCAAAAATCCGTGGGCATCGGATAGCGAGTCCGTAGTTGTTCCTCTGTGGGGATGCCACACTTGCTTAGCCCTTGCATCAGAGCTGAAGGTGTGAATCGGCTGTGGAAATTGTAAGACACTGACCATCTAACCACCTCTCCCAAACTATGCTCCTTGCTATTTCTAATACCTCCCAATTTTTGGAAGTTCCTCTTTGATTTCTTGACGCATACAAGAGTTAACCTGGGTGTGCTGCAAACTCACTAGCTGTGTTACTCTCTAAAGGGTTTTTGTGAACCCTTGCACCGTTGCAGAGTCTTTAATTTGTTTTTTCTTGAAGCAGCGCTGTGAAAGGATCTGGAAAAGTCTGGACCGGGTGGAAAAGAATTTTACAGTCATGATCCGTTCCTGTGATGGCTGTTAATAAATGCCCTTACTGTCAGTGCTGCTGAATTTCTTTCACCTGAGCAGATCACCTCCATTCCCTACCTGGAGCTCTCATCTGCATCCATTTAGCTGTGATGCCGTGCCATTCTTGGGTTTCATCACTTGATTTCAGGTCCCAGCCACCAGCTGCTTCCTGAAACCTCTCCCACCAATTTTCTCTGCATTTGCTGCTGAACCAATTTAGGGCTGACTTTGTCCTGTCCGTACAGACCTGCCCTCGCAAACAGGGAAGCAGGACGCAGATTTTTGAAAGTATTAAATGCGTCTGATTTAAAATGTCTGCTGCCATTGTCTGCATGTGTCCATAGAGCTCTGTGTCTGTTTAAAAAATTGGAAACAGTTTCTGGACTTTCTACAGAAAAATTCTTTACATTATTGTTTATGGCCCCTCCTGCAGTTTTGTGAGCGATACAGATATTTCGTAGGTTCCCGCCTGGATTCTGGTAGGCAGTGTGATAAAGAAGACTCCGGGCCCAGGGGCTGATCTGGATTTCAGGTGGAGCAGGAGGTGTGCACCGACCTGCTCTCCTGTGTTGGAGCAGAATGGCAGTGTTGCTCCCTCACCCACCTCTTCCACCTGCCCCTGTCCCCCTGAGTCTTGCTCCAGACACCAGTGCTTCTTTTCACAATGCTCCACTGCAGACTAAACTCTTAAATAATTGCATTTTTAAGCACAATTTGAGGTCTTGAGCCTGGAATAAATCTGTAAGGGTAGAAAGAAGTGTCCCTTTGAAGTTCTTTGTGACCTAAATACATCAAAAAGTTATTGCCATTCAGAGGGGTTTTTTGCTTGGTGTTATGTTTGGGGTTTTTGGGGGGGGGTTTGGTTGTTTGGTTGTTTTTTTTTTTTTTGGTGAGCAAGCGATCTTGAGATGAAAACTCCTGGCTGCCAAGTGCCAATACAGAACAAATTCATGCGGATTGACTAGGGATGGTTGAACCACTTCAGATAAAATAAGAGCCAGAACTGGGTTTGGGTTTTTTTTTCCTTTCTTTCTTTCTTTTTTTCTGCATTCCTCAAACCAAACATAAACTTTTCTGAGGTTTATGAAAGTTTTAAAAACTTTTTGTGTTTGTTTTACAAATTTTCACATGCCTTAGCACTTCCTGGTGGTGCTCTGGGTCTGGAAAGAGAAAAAGCCAAAATAGTGCATAAAGAAATGCCTGGTATTTGTTGATAACTCTCATGGGAACACTTCCCTTCAAATACTCAGCCATTTTATACTCCTATTCTGCATCCATGGTCAGCTCAGTGTCACAGCATTGGTGATTATTGTTAGATGTTGGTAAAGATTGAATATTACCTGCACTTGGATATTTATTGGCTCATTATCGTACCTATATGAATTAATATGGAGTTAAGGAATCTCTTAGGCCTCATGAGAGGTAAAATTATGTTTGTGTAAAATTATATTTACTTTTGTTATAGAAAAAGAAACTGGTTCCTAATTAACAGAATGCCTTCGAAGCAGACCTGCTCAAATTTTCTTGACACAAACTCCTAGACCTGCTCATCTGAGGTTTTTTGTAGTTGCAGATATTGGGTGAGCTTGTTTAACTTGGGAGATGTTGTAAAGAGACTTCTGAGTGTTTTGTCCAGCGTGTGGGTATTCTTAACTATATACAAATGATAATCATTGCTTCTACGTTTTGCCTCTAGGTTTTGGTTTCATCAGGCTCTCAAAGTCAGTAAGAAAAGGTGGGAAGGTATCCTTCGAGCCTCTCTGGCTTCTGGTACTGAGCAAAAAAGACATTCATTGTGAGAGTGAATATATTTTATGTATTTTATGCAGCCAAACAAACAACCTCAGTTACTAACAACCTGAGTCAATTCTGAGTAATTGATTTAGGGCTGAAAGGCTTGTGTCCTGTTACCAATCCCTTGAGCTATGCAGTCTCTAGAGAGGAAAATTATTGTATTTTTCCATCCCCTGTCTGCTCACATGAGCAGACAAAGCAGGGCAGAGGAATGATGTGACATCCACGTCTGTTTTCATGTATCAAAGCAAAGCTGTGAGGTCCAATTTTAGTCTGTTTTTACCTCTAACCATGTCACAGGGCCTTCAACAAATAATAAATACAATTTGCAATTGTTTGGAATACAAAAATGTTTGAAGTCCGACTGGATCCCTTCAGGTATTGAGATTTTCTCTACATTTATGGTGTTTTGCTAGTCTGCAGCACTCATAAGCCTCCTGTAAGGCCTAATCCTGGCCTGAATTCCTCCCAATATCCAGGCCAAAGGTTTGTGCTTTGCCCAGGTGGTTCAGCGTACGAACTTGCCTTTCTCCAATGACTTCAAGAGTCTTCAGATGCAGGGTCTTGCCTGTCTTTGCCACGCACAGCTATGGGGGGAACACCATAGATCAGTTCCTGATGTGTTAATAACCAAAGAAAAAGATTCAAAGAAAACACGTGAAAATACCTACTTCTTGCAAATGTCTATCATAGTTTAAACCACCACTTCAGCTTCTTTGGTCTCATAGGTTATAATTTCCTGTTATCAGGGTAAGGATGTTTTAAACAGCTTTTTGCAGATGATTAGGTATTTGCTGATCATTCAGGACAATTTACAAAGATAAATATATGTTAAATGGGTTTCTTGTTAAAACCAATGTAGAAGTAACCCCTCGAGGCCAGACAGTAATTACTCCTAATAACAAATTAAAGCATTACCTACTTCTTTTCCGTTTTTCATTTTGAAGAGGAAATTACCTTACAGAACTGAATGTATTCAAAACTACAGATTCACATTTTTTGATAAAGCCACTTAAAAAAAAAAAAAAGGAAGAGGTAAAACCCTCAAAGGATTTTATTTTTGCAGTAACGCTGTGTAGCTTTTGGGGACCTCATCATGGTCTGGGTCTGGCTGTACCTCTGCTTGCTCCCCAAGCACAGCTGGTGCTGTGGCTCCACCCAGGGCTGGTCTGTGGGTCATGCTCATACCATACACCACTGTCTGAACTGGGCATCTGAGCTCTCCCCTTGAGACCTGTGCCTAGTTGCTTCTACCTGTGGACGAGTGTTTGCGTGCAGGGTATGGGTGACAACCATAACAGAAGTACTTGAAACAGAAGAAATAATGACTAATTCTGTCTAAATAAATGGGCAGAGACCTTCAGAGGTATTTAGGCACTATCTCACTGACTTTGGTTATCACTGGCATCAGCAGGAATTAAGTACCTACACTCTAAATTATCCAACTGTTTGTTTTTTTTTTTTTTCCATCCAACAGACAAAAAAGGGATTTTAAAAGAATTGTTGACAGACATGGCCTCGGGTCAAGGTTTATTGCTTCCAGCGCCTGCCTCCTTCAAGCGCTCCTTAATCAATTGTCAAGTTTTACCTTTGTTCCTCCTAAAACTTTCTCTTCTCTTGAGTAAAATGTTTATTTAAAACCTGCTGTAGATTTCTTCCCTGTTCTTTTGCATGGACCTTTGGGTCTAAATCAAAATGTAGGCTTGGCTGGAAATGTCTCAGCCATTGGCTTTTATTTCCCCTAAAATATTTGCTGCATGGTGGTTGTGTTACATTCTCCTTTTCCTGGTTGCTTTTCTTATGGTTTCCTATTAAATTTAGCAAATATGCCTGGGCTGTAAGCATCATGACTATCAAAGCACTGTACGTATATTTATAAAATATTACAGAAGAGGTTTAGATTTCAGGCAGCCTCTATAGGCTTCTCTGCCCATGGTTTAGTTGCTGACTTGAGGGCTTCAGGGATACAAGAATGGCAGGTCCTGTGGTCTTCTCCATTAGTGAGTGAACTGTGTATGAAAAGGGACTTCCCAAATCTTTGGAGCTTTTTAATTGTTAGAATAAATGCCTGAGACTTAGTGGCTGGGGCACTTTTTACAGCTTTCATACTTTTATGATTTATACAGCAATACAGGGCAGCGCACACCTCGTGGTGAATCAGGGCAATGTGTTTGACGTACTTCCTCCTAAGTAAAGGTGACTTTGTCTCATCCGCTTCATTTATGGATAACAACTACTTCAGATGTTTTTGAAAACTCCATAGAATTTGTATGACTAAGATATTTTTTCATGACTTTCTGTCTTTTCACTTAAAAAGCATTTTCTATCTGGGTCTTGCCATCTGTTTGCATAGCTGTCTTGCTAGACACTCGCTTTAAGCAAGTCACTGTAGCTTCTGAACCCAATCATATTGTTCTAGCTCTGTCAGAATCTGCCCCGAGTTTGGCCAAAAGTTGGCCAAAAATCTGTGGGTCTGGAGATCTTTGATGCTTCATTCATCACCATGTACTCACTAAGGTGTACAAAGCTGTGTGTGGTAAGAGTCTTGGCTTGTAATACATAAACTTTGGTATCCACATTTTAATATTGTCTCTACCTTCGTGATTCTATGATTCAATGCTTCTAAGTGTAGAAACAGAGATGCTGGTTAAAAAAGTTGATGCCAGAGTTGGAAATCCAGGTTGACATCCCATAAAGGCTTGATACTAACTGCAGGATCCTCAGAAGTAATTTTCCCCTTTCTGAAATAATAGTGTTGTGAAGAACGCTTTAGAAAGCACTCAGAAATATGTTGGTGTATCTGGTCAGTTCTTCCTAGGATAACTGCAGCATAACCTGCATTAATGAATTGCAGCGTTGTGATCAAAAAGTCCAGATGAATATGTGTCATGCGTAACACAATTAGTTATTTTCTCAGTTTGTCTTCAAATGTACCATTTTGTTTGGGAATATTGCAGATATATGTCACTCATTATTGATAGATTTGTCTGACTTCCTGTCAAATCTATGTACATTGACAAAAATCTATTTTGTTGTTTTTGTCACAGAAATCTATACTGGCATTTTTCCCCATGGAGATTTGGCTAGTCATTGTCAGCATGAGGTGCCAGCTAGAGCTTTTACTGTTTTTATTGTGCCAGCTGCTTTCTTGGCTTCAAATCCTTTGGTTCAGATTGTAAATGGGGGCGAGACATCCATATCTAGCCAGCGTGCTCGATGGAATATGACAGGGACTTGATTTTTTATTTCTTGCTGCCTTTCTTAGTATTAGTAGAAGATGACAAGGATGGCTTTATCTTCTGACCAGCAGAGATGGTGAAGGAACGGGGAAAGAGAGAGAGAGCGTGCACGTACATGGGCCGTGGGAAATGTTAAAATTCAAATTTAAAGCTGCTCATTCCTACTGGGCATTTTTTTGTTTGTTTGTTTTTGGTGAAGATCTCTGAGGAGATTGTGGAGTTCAGAAAAAAATAATTTCCAAACCTTTTGGCTAATGTTAAATTGGAATTGTTACATTCTTTTCATAATGGTTTTGGCTTAAATTATTATAACTGAGCACACGCCCTCTGAGAAATCAGGTCTTTTTGAGGTGCCTGTAGTTTGCTTAGAGGTGTCCAGAATCACCATCTAGTTTGACAGCGTAGGATTTAGTTAATAAATAGTTCACATTTTAAGCCAAATTTGGGGTGTTTTTTCTTAAGCATTGGCAACTTTTGCAATTTTAGCACAAGTCTTGTGATATTTGCTATTTTCCCTAAAGCCCCAACTGCTGGAGTAGGGTTGTTAATCCGAACATGTAGTCCTTTTAAAAGTGTGTTTCCAGCCCATGTGTTTACTAAGAAAAAGCTTAAAAACACGAATCCAGTTACAGCAGAACAATTAAAACTAACACAATTCTTGTCTCTTGAACTGCCATGATTTTAAAGCCAATCTTCTGACTTTCTGGATTCTGGCTCGTGATTTTTAAATACTGAGAGCTGGCACCCTGTTTGCATTAAGCTGTTTTCATTTGAGATGGCAGCCTCGTGACAGTCATCCGAACTGAAGAACAGGGCCACATACTACCTTACAAAGCCATAGGAAGGCAGGACGTTGTGCTCTCTGCTGTGTAGGGTGAAGAACCCTGATCAGGGTGCAGGAACCCCGATCCTGTTCTCCACGAGCCATCAGAGCAACCGCAGCACACGTAGACCCCACCAAGCTGGTTTTAATTCGGCTTGCAGGCGTGCCAAGGGCAGTGGAGCCGTATCAGCATGGGCTTTGGTTCAGGCCAACTGCCTGAGAAGACATCTAGGGTCCCAAGCAGGCTTGTACAACTCGTGCTGAAGCCCACTGCTGCCACGGCTATTCTGCTGCTGGTACCTGAGGTAGCTTGATTAAACTTGGATGTGTAGACGCGTGCTGTAATCATTCCCTAAATGACTGCAAATTTGGCCTCGTTGATCTTTTAAATCCTTGCATTTTCAGAGTGCCAGTTCGCTGTAAATCACAGACATTCTCCATTTTCTTTATTTGATTCCAGAAAACTGTCTCTGTACTAAAAACAAGTCTTTGAAAAATGCTCGTGTATCCTGCTGTCCTCTTCTACTTGGGGTGATTGCATAATTAACCTGGCCAAGCGTCAACCATACAAGAGTTGAATGCATCCCAAGTTCAATTGGGGAGGTTTTTACCATAAGAATGTGCCTGTCCTGAGACTAAAACACAGGTTAGATTTCCAAGTTTCTGAATATTGCTCAATGAAAGAAGAATATGTTGCCCATGAGAAAAAAAAAAAAAAAAAATAAATCCAATGGTGGTGTAATCTATAATCAAAAACCCTAATGGGCACAAAGCATTTTAGAACAAAGGTTTGCTGAATCTGCAAGGATATTAAAAGAGTTAAAGTCTGAACAAAGAAAGAGTCTTATTTACTAAGTATAAGGAGGTTACTAAAGCACAGATAAAAAGCTCATAGGGCAGACAAAGCTCTCTGAATCCTTTTTCTTTTCCTGCAGTCAGATATGAACATATGATACATGAATATTTATCAGAACTGCAGATAACTAGTAACTACAGTTGGATTTAAACTCAGCAAACCATGGCTTGCAGTTTGTGTTCACAGGGCCTTCGTGCAAGCTTTTTTTTGCCTTTTTTTTTTTTTGTACTCCATGTATGCAGGCTTGTCTCCCCTAAGCTGTCTTTTGATTCTAACTGAATGAACCTAAAAATACAACGAAAGATCTTCAATACAGAATATCCAGTGCATATCAACTAAAAGCTGACAAGGTTTTCTACACCAAGGGCTGACAAGGCTTTCAAGCTGTACGTCGTCAAATCCAGAAATCTCCAGATTTAGACCTGGCTTCCCTGTAACTCTGTTCAGGTTATGTTGAAACACTTACGAACCTCCCAGAGCCTTGTCTTGCCTCAGTTTTGTAACAGTGTCTGCAAACCGGTGACGCAATGGCAGTTTCACACTGGTGTAGTTGCAACTTGCTCGCCTGCTACCCGCAATTTGGAACAGCAGAAAATTGGAGGTTCTTCAGAGAAAAGGGGAAAGCTGTTTCATTCCCATCCCTATCCACAGGTAGAGAGATAGATGGTAATTATAGGAAAGCAGCTATGCACTCTCTCGTCTCTCACGGGCTTGTGCTCACGGTGTGTGCACCAGCATCTCACGAAAAAGATGGGGTATGAGCAGATGGGAGCCTTGGAGATGCTGGTTGCATTCAGTTGTGGATGACCATGCACTGACCAGGCCTTCACCCAGCCCAGCCCCGTCCAAGCCCTAAAAGCTATGAAGGCAAGAAAGGGGGAGGCACCTCGAGGTGCAGCCCTCCTTTTACCTAGTTTTTCACTGAGGTATATCACAGTAATGTTTTTTTTTTCCCTGGGTTTCGGTCACATTTGCAGAATTGTGGCAGAGGGCGAGTCGGTGCAGGCGAGAGGTTAAAGCAAGAGAGGGGGAGTCAGTAGGTCTGCATGGCTTTACCCTGGTGCTGCCCAGACTGCTCTTATTAAAGATTAGCGAGTGATCTTCAACTGCTAATGTAAGAATGGCTCTTCTGGGCCAAACCAAAATTCCCTCTAGCCCAGTACCCTGTCTATGACAGTGGCTAGTTCGGGAAGCTGTATAAGAATAGGACTTTGGTATGCCTTCCTGGCTTTTGGTAAGTTGTGTTTTAGGGACTTTCTGAGTTTGCGGCTGTTGGGGGACAACTGAATTTTTAGGCTGATCATCCGTAAGCTTGTGTAATCCTTTTTTGAGTTCACCAATGCTTTTTTTGCCACTTTGTTTCTTAATCTTAGTTTACTCAAGTGTAACGCAGGTTAATGGTTCTTTTGCAGTCTCCTTGCTTTCCTCAGTCTCTGAGCAAAAAAAAAAAGGCAGAAATGTGAAACAAAAACTATTACCCTGTTACGGGAACATGTCTTTTTCTAGCTAAGCTGGGTTAGCTCTTGCTCTGGAGCCAAACCTGTGATGACTTGTCTTTCACGTAACAACACTAAATATTATTTTTCCTTTCATCTGTTTTTTTTTTTTTTTCAGTTACTACTTTCTTCATAATATAGACCAGGGTCTCCACAAATGCACCACCAAGGGAATAAAAAGGTCACTAACATGGGATTTATTATGTGATCTGTTGTTTTTATTGCAGAGAAAAGTGGACAAAAACTGCAGTTTTGAACTTAAACCTTTTTGAACTGTCTAGTCAGGGAGGGAAAAGCAGTTTTGCATCCCTGGTTTGGAAAGCATTGCCGTATATATTATGAATGTGATAAAAAAATAAGAAAGACTCTATTTTCTGTTTTGGTTTCAGATATAGCTGAAATCTCTCAAGGGTCCAAGGTACAAATCCACTGAGAGTTTTAAAGAAAGTAATGCAATTTTGGCTTGGGTGGGATGTAGGTCATGTGTAACAATGCATGAGAAAGCATATGGCAGTATTTGTCTTGGGCTAGAAGAGTGATAAAACTGAGGCTCAGACAGGACAAAGAGGGGAAAAAAGGTTTAAGACAAGGGGAAATTACAGAGCATAGAAGAGGATTTACTCGGAGGTGAACTCAGGAGGGAGGTATACACGGGAAATTTTTCAGAGAAGGTAATAGGCAGACTTGAAGAGCTAGGAAATGCGAGAGGGGAAGGAGATATGCTGCATAATGTAACAAAAATTGGCCAGAGTGTAGAGGGGAGAGGTTTTTATTCACAGTCTTAAACTAAGATAAGGGTCATCTGATTCATCATGACCTGACTAGAACCAACTAGGAGAGCTGGACTACCTCCATGTGAGTCATTTTCCTGCATCCTGAGCCATTATTATTCTTATTAAACCAAAAAACTACACTGCGTTCACATGATAAGATTTTGGGAAAAAGAAACAAGAGAAGCGGGGATATTTAGATTTGAAGGATTTGGTTCATTTATGCTTGGCTGTCTCCCTGCCCAAGCCTGTGAAACGAAATCAGTCACCACTCAGGGACACCCCTACCCCACCCCGATTCTGCAGCGAGTGGCATCGGGGATGGAGCAGGAGCTGCACCTCGGCCTTTCTGGCGAGGTGGGGTCAGATCATGTAAATGCTGCAGAACCTTGTTGTTGTCCTGGGCGGCTCTCCAAAGACCTGAATGCCAAACTGAGCTCCGAGAAGCACCCAAATATGCAGATGTTTTACATGAAGATGATTTTAGAGCTACGAACTTCACAGACAAACAGAACTGGGCTGGAAAACTTTCTTGTGACTCAGCACTTCACTCGCACATGTGAACGCAGAAGCATACAAAAGTCAAAAAACATGGCAAAAAACCCAAACCAGTGCTTTTTTCGAATCTCAGAGGGAAAAAAAAAATTATATTTTCCAATTCTGGTTCAAGGTTTTGGTTAGTTGTTGTTGAACAAAGCTGGGTCACAAATCTGTGCAGTCATTCAGATTTCTGTGGGCCTCATTTTTAAACTTTTAAAATAAGGTTTATTTTAAAATCTTTAAAGATTGTGAGTCTCATTCACTGATAAAACCTGCAATCTCTGAGTGCATACAGCAGTGAAAAGGGGGGCGAAGGAACCTCAGAGAGCAGTCCTTCACCAGCAAAGGGTAATGGAAAGGGAGCAAGGGAGGCCAGCAGGTAATTTGGGACGAAAGAACTATCTATCTGACAATTCCCAAAATTAACTGGTGAGGTCACACAAGATGGGGATATAACCCTGCTCACCTCTGGAAGGAGAAAACACCCCAGGGCAGAAGCTGAGCTTGTTTGCCCGAAGTTTTACCCGTGGGTCTGTGTTTGCTTGAAGGGTGGCTAGCGATACCCAGGGGATTTGAGGTTATTGCCCCAAGTCCCTGTGCAGATTGCTGATCTTGGCAGCTCCTACGTCACGAAGAGGGTGATGAGTTGAAGGCTCACCCCAGGACACTCACCAGGGATTCCAGGGACCATCCAGGTCTCAGTGCAGTTCTTGCCTTTTTCCTTGGCCGCTATGGCACGCTTAAAAGTCTAGGTGGTGGATTATGGGAGGTGGGAAAGTAACGAGTTAAGCTTTTCTTCCCCTTATCTGACCGTGTTTTCCCCCGGATCCAGGAGCCAATGGGTTTTATCAGTTCTGCTGTGACTCAGCCTCGTCCTCCCCCGCTATATATCCTACCTGATAGTTATGAATTCGTGATCCCCTGCATGGGAGAAAGGAACAGATACAGCCTCGAAGCACCCGGAGTCTGTGGAGGCACAGATGCAACACCAAGCAAGGGTGACTCAGAGCCCCATGTAAGGTAGAAAAATCTGAAATGCACCCGGTTAACTGTGTGGGAGTCCTGTGGACCAGACTTTGGAGACCAAGTTCCTTCCTACTCCTCCTCTGCGTAGCCAGTAGATATTTAATGACTTTCTTTCATACAAAAATAACTTTGTACCGGTTTCTCTGGTCAAATTTCTCCCCTTCTCTGACTCATGTGTTACACTGCTATTGTCAGGTTTCTGTCACTGTCACCCGTGGAAAAGTCTGAATGTTCTCTGCATAGGCAGAAATATTTTATGAGCATTTAACCATAGTACCTGTTTCCATATGAAAAACCAAACTCAGCTGTTCAGTCCATATTACACCCAATCTCAGACTGTGGGATTGCTAGAGCTGGGCCCATGGTTTAAAAAATGTGGTTTATGATTTAAAGTATGTAAGAGGTAAATGAAAAAGTGGAGAAAAGTGTTGCGTCTATGTAGTAGGACATGTTCTAATCCACTGGCAACTCTTCTTCTGATTTAATTGTCAGAATCCTGACAGTTTCAGGCTCATAAAACAGGAGGAGCTTCCAGTCCAACTGGACCTCATATGCAATGCCCCTGCAAATCGGGCTGGTTGCGTAGTGGGTGACACATGACCACCACGAGTGATGAGCCAGCCTCCACCTGTGTTGGAGGTCCTTGAAGGGCTAGTAGCCCAGGTTAACGAATGTCAGCATTGGCCGCTCCCAAATTCACAGTCATAAGATGCTACCTACTTCTGAGTGTGGTCGCTTAGTTGATTGCTCTGTAAAATTGCCGTGATCCACAGCAGGAGGAACGTGCTCTGCAGTGGAATCCCCAGCACAGCGCCAATCCTGGGGTACGGTCGTATCTGTATTCTCAGGGATTTACGCCCTGACCTTTTCAGTAGCATGTGCTAGAAAGGCATATGTGGTAGCATCAAGAAGAAGCTGTATCCAGACATTTATTTTAAGCTCTTAGCTAGCCAGAGATTCATCAATATTCTGTACGTTGAGAGTGGGTGTGCAGCACAGTATATGTCTTCTGCTGTTTCTGTGTGGCTCTAGCAAAACTTACTGAACTCTTTCAGAAAGCACATATGCCCTTCAGCTCACCTTAGCTGGAGTTCTTTTGTACCACTTGGGATGTGATAGGCCAAAGCACAGGCCAAGGTTGTTATCGCTACAATTTCTGTACAAACATATTTTTAGTCTTTCGCTTAGGGATCAGACAAAAGGGAATATTTGGAGGGAAATAAACGGGAAAATGAGTTGAGATCCATAACTTTAGTTTACACAACTCACAGCAAGCTTTAGGTTAAAGTATCTAAGGTTACTAAAACCCAGGATGCATCAATGCAGGCAACTATTTGGAGGATTTAGCCTCACAACATGAAATCCATGTGCCAAAAATATAGTTCTTCTTTGTTCAAAGAGTACGAGTTCTATATAATAAAGAGAATCTTGCAAGAGGAGATTCCTGCTTAGGTGGCTCTATTTGACATTGATGCATTTGTTCCAAGTTGAAAATTCAAACATGTATTTGATATAATAGTTCAAAATACACAATTGACTTTAAAATTATGGAGAAATGGTTTGGCTTACAAATGAATTGTGGGTATGTAATGGCATATCTGTTCAAACATGCTTTCTTGGTGTACTGTCTTTTATAAGTCAGGGTTGGTGTGTGTGTGTCCGTCCCCCGTCCGTGTCCGTCCCCGTCCCCCCCGTGGTTATTCATCTCAGGTCAGATTCTGCCATTTTTATTCATATTGTATAGTAGCTTGTTTTATGCATAACCTTGCTGAAATAATGAAGACAGAGTGAAGCTAAAATTTATTTGAGAAAGGACAAGAAAAAGGGCATTTCCAAGACTTGTTGAAGATTACAACCAAAGTTTCAGATCACTTCTCTTCACATGAAACTGCCTACTTATATATTCAAAATAGCTGACCAGCAAAATTTGGGGTTTAATTTATTTTCATGTAACATTTACATTTGGGGAAAGAAAGGTTTTTTAAGTTGAGTGCTCAGCCCCAGAACTGAATGCTTTGTCTCAGTTTAAAGGTGACTTGTAAGGCACCGAGGATGCGGAACTTGATTTTGATCTAAAATGTGGCAGACAGTGCAAATACCCAGAATATGTCTTGTCAGATCAACTTCTGTGCGAATAAAAGTCAGAACCCACGTTAGGTCACGTGTGCAACCTATGCGAGGTGAGGATCCCAACCATATAATCTAAAATAATTACCAAGGCAACAAATTAATAGTTTCTTTTATGACCAATAACAGGGAAATTTGTTTTGTTCGTCCTTTGAATGTTGAAGTATTACCTGAAGACACTATAACTTCAGGACTAGCTAAAGTGCTTGAATTGCTATGGTCTTTAACTTGCCTTCATTATAGCTTCCATGATCTATAGCTTCATTTTATGTAGACCATATGCAGTTAAAAATAACTGGAGTTGCTGTATTTTATATATGCCTTTGTAAGCATTTCCAACTGCAAAGGGATTTTTTATAAATACAGAAAACCCCAACAAGTTTTATGTTTTCATTTCACCTCTTCCCTTTTTATTTTTTATAGAAATGCTACAAAGGGGAACTTTCGATAAGTATTGCCAGCAAAGCCCAGTATTGCAACACAGTTAACTGCAGCAGAGTTTCTATTTAAGGTTACCTGGCATAGTCAGCTCAGCCAGATGTACTTCTGCTATCGGATAATTTGAGTTGCTGACAATGTGCACTGCCTTAAAAAAAAAAAAAAAAGAAATAAAACAAACAACAAAACAGGAAAAAAAAGGGAAGTGCCTAGGTGACTGATATCCAAATCACACATACTCTTTTAGTTAAAATGAAATGTGAGCCTGAATTTAGCCTTTAATTACATTTCCTTCCCTACCTCCAACAAACAAATTTTTATAACTTTTCCAATGAAGAAAGTCATATTTTGTGAATTACTTGCTTGGAAGCTTACCAGGAGCAAAAGTTATTTAGGAAATATTCTATTATTTGTATCAATCAGTGATTATTCTCTAGGTTTCTGACTATTCCGTAAGATAAATTATCGTTTTCAAAGAGTTTTGAGTATGAGTTTATTTTTATTTTAGAGCTTTTATCTGAGTTGCTATCTGGAAAATAGAAATTATGCTTGTGAAGAAGGAAGCACAGCATAAAAATAGGATCCATCACACCGTGTTTGGGGGATATATAAGAAAAGTCTTACAACACGTTAGGGACCTAAATCAACTCAAAATCTTATTTTTTATAAGAATCTGTGCAGTGCAAGCTGTAACATAAATCAACAACAGAAAGAGAAGAGTTTTGTAAGTGTTTGAAGACAGAAAATAGTGTTGCTTAAGTAAAGCATTAAAAATAAGTATTACTTAAATTATCTTCCCTAATAAGATATGTCTGTCATTTTTTCATTTAGCATTGGCTCTGAGGAGACTGCATTGTTCTGTCAGGATTAAAATATGAAAAACCCGTCCGCGTTTGAGCATGTGCTTAAACAAGCAAGACTAAGTATTAAATCTGAGTCGTCTGTACTTTGAGAAGCATTTTTACAAGTGGAAAGTTGTTCAGCTTAGATAGTTCATCCATTTTCCAGAGCCTTTTAAACCTGCATAATATATTGAATGTCAAAACGCTATAAAATCTCTTTAACTATTGATATCTATTTGTAAATAGCAATATAAATTCTGCCATAAATTCGAATAAGCAAATGACTTTATCTAAACAAAGATTTGGTGCACAGCTATACTGTTACCGTGACAGTGTTGGCTTCTTAAATCTAACACGATGGGGGCAAGATTTTTTTTTTTTTTTTTTTACACGGTCAAGGCTTCGGAATTATTGCCATTGGAAATCAATATTGGGCAGTTGCTAAGAAAAATATTATGGAATACATCCTTTATAGAAACAGCTACAAATATGTTATTGAATGTACAGACAGAGATTGCGCTTATCTCCAGAGCTGGGCTTCAGTGCAGGAATCCACACATTTGTAGGTTTGGTATATAATATCAACATATATTAAAGCAATTTATTTCCTCTATCAGCTGAGGAATCTTTATTTTCTCGCTCTGGATGATACGCTTGTGGCCATTTCACGCTTCCTTTTTGTGGACTGTGGAGCTTACTTGGCAAAAGCAGTGGCAGAAAACTGGTTTTGAAGTTGTCAATGTATATGAGCAAAATTTCAAGTTATCCATGAAATATTTATGCCACTACTGTTTGTACATTCTCTTAAGTTAGCAGTGTGCTCACAGCAGCATTTTTGAACAGTTGTGCTTAATTTATACCATGAATAAAAGCAGTAATGTGTTAATTATTCCTTTTTTTTAAAAAAAAAAAAAAAAAAAAGAGAATGCAGTAAATAATCACCTGTTTTAAATAGTCTGTGCACAGGAAAGAATATACAAGCCGTGACCAAATTCTTAAGCAAGCCTCACACATCCTACACCCTAGGAAGTCGTAGATTAGACATCCTTCAGGTTTCACAATCCTGAACACCCTCTTTTACCAGGAAAGCAAGCGCTTTGGTTTTAAAATCGCTTAATGTGGCAAAAGTGTATAATAAACCAAAACAGAGCGAAGGAGGCTGGCAGGAAGCTCTTTATCCTTTTACAGAAACTGCCTGTTTGGCTGGGCAGCAGTGTGTTGCTGGAGAGCTTTAAATATTCTTACATGCAAAGGCTCTTTGGCTTCATTTTGGAGCAGACCAAAAACCTTTCGTTTCTAGTAGCTGCAGCCGGGTTTGCAGCATCCGTAACCGTTGCACATAGGTCAAATGTTGCATAGACCTTAAGATTGTGCTTCAAAGATCGGGATCTCTGATCCTATTACCTTTGGGACACTGTGCTCTCTTCAACCTGTGAAGCAAATGAGGCTTGAGCATCTTCATTAATTAGAAATAAATCTTTATGCCTTTTCTTTCTTACTTTTTTTTCCTTTTTTGCCCCACTCTGCCCACTTGCACCCCACCTCCACATGCTTTTTTTTTTTTTTTTTTTTCCTCCAGACAACAAACAGGAAAACCACAAGCCTTCATCAGCAAGCTGCGCTTTCCTCTCGAAAGCCAAGACGCTGAAGCTCAGCATACAAATCACATGCCTTCGCTACTCACAAACCACCCTGCAGCTCACTTCTGAAAATTATTAAACTTAGTAGGTTAAAAGTGCTTTGTTGTGGGGGTGCTACCTCAGGATGCAGTGCGTGTTGGCATGACCAGAAGGAGAAAGGGTCCTGGGGTGGGGATTTAAAGAAAAGAGAGGGAATATTTAGTGAATATTTAGAGAACATAATTATTTAGGGAATAGCTTGCAACAGTTACCTCACACACAGTTGTGCAGATGCCTCCGAGGAGTTTATTACAAAACAGATAATATTACAAATTGGCAGCGTGGACAGTTCACCATCACCCAAATAGCTGGCAGTGTGTTTCCATCAGTCCCCGATCTTTGTGGCCAAAGCAATATCTATTTACTACAGGTACCGATAGGGCTGTCTTTCTGTCCTACCTGGCAATTGTTTCCAACGCATTTATTCTACGTGCTGCTGTTGATCAGATGTGGAAGGAAGATGCAGGGAGGACAAGGCCACACAGCAAGCCACTACCTCGGCCAAAATTAAAGGACGAGAGCCTGGCTTTTCTGTCCTCTGCTTCAACCTCTATTTGTAAATTATTCTTGTTTCCCTTCTTTTGGCCAGAATTCCTTCCCGTGCACTGTGAGAAGAAGTGCTCGTAGCCTAACATATGTAGAAAAAGAATTAAAATGGAAATCCCATTCAAAGCCTTAGGGCTCAAGCGTGGCATGCCTGCAAGAAGCCGGCATCAGGAATGCAGAAGCAGCTCGAGATTCTGCTCGGTGACAGTCGGGTGTCTCTGTGCCACCGAGCCCGTTTGGCCCATCTTGCATGGGGGCTCTGGTGCCCGGCGCTGCCTGTGCCTAGTGCCCATGTGGCATCTTCACCCACTCTCCACTCGCCTGATTACTTTCGGTGAGGGAACCGAGGCACTTCCCAGGGAACAAACGTGCCTAGGACTGGTGCCAAGTCGCCTCCATGTCCCACACCCCGCTACGTGCCACCACAGAGCACGGCAGCGGGCTATACCGGCGCTGCTCGCTGAGCTCAAGAGCGGCACGGCCTGCTCTCCTCCCGGGTACAGCACAGCACTGACTACACGCGAGGGCAGGCAAAGCCATTTTTTCAATTTGTTCTTGATTTTTTCCATATTCTGTTTATGGCGCGTTACCTTCCTTCTCCTGCTTTCAGGGAACGTGACTGTGCCTGGCTCCCGCTACAAGGGCTGGGTAATGGAGAAGTTTCATCACCTCTCCCCCAACTACATAGCCATGCAGGGCCCATGCTCAATCTTTCTTCTGTCAACACGAAATATATACATACTGTTATGATTATAACATGAAGACAAGGATCCTGTTTTATCTCAAAGAGTGGAAAGGTTTACAAAGGGTTAAAATAACCTAACCTCACTTTCTTTTCTTCTTCTCTCTCTTTTTTTTTTTTTTCTTCACAATGGCAAATGTTATTTATATTAAAGGGAAAACCAGCATAGTGTTGCCAGATCGAGCTCACTTCTCTTTGCCAGCTAAAACACAAAGCAGAGTTACTGCGTTTTTGGTACCTGCAAAACAATCCGAACGCAGTGTTCTGTCATCTTTTCAAATGGCAAATGGAAGTCATTTAAACCAGATGAGTGACTGAACGGGGAATTACTGCACCTACAGCACAGGCTATACAGTACTACGCACCTATTTCAAGAGAAGAGTGGGTGGCCGGAAGAAAGGAACTTTTTTTCCTCATTTAACCTGTAATTTGACAACATCTGCAAAGAATTATCCTTAGTACTGGCATTGTAATTGTTGTATCTAACATCAATCACTGGGTAGTGGAGGTTGCTTTAAATAGATGTTAGCTGCATTACAGTTTCAAAACATGAAAGCAAAAAAATGAAAGGAATGAAATATGTAAATTGGTATAGAAATTAATTACTGGAAATTTTGACACTAATTTATTGTTTAAATAAGACATGTAACTGGGCAATGTTGGTGACGGTTTTGGTTTGACCCCGTGTGCTTTGGCAAGTATTAGAAAACAGGGGCCATTTTACTCCAATTTATAAAAATTGTAGCCTCTTTTTTCTAGTCTCTACTAACATACAGAAGAAGAAAGGGATTAGACTGACTAATATTTTACACTGAGCGGACAGAAAGTAGGAAAGGTTCCATAAAGCATACGTCTCTAAAACAAAGTCCTTCCTCCACAGCTCTTTCAGTGGGATTTCTGTCTTTGACTTCATCAGAAATATGATTACAAGGAACAAACTATGCACTTTTTTGGAGAGCAAAAATCGTAATTCCAAGCATGCTCCAAATTTCCAATAGCAGCTCAGCAACTACAGGACTAAATTCATATTCACAAGTTATCAAATTTCCAGCATGTGTCCAATTTTGTATTGGGTTTTGATTCATATTTGTGGCTAGATGTGAATCAGATCCAGTATTTGTTTCTCAGAAATGTCATGGAAAAGGAAATCGTTGGGTGCACTGGTATTCACAGCCAAATACAACGCACAGTACCACTATCCAGTCTGAGAGCCAGATGAATGATTATGATGGTCATGGGAATTGTACTTAACCTGGGAAAATGTTTTAGAGACAGAGAGAAGAAAAACCTGGCACTCTGGTGTCCCTAATAGCCACTATGCTATATATATGTGTGTACATGCATGTTCAGCCTGAAATATTACACTGTACTTTCAGAAGTTAGGCAGTAAATTGTCTTATTTTTCCTTTCTTTTTTTTTTTTTTTTCTTCCCCCTTCTTTTTTTTTTTTTTTTTTTTTTTTCTCTGCCTATCTCTCTTTTGCCTCTCCATTTCTCTTACTGGGCCATTACAGAGAAGGCGTTGACAAGGCTTCCTGCATTCTCTTCTTCAGACTGACTGCTCTTTTTACTCACCTGAAGACTTGCCTATAGGCAGACTTGCCAGATGTGTCTCACATTCATGTATTTACAGGACAGAGAACCTTTCACTCAGAAGCTGTTGCTCATAAGGAACCCATCATCTCCAACAGCATATCCCCGTAAAACTATTTACATGCATATGCAGAGTAAGGATCTCTTAGTGATGATTCTTCCTGCAACATCTCATCACCTGTAGTTTAATATATTTCACTTCTTTAAAGATAAAATGGCATTTCTATATATAGCTACCATTACCTATACATCCAGCCATTCAGAATATTGATTAATGGGGGTATATTGTTGCATAAAAGCAGTATATTATTGATTTAAAGTCAATCCTCACAGATTTCATTCTTTTCATCTACAAACTCTATAAAATCACCCCAAAATGATCCAGCTGAAGAGGTTGGAAGGGCACAGCTCTGTCACAGAGAATGGATCCCATAGTCATCACATTGCATAGGTGGTCTTTGAATGTGTTTTACTTAAATTGTGTCATAAAATGCTGCCATTTATGGTGAGAAAGAACTCATAAAATGCTACCCTGTATGCCAGGTAATGTTTACCTTACTGTTCATATGGGGCTTGGGATTTTGCTGTTCAGTTTTTATGAAACCTTTAGCTTCCACTTAAAAATAAGCCCCATAATCCTACCTCCCTTTAAGCCTATTCCAACCCAAAAGGTGGCTCACTATTTGGGCCAGCTGACCTATGCCAAGGGGCTCAGAGATGATGGGCATATGAAGTCCGTGTCACGTCATGCAGTTGGCATCCTCCCTGGCTGTGGTGCTTGCCCAGGAATGAACCCTTGAAAGCACCAGGGCGATGACAAAACCCTGTATCTGTTTTGAGAGTCAGTTGTTCATTTATTATGCAAAAGTTGAGAAGTTGCTTTGCAAAGAGCAGACCAAAGGCAGAACTGGTCCTAGCGCCCAGCTGAGAGGCACGTGGGAGAAGTCAGTGCCCTTACATGAACAGGATTTACCTGAAAAGTTAAAATTTACCTATTTTTTGGCTTGGAGTACCCGCTTGAGGAGAACACTACCCTGGCTGCTTGTGGTCTGTTTTTTGTAGCTTCAGGCTTTGGCAGTAAAAATGAGTTTTCTAGTTTAAGACAAGCAAATGTCTTTAATTGCCTAATAACTTTTCTTCTTATTTGATTTTTTTCCTGAGGTGAAAGGCAGCGAGCCTACATATGCATAATTGTCACATGTACATGGGGGAAAAAGTTGCACTATGCCGTTCCCCAGCAGGTTTGTCTGTTTCTGTTGAAGTTTTGTAGTAGTTCATTAGCAAAATTTGACTCGGTTGATGTGTACTGTGACCAGCGTCAGTATTTATGTCATGTTTTCACCAGCCCAGCTGTGTCTCTGGTAGTACGAGATGTGCTTTCCCCCTGTGGGCTAAAAGGAACTGTGGAGAAGGGAAGGCAGCCTGAGGTAGTATTGGCTGCTCGAAGCCTCTCAGGAGTAGGTCAGGCATGAGAACTGCACGTTAGAAAGGTGAAGGCAGTGGCCAGGCTGTAGTTTGGCACAGCTAACCTTCAGTATCATTGCAAAACACAAAGACCTGTGGGCATCCAGATGTGGGCAACGGCATAGAAGGCATTCAAAAGGACTTATTTATGCCCAAATCCCATTATCTACTTTGGAAACGTTTGTGCCCTGCTGTTCTGAGAGCGTCTGGAAACTCCACCACCTTGTGGCATTACTATGCACCAGAGAGTCTTAGCCATGAACGGACGAGCAGCGCTGTGCAGAGACCCCAGCAGAGCACAGGGTTCATCCTGAGCCTTTGCCCAGGCAGCACGGCTGTCCTTGTCTTCGCGCGAACACTCTGTCCTCAGGGCAGTTTCCTTCCCTGGGAGTGCCAGTGTCTGCCCATGTGCCCTTCTCACGTGGCCCTAAACTTCTGAAGAACACAGTTCCATGTGTAGCCTCGATGTAGTGCCAATAAATAATTTATTTTCTATACTATCATCATAATTCATAAAAATTCTCTCCCTCCTGAGGGAACATTTTATCATGTGATAAGGTGCAATAGCAAGCCAAAAATATAAGACCTTAACCAAATGATAAATACAGAATGACATAAGCTATAAAACATAAAAGAGGGAGCGTGTATAATACATGCCAAGGATGGCTGAGGATCAATTTGAACTAAACATTTTCTGTTAACATGAGAATTTTTGTAAACCGGAGAAAATGAGAGGGAAGAAAAGAACGATTTATGGAGTAATGTGTGGGAGGCATGTGGTGTTAAAACAGCTAAGGCTGGGGCATGTTTGTTCTACCATCTCAGGAGTAGTTTGTCCCATCCTTACTCTCTTTCTGGCATGCTTGCTGATGCCTTTTGTTGGACACATTTGAAAGTTGATGTATCTGTATTTCCTTTTTTGGATGAACTTGGAAATGGAAAGCATTATTCAGTGAATTAAGCATCCACCTGACATAGCCTCGCGGATTAACTCTGTCTACTCACATCCCTTTCTGGTGCTCACGTCAATGCTTTGCTGCATTTATTTTCCATCTCCCTTTCCCCTGGGATGCTCACCTTCTTGGGCCGGGCTGACGGCACCATCGTTACTCACGACATTGAGCAATATCTGTCTGACTCCTCGAGGAGCCTCATCTTTTGGCAGCGGTGCCTCTGAGGATGGCGGTGCTGCGCATCGCAGGGGAGGTAGAACCTGGCCATTTATCACTCAGGATTTTCCAGCGAATTCATCATCATGCTTTAGGCTCGCAATCCACTCCCACCCCCAAATAAAATCCATTTTCTGATCCATGACCTCATTCTACATATAATATTTCAGCCCAGCTGCATGATTGGGTCCCGCATTTGCAAAACTGTAATTTCCCTGCCAGCTCAGCTCCTTGCTCAATTTTTTTATTATTTTTTTTTCGGGCTCATCACTACTTTGGCTACCTACATGGATACAGTGAGGCATATCATGAAGGCACAGACTTTGAGCCAGGAGAAGCAATCATACGACCTCTGAGAGGCCAATTCTCCAAAGCCTCCCAGCGGGGAGCACAGATCACTAATCATTGCAGGTCTATTTATGAGTTTGGAGAGCTTCCCAACTTCCAAAAAACTTGCTGAGTTTATTTCAGGTACTTGTATTTCCAGATCCATAAACGTTTCCTTTTAATGTAGCTGCACCAGGGAGAAAGTGAAAATACTGCCGTGTAAACAGAGAGCAGCGCTTCGGCCCCGCATCTCCCTTTTTGAGTGCATGGGTACCCGACGAGCGAGTGACTCTTAGATATATAGCCCACCTAGGTAAAGCACTTTCAAATGTACTTCATTTATTTATTCTAGGCCGGTTTTTGGCCCAAAATCATCAAAAATTACTGTCTCTAGTTTCATTCTGCCCTTTTGAAATTGTCCAGATTTTGCGCTAAGAGTCTAAAGCCACAGCAAAGAAGCAGGCCAAGAGGAAAAGCTTTTGAAGAGTTCCCACAGCTGTGAAAACACGGGCCTCAGGCTGTGTGTAGAGTTACTTCAAACAGCTGCTTCAGGTGACTAAACACCTTGAGTCTCATTCATCAAGTGTTGTTTATACTGGCTGACAGACCAGACTTGGAGAATTAACTCTGAGAAAAAAAGATGTACTACATACCAAGTATGGGAAAGGAACTGAGTTCCCTAAATAAGAAAGAAAGGGGGAAAAAGGGGGGAAAAAAAAAAGGGGGGGGGGGTGTGGAAGAGGTGGAAGAGTCCCTTTAAAATAAAACAGATGAGGGCTAATTTTATTTCATGTTAATAGGCCTTTTGATGCCCTTCGCACGTTTAAAAATCAGAGGCGAAACAATATCGATGGTTTGCCACTTCGTAATCGTGCAAATAAAAGCGATTTGAATGATCCCTGTACATGGACAAAAATCTCAGCTAACCTGGTATGAAATCTCAATGGTTAATTAATAGCCTCGAATAACCTGTAAAAATAAGACCCTTTTTTCTAGCCATCTTCAACAGAGAATATCAGGGAAAAAATGCCCAATGCCGCCGCCTCCCTGCTCCCATTTAGCGACAGATCGTGCAGATTCCACCCGTAGTTTTGGTACAGGACTTATCACTCAGCTTGAGATAATATTCTTTCATCTCATATCCATATGAGAAGGTGACATGATAAGATATTTGCAATCGTGTAACTGCTTTGCATGGATCAAAAGAGGAATGAAAGAAAATGACACGAGTCAGTGTCAAGTGAAGTGCTACTAGTTAAGTAAGCTTTAAATATTGAAGGGGATTTTTAATATTTCCTTTTAATCTCGAAATCTGTCACTTGGTGATTTTTTATAACATTGGAGTTGTTACTAACAACATTTTCCATGGTTTCATTCAGTCCGAAAGCGAAAACCCACCCCATCTCAGTCATGGCAAATGTTGTAATTTCTACTGGCAATTTCTCATCCGCAGCCCGGGCAGATTTCAAAGAAAAGGACATGTTTTTCAGGCGCTGGGATACTGTTGGGATCCTGATGTTTGAACACTGGCACTAGAACATAGGCCAACAGTGAGATTTTACTGTTTTTCTTGTTGTTTTTTCTTAACAAGCAGTCAGACTGCGAGGGTGAATATTCCTTAAGGGACAAAAATAGCGTTCAAAGGAAGAATTTAGCAGTAGAATATTATTTTAAAAGAAGATTGTTTCAGAGGCTGTTTCCCTGACAAACTTGGTAAATAGTTTGGCAGATACTTAAGCTGTTGGATTTGCATATGCATAGATAGGCGCGGAAGAAAAATACCAGGTGGTTTACTTCTTTGCGCTTCTGAATAACAGAAAGTCGATGGCAGTAGATTTGCATCTTACTCTCTGGAAAAAAAGTTTCACTGAAAAAAACAGGGCTGCAGAAAACCAGAAGAGTAGCAGGCTTAAAAATGTATGTGAGAAATCTTGATGAAGCAGATTCTCCGTTTACTAAGGGTGAGATATGTTCTTCACAGAGAAGGATCTCCCCGTTGGTTTTTACCTGGGCTGCAAGAGGCAAATCTAACTGGATTTCAAAACCCCTAAGTTAATCCAGTGTATATCCAAAATAAGAAGATCAAATGACTGGAATAATATCTTACCCTTTTCACTCTTGAAACAGTGATATCACTGGAAAAGATTAAAAATTAAGTTGTTTATGTCCCCAGCTAACATATAATCATAGAATCATTTTGGTTGGAAAAAGACCTTTAAGATCATCAGGTCACATGGTTTGGGACAGTTTCCCGGGTCATTTATGACACAGTAATATTGGGCTTGTAGCTGATACCTGTATTGGGCAAAAATTTAGGGATGCTTCACCTGGGAATTGAAAAAGCATGGAAACTGCAAGGTGGTTTTAATAGCAGGGGTGCTATGGGATGCCACAGTGGTGACTTAGCAAGGGCATGGCTTGGCCGAAGTTGTCTATCTAAAGGCAAACAGCCGGAGATGGGCAAGGTTGGTTGGAGGCTTTGATAATGAAGGAGTCCAGCCCCATCCCTTTCCAAGCTGAGGAAGGTTCGGTGCCTCGATGTCCCCTCACTGTCCCAGCCCTCTACCGTGGTGGCAAAGCTGAGCAGTGGGGGGTTCCCACGCCTGCCCTGCTCCGTGTTTGTGCCTCGCGCGAGGGGCTCCGTGCTGGCTGAGGGCATTTAGGCACAACTGCAACTTAAATCACAGAGATTAATGTATAGCTGTGGTCGTACACAAAACATATCAGATGAATATTGGTTCTCTTTGCAAGGCTCCAGGGGGAAATAAAATAGATTTGTAACGTTTATTTTCAATAAATTATTTTTCGAGTCCAAACAAAATATTTTTTTCTGTTTCACTCGCGATTTTGGGTTGCGCAATCACTTTTAACTTGGAATGGGTGACTTTCGGCGAGCCTTGGCAGCTCAGCTCGTGTTAAAACACGACGGTCTTACAACTTTTAATCCAGGCAAGCGCTGGACCCGTTGGGGGCACAGGGGGGCTGCGCGTGTGGCCCTGCCGCCTCCACTGCAACCTCCTTACGGCTTCGCCGGTGCGTTAGTGAATCTCCAGCAAAAGACTCCTGCGTGCTGGGGGATCCTGAGCCTTGGGAAAGAGGGCGGGCAGGCCGATGCGTTGCCCAGGTGTCACTGTTTTACGAGGTGAGTGCCTCTCTCCCTCCTTCCCATCAACGCCGCTCTCCCTGCCAGGCTTCGAGTGCCGCCACCCCGTCTCTTCATCCGGACGGGGCTGCCAGGAGCCACTTACATTTCTGTCCCTTGCTGGGAGTTGAACACACTCCAGGTCCCTTGATTTCTCCTCCCTCCTCCTACTTCCAGGCTGATTTCCCCCCCCACACCCCCACCACCCCCCCCCACTATGATAATGCAAAGTTTGTTTGTTTCCTTAATTAAAACTGAAATTTCCCTGAAAAAGCAAGAGTGCCTTCCAGGCTCGCAAATATTCTCTTTGCTCCATTTTGCTGTTGCTGCTAATTGCAGTTGTGCCTTTTCTATGAATCTGAGCCACGACATCCGCCTAAAAAAGAATAATCTGCCCACTGGAGTGAAATTAAAAGAAACCGATGATAATAAGAATCACCATTAGTAGCAACAGTGTAAACATAGCATTTTATAGAGCGTGGCTCCGCATTTTGCAAGGGAGCTGAGAAATAATCAGACGTCTCCTCTTTGCACAGCTCAGAGGACAATTAAAAGGTAACGATAATCTGAAAGATAGTAAATAATCACCCTGGAGGTATAAACGAGCCCCTCTCGGTTATTAACATCACAAGAGTCCTGGCAGCAGTTTAGAGCAGTCCAGATCAACTTCAGTGAGACTTTTGCCATGTTTCATTAGGCTGAGCTTGGTTCACTGGTTAAACAAAGAAAACGCAGTAACAAATTATCTCGGAGATACCTGGACTCACAAGAGGCCGCATTAAGCTTTCACAGCTTGGTATATTTTTCGTGTAATTTCTAATTTATTTTGTACTTTAAAAGTTTGTTTTGGCTGGGATTGAAATTTAATTTGTTCTTCAAAGAAACATAACAATGGGAATACAAAGAGGAAGCTTTTGTTCTCTCCCTAGGAGTTCTGAAAGGTAATAATTATGAAATGATAAGATTCTAAATGAAAATGTCACTTGCAAAGGTTGAGGTTGAAAACAGCATAGACCTGTGTAAAGCGAGAAAAGTCACATTTGATTCATGAACATACGTACAACCAGAATGATTTAATTTTAAATCATCTGATGATTTATTGTATAAATATTTTATAATTTTGAAAGGAAATTCTTCAAAGCGCGAATGTCTGTGAGAACACAATGCAGCTTTGGAAAAACAGTACTCTTGTATTATTAATAATAATAGTAATAGTAGAAAGATTAATAAAATATCATAAACATAGACTAGAAGAATAGTTATTTGTATAAATTCTTACAGCTGCTATTCAACAATACCCTAAATCAGATGTAGGAGTAAAGTTTTAAATTGTCTCTGTGCTCTGTATTGTTACAGCAATCAGCATATCAATGGACCTGTTTCTCTAGCTTTTTTTTTTCCCCTACTCAATGAAAGCATTATACCTCAAGGTTTAAAACAAGTATATTCCTTCAAATTTAGCTTTATAACACTGTATTTCCTGATTTGCCGGGAGAAATTTAACCCCTTCCTCTTTGTGTGCCCCCTACCTGTCTGTTCTCTTGGTTCTAGTCGTGAATGTAAGTGTTTCTGTAAAGGGTGATTCACTGATACTTAGGAAATCTGTGTTGGCATACCCATTACCTGTCTCCTTCTGCACATCTTAATCAGGCAACCTCTCATTGTCCGCTTGAGCAATACACTTTGACGGAGTTTTCCCAGGAATAATATATGTCGGGTTTTCCCTCTAAACACTGGAGTACATTTTACAACGAAAACGTTGGTTCAGCGTAGGAGTTTGTATGAGAGAGTTATTGCTGCCCAAAAGAGTGATAATGCTCCTGCTGAATGTCTCCTCCTGCCTGGCGGTGACGTAGAGCTCCCACACAGGTATTAAATATATTCACACGGAAAAGTTTCAGAAGAGGGCATGTTGCTGGGGATGCGTAGTCAGATGTAAAGGAGGAAAGGACATGGTGGTCTGCATTTCCTTGCTGACAAAAACATCGCTGCGCTGATTGCTATCTACATCTCATTTCAATTTTCCCTTTGAAAGAGATCAGAGAATATTATCAACTCCTTCTCGCTTGTTTTTCTTCCTCTGAAGTCTGGATATAGCTGGCGACCCAGCTCTCCTCCCAGTGTCGCAGCCTTTTTTTTTTTTCTTTTTTTTAGGTATTTATTTTGTCGCTCGATGTCGTGCTATCAGCGAGGCTGAAGAAATCATCCTTCTTCCTGAACTGTTCCTGAGCTGTTATGGGAGACTTGACTTGCATTAAAAGTTACGTTCTTCAGTGCCCAAAGTTAGATGTCCTGGGATGCTAATTCTGACAAAGAGGGTTTCGGTTTTTGTTCCTGGGCTGGTTGGATAAGCCCATGTAGAACAGCCTATCTAGAGAGAGATTCCCAGTGGGAAACCCCGTTACTTCTGAACCCATTTCCCGTGTAGTGGATGCTTTTAAAAATTACATATTGTCAAAGAATTGTGAGTACAAGAACAAAACTGTGGTGGAGTTAGAGGGCGTGATATCTGTTTGTGAGGTTCATAAACCATTGGTCCAGCTCTGTCTTGGCTGCGGCCAGGAGACCAAAGGATACCTCCTAACTGGTCATGAGAGGGGAGATGGTAAACTGTCCTTCCTTCTGATAGAAGCTTTCTGTATATTCATAATTCCACAGAAAACCTTGTGTCCGTGTGCAAGTATAGGGAAGTTTCTCAAGATTCATTCTTTAATGGAAACTGCAAGTGGTTTGTGCATCAGCTTTTACTCATTTTTTCTTTTCGTTCCTATACTGAAGGACAGCAGAGTTTCACCAAAAAGTGAAGGTACCAACATTGTATCACTATATTGGTTGGAAAAGGCAATTTTATTTAATCTGTCTATATCTCTACATTGTGGGATGCTGGGTGTTGACTGGATGCTAATGTCAACCATGGCACATGGCATAATTCTTACTTGAAGTGAACAAGACCACTTATGATTACCTGAACTAGATCTGACTCTAGTATTTTCAGGCAATTTTGCCAAAAGAAAAGACAACACAGGTATTCATTTGAATAACCAAACAAAAAATGCTGTAACAACATTTGTACTTTTTGTGTTCGCTTCAAAAAATATTATTTAAAAAATGAATGTTATTTTAAAAAAGAGTGTTGTTAAAAAAAGGAATTTGCTGGGAGGCGTTCTCGTAGAAACTGTTTTAAGAGCATATACTCATCAAAAATAATTTTGTAGAAGTTGTTTTAGATACCGACTTTTTAAAGGTTTTTGGACTCTTCATTTACAAGATTATAAGAAACTGAAATATTTTGTTCTATCACCGTGTGCAGTCGTAGTCGAGAAAACCTAGTAGGCTTGCAAAGAACTGACCACAAATAACTGCTGGTATAAAGTAGAAATTGGGGGCGGGGGGGAAGTTAATATTCACATTTCACGTCGCCGCCTTTTTCAACTTGTTAAAAATATTTTTAATCAGAGTTTTAACGGGCTGTCTACCTCTGTCTTTGCAACGGGCAATCTCTCTTGTTGAACACAGGTCAAAACGCAGCCAATTTTTAAACCTCTTTTTCCTAACGTGTACAGTAGCAAGACTTTTGTTGATTAATATGGTGGACTTTACACTGTGGGTTATTACTGTTATTCCCGGTATATTTATATATATTAAAAATACAAAAGAGAAGTTGCATAGCTTGTGTAATTATTCTTAGTGGTATTGCATGTGCTTTAGATCATTCTTTATATCGGTTAGCAGCAGGTTAATGGTCATTTGATTCATTAAAGCAAATTATTGTGGAACACTGATGCATCTCTTAGTGCATAGTTGTTTCCTTTCTAAAACAAAGGGTAATAGTAGGGATCGTGATTATACATTTCTCTTGCAATTTGAGCAGTGGAACAAAAAAAACTTCCTGCAAGGCTTTTTGATGGTCAGGGTTGTCAGTCTCCCAGGAAAATAACCGTCATGATCATATGAAGCTGGAAGAAAGACGTTAGAGTGGACAGAAATTCTTACCTGAATTTTTCATCTCTTTCATAGAAGAGGAGAGAAAACTAGTAACCTGCTGTAGGTCAGCAGAATTTCTTATTGACAGCACTACAGACTGTGGAAGTGGAAGTTTTATGTGGGCTGTAGGAAATATTGCTGTAAGGACCAGAATGACCTCGCATTCAGACATGGCCATGTCAACTCCTAAGTATTTGGTACATTTAAATACTTCCATGGGCCTATTTTGACATGTGAAGAATAAATAAATAATAGGGAAAAAAATCTTTACAAAAAAAGATGCTGGGAGAAACATATAGGTATTGCATTTTTCTGTTTGTCTTAAAACAAGCCCAAGGCATTCTCCCACACTTTTTTTCAACACTATCTCCACCTGTAATAATAAAACATGTCTTCTGATTACTGTGCTTTCTATTATCTCATGTCTGTATCTAATTTATTTGCTATCCAGCCCCACTTTTCCTGTGTTAAAGGATTCCTTCTTTTTTTGGCTATGCAATCCAAGGTTGCAATTTAGTAGGTGGACATGCCCCTAGTCCCCCCAGATATTATTTTCTCGCTGAAAGAAATTTTAAGTTGTAACGTATTTCAGAACGAGATGTGTACCAAACCAGAAAATGAGTCTACGTTTAAATGACACATTTCTAAATTCACATAAAGGGCAAGACAAATTTGCCACTTTAGAAATACTGAATTGCAAAAGCCCGAAGAGTACAGCAAGTTTTAATATCCTTCAAAACATAATACCCCCACAACGATTTCTAAAATATTAATGCATTTAGAATGCAAAGATACTCATAATTTTAATATATATGTTCTCAAAATTATTGGGACTATTTTCTCTCCAACAGTTAAACTCTTATATAGATTTTTAAAAATCGGAATATGAGACTGCACATATAAGACTATTGATTAAATTAGGATAAATTTTCCACAGCGCATTTGCAAGGTGTGGAAAATAGATAAATCCATTTTTTGTCCTAGTGTTATATGATTTTCTTGCATGTGTGCTTTCGTTATATAGAGTTAAAAATATAGACTCTCATAACTAGCAGGAGATCATAGGCTTCAATATGTTTCTTTGGTAAAAAGCTCGCTGCAGGTCTCGTTTTAAGACCTTTGGGGTGTTTCAGCCAGATGCAATGTGCATCCCTTGAAGTTCATGGCAATAGGAGCCTTTCCATTGTTTTAAATGGACGTTGGAGCAGGCCCATATTATTCTTCTAAGGCATGGGCTCCTTTGTGGTGATCCAAAAACCATGCGATTATCAGGACAGAGGAGATAGTGCATGTGAGTGAGTGATTTATGCTTTGCTTGTTTCTGTTGTCTGCAGAACATGGGTTTGCTACAAGATGAACTCTGATTTCAGGAAATTACCCACATTGTCAGCAAATTTACTTGTCCTTCTTTAGCATTATGAACAGCCCATTTTTCATGTTTTAGAAATATTTTAATGCTGGACTTTGATATATTATTACCACATGGTCATATCACAACAAACTTTCCCCTGCACACATACGGACTTGAAGATTCTTAAGAAAATAGTATCAAAGGAGCAATACCCCTGAGTCCCTGCAGAGATCCAAAGCAAAAGCTCTCCCTAGAGCTGGCTCGGTTTTACTTTTCCCATAGATAATCACAGTACACAGGAGTCAGAAGTTCCAGTCTCAAATTTACCCTGAAGAATGAGAAACTTTGGGAAAAGCAACATACAGGGAGGGTAGCCGGAGAGAGAAAGATTCAAAGAAAGAAATGCCAATCTGCATAAAAGTGGTGAAAGAAAAATATCATTAAAAGCCCCAAACTGTCAACGTGCCTTTTATCTAAAAGCAGCACAAATTGATATCAAGGGGAGTTTTGTGTATGGAAAGACTATATAAGTCCCTAATTTGTTGCATGAAAACGCACACCAGAGAAGCTGAATTTAGGGTTGTCCTGGTTTGGCTGGGACAGAATCCCAGCCCAGCCATGCTGGGCAGGCCGTTAGCAGGTTTGGGTCAGCCAGGGCAGCTGACCTGAGTGAGCTACAGGTGCAGCCCATCCTAAAATAGCATGGTCATTATAAAGGGGGAAGGTTTGCTGAGGAGGGTGATGTCCTGGAGGGTTCCTGCTGGGATTCCTTCTGTTCCTCCTCTGGCTCCTCCTGAGGTCTGCTCTCTGGTTGGTGGTGATGACTGGGCATTCGTTTGGCTGAGTATAACTCATTATATCTCTCTGTTGGTATTGGTGGTGTTTCGTTAAATCTGTTTCATTTCTACCCATGGGCCTGTTCTCCTTTTTGCTGATTCCCCTCCCTGGCTGGCGAGGGGTTGTCAAAAGATAGAACAACTGTTATCATTTAGCCCCAGTTACAGGCTAAATGTAGACAAGGGTCTGCTGTGTTTTGTGGATTTTTTATTTTACTACCTGAAGGGAAATGATGTCCTTCAGAAGAAGACGGGGGGCTATCATCTTCCTTGTCAAGAGGAGAGGGAATTTACCTTTCCTACCAGTCTTGTTTAAGCAGACAGAAGTAGAAGAAGGGCTTCTCCAAGAGAAGATGAGTTAGTCCCAAGCCAAGGCTGATGGCCAGGTGTGTAATTTGGGAGACACAATTTGGTTTTGGATTGGGCTTTTTCCTCTCGGAGGCCCTGTAAAGAGCAGAATGGCGATTCTCTGAGCAGGTTTGTGTTAGTGCTGAGAGCAGAGTTGTGTTAAGAGCTGAGATAGCTGCGATAAGGGCTTTGTGTTCTGTTATTAGCTGCAGGAAAGGCTAGCATGTCTATTTGAACTTAACTTTCTTTTCTGTTCTGACAAAGTATCAGCCTAAGGATCTGAAAGCAAAAAATTTAAAAAAAATTAGAAATCCCATTCATTTGTATCAAGCTTGAAATTCCTCTCTTTGAGGCTCGTCAAGTAGTGGAAGAGGGGCCTGGTGAGGATGTTAGGAGAGATTAGCCTTGGAGGTGTTCCAAACCCAGTTGTAGAAGGCCCTGGGCAACCTTCTCTAGCTCTGAGGTAGCCCTTTTTTGAGCAGAATTGGACCAGATGGCTCCAGCTGTTCCTCCCAAGCTTAGATAGTCTGTGACTCCATGACAAAAGGAGCCATCCCAAACCCAGACACATGTAGCTGAAGTTTGTGTTGGTCTTCCACAGCATTTACCGATTTCAAGCATGTATTTGCGAAGGGAAGTGGGCCACAAATTGGTTTTTCATATTAAAGTAGGTATTTTCTGTTAGACACAAATGTTACTTGTATCTTCTTTTTTAAACATGTTGCAATAGGAGGCATGTTTAGCAATTTTAAATTGATAGAAGCACTTTGTATTAAAGCACTTTGCTTTCTGCTCTGGCTCTTTATAAGCACTATAAAATATTGAAGCGCAGCAGAGAACCACTGAGTCAAAAGAAATTAATGCAGTATGTTGAAATAATGAAAATATCACTGGAATCAAAGAGAATCCCAGTATTTCCCATAGCCTGCAGTCTGGAAGCCTGTAAATGCCACCGAGCAGGTCGGCTGTGAAGCAATCCTGCTTAATAGCACTCGGTCACAAAGGTAGCCCTCACCTCTCCAGAGTCAGCAGTGTCTCCCTGCAGCGTCAGATCTTTTTGGCTTTCAGAGCTCCGCTCAGTTTTTCTTCAAATCAGTTTCAAACTCCACCAGATTCACTGCTATGGGTTCAGTATTCAAGCAGGCAAAAGAATCTCTTTTCTATTTTTGTAAAAGATGGAGGTTTAATCCACTGACTTGAACTGATGAGGTTAAAGAATTAGCTCAGACGTTTTGATGGAGGGAAGGATAACAAGACCTTTCTCTTTATATTCCTCTAATTCTTTCTGAAAGCATGAGCTGCCCCTTATACATCTAAGATTGCTCCTGGAAACTAATTTCAAGGTTTCCACTTGCATGAAAAACCTGTACTTGGAATCCTTTTTACCATGTTTTTGTTCCATGTAACTTCCCATGTCTTGAGTCTTTCCATTCGGGAGAAACCAAGGGATTGTTTTGGTAATTTTTATTTCCTCATAACTATAAAGCTTCATCCGCCACATCTTACAGCCTCATGTGTAACAAGGATAAGCTCAAATGAGCTCACTGCATTAATATTTTTAGACCTGATCTGCATGTTTTCCACTGTTTCTTTGGTGATATGAAGCAAGTTTACTTTATAACGGTCAGTCTCACCTTTCCCAGTGTACCTTTATTACAAGATAGAGTATTTGTTCTGAAACACGTAACAAAAAAACCTGCATGGATTTCTAGGTCAACTGACATTTCTGCTGTAGCTCTACAACCTGGCTTAAGGTTGTAATAGAGTAAGTGAGCAGAAAAAAGTTTCTGTTTATAGCCACCCAACCAGAATTGACATGTTCTTCCAACTTACTGGTATCACCTACGTTTGCAAACGGACGGCTGACCAAAGTAACATCTCTTGTGAGGTTCTGGATGCTTTTGCTCCAGCTTGTAAATGGAAGCCTCTGATTTATTTTAATTTCTTTAGACTTCTAGTCCTGTTTCTTGCTAGCAAAACTGAGGTTGCAAAGCTCCTAGATGTTCCTGGGCAGTTGGGAAGAACTGTGTTGAGTTTGGTTATGAAACAGGGGAAGGTTCAAGAGGTTAGAACCCGGTGTTTTACTTGAATCAATTGAGGTCAAGAACTCCAGTAGGCCGTGCTTTGTACCTAGCGCAAATAGGACATTATTACTCTGTCTTCTCCCTGAAAACTGCTTTCTGCAAGCAAGGATGGCTTAGGCAGAAGCTTTAGACCCTTTTCTTAATAATTCCCCCTTTGAATCTTTATTGCAGGCTTGGTAGTCTACCTTTATTCGCATTTAGCTGCATTTGCCCTCTACTTGCTACTTAAAAGATCTAAATCTTTCTGTGAGGTGCCAGAGTTGTTGATCCTGCTGCAAGGATTAGCCATTTAAAAGTGTGTTCTTGGCTGTGCAGGTTCACGTATCGTATCCATTTCTCCAACGTTAGGAACACCACCCATTGACAGCAGGCCTCATCAACAAGTAGAGTCAGAAAATGGCCAGGAATGTCAAATATTTATCCCTTTTAAAAAATTTAATATGTTCTCCTGGGGCCTGATTACAGAATTTTTTAATGCTTACAAATTTCTTCAGTGCAACAGTACTAGTTTGTTTCCAAGGAAACAAATGTACTTATACTGCACTGCACACATTCTTAATCATTAAATTCTATAATCTCCCTGGCTCGTTCTTTCTTTCTCTCTCCCCCCGTCTCTTTGAATGGGTAACTACTAAAAATTGTTTGGGTTTTTTTTTTACCGGAGTCCCCAGATATTATTTAACTGCAGGTAAATTTTCAAATGTGTTCTCAACAAAGGATTGTTTCAAATTATAAAAAAAAAAACCCCACCCTTATTTTCAAGAGCTTTTATGAAATCATCTTAATCAAGATAGATATGTATTCTTTATTCTTCTACTATTTAATGTGCAAATTTGTATTTCTGAAGCAGATCTTTAGTGTGGTTTGATGTGAAATGTCTGGATACGAGTGATATTTAAAAGTCAATCTTAAATGTATATTATTTTTTTTTTTAATTCAAGCTCTGCAGATTATGCCTGTTTATGCAACACTGTTTCTGTAGAGGAAAAAGTACGTGAGCCTGTATGGTACATTACAGATATGCACATTTACATATAAGATACTGACTTTGAATTTTTCATTCAAAATACACTAAATATTAACTGAGAACTAATAGGAGCTCACTGGAGGGACGACACATTTTTAAAGTGACATTTTAGCATTCAAACCATTCATATTCTTCAATGTGAGTGTAATTTTTATCTAAATGATTTCAGAGGAAAATTGATTCATTTGACTATAGTGCTCCTAAGACCAGTGGGAAGCTCATCATCTTAATATTGAATCTGTAAATCCTTTCCACTAGGGATGATTAACAGCTTTGTCAAGTGTTTATTTTACTTTAAGAAGAATATATAATTTCCTGGCATAACTCAGACAGATTTCAGTCTATTTCTTCTTTTGCATGTCACATTCCTGCTGTAGGTTAGCATGATCTAACCTACCTCTATTAGACTTCTATTTTGAGCAGTAAAAGGATAGCCTAATAAGTTTTCATAGTTTAATGAGCATACATCAGTTTGCCCTATGATTCATTTATACTTGATAAATAAAAAAACCCTCAGCAGTCCTGATAAGAAGTAATAACGGGGAATTACTTCCAGATGGCACTTTTGCTATACTACACGTGTGGTCTGAGCTACCCGTGGGATAGAAACCCCGTATTAGCGCAGCGATGTGCTGCTCACATGACTGCTATCTGGAAAGCGGTGGTGAACCCTTCTTAGTGGCAGGACAAGGACAGGTTACGTGGAAGTATTTAGCTGTGCAGTGACATTTACATGCTCAGCTCTGCACGCGGAGTCCAAGGGCAGGGGTAAACAAAAGCGAAAACAATGTCCTACATACAGCCGTATTGTTGTGGTTTGATTAAGATGCCTTAGTTGGGCTATCTGATCACATACAGATTCTTAGTCATATACTGTGTCAGGCAATAAAAGGTTATTGAAACATGTTCATTCCCTCCAAAAAAAAAAAAAAAAAAAAATTTGCACTCATATAATTTCCCACGTCTAACACTTTAAGACGCCAACACCCTAACATATTTCTTGGGGATTTTATTTGTGACCTTTTCTTTCTTTAGCTGTTCATATAAAATATATGTCTGTGTTTTGGCCACAACTTCAATGCTGAGCAAAAAAACTATATGACAAAGGGAGTGAGAACAGGGTATATCAAGAGATTCCTGTAAAGCTTTAAAAATCTGAATTATTCTCACTTGTACAAGAAAGGGGAAAATTCAGTCCTTGTGCTGTCGTTTGTCCAGCTAAATCTCAGCGGGTTTTTTGGGGGGGTGAGGTGGGAAGTGGACGTGAACAGCTTAACTTTACAGTGGTCAGTAATGAGCTGCGTACGGTTTGAACCTTCTTGTGCAGATGGGCAAAGTAGCAGACTTCGGGGGGGGGGGGAAGGAAAGTTTGCTCGAATCTATAGGTTTATCTTCCAAGATGAGATTAATTACAGCCAAAACCATCGGTGAATGCTCCTGCTTTAAGAATAAATGTTGTGAGCACGATTGCCTTCAAAACAGGAGTGACACAAATCTATTCTGTTTCTGAAATGGTATCATCAAGTATTGTTTGGTTTTGGTGTTTTTGCAGAAAGTGCTATGTGCTCTTTTCTCTCCAATTTCCTGCTCAAAGTCTAAAATAGAAATTGCAGATTAGAAAATCCTTTGAGAATGGGGTTCAGCAAGTGAAACTGTTTGAAGGTAAGTTTCATACTAGTTTGACTGAATTTAATGAGCCATTGTTAGGAACCAAGCAAGCAAGTATTCTAGTGAGGCAGGAGGTATACACAAGCTGTCTTTTTAAGAAACCATTGTAAATCTGGTAACAAAGAGAGCCTGACTTTCTCCTTGAATTACCATGTTGACAAAAAGTATACTGCATGCACTGATAGCAAATGAGATACGTTCTGCTGGTAAAGAAAATTAGACCTTAAATTTAACTCTATAAAGCCTAGTGTCTAGGGCAAGGGAAAAGCCAGAGTCCTGCTGAAAAGCAAGCTGTTGCATCCGTGTCGAGTGAAACACAGGCTGTGTGTAACTCCTTGTTCTGAAACGGAACATTTTGTGCAACTTTGCTGTATGATTAACAAATGTATTTTAACAGCAACTAAAAAGCACGGGGAGAGGGGGGATGGAAGGAGCAAGCTGTGTCTTTAACCAGTAGGGATGAAACAATTCACTTTGTTACCTAGGAGGCACCAAGGTAAAGGTCTCCGGTTCTGAGGGGCTGCGCTCATTCCGTGCTTGCTAACCTTGGGCTGGCTGCTTACAACGTGTATCTTTTCTTTAGCCTGAAAAGGGTTTTTTAATATTTAAAATTATTAGTTTATAGTATCCGTGTAATTTCTTCAGCCATAGGGCTTTAATTTCTTTGATGTGCATCTCTGTTCCAGCTGGTACTCCTACCACTCCTGCTGTCTCTTAGCCCTAAGTAAGGTTTCTCTCTTTGTTAAAGCTGGTGCCACTGATTTATCTTCAGCTCTGAGAAGGGCTTTTATCCATTTTAAAAGTGATGCTGCTGAGACAGCTTTCCTTTGCCCTGAGAAGAAGGTTTTTTTATTCATATTTGGTGGTTGGTTGGTGTGTTTTTCTTTTTTTCATTCCTTTGCAAAGTGTCTTTATGAAGATGTGTATTTCTCTCAGGTTGTCTATGGAGACCCTTTATGCCATGTTCATCCCCAGCCAAAGTGTTTTTGGGGGGAAAACAGCAAATTTCCATTCTTTCCGGGAGCACGGGTCACCCCACGCCACTGGGGCCGCATGCAGTATTGCCGTAACGAGGACCTTGGCTGCAGCAGGGTGGGAGACAAGAACTGAGATTTTTCTCATTCAGGGTCTTCTGTCAGGGAAGATGAGCCTGGATCTTTCCCCTCAAACTGTTCAAACTGTGTATCCTCCATTCGTGTACTGGAGCCAATAATTTCCTTCTGAATCTAGCTCATAATTTGTTATTAAGTAAATGTGTTGAGGTTATATATCTGTGGCTTCCTGGGTTCTTCCTCCTAGACTGTCTTCCCCCTTTTAATGGTTATCATCTATATTTGGTAGTTTACCATTTCTTGGAAACGTATTTAAAATGAAAACGTTTCGTATTGCCTTTATACAGACAGTTAAAGGAATCTTTTCAAGTCATCTGGTCTTCCTTGGTGACTTAGGTTATTGGGGCACACCAGAAACACTTATTTTATGTAGCACCTTTAATGTAGACAAATTCTAAAGTATTTTATATTAATCTTAATAAAAAAGAGCATGTATCAAATACCTGAAAACTAGTAAAATGCAATAGAGTTAGATTAAAAAGATCTTATAAAAAGACTGCAGATCACTCTTTAAAACAGAAACAGACTCTGCACATGGAAGTGCTGCCAGGAGACCTCAGAGACTGGACACTAAATGGAAGAAGTTATTCACAGGATCCTGTAATACCTGTCACAATTCTGAATGTATTGTAAAAAAACAAAAAAAAAGTTTATTTGCTTTTAAAAGTGACAAGTCATTCCAGCAAAGACAAAATTAGCTTGTGCCTTGGTCTAACTGAAGGCCCTGCTGCCATCTACACACTGAGAGTTTCAGCCTTTTAATAGTTCTCTTTTTTGGAGTCAGTCAGAATTAGGAACGATCTGGAATATCTCATATTGCCTGCAGACTAGACAAAACGCTGTTATGCAGACCAGCAAATAAAGCTTTACACTAATCAAATGCTCTGCTGAATAAAATATGAGCATGCTATTTTGCATAATAAATAGCAAGCCAAAATATAAATTGAACAGTAGTACTAATAAATAAATAAGATCATCTAAAGCTGGTTTTCAGAAACAAAAATTTCTGACTTCATCAGTTATGTACATGCGTGCGTGCTCATGTACGAATTTGTGCACCCATGTGTATTTGTGTAAAGGCAGGGGTGAAATGGCGGCAATATCTGATTTTTTTACTTTTTATACCTTTTTTTGTCACTCTTTGGATCGTTGAGAGTTATACTGGAGAAATAAGACTTTGGCAGTATTTTTACTTTCCTGATATCTTGCTGCAAATGAAACAAGGTGGGGTGCTGCGCTTTTTTTTTTTCCCCAGTCAGGAGAAAGTCTCTACCATAACGTGAGGGAGCTGGGAAGCTGTTCCTGTCAGTAGCAGCAGGTGCTTTTAACGCAGAAAGGAGTAAAGAAACCCTTCTTTTATCGCCTTACAAAGCCAAAACCTTGCATTCGGTTTCTACTTTCCCAAACCAAAACAGATCCTCTGTGCGTTGGCATAAAAGCAAGTTAAACTGTACCATTGATGGCCGCCCCGCCGTCCGCACGTCGGTGAGTGAAGAGACACCGCAGGACGGTGGGTGGCTGCCCGGAGCGTTGGGGCCTGTGCTCCCTGGTGGGGCACGTGTCTGTGTGTTTTGGGGAAGTTTTCTACCCGTCGAGGAAGACCAGAAAAGGGGAAATATTTTATTTTTCATAAGTGCAGATTTTTCAATGAAATGAGAGACTTTCAAGGAAAAAACAAGCCTATTGCCCTAGTGAAGGCATGTATTAACAAATAAAGCAATTTGGCAAGACATTTTTGACCAGTTCGGGCATAAGTTTTATGTCTAAATCTCCTTTATTTCCCACCTAAATGCAGACTGTACAGAGATGTTTAAGCAGCCCAGTGTTAAACTGGACTTTACATTCTGACTATAGATCTATGGAACAGAAGGAATTTGTCGTACCCCTGCCATAAATCATGACCATAACTGAAACAAACACACATAAAGTTTCTTCCCTTTTTTTTAGGGGGGTGGGAAGTCATGTGTCACCTGTCACCACTGGCTACCACCAAAGCAATAACAAAAATCTGAAGATGTCAGCAGATTTTCAGTTACCTCATTTCCTCCTCTCTTTTTTTTTTTTTTTGGGGGGGTGTTTTGTTTGTTTGTTTCCAATCACGGGAGAGCATCTGGTTATTGTTTTGGAACAAATATCAGGAAACTGCGTTGCCTCTTCTTTTTGTTTTCAGTTTCTACTCTGGGGTTACAATGAAATAGTGCAACTGGAGCCTGGGGTGCAGGGGTTTGTAGGGTAGCCCGCAGCTCGTCCTCATGCCCAGACTGAAGCTCTTAACAGAACAGTGTCCAAGTCTCCAAGGATGGAGAGTGCCGAGCAAGTAAGCAGGGAACTTGTCTCAGGGGTTCTGAGTTTCTTATCTAAAATGATGGTTACTGATAACCACAAGACATGTAAATCCATAACAGAAGGATTACCTTTTATCCCTTTTTTTTTTCTTTCCCATAAAGCCAGCGATGTCCAAGACCATTTACTGTTATTTCTCAATGAATGGTCTTTTCCTAAACCTACAGCTAATGATTTAAATTTTCCCCTTTGACCATAGTCACCACCTTCCCCTTTTCATCAGGATGCTCATTCTTTCCACATCTCCCTTTAGGGGGGGAAAAAAAAGCCCCCTGAGACTTCTTACTTTTTCTCCCACTACCTCCTAATGCAACAAGTTTAATCTTCAGGACTGTTCTCCCAATTTATCTCAATTAATGCTCATCTGCTATTCAGGGGAACACCCTCGCCCATCCTGCTGTCAGTGTCTTGGGTATCTATAGATAATTTTGCACCCAAATCCTCCAAGTGTCTGACTTTTTCTGCTTAGAATCAATGATTCACAGCACTAAATATCTCGATTTTATATATATATATCTATATATTCAGCTAAGCTACATTGGATGCAGAGTAGCCCAGTGACTACTTTGCTATTTAATACTTGTTTTTTTGGTAAGACATTTTGAGAAGCCAAACTTGAGGTTTATATACCACAAAGTGATGCTTTGGTGTTTAAAGCCTCCCTGAACTTCTCCCTGAACCTATTCCTTTATCTGTAAATTAACGTGAACATTTGCCATAGTGACAAATACAGCAACACTAATGAAAATGAGTAACTCGTGCCTGTAACAACCATTTTCTAAAGTTGAGGTTTCTTTTCGATAAACTGTTAATCCTAAATGGGCACACTTATAAAAGTTATTACCTATTTGTGGGTAACTTTTTAATAGAAAGCAAGGTCCATATTTGTCATATAATTTATTCTCAATCAATAACTCAAGTGTTTCTTTTTGTCTCTTTGCCCACCAGATATGCTAGAAAAGAATAAGAAATAAATCCTATTAAACGAAAGGACTCATATTCACATTCCTGCTGTCTACTGAATACGTTTTCCCTGAAAACTTCTTGGCTTGCCTATTGGTGTTGGATAACGCCACATTTTATTAAAGATCTGTGAAGTGTTTCCTAAGATGTTACATAGAGTATTTTTTTAGACAGTAAGTTTTACAAAATCTTCTTGGCTTTGCTTAGGTGATAACAGGAAAGAAGAATAATGAGATAAAACCTCTTCTTTTAGGTTTTTTTTTAATTAAGGAACAAATTATTTTGTAGTTTCTCAAGTTATTCTCGTGGAATCTAATGACAAGGTGCCAACTTTCACACTTTAAACAGGTTAATTAATCAGGTAGTAATGAAATTGGGTGATACCTGCATGTTGGTGTGCCACAGCTCCTATTATTGTACTTAAATGTCTATAAACCTGAAAGGATATTTTCAGCTTCAGCTCTTCTCAGCACTGCATAAATAAATGCTTGCTAGCTAATAGGCAAACTATTTTTAAAGTTACACTTTTGTTGTCGTTATAAAGTAGATGTTGATACTTCTGCTCTTTTAAGACCATAAAGGGTCACCAAGAAAACTGGAAGACCTCACTACTGAAGTGTTTGTTTTTCTTTGTGTCCACTGGCCATATGTGTTAAATATTTTAAAGCTGTTTTTTTTTTTCCCCTGGAAAAAAAAAAGACTTAAAAAAAAAAAAAATAATTGCACTTTCATGATCTTCTAGGACAAAATTAATGTAGGAATCCAAGCAAGCAGGAAGAATCAAGGCTAACAAAGTAGCATGTGTGCACAAGGAGGGAAAGAAAACAGAAAGAAAAAAAAAAACCACAACAAAAATTACGTTTCAGGCTTCCCAAGAGCAAGTATAAATAGCTGTGTGAAATACCTAACTTAAGAAATATCTTAACAATTTTTTAAAGAACCCTATAGAAGTGTCCTTAGCTAGAAGAGTGGCTTATAGCCAGTTGTGTGAAAGAAATGGTTGAGTTTAATTTTGTATTTGAAGTTTGAAGACACAGGTGGTTAAATTATTTATGACAAAAATTATTCCACAAATCTTGTACTCTTTCTTCCTTGTGATTTGCTCACACAACTATTCTGCTGTCTAAGAATGTGTTTGTTACTTCTAAATATTTACTGGATAGTTTACACAAAGTGTTGGACTTATTCGTGCACTGATCATTTCTGCCATTCATTGTTTATAATACACAATGTGTCATCAAAATCACAGGGGTATTGTACCCATTCTTTTATTGGATATTTGGCTGTTTTTAAAATAGAGAATAAGAAGGATGGAAACTGAATAAAGAATAACAAATAAAGTCCCTCCTCATATGAATTTTTGAACAAATAAACATTTGGTCCAAACTTGAAAGGTCTTGCAAATATTTAGATGAATAAACCAGTCAGGGCTCATCTGAACACTTGCAGAGAGCAAATAACATGACCTCACAGAAAACAGCAAAGCAAATTTCCAAGACACATTTGCAGAAGTAATCTTCAACAAGTATTTCGGGTTGTTTGACCACATATGTCCCGGTGTTTACTCACAGAGAGCTGGCTACCAAGCTTGAAGGCACCTTCCTAGCAAATGAGCTTAAATGTGGACTAAATTCATGGTATATATGCTATTTATTTTTTTAATAAATCTCTTGTTTTTAAAACCAGCCTTTTATTTTTCAGGTTAATTCTTGAGCAGTTTTCTGTAAGCCTAATAGAAGATTTCAGCAAAATTCTGTTGACTGATGGGAAACTGCTATGGAAAACGTCAGTAATTTACTTGCTCTGTTGCACTCTTCTAGTAACTTTTTGCTCCGTGGTTTTTGTTTGTTTGTTTGGGGGAGGATTGCTTGTCTACTTGCTTTTAACTGGTGGAATCATCAGTTGGGAACAGTTTTCTTTCCTGGGATAGAACGTAATATAGCTGGAGGTAGCAGGAAGTCAGCGAGTAATTGATAAATGCAGTGAGTAGATGGCAGCTTATCCAACCAAAAGGAAATTTAAGTTCTCAGGACTAGGTGGTCTGAAAAGATTAAACTCCATTCTGCTGGGGTATGCTGAATAACGATTCAACAACCAGTGCACCTCAGCCCTGCGTCTCCCACTCTTTTTATTTTACACATTACAATTACCAGCCATGATCTTCATTCATGACTTATTGTGGGCGACAGGCCATAATCCTCATTCATGACCAGCTATAACAAAACAAAACAAAACAAACCCCAAAGCCCAACCCACCACACAAAACAAAAGCCCTTCATGCTACTTAGAGAGAACATGACATTATGCAGAGTCTCCCTCGTTCGAAGAGCAGGACGGAGATGTAACAAATGCCACAGCAGAGATGCTTTCAAAGCATCTGTTTAAAAAAGATGCAGCTTCCCTAAGTTGTTGTGGGGAAGAGAAAAAACAGGGTGGAATTGCAAACATGTATATCATTACTGCAACTGCATTCCATTTATTTTCCTTTGCAAAATAAATTGCATAAATGGGGTTTGTATTGTTAGCTATTCTTCATCCAGAGATTGGGATAATTAGGTTTCAAATACAGTGATGTTTTAAAACACATTTAATTTAGTAAAATTGGTAAGGAAGCTACCGCAATTAAAAATAAAGGACAAAAGTTTCTTTTGCCTTGCTGGGTAATTTGGGGTGAATTTAGACTATGGCATTAGAAGTACAAAAGGTAACTAAAAATGCCATTAAATGAAATGTTCCAAGTCCAAGCAATTTCCTTCTTAACAGAAAGTAAAATGCAAACAGAGATTACTAAAACCCTGCTGTGTTTAATTTAAGTGTATGTAAGCCTTTTACTCACAGTTATTTTGTCTGGAGATAATCATGTAGATCCTCAGTGGTCAGAGCTGTGAAGCGTGTGTTGTCAAAAGTTGCTCACTCTTTGATTCCCCCTCGCTTCTGTCAGCCATGGTTCACATCATGCAAGCTCAGCTCATTCATCTTCTGACAGGGTGGGATTCTCCCATTTCTGTCTCCATCAATTTGTTCCTGTCGCCTCTGGATTGCTTGCAGAAATACCGAAAAAGTGCGCGAGTTGTCTGTAAATTATTATTATTTATACGGCTAACAGCAACGTGCTGTAGGCATGGAGCATATTATCTCTTCCAGCGCAGCAGCAACAGGCAGGGGTAGGTTTTTAAACTAAAGGGAATATTCGGCATCTACTGTGGAATCATCACAGGAATGAAAGAGTTGGAGATGCAATAGACGCAGAACCATATAGCGGCAAAGGCAGTGATATGGAGAGGTTTGATATGTGCATGCAAGAAGCAATTACAGGGAGCAAGAAACGAGGGGCCAGCGCCTACAATACAGCCCTCTCGAGGGCAAGGAAGTCAACGGGGAGTTTTGCCTGCAAAAAGGGGTGCTGCGTGGGAAATCTCTTTTGTTACACAGAGATCTTGTGTTGATGCTTTATATCGGTACCTTATATCTGGTCTAAAAGTGCTCCAAGAGAAGTGAGGGGTTTCTTGTTACCCAGTGCTGGAAATGTCTTGATTTGTAATGAGGTGTTCAGATTCAGGCACTGTTTAGATGGTCGCTGTGGCTTCCTTAGGGAGCAGAAATTGCATTTAATGCGATGCAGTGGAAGCAGAGTGGATGCAAAGCGGTTTACGTTTGCCAGCCGTAGAGTGGTGGATAATTACAGCTGCCACCAGCTGGGGACGAGCCAAAAGTTGTGATGCATTGAAGGCTGATGTGCTCCTCCACTGGCAAAGGCAAAATTGCAGCACCCCAGAGGTCACGACTGAGACAAAGCAAAACGAAACTGGGAGGTTTAACCGCAGTCTGACTGTCAGCACGGGCGCCCTGCCGTCAGCTTGTCCATCCTGAGACCTTAGGTGGTTCCTCAGACCCATCAGCTGCTTTTGGCTTGCCCTGTCACGCTTAATGTTGCCCTTCATTTTCAGTACACTCCACTGCTGTAGCTGCATATGGGCTTTACAGCTAGGCACGAAATGTGACATATTTTTAGGAGCTCAGCTCCTGTGGAGCTGGAATGGACAGACAGCAAGTGATGGTCAAGCAAGTCCTTCTCAAACATACATTTGCATCTCGTATTCCTTCACTCACATGAAGCACGTTGCACCCTCTTGTACAGATCATCAAGCAAGCGAAGCACAAGTCACTTGGCTGCGTTCGAGTGACATTTTACAGCAGCAGATGAAGTGTACCTTCAGAGCACCTTCCTGTGTGTGTTTATTTCCACTCACGTCTGTACCATGCTGGTGGTTTTGCAAATGGAAAAGGAGAAAAAGCTTAGTGTCTCGTTAAGTCAGCCTTTGTGGAGAGATGGAGATGTGGCGCAGGGAGGGAATATGCCTTATCCCCCGCTATAGTTAAACTAGTTGTAAGCTACACTTGTTGTAAGACAAGCCAGGGTGGTATCAGCATATAACGTGCAATGGAACGAGCACGGTTATTTCTGTAGGCTGTGTGATGGTTATGCTGTCCATTACAGCTTCCTAGGGAGAGGAGAGGGGTCTCTTGGGAGTCCATTCGGGAGCTTTCACGCCTGCTGTCACAGGGGCAGTCCGTACTCCTGGGGGACGTGGACCTCCAAGGGAGGTGTGAGATCAGCATCTCTTCTGGTGCCTCTGACTTAGGTCTTGAGTCACACGAAGATTTAGTCACCAGCCTCACCTCCCGGTGCCACAGGGTGCAGGCTGAGCATGTGGAGAATGTCAGTTAGGGGGAAGCATCAGCTTCCCACTGTCCTGGGTGCTTTCCAAAGGCAACTCCTTCCGCTGAGGCCGGACGTCTTTCCTGAGCAAGACTTTTAAAGAATATGCTTCTTTCTGTGTGATTCAAGGCCAGGTTGGATGGGGCTTGGAGCAACCTGGTCTGGTGGAAGGTGACCCTGCCCATGGCAGGGGGTTGGGACTGGGTGATCTTTAAGGTCCCTTCCAACCCAAACCAAACCATTCTGTGATTCTATGGGTTTTTTTTTTTCTTTTTTTTTTTCTTTTTTTTTTTTTTTTTTTTTTTTTCAGTAGGGGGGGTGGGTATTTGTTTTATTTTGTTTTGGTTTTCTGTTGAACACAATGACGCTCCCTTTTTGCTTATAGGCTACTTCTGCGAACTTAAGTTCAATTCATGCCCACAAAAAGTATCACATCTCTTACCCTCCAGAAAAAAAAAGGTGTTTCCATCCATCACCTGGGCAGGAAGACACAAAGAAGACCGTGATATTAAATAAGACCTTTATCTCTTAATTTATTTTTTGTAGTCCTTGGCACAGTGAGTGAAGCAGCTCTGAGACGTCTAGTTCTTTTAATATGAGAGTAACCAGAGAGGGAATGATGGCAATTACCCCTCTGAGGGGAAGAAGCTCTGCTGGGAGGTGCCAAGAGCCCTGATCTGACTCTGCTCTTTAATGTGCTCTAGGAAATTGCATATGAATTAGCTGGCTGCAAAGCACAGTCTGGCTCTCCATTTCACCTGGCCTGACTTTTGCAGCTCAGTGCCGTGACGCTACCCCTAGCTGGGAGACGTGACTGACAAAAAGAAAGAAAGGGCTGGGGGAAAAAGAAAGGGAATTTGTATACAAATAGAAAATAATGATGAAGTCTGTATTAGAATAATTGGATATCAAGCAATCCTAATTGAGTGCACTAATGGTTTTTCTGCTGCAAGTGTTGTGTTGGGTTTTTTTTGCCTTGTCTTTGAACGGCTCGGTATAGCTTAGCTGCATTAGGTCTTCCACAAAATTCTTGGTTTGGACAGGAGATTTTTCTCAGTTAGTCGTTTGTCCTGTAGTAATCCATCTGACAGCAAAATTGAACAGAAACACCACGTCTACAACACACCATCTCCCTGGCACGAGGAGACACACTGAACATATGCAATAACTGTTTGTTAACTAAGGAGGTATCAGAATTCAATGCAAAATCTGTCGGGGAACTCTTAACGTCTTAATATCAGCGACGTCCTGTAGAAAGATGATTTTATCAGCGGTAAAAAATCCCATTGATCTAGCTGCCGTGAGCCAGTGCTGGTTTGGGTATTTTTGTGCAGGGGGAAGGACAGGCAAGTAAAATAGTTTCATTCTTTTGTGAAACATTATCGTTGTGGTTATGAACAGAAAGGATTTCTGTGCCTGTGCTGGTATATTGTCATGATAATTTTGCAGGGAAGAGTTGCAGTGTGTGTCAATGACAGCAAATGCATTTCTGGCCAATTAAGAAGAAATTATAAATGCTAGAAAAGTATATAGACTATTATGAGTCCTTTGCCAATCTTTTAATATATAATAGACTGCTGCTTGGGGAGGTATGATTTGATACGGTACAACCTCTGTGCTCTTGTTTTTGTGTGTGCATAACGGTCATCTAAGTCCTGTCTCTAGATTTTCATGATGTATTTTATTTTTGTAGAGATTTGACAGGAAAGCTAGTGTCTGAGTTCAACGATCTGCTAGAGAATGCAAGCCACTTGTGTGTTTCAGGAAGACTTTGGATTGCTATCAAGATATGTTCTGACCATAAACTACTAGGTTACCAAAAAACTAAACTTGGAGGAGAGTTAAAGCTTAAGGTTAGGAAATGATCACAAGTACCAGTGACTACCTTTAATCATAGCCTACTTAGCCAAGAAGAATTTCCTTGGTGTAATGTCTTTTCTTCTGTACTGAATTATAGAAGATTATAGGCTTTTTTTACTTCAGAAAAGTCTTGTTGTTATTTCCCAACATAAAATATTATTATCTACCTGATAAGTATTGCCTGCATGAAAATGCAAACGCTGTATTGGAACAATATTGTTTTTCATTAGATCGCATATCATTAGACACGTTAGGCTTATTTGTGTTGACCTAAAAAAAACCCCAACCAAGCCTGTTTATAGTTCTGAAAATGAGGTTTTATGAAATGATATGAATTATGGTTATGTGCAGACACTTGGAATAAAACTGTTTCTGAGGAACTAAAGAAAAAGTTACAATATTCAAAGCTTATAAAAAGCTCCAGTTTGGAATTAAAACAATCCTTTCCCTGCCTCTTGCCCTCCCCCTTGGTCTCCTCTTGGCTCTGGGAAAATCCTTACGATGATAGAAATCAGAATGATGAGCGGTTGGTCTTGCCAGGGAAGTCTAGCAGATGCAGTGTGAAGAACTTGCTCCTCTTTAATTAAAGTGGGGATTAGAATCAGTTTCTGGATGCTTCAGAAACCACCTTTTCTCTCTATCAGAAACAGATCTCTCCCCCTTCATCATACTCTGAGACACCTAGGTCTCAGGATAGCTGGGCTTTCTAATAGTCTTAGAATTAGATCAGTTTATACTCAATTCTGCTTCTTTCCAGATATTCCTTGTCAAAATATTCTTTGTCAGTCTTTAGATACCTCGTTGCTCAAATTGCCATTTTCTGAATCGGAGAATTGCTTGGATCACTGTTGAATAGCTAGTTAAATTGCTCATTATGAACAATTTTCTGGTAAATGTTTTTTATATTTGGGAACCAATCCTGATTGCTGTGAATGCCCTAGCTATTTTTAGATGCTTTACAAACATTAGCTGTAGGTGTTCACATGTTATTCGTTTTGACTATTTCCTATTCATCCTTGATCCTTGATGTATGCTATCGGTCTCCCAAGACATATGATATTTCCCCCTCTCTTCTTGATTAGATCATTGAAGCTTTTTTAAAAAGGGGAGTAATTAATAGTGCCTAGTGAATAATCAGATGAAAAGGCAATTAATGAATAATGCACACCCTGCACAAATTTTCAGACATTGATCATCTGTTAATTTTGTGCAATCTTTCGAATTCACATATATTTTCATTCATAAACTCGTTGCCACATATGTATGCAGGGCTTGAATGCTCCTGGCCAATGAATGACAGCAAAGGAAGATCAGCATATTTCTTCATTTAAAAAAAAAAACCAACCCAAACACAGAGCTGTTTCGTTGTCCCAGCTCTTCTCACGAGGCTTTGGTGAATCAGTTCTTTTTTTCTCATCATCACCTAAAAGCACGGACTAGAGCAGCATGTTTTACGATGTGTTATGCAGCCACTGGATATCTCTGTGTGCTGTACCCAAGTTCCAGGAACTTTGTGGTTACTGGTAAACCTGGGAAACAGCGCTGGGATGGAAGCTGCCTGGGAACCTCTGACTGTGTCTTTAGTTGATAGTTGTCTCCTTTAATAGACAAGTGTTTCTGATGGACTGTGAGTCTCTGCTTCGTGACACATGGAAGCTTTGAAGTTTTGGTTGTTTTTTTCTTTGTTTTTAATTTCCTCTGATATGCAGCAAGACAGAGAACTGGAAAGGCTCAAAATCTGTATTTTAAAAATGGTGCCATACAAAAATTTTTCATAATTAGTCTTGCGGGATTGGAAGGGTTTAACTTGGCTTGCTTGGTTCCACCAGGTCTCTCCTAGCTCCTCTCCTCTTAAAAAATGCGGGGCAACTCTGCAGTCAGGTTGAAACGTGCCTTCTCGTCCACATTTGGCAGAAACACCGCTGAATTTAGAGGCATCATCACCGAGGCGACGAGGCAGGCCAGAGGTATTTGACTTCAACAAGCCTGGTCCAGCTCTGGGCTGTGTAGCATAGCATCCAGTCTGCACCAAGACCAGGGGGCAAACCCTGTCTGAGCTCAACCCCAGAGCTTCTCTGGGCTAGGAAGTCAGCTAAGCATTTGAGGACTAAAGTTTAGGCTTAGGAATCTAAGTCCATGTTGTCGAACTCAGACTTTTGGGTACTTCAGATACTTGGGCAAGTCCAAGCTGTGTGGTGCGGTTGACACACTGGAGGGAAAGGAGGCCATCCAGAGGGACCTGGACAGGCTGGAGAGATGGGACTGTGCAAACCTCATGAAGTTCAACAAGGCCGAGTGCAAGGTCCTGCACCCAGGTCGGGGCAATCCCAAGCACAGTTACAGGCTGAGTGATGAGTGGATTGAGAGCAGTCCTGGGGAGAAGGACCTGGGGGTGTTGGTTGACAAGAAGCTCAATGTGACCCAGCGGTGTGTGCTCACAGCCCAGAAAGCCAACCGTATCCGGGGCTGCATCCAGAGCAGTGTGGCCAGCATTGTGGGAGGTGATTCTGCCCCTCTGCTCTGCTCTGGTGAGACCCCACCTGCAGTGTTCTGTTCAGCTCAGGGGCCCCCAGCACAAGAAACACACGGAGATGCTTGAGCGGGTCCAGAGGAGGCCACGAAGATGCTCAGGGGCTGGAGCAGCTCCCCTGTGAGGACAGGCTGAGAGAGTTGGGGTTGTTCAGCCTGGAGAAGAGAAGGCTCTGGGGACACCTTATTGTGGCCTTCCAGTACCTAGAGTGGGGCTGTAGGAAAGATAGAGAGGGACTTCTACAAGTGTGTGTAGCGATAGGACAAGGGGTAAGGGCTTCAAACTGAATGAGGGAAGGTTTGGATTAGATGTCAGGAATCAACTGGCACAGGCTGCCCAGAGAAGCTGTGGCTGCCCCCTCCCTGGCAGGGCTCAAGGCCAGGCTGGATGGGGCTGGGAGCAACCTGGTCTGGTGGGAGGTGTCCCTGCCCAGGGCAGGGGGTTGGAACTGGATGGTCGTTAAGGTCCCTTCCAGCCCAAAAGATTCTATGATCGTATGATTTAATGGACCTGACACTGTGCATCTTGTTTGGGATGGAAGATGCTATTAAGGTGTAAATTAGATCTGTTCTTGCTGGATTTAGCTGTTGTAATGTTTTTATGTTATCCTGTGCTGTCTTCCAAAGGGAAACTCTTACATGGATTTTCTTTCTTCTCATAGCTTAGTAAACCCTCCGTGCCTCAAACAAGTGAGGTATCCATGGGGAAGAATGTGTAACAGGCAGAGAGACATCTTTTTCTTCCCTGTTTCTTTGAGATTCCCATATTTTTTGGTGGTTTTGCCGAATATGGTACCAAAAAAAGCTTTTCCATTTTGCTCAGATGAGTTCTAAGACTTTGGAGCAAAGTTGTATATAGCCCTCCACTCTTCAATGATTTTATGAAAAATACATTGCAAAACTTTAAAATCCAAATCAAATATGTTTTGGCACTTTATTAGTTGTGATTAATTCACATATCTTTGAACTTATAGTGAGTTATGAACAGACTATAGTTTTTTTATTTATCATGCTCATCTAAATGAACAATATTTTTTATTAAGACAATAAAAATATAATGAACAAGTAGATTAAGTTTGTCAATTTTAAATGAAAATAAAATTAATTTTAGCATTACAAATGCTTTTCACTCATTTACTTCCACTAGCCTGGTAGTTGCATGTGTATTTATATAAGTGTATGCACATATAGAGATATAAAAATTATAAACACGGAGATACATGTACTTTTTTTTTTTGCTATTTCAGTTGTAATTCATAACTACTGAGCTACAGTTTATTATAAGGTTACTCAAGACAAACTGTTCCATTTCCTCTATTATCCAAACAGAATGGTTTATGGTCAGCCTGGTCAGGATCAAATTCAAATGGCCTCAGAGTTCAAAGGAATGGTGATGACTCCAGCAACCCATTTTTGTAATCTGTAAATTCCATTTCTACAAAAATAAATTGGCTAGAGTTTGTAATGGGTATGGCAAGATTTTGCAAGGTCAAGAGAAAAGACAGTGTTATGTGTTTTGACTCTGTCTCAGGACAGACAGCACATATTTTTAAATAGGTTTGTGTTACACTGTTTCAAAAGTTCTAAGTTTTGGGTTTTTTTTTCCCTTCTTATTGTTTAGTGTGTGAATCTATGTGTGAGCACGTAGCTGTGCCACTGGAGCAAGGGTGTAAAAGCCCTGATCTAAATCCCAGCAGAGTAATCTGGGGTCTTTCCGTTGGGCTTGTGTAGGGAGGCTCACACGCAGGGAGGAGAAAGAGCTGTGTGGAGGCTCGTTACGGTTCGATTGTTGTGTGAAGACAAACGCCTTCAGGAGCTGTGCCTGGGCAATTCACCCATGGGCTGCTCCAGCCCAGGGAACCAGCATGGTGGGGCTGATTGCCTGAAGGGCATTTCTGAGCTGTTATTGTAGAGGCAACCTAGTCTGTATTGTTGTGTGTGTGTGCAAGTACACTGGTAAAAGCTGCTTTTATAGCTACCAACCCTTTATTCACAGACCTATCCCACCTGTCTTACGGATTTTCTCTTCCCTCCTTTGAGCTCATCCCTCCCAACCCGTGCCCATGTACGCACACATTTTTTGTGTAGTAGAAAATCAAAGAACATTTCATTCCTACTTGTGTAAACAAAGCTATAAGTTGTTCTTTCTTCTTCTCTGACTTGTCTCAGACTTAGAACGGTGAGTCTTTCAGACACTAGTACCACAGAAAGCCATGGAGTGAAAGCACCCTTCACTTTATCCTGAAAAGATAAAATCAGGATGCTGTAGAGAGAAGACTTCTCTCAAAGGATCTTCTCAAAGAGATTCTTTACAGCCCAGAAGAAAGTTCCTTGTTGAACAAAATCCTTTCTGAGGCTGGAATGACTCTTGCAGCCATCCTCGTGAACATGGAAGAGAGGTCTCTTTGCATTGCTTTAGACCAGAAGGATTCACAACATAATATTTAATATGCATTTATATCAGCCTGGAGGCTAAAAGATTGAGCCTTATGTCAGGACCTGACTCTTTCAGGCACTGTGCAAATATAGATCTGAAAATATTAGGTGTAGGACAAAGGACTGAAGCTGGGCAGGAACAGAGAGGTAAAGAGTTAGAAACTGGATATGGTAATCTACTGCCCATTGTGATAAAACTAAGTTCAAAAGGTGCAATTCTTGTTCTTTTTTCTTCTTCTTCTATCTTTCTTTTTGTGTTTTGTTTTGTTTTAGCTAAGCATGTTTGGAGGAGAAGTCCTACCTTTTGACAATAATGTAGGGATTAGAGTCAAGATGCAGTGTCAAGGGCGGGACATCAGATCCCCACTCCCACACCTAAGCATCCCATCAATGATCCTCCCCTTCCCACCCAAGGGACTTGAACTGTGCCGTTCGAGGGGCAGAGCAAACAGAGCTCATCATCTGTGCTCCACATATGCAGGGCAGTTTCTGGGAGGAGCAACTCATCCCCGAGAGCACTGAAGCAGTGGTCAGAGAGAGGTCAGACCCCACAAAAATGCAGTTTTCCAAGGCATAATCCTGTCAAAAAAACTGTTGGATTGCGAACGCCTGGATGTTAGGTGCTGGGTTAATGGGGAAGGAGCAATGAGGATCAGCATCTTGAATGTAGCCTCCCAAAACTTGCTCTTGTCGCACTTCAGGCACCTCTGTTCCTCTGCGTTTCTGGCTTATAGGAGCATCCCTTTGAGCTTGTCGTGTTGATTGATGGTTGCTGTTGTAACCTATCAGATTGTACTGGGTGTGTTGGTAGAAAATATTATTCTGAAAGCAAATTAAATATCTTCTTACGCTGGTACTTATTCAGAGATGTTTTAAAAGTTGCACGATTAAGTCACCCGTGATATACAGTGATCTTGGACATATTTAGCAGATGCTGCTTTATGAACTTGCCACCCTTGCATCGCATAGTTTATAAACCTGCAAAGTTAAAGAAACCTTGCAGTGCTAATATTGTTAGAAATAATTCAAATGGAATTCCATAAAATGTTTGTCTGACTGGTTTCAGACTCGTTTAGAAATTACATAAGTAGATGAAAGAAGAAAAAGATGTCAACCTCTTGAAAAACTGCCTTGGAGCTAAGAAACATTAGGATGCCGTTGAAAGATATTTTTGGAATTTCTAGGACCCTAACTGCTAGTATCCTACTGTAACTAGTAGTTCTGTTTAGCTGGGTAATTATTTGTTTGTTTTTTTAAAAAAGAAACAAAACAAAACCAACAACAAAAAAACCCCACAGCCTTCAGCCCAAGATGTTGTGCATTCCACTAGCAAGTTTTATGCATGGGGTTTCTCAGGCTCAAAATTTCTTGAGACGGGCTAGATACTACCAAGATTCGAATGTTATAAGCAAGACACCAGCGTGTATGGTAGTGCCTGTTGAATCTAATGTGAGCTGAGCTAATGGAAGTTGACTTATCTCAATTTTTTCATCCTAACACCTAATGACTACATAAGTAATCTGCCCAAGATAAAAAAAGTGTGAAATATGCCTTCTAATTTATAATGCAGATTTTTGCATAACAGGATCAAAACTGTTATCCTGTTGTGAATGTAACATCAGAGTAAAATAACAAGCATTTTACCAGTTAACATGCAAGCTAATGTGACAAAAGCATTTTTACATTCATTTACAGAGTGCCTATCACCCTAAAAAACTCTTGGGAGATAAATGAAACAAAACAAAACAAAATAAATCTTGAATCATTTCCATAACAAATATTAAACAACTGTGGCATGCATAAGGAGGTTTAGAAAGAAGAAGAAAAGGGGAAGGTATAAAGGAAGAAAGATGGTGGGGAAAAAAAAAAACCCAAACTGTAAGATTCGACAAAGACTGTCGTGTCAAGAAAACAATGGTGAAAAATTACTCATTCCTCAGGAGAACAATTGTAATGAGAATGGGAAACTGGTACTGAACCAATTCTCTTCTCAATCTTCAGATCTTAATCATGTGATCCTCTTAGGATGCCAGAATCTAGTTTTCCTAAAGGCCTGTATAAGCATGTTCAGTGGAAAATCTATCTACCAGCAGGTGTCTTTTAACTTTAGTTTGTCTTCCACATCAAATAAAGATTAGAAGAATGGCATGAATTAGTTGATAACTATTAAGAAAGCAGGTGAAAAGCAGGAGGATTTTGTCACAGTAAGGATTCTAGCTTATCCACAGGCTGCAGCATTTAATTAGGGAGTTGGCCCAATCCTTCTGTTGAGGAACAGAACTCATTCAAGGCTTGTCTTAATAAAAAATGACCAAAGATTAAATTGTATATGTAGAACTTTGAATTTGGGATGCAACATTAAGTCATAATGAGCCTAATGAATTAATTGCATGAAGGTCTGCAATGAGTAACTAAAAATATAACCGATGAGTTACAAAGCAAATAGTTTTGCTGGGAGCATCAGGTCATTTTGATTATTTCAGGAGAAGGAGTATGGCCCTGCACAGATAATTCTGGGGTATTTTTCCTTAATGAGCCAAATAGGTGACAGGGTTTTTGTCTATATAACCAGCAGAAGGAAGAAGGAAAACCATGTTATTTTCCTTTTTCTGCAGACCTTACAAGTATTCTTCTCTATTTCCCCATTATGCTGACAAGTTGGGTACATTCATTGAGAAAGTGAATCAATAAGGTGGATTTAAACACAATATTTGTTTTGGCTAATAACACGGAAAGCAACTATATTCCATGTAAAACTTGTAATGATTGTTATACCAGAAAACAGGCCTCGGAATATAAACAATATATATTAAAAAGAGATGGCAGGACATAAATATATAACTGAAACCATTACTGCCAAGTGTAACAGCGGGATATAGCAGCTTAGTGTACAAATTGTTTCAAACTATAGAAGCGTAATGGTAAGCCTCTTCTATTTTAAGAAGGAGAATATTTTCATTGGGTACTGGATATCTTTGGGTACTTGGATTTTAGAGGACTGAAGAATTTCAAAACGAGAATAAAATCCATATGTCATCATGTCACTAGAAAATAAAAGATGTAAATAACCATGTTTGAAGAGCTGTAGTAGTAAACCTGTGATCATTACGGGTCAGTTGCAGAAGTAGGTGAACGTGAAGGTTTTTTCCACCCACCGCACTGGCCCTAGTCTAGCAAAAAATTGGTCAGCAAATGCGGCACACTGACGAATTTCCAAGAAAACTTGATGGCAGCTAGCATAGGCAAAATACGTGCCACAGCAAGTAATAGCACAATTAAACTTTTCCTTAAAAACTCACGTATGATAAAGACATTTCTGCTCCAACTGCTAATTCGCGTGAATGTCCTTTATCCTCTGGGGTGTTCCTTCTGCTGGAGAGTGGTTGGTGCCAGGTAGCATCGTGGGTGGGGGTGGGTCTCCTCTTGAATGTGATCAATGAACTCAATTACGACCCCATTCCAGAGACTTTCAGCCTTAGTTTACAGTGATACATAGTTGCCGCCATCCCTGACACTTCACCCAAAAATCTCTTCAATAAATAAGAGGATACCAGAGAGCTCTGACTTTGTTTCTTCTTTTTTTTTTTTTTTTTTTTTTTTCCCCTTTTTTTTCCCTTTTTTTTTAACAGCTCTTCTGGGTCCCCAGTTGATTTTCTTCGCAAGGTTAGTTGCTAATACATTCCTAGCACCCATGCATTATTAATGCTCACCGCTCTCCAAGGTGGCAGTGACAAATAGGGAGCAAAATTCACTGACTAGTGGGGAATGTACTTTTTAGTCATGCTTGAATTTTTCAATCCATTCTGCTTGTTGAGGATTTTTCAGTGGAGGTACTGTAGCAAAATATGATTTTTTTTTCCTCTCTCTTTTTTTTTTTTTTTTTTTTTCTAAACCTAAGAAGCACTCTAGTAACCAGTGGAAAGCTTATGAGTCAGGGTTTTTCCCAGGAGGCTTTGAGGGGGAGTAGTGCAAAAAGTACCTTTGATGTTTCCAGTAGCATGGAAGTCATTGTTTTTCCTCCCATGTAGTAAGTGGCAGTTTTGACTGCAAATCGACTATGCACGCAGTCAAGTAAATTATAATATTTTAACTAGGCTGTGCATGCCAGCTGTAGCATTCCCAGAAATAATACCAAGTGTGTATCATGAGAAACATTGATTTTTAATGTGCAGATTTGTTTCTTCAGATATAAAACTCTATTCATTTTGCAATATAAAGAAGCAATCTGTGAAATACATTCTTAGACCGTTATCGGTTACTATAAATCCCACTAGTAGTACTAGCACACTTGTTTAATTCAGAATTACTTCATTTAAAGTATGATTTTGTGCATGCGGTGGAGGTGCTGAAGATTTGGCAAATGCCTCTTTAACATAACAAATAGCTGACTGTAAATATTAGGCTAATTCTTCCTAACGTTTAATAGAGGGATAACTCACTGGGCAGAATAATGAATTCTTTGCTAATGGCTGTACATACGGGATTAGCACCTTCATGCAGCCATCCAGAAATGCACAAAAAATTATGCATGTGTCTATTTTGGTGATTCTTGGTATTTGTCCAGCTCTGAACCATACGCGTGGTCTCAATCAGGCAGCTTTGGAGCAAGGTTTGTTTTCAGGCTCTGAAAGGCCCAGGTACGCAGAGTCAAGAAGTCACCCTAGGCTAGAGCCACGGAAGACACAACGTAGTGCAGAGTCCACAGCTCAAATTCTCAGTCCCTCCCCAGCAAACCATGTCTCTTTTTAAGTCAGAAAAACTTACAGGTGCCCCAAGCTGTGAGCCCCTTCCCCAAACTCACAAACGTGTCAGATGGGAGGTCGCAGAAGTAGCTGCTGCCTTCGTGGGTCTTACCACCCCCTGCTCCCAGATGGTTATGAGAGGACAGGATTGGGATACAAGAGCAACTCAGTAAAATCTGACACGTTCTGCAGTATGATGGTGGTTTTTTGGACAGATGTGGCATCCTTAAGATTAGAATTTTTTTTCTCCTCTGTGATAAATGGAGTATAAGGGTGCAATGGTGCAATCTTACCTGTGCCTTCTCTTTCCTCCTTACCTACAGACTGGCTTTCCTGTCTTCTCTGCTAGCCTAAAACTGGTAGTTTAATAAAGAGCAGCAGACTGGGAATGGCAAACATATCCAGGTTCCTCACTGAGAGTCTAGCACTTGAGGCTACCTTGGGTTTGAGATTGTTATCTGAGCCGCTGCACCTACATTGGGGTCTACGACCACGAGTTTGTGCAACAGAAAAAGCTGTTATGGTGTAAGTGGGAGCTGAAATTGTGTCACCTTGGAGGATACACAGCAAACTGGAGACCAGTAATTCTGAAATCAGAGCAGGTGAGGGGTTATAATTTTTAACACTGGTTGTCAAAGATAAAAGTAAGTTCGGGATATGGAAAAAAATGGCATTCTGCTCTTCTTGCTCATCAACCTAAACACAAGCACATCTTTATGCTTTACAGAAAAGCTTTTCCCAAAAGGGGATTTTCTTTCCAGGTCCTCAGAAGAAGTCTCCCACATTTCTCAGGCTGTGCTTCACAAAGCTGTGTTTCTCCTGTGTTTCTCACTCTCCCAGTTTCCACCTTGCCTGTCATCCCCACTCAACCACCCTTTCCACCCCGTGACATCCTGCCGGTACAGCAGTGACATTGTGGGGAACCACAGCATGTGGGTGAGACTGTGAGGATGCATCAGGTGACATCAAAGTACAGGGAGGAGAAGAGTGACCACGAAGGAAGTACTCAGTTTTCGTATGATCTTTAGAGTGATAGGAAATTCCTGTACCTACCCAAAGAGCAATGTGGCTTTAAGGTTTTCCCCTCAAGCTGGTGACTTTTCTTTTTTTCCTTTTGAAATACTTCCATGTATTCAGTGCAAAGCCACTTGCACATTGAAGTTCAATTTTGGGACAATGACTGTGCATCCTTTCCAATAGTGATCCATAAGAAACAATTAAGAACTGTAAAAGCAAAAGAATCGTCAGTACTTCGTCGAATTACGTGTCACTGGAGTTGATAAAGGAAACAATATAAGACAAGGAGATGGGAGGAAAATGCAAAGTAAGAGTAGAAAGTGAAGATGACAGAGAACAAGTGTGTGGAAACGAGGGGTGATAGCTCAGGGAACATTATATTAAAGAGGGATGGAAGTGTCAGAAAGGAACCAGAGAGCAGCAGATTGGCTTAAAAAAAAAAAAAAAAGTGTGTTCAGGAGATGTTGATGGAATCCATCCAACATCTGAACGACTCAATGAATAGCAGACTGTTGAAACTAGATGAGACGCTAACTAATTTAGTTCAGGCTGTCAATAATTTAAATCAGAATGTTGCTGTATTCAATGCTAATATGAAGACCCTGATTTCAGAAGCTTAAGGTTTTAAGAAGCTGAAACGAATCTGTGCCATCGTTTTCCAGTTGTTATTGCTCAGAAATTGTTGAAAGAAATGTTATCAATTCAATATTATCGCTGTGTATAACTTTTAATATTTAAAGATGTTGCATTTTTAAGCTATAGCTTATATTATCTGCTTCGGAGGGTGCTGTGTATGGTGGGAAAGGGCACGGTTTCTTTAATACCACAATAGTCCAGCATTACACGTACAGTTGCTATAACTCCTCAATTCTATAGACTGCTAGTATGAGGGGGAAAAAAAAAATTCAAAGTCCTGTCTTTGGCAAAGCCCTTAGCTGCTCCCTTCCAATCTGCAGTGTCAGAAAACTCAAATACTTAACGAATCCTCTCATGTCTGTTGGCTTCATTTAGCAAACGTCTGTTCAGTTATCATAGATTAAAGGAAAATATTTATTTTTTTAAAACATTTTACTCATTTTGGAGATATAGCAAATACGAGTTAAAGAGAAATTCAAAGAGGGATTTTTTTTTTTTTTTTTAAATTGTAATTTATGTTACAGGGGCATGAAGTAATGTAACAGAATCAGAAAACAGTTTGTGGATGAGAGAATTTAGGAGGGGGAAAAACATTTCCCCCAGGATAATAGTCTACCAATAAAGAACAAAAACTACATGGAAAACTTATTTAGGCTCTGAGCTGTAGGAGTAACAAGCATAGAAAAATCTGTGTCCAGCAGTGAGCAGAAATTGGAGCATTACCATGCTAGTTCAGCACAAATCACAGTGGAACTTTAAGGTATTGCTCTTCATAATGCATGAATTTTCTCGATAATTCTTCCAAGGCACAAATCTGTTGCATTCCCTTTTGCTGTCCATCTAAGCTGGATTAAGAAGATGTCAGAAGACGTTGCAGAGATCTGGCCTTAAAAATTCAGACAGCAAAATGCCGAAAGTAGAAAGCACCAAGGGAAAACACAAACAAGGTGCCAAGACACGGGTGCATTAGAGAACTCGGTATGTTGTGCTCTTCAGGCCATAACACATAGCTCGACCATCCGTTCTCCAGATCCACTGGGCTATGACAGAAGGGGTAGATCCCTAAGCAGTGGGGCCCCGTGGGAATTTCTGGTCTGATGGAGTCAGCTGGGGTTTTACTTATCCTGCAGGGCAGCGTTTCACCGTCAGGTTAGCTCCCAGTGGAATGTCACATTTCCCAGGGTAAAGCAGGGATGGGAAAATGCAGCAGGCTTTTCTTATTCCTATACAGCTGCATGGATGTGCGTGGAGCTTCTTAAAAGATCCAGAGAGCCAAAACAGTTAAACAAGACACAGTGGAAGCTGGAAAACAAGGGTTATGTGGAAACAAAAATCTGGAAGGCCAGAAAAGAAACCGTTTCTGTTTGTTTGCCTGTTTGCAGAGGTGTGAGCTGCTGCTTTTGTCTTCCCTCCGACGTATTCAGTCTCGACTTCAAAATAGTGTTTTATCTCCCCGGTACTTCCTTGCATTCAGCTAATGTGCTTGTTTTTCCATGTGTTTTCTACATACCTGTGGGATCTCCTAGTACCTACATCGCTAAGTGTGTGCTGACATTTTCCCAAGGTGTTTTACACACACACACTGGGTGGAGACAAAGCGTCCTTTGGAGCCGCAGAACTATACAACTCATTCTTCAGGAGCCACGCCGTGGACAGGAAAAAAATACTCCTTGGAAAAACGCATCAGGCATTCAGTACTTCCACTTCTTCGTGCGTCTGCTGCGCGTACCCCTGGGACCTGCTGTTACCATCCATATGCCAGGGCTAAGGACTCTCTGCCTGGTGCTTGATGCTAAAGGGGTTCCTCACGTTTTGTGCCACTCGCAGTTCATTTGTGAGATCCAGGGTGCAAGGTTTTAGGGTTTTTTTGTTTTGTCCTTTGGGTGTGTAAAAGCCTGATGTGTATTTTCTCTCGGTAAATAAGTAAGTAATGAGCTGAAACTCTTTATAGCTGTGTCGGCAGACATGTCTAGGTTCAGCCTATGAGTCAAGATCTCTGACAAAACCTCGCTAAGAAATGTGGGTTGTGATGACAGGATGAGGAAAACCCCGAACCCAAACCACTCGTTGGCTGAGTCACGGGCGCAGGAACACAAGAGCCCCTTTCCTATAAGACCTTTATTTATACAAGAGGTGAGAGTTTAGAGACACCAGAGTCACCCAGAAGACAAAACAAACAGACGGAGGACGGGCTGCTGAGAGCGCGTCGCAGAGGCAGTAAAGTAGCAATGGTCAGCGGTAAATACATCCTCTCACTTTCTAGGTAGTTTGTTTGCTCTTTGTTTTTCCTTCTGCTGGCTATAATAAAGTTTTGCTGCTCTGGCCTAATCTCTTTTATGAAGAGCAATTTATCTTGCTCCCTCTGTCTTCATCACATCAGGGGACAGGTGAAGTAGCTGAATCTCCAAAGGCAGCAGCGATGCGCACCACGTATCATAGGGCATGACCTGTTCCGAGCTCTGAATTTCTCATTTTTACCAGCACATACGTAGCTGTAGCCTTATTTTTCAAAGGCACTTTACTGTACACGTGCAATTATTTAAACAATTTATACTTAATTCAATTTTACACTGAAAAATCTCTTGAAATCCTTTGTGTCCGTACATCAAAACAGTCTACTAAAGGAAAATCTATAAAATCAGTGTGAAATGTTGTGGCTTCCAGTAGAAGATAATGCTGTATCGTCCAGAATTCCTGTAGTGATTTGAAAGACTGTCGTAAAAAAAATTCAAATACTGTTCTATTGAAGATCAGATTAAAAAAAAAAAAAAAAAAAAAGGTAGGGATTAATAATGGGATGGGTGAGACATAGAACAGATTTTTGCCAGGACGAGTTTAGCAGTTGAAGATTATCAAATAACCTTTTTCTTAAAAAAAAAAAAAAGTGTTAGTTTTTCTTACAAAATGCTACACAGGTTTATTGAAAATTACTACCTCTTGGTGTTGATTATTGCAAACTGGTTTTGGACTTTAGATCAGTCTATATTTAGGCAAGTTCTATTAAGGAGAGATTGTATTGCTGATAGTTTAAGAAGTATATGGTCAGACATCCCTTTCAAAGCTGAATTATCTGTGTAACAGGCAGCATTGGCTATCTCCTGCCCCATCTTAACATTTTGTATTGAAGGTATGTTAAACAGTTTTGAAAGAAAAGTTGTCACAAAATTTGAAGTATCCAACATTAAACTCTAACAGCTTGTCTATTGCTTCTACTAGAGGAGAAAGAACCAAGTTACTGTAGGCTGCTTCAGACTGCAGGTAGTGCAAACTGGTGTGGCTGTATTGTGTGTATGAGCTGAATCGTCGTGAATCCACATTAAATTTCCATCTATGTCTCGCAAAAGTTAGTGAAGACCAAAGACATGCTAATACAGGCCAGAAATCTGGCATGCCAAGTTCCATTCAGGAGATATTTTTTTCAGATGTGGAATACACCCCTGTGAACCAGGGTTTATAGCAGAAATGCTATAAATATTGGTGATACTGTTCTAATTTATTTGTGTTGAATGTTTTTTTCATCTCTTTCCCTTTTAATGATCTAAGTCTTTTTGCATCTGGCAATATGTTTCCTCACTGTTTACCTTTCCTGCCAAAACAGTATCATCCATCTATGACTATGCTTTTCTTGGTTTCTTGCTCTCCGTCTTTAATATTTGGAGCCAATTTTCCATTTATTCTAGGATTCCTGTACCTCCAGTGTTGCCATTAACTTCTAAAGTGGAACCCTGTCAAAAATGCTTTCAAGATGCAATTTTTTTATTATGAAATATGTAGTTACGTTCTGGCATATTTTTATCATAAACACCGAAATATCCTACATTTACTTTTAGTTGGCATTTGCCGTAAAAAATATAAGCCTCCTCTCTTAGATGCTGAATGAGTGGTTTGTGCTGCCTCTGCCGAGTAACACCATCAGGCATTTCTGCCACTTACGGGGTGCTCAGGACCTCTTTGTGCTCACTTTACCCACCACAAGCACACTGGAAAACATCGATAATCCAAAGGAACGCGTTAGGAATTTGGATCTCATGTGTGTGCATGTGTGTATATATATAAAGCTAAACTGATGATCATGTAATTCAGTGACATATACATTTTTGGAAGATAACCTCTACCATCACGCTTTGCAGTAGCAGTATTACTCTTAAATCTGTGATCAGATGAACATGCTCCTGTTGCAGGTGAAGAGAGGGTGGATCTGTGGTTGCCTGGGTTTTTAAAAGCTGGAGGCTAAAGGCAGGGAATAGGTTTTGGCTGAACGTATTATGATACAGCACCAGCATTTCTCCTTACGAGTCTTTAGGGTCTGGGGAAGAAGCAGTAGGGTTTTGGGGACACCTTTTGTAAAGGGGTTTGAGGCAACTGGAAACATCTTCCTGCCGAGGAGGGGACTGAGGGGAAGACAAGAGTCTTCCTTTCTCTTCCTTCTGTTTCCCATGGCCTGCTTCTCTGGGACTCGCTCCTCTTGTCCTCAGCTCCGGACTCAAAACATACCTTCCCTTTGGTGTACCTTGCCTCTGGGCCTCAAAGAGACATCTTGTACACACACCCCCTTGGTTGGTTTTTCTGCCTCTCTGTTTGGATGGAGTGAGGGGTGGGGAACACGGGGTGGACAGCCCAAGTTGAAGACCTGCAAGACCACATCCAAAGGCTGGCTTTGTAACTGCGCTGTCAAGAAGTGCACAGGTCTTCTCCGGCACAGCAGGGGCAACTGGCCATGCCCAGCTTCTGGTGTGCTCAGAAATTGTTCATTTTCATTCAAGTTTAATAAACATCAATGTTCTGAAATAAAAGCATAAATTACAAGTAGTTAACAGGGTGGGTAACCTACCTGAATAAGTCTCTTTGGTTTTGAGACTCTAGGAACAAAACTGAGTTCAGGCATTTTAAATTGGCCTTTTTTCTGCTTTTAGTTTGCATGAATCATGTCTTTTTCCCCTGTTATTCTCAAGTATTGGCCACTTCTAGTTGGACACAAGTCTCATAGACAAGCCCTTAATTTAACAGCTCATTCACGCTACTTCATTTAAATAAAGATTATAAAGGAAACTGTAATCCTACTGATTTGCAAATTGAACTGTTTTGTAGATGTTATTTAAACAGTGCCACTACGACTGTCTTTCATGAGAAACATGGTACAGTGAGAGAGATCAAAGATTCATAAGGAAGCTCTTTTTTTGAAAGCTGATGCTCCTGGCTTCTTTAACTAATTGAAAAATTTTCTTTACAAGAACAGACCTTCAAGCGCTCTGGCTGCTGCCACGAGCCTTATCATTACAGAGTTGTTACTTCCTCCTTTAAGGGACTGAGCTGGAGATTAATGGAAGACTGTGCTGGCACTTTAGGATGAACTTTGTCTGTTTTCAGTGCACTGTACAAATACTGAACCACAGGTGATTATCAATGGCCTCAGATCGAAAATAAATGAATGCCTACCCATTTTTTCAGCTCAGAGGCAGTGCTTCATAATTTCATGGGATGTCACAGTACTGAACTGCTGTTTCTCCTAACTGAGGATGAATTTAATGATCATGAAAGGGAAGCAGAGTAGTACTGGCTTGATTTTTGAGGCGAAACCTCAAAATGGGGGAGTTGCATCTGGGGCTGGCAGGTCTGCCAAGGGACCAAGGTAAGAGATATTCTAGTTCTGGCTTGGGCACAATTTGCCCATTAGAAAGATGTTCAATAGAGCTCTGCTGTCTCGTAGAGCTGCAACCGTGGTGCTGGAGTGCTGTGAATGAAAGGCAGTATTCCTCTAGCTCTGCCACTGAACGCTTCACCATAGGACAGTAAATAAGTTGAGTTTCTTTAAGCACGTAGCTTAATTTTTTTTTCCTGAATTAGAAGTCGCACTTCAGCCTTGATGCTCCACGAGAGACGTGTGTAGTTGAGCCAAGTCTATCAGTCATCAAGCGTGTCTAGTGATTTTCTAAAATGAGAAAAGGGGCAGTAAGTGACTGCCTTTTTAAACAGAAAACCTGTTTATACGTGGCCTATGTATTTTAAGGGTACAATGGGATATTTATAAAAGAATGGATTTATAGACAAGGTTATAACCATGGAAGCCTTTTGGCTGCAGCTGGCAGAACGCAGCCTACGAATATTAACAATTATCTATACTTCTGTAGGTTAAGCTTAACTATAGCAACCCATCAGTATTTAGGGACCACGTGCTGCCATCTGAAGTCAGAAAGAGTCCACAGACATAAGTGAAAGGCTGATTTGGGGTTAAGTTATGACCAGCTATCACGATCACTTAGGCTTGATCATACAATAGCTACGCGTTGGAGTGCTGTCTCTCTGTTCTGCAAAGAACTGAGCATCAGCTTAGGTGCTAAAACCTGGCTGTTACGTTTGATAGCTTGTAAATAGTCAAAACCTTTGCACTTGGGGTGCTCCAGGATTTACCCTCTAAGGTGTTACATTCTCAGAACTTACTGAGAATTAAAAAGAGAAGGATTCTGAGGATAAAATGGTAGCTTGCTGTTGTTATTAATTTTAACCTTAAATTGTCTATATCTGAACTGGAATTGAAAGTCAAAGCTGCTTTGGAAAAAGCTGCACACAGTACAGCTGTCCCAGGCTGTATTTTTCTGAATTCAGCTCTGCATCAGCGACGCACTTCAAACCTTTTGAAGTAGAACTGTGCCGGGTTGCTCTGTACGGCTCTGTGTCAGCTGATTGATGACCCTTTCCCCCCACTTTTTTTTTTTTTTTTTTTTTTTTGAGGGGCGTGTGGTGTGGTGGTGGGATTTAAGCAAAATTACCTTCCTGCTCTACCATCAGGTGAACATTCTTTGAATTCCAGGCAAGAGTGAGCTCCATCGTTAGGCAGGCTCTAACTCTGTTCCTGCCAGTGGGGAGGCAGGTGTGAGAAAACCCACTTAGAGCCCTCCATGGTTTGCTTAGTTGCACTAGAGGGCTTGATTAAGAAAGCCCAGTGTTTACTTGAATTTGTGTGTTATGCAATAGCTTAAGCAGTTTTCTCTGTAGTGACACTTTTTTTCCTGGGAACAAAAGTGCAACGTTAATAGCTGTGTTCAACAGAAAACTTGTAAGCAGGCCTTCCTGGCAAGAAAAAGCCACACAGATTACATTACACTGTGTGCCAGCGAGGAAGGTACATTTAGAAATAAGTTTGTATTCCCTGAGTGAGACTTCTATCTCTTTATATCACCTCCTACATAAAGCTACCCAGGCCAAACTCCCCTGCAGAGGCAATCCTGGGCACCTCGCTATGCACATGGTGAGGCAAAGCAGCCGGGAAGGCCAGAACATCTTTTTAATTCAAGATATCCTTATTCTGGGCTAGTTAACAAAGTAACTCAGGAGCATGGCGTAGTAAATGAAAACAGACGTTTGAGTCAGGCAGAGTAGCTGGGATATTTTTCTCCCCCCTGTGCCATGACCGTAATTTTCCAATCCAATTAAAAATTGGAAACTTAAGCAAGGAATCGTAATTGCAGCAAAGCAGGAAAAAAATAACAGGCAAATTCCTGTCCTTCCTCCTTCAGGGAGCGCAGGGACGTGGGGATGATAGAGCTGGACCTAGATTCTGCTGCAGCACCGGATCCCCTTGGGGTCCAGACCCCCTGGGGCTCAGCCTGACTGGACCCAGTTCAGTGGCTCCTCTGAGCTGTTTAACCTCTCGGCACCGAAAGCTGTAGGAGGGGACTAGTGTGAGGCTAAATTCGTTCTGCTCAGGAAGTGCTTAAAGATGCTCGTTAGAAAGGTGCGATCATACGCACAGACAGCCGGGGCCTGGGCTGAGCAGATGTCTTTCCCCAGTTGCCAGAATACCAGTCTGTATGGCAGTGAATCCAACCCCACCTTCTTCCTGGATTTATTAACTGACTAATTAACAATACAACACTTACCTTGACTCAGTCATTCCTCCCAAGCTTGTTTCCCTTTCCACAACTTTATGTGCTGTGCCCGGTGCTGATAAGATCGCCGCGTTAAACAAGTAGAAATAATACTGCTGCTGGGAATCCGTTGACGGCCTGAGAGATCAAGGGAACTCTTTCCTGGCTCTTGTGATTAATGCTCAAGGGTTCCTGACTGAAGGCTCTGGCGGTGCTGGTCCCTGAGGGTGGAGGCAGAGCTTGACCATTTCCTCTGCCTCTCTGCCACCATGCCGTGGCTATTTCCCTTAGCAGCATCCACAAGCCTGGATTCGCACTCAACCTTTTATTTCTTAACAAGGGCAGGGAAGAAGGGTGAAGGAAGTCAGGTGCATTGGTCTGTGATGTTCCTTCCCAAAGACAATGTCTTTTTTGGTCAATTAAAGCCAGTTTTTGTGTGTCCAATGCTAATCCATATCCCTTCCTTCACCTCGAAGAGGTACCACTGCTCATGCGACTGTGTAATCACAGCATTCCCTGTTAGTTACCTACGTGTGCCAAGACAGAAAATCTCCATAAGATTCTTATTTGCTTCCTAAGTTTTTTGCCAGCAGAGGTTTGTTTTTCAGATAAATGGTTGCTATACAGCTCATTCTCACAAATTACAACTCCTGACTTCCTAGTTGGCTGAAAATGGGTGGAGGATCCTAACTAAACTGATAATAAGATGCCAGTGGGTGGATGCGGAGGCAACATCTGTATGTCTGATCTCATGTGCTGATCTCGTGTACTGGCAGGGACACGCATGACACTTTGTTATTCCAGAAGTATCTCAAGGACATAAAATTCCAACACTTGGAACCTGGTCTGGAGTGTCTGCGTTGTAAAAGTGCTCTCTCCTGCAGCTACGCCGGGGCTTTCTGGCATTAACAGGACAGGAAAAAATTCCCTTACTTTTTCTTCAATTAACTTAATATGCAGCATGGGTGTGTGTAAAGCATGAGAAAGATGTAAACACGTATGTATGCATGCGGACGGTGTATATAGATGTGAATATATGTTCCATATTTTACTGGAGCTGGATGGTTGTAGACCATTACCTGAAAGTGAGACAAACAAGAGTTTCCTTTATGTGGATGAAAGACTATTCCACCTGGAACAAAAGCACTGCCAAAAAGGAAAACACGCTATTGGCCGTATGAGTTAGATGGCTCCCATCCATGAGTATGGTTCAATTGCTTTGCACTATTCCAGCACCTGGAAAAGCAGCTTGCCAGTCTTCCTCGAGCCTCCTCCTGCCTAAAGGGAAGAAAAAACCCTTCAAGTGCTGCATGGGCAGTAAACAGCATGGATTTCTAAACTGGAAATCTTGATAAATCTCCTTGTATTTATGTGAAGTGCAGAGTGACAATGCAGTAGCGATCATACATTTGTATTTCAGTAACGCTTTTTGTGCCTCGTCGCTCAATATTTACTTCAAAAATCACTTTGGTTGAAAGCTAGGAGACTGACTGTGCACACCAGAGTAACAGTCCAGGGGAGTGTGTGAACGGGAATGGTAATAGTAAAGTTAACACAGGAGCTGAGGTAGATCTGATGGTCCTTAAGGTTTTAATTATCTGGACATTGCTGCAGTGACGTTTTCCAAAATACGAAATCCGAGTACAAAATGAATTGGTGAAATGAGGAAGACAATCTAAAGAAATATCTTTTGCTTCTGACATCCTTTAAAACCCTCACTGCCTTCTTTCCCCTTCGGCTTCCCTAACCAGTCTTCTGCACTTTGTAATTTGGAAAACAATGATGTCATTGGAAGCATTAACAGCAATAGTCACAGTGCTGCAGTTCATGCAAGCTGTGTTATGCTCTTTGTACATGTAGAGGCTTTAACCAGGAATTTCCACATTTTTTTCTCCTTTTTTTTTAAAAAAAATTATTACTATTTTTCCATGTTGTAGAGGGAGGGCTTCACAGAGGCTGTCAGAAATGAAGCCTTGCCAAGGTCCCCTTCACCCCACCGCCACCCTGGAGATCTGAGATAACAAGTGGTGGGTGGAAAGGAGCTGGGAAATGGGCCTCCAGGGGGAAAAGCTGGGAGCATTCCTGCTCCTCACTGGGGAAAAAGGATTTTTCCAAGCTGCCCAGAGGAGAGGTGACCGTGCTCGTGGCACGAGCAGCTGGGAGGGATGTTTCTGGCCTTCCAACATGGGAATCAGAAAGCTGCCTTGACCTGAGCCCCCTGGTATCTTCCAGTGTGAGAGGGAAGAAGTTATTAATAGGAAAATACTGAGCTCTCTGCAAATACTTTGCTCCTCTGAGGTGCCAGTGACAGATACTATGTGGGATTTTGTGCGTGAGATGGTGGTTTTGTGATGGGAAAAAAAACTGGAGAGTTATTTAAATATAGGTCATGCTGTGAAGAAAGTATGAGAAGCCTGAGCTGAATCAGTTTTCCAAAGCCTTCCTATCCACCAGCTTCGTTTTTTGTGACAAATGCTCCCAGCCCAGGTTGGAAGGGGCACCTAAATGGGCAACTCCTTTGTAACTGTTGGGATCTTCCACCTTGCACTCCTCTACAGCGCTAATCACATGCTGGCAGCTGGGGTCTGCTGGTGCCAAGGGTTAAATGGGCAGAGAATCTGACCCCATCATTACTAAATAGGTAATTATGTTTGAAAATATACTTGCCCTTAATACCCCAAGAGCCTGAAAGTCTTTGTTCTTAATTCACTGGGAATTTAACTCAAATAAAGAACCCAATGCCAACACAGAGAGATTTTGGGGTGGGGCAAGCTATTTAGGTTTTTTTTAGCACTCTTCAGTGCTAACATTCTCTTCCCATCGGCTGAATCACAGATGTTTTTTCTGCAGCAACCTTGTTTACCTCTGTTCCTTATTCCTTCCTTATTTCTTTCAAATGTCAACAAAATTATAACCATTATATAGTCATAATAAACTGCGATCCTATGCACCAAATCAAAGAATAAAGTCTGGCTCTGTACACAAAGTAAAGGTCTAAGACCACATCGTGCTTTAGTTGCACAATCTAGGTTCTCACAAAATGCTTTAATATCCTTTTTGTTTTTTCTCATGTCGCCTTTTTCTTTCCTTTTTTCCACTTTTTTCTTTTTTTTTTTTTTCCCCTTTCGTATAATTAACATGGAAGTGACTGTTTTGTTTGAATAGTGTTTGGCTTTTAGAAGAAAAAATGGATACACTAGCCTGCTGTGACAGAAAAGAGTTGAATTGATATTTAAACGAGGACAATTTCTGCAGATCTTTTTGAGTATTAGATGAGATGCAGTTTAATTTTCATTGCTCTAAATTAGTCCTGTAGGAGGAGGCCCTCCTTTAAAGGCAAGGCTGATAATGAAACTCAGGGACTGATTCTGGTATTAACGTACACTAATTCTGTCTCATAGAGCTACCTCGGCTAAGGAGCTGCCCCCTGGTTTTTGAAAGACTCTCGTTTGGTTCTTTAAGCCGTAATAGAAAAAGCAGAAAACCTCATAAGCCAGGAGTGAGTCCAAAGAAATTATATAAATCATTAAGAGGGGAATGAATTGTTTCCTGTGATCTGCAGACAGCCAAGAGGCTGTTCCTGCCGGCGCTGTACTGGGGCTCTGCCGTCTCGGTGACGTCCCCACGCTTGACAGGTACCTGCTGTCCATGCAGAAGAAGCGTGGGGGAGTCAAGGCGAAGCAGGGGGAAACCCAGAAAGGAGGAGACACAGATATCTGGTATTTATTCTGCTTTGAAGGAAAATTATCCTCCTTATTAAATTGTGGTGAGCTTTTATTCCATCTGTGCTCGAACGCAAGGTGGTCTCTGCTGCTTGTAATGGCTGGTCTCTCCTGTCTGAGGCAGGGAGTGGGTGTCCAAACCTGTTTCGTGGTGAATTATATTCCCTGAAAGGCACCAGGAAGGATTTGGATCTGGAAGTGGCCCATGTTTGCAGCTGTACTATCGTGATGTGCATGTATAGGTTCCTGCCGCCTTAAGAATTCGCACATTTTATCGCAGCGAACCAGCTTTTCCATTCCAGGTGGTAGATAATAACTAACTCCTACATCAAATAGTACAGGGAAATATTGAGTAGAAACGTCAAAAGAGTATCAGTTAAATCACAGAATCAAAGTTTTTAGATGTCAACAAACAAGCAGAAAGTCTACATTATGTAGTGGTCAGAAAAAAATTGCTGTAAGGAATGTATCAGTTCCTCTTGAGCTGTCCATCTACATCAGATCAATAGCCCTTCCAAGCATGGGACATTCAAGCTTTCAGCTTGAGAAATTGAAGTTCTCAGAATAAGTCAGGGTTGTAACACAAGTCCATCATTGTGTGTCACAGAAATGAAATGAGTTGTCTCCTGTTCGATTGATGACTGACATAAAGCTGGGAGGAAGAAAGGGGAAAATAAACGAGACATGGGGTTTTTTTTTTTGAAAAGTTGTTACGAACACTTCTGTCAAAAAGTTTACACTAAGGGATCTGCTTCCATTTTCGTGTACGTGCCTAGTTCCCATTACTGATAACAGGAGTTAGATGGCGAGGGGTGGGAGGAGGGATGTGCTGGGCACTGCGGTACTGCTGCTACTCAGAGACAGCACATGATACAAGGAAAAATGTAGATCAAGCACTTCTTACACGAAAAAGATGGCCAGGGAATATATAACTAGTAACTTAAGATACTTTTAATTTAGCACTTGATAATGACAAAAGAGTAAAGAGGCAGATTTTTTGCCCGTTGAAACACATAGACTTGAGTATAGCAGGAACAAGCCCTCTAGTGAAGACAGTTGCGTGTTCAAGCTGTTAGTACAGGATCTAAGCTGCAAGTTTGGGAAGTGAATGAACATTTAGAGTCCTAAATAGGAGCCAGGTATAAAATTGGGCTGGAGATGTAAGTTCAAGCTTCTGTCTGCCTTAAAACAGGGAGGTTGCAGTTGACAGATCCAGGGCTGGTCCTACAGATGTTCCACTGACATGCAAAACAGCAACGCTATAGCTCCTCCTGTCAGCTCTGTTCAGTGAAACAATGCACATGAAGAATGGTCTGCAAATTTTTTTAGTTTTGTCAGTTAAAAAGGCCCCTACAGTGCCTACAAACAGGCTAACAAAATCAATGCCTGATGCAGTTACTAGCTGAGCAGCTTGTTGATGCTAAAGGAAATAAGTTTGTTATCCAAAGCACAAGTGCTCCTCTATTATCCGGGCTTTCAAAGTGATTGAGCCTGAAATGTATTCTACTAGTGTATATAGATACCGCTGCTACCTTGGAGACTAGGCAGTTTCAATACATTAAATATAGAAAGTACAGTTTCCATTGCCTAGAGTGATAAAAATGGAGACAGAAACAACAGTTGTGCTTAGGTACACGCAGGGAAATACTGAAACTCTGTTTCTAAACTTCTCAAAAAGTGGTGATTTCTTGTTTTCATTGTTTTTTATGGAAAGTGTGGGTTTGGGTTCTTGCAGAGTAGTAAGAGCAACCTGCTTGCTGGAGCAGGACACTGAAAGGGAAGGGCTGTGTTGCTCAGATTCTGTGTACTGGAGCCTTCAGGGATGTTGTCTGACTTTGAGCCTCATTAGACTGGTTTGTAGGGTGGGTCTTAGCAGTCGCACATGATAAGGTGAGCTGTAGCAGACCTGTCTGCGAAGCTTTGTAATGCACCTGACTCAAAACAGTGAGGTTTTAACCAGATGGGGTATAAAGTTCATATCAGCAGATATGTGTGCAATAGCTGTCCTCATGAGGGACGCACAAAAAGGGTACAGATTTGCTTGCATGGAGAAGGCATGTTTGCAAAGTGTGAAGTGCACCTGGAAATGATAACGTTCAAAATAAATTTAAAAAAAAATCAAGGTAATATTACAAGACTGTAAAAAATGTGAAGTTCACTAACATCAATTTGGTCAGAGATTTGATGGATCACATACACCAAAGCATGATTACCTAGAAGTGAAATAATGACTTTACACGTGTCTTTAAGAAGTGTATTGTCTATGATACTCCTGTCAGAGAGGGTGAAGTAGATGTTGTTTACTACACTCACTTAATTAAATAAAATCAAAATAGAATTGTATGAAATAGTCATATGAAAAGCTGCTGGACTTTTCAGTCTTTCTTGTAAAAAAGAAGCATAAGTACTTTGAACCACGTAAATATGAATTTTTCTGAAAACAGCTTCTTGAAATAAATCCCCGTTTCGCATTGAATAAGTTGTTCACCATATGAGTCATGAATATTTTTTCACATTATTTTTCACAAATGTATTTGAATGACAGTTTAGGTTTACGATATTTCAAATGAAGAAATCAAAAGGATTGGTTATAGCTGTAGTCATACATTATGCTTTTATTTTTCCAGTTGTTGTTCCTCTTGCTGCTCCTCCTCCTCTTCCAGAATCAAAATGATGAACCGTAGGTCGGCAAAGAATTTTACTGATATCAAATCTGTGGTTTTACTGGTATCATTTGAAAGAAACCCACCTATAACGGGCTATACAAACTTCTCAGGAAGAGCAGGCAGTCCTGCACCTTGGGAAAAACGACCTTTCTAGATCCTTTCAATCTCATTTTATCTGTGATTCTACTTTAACTTTCAAAACATATTGCCTGTTCCTGCAGAATTTCTTTCATTGCATGCATGCATTTTTAGAATATAATTTTAAAAAGGACTTTTTCACTGAGCGAAAGTGCACTGTAGATATCCTATCAGCTGTCATTGGAAAGACATTTTTTATTCGTTTGCTTGGTTTTTCCCCATGTGAAGTTATGCTAGAAATAATGCCCTCTGGGGCATTACATAGAAAAAGATAAACAATTGGAAGGGCCTTCAATCTTGTCACTCCCTTGCTTAACTGAATGATAGCCCACTGTCAGGGAAAGCTCGATGCTCCCAGGACAATTAACTCCTCCTACCCAGGTCTAGCCTAAATAATACCTGGGAGAACCTCGCAGCTTTGCACTTGGATATAAGCAACAACAACATAAGACAAGTTTCTGTGTTGGGAACCTTGCACCTTTCACAGTCCTTACGCCAGCTCTGACACGGGATCCTCAAAGTCTTTTTATGCCCCGGCTGGTACCTTGCAGAGTTATTTCTGCCTGTGAAGTACGGGTACAAACACTACACGTTGTGCCCCCAGCACGCAACAGAGAATCAAACCATTATGTCTAAAGAGAAAGATGTATTCATGGTTTTCTCATGCTTGCCATGATCGGCTGCTTATTTCTGAGCTGTTCAGCTACAGATTTTCTGCATTCGACTTCAGACACCGCAGAAGAAGAACAGCTGGGAAATCAGTGAAGCAGCAGAGCAGAGTGGTTACAATAGGAAAAAAAAAAAACCTTATTGAAAGAAAACTGTCCAAGGCAGCCCCATGGTGCCCTTTCACACTGAGACACTGTCCCAGGGAGCCCCCTGGGAAATTGCAAGACATATTTTTCCCTGATAACAATGTAAAAAAGCACAAAAGTACACATGGCATCTCGCTGTGCCGCGTTGCTTTAGGAAAGCGATACGGTGAGACCGTGCGCTTTGCCGTGGCTTTAATAACGCTGTGCTCCTTTCGAGATGTAAAGAAATAAATAAAAATAAATAAGAGCCTAGGACAAAAAATGGCTAGTGTCTCATGGAGGACTTATTTGTTAACTGCTGATGAGATCCTGTGTACAGTCATGCTGCCCTGAGGAGTTTATAATACCAGAGCCTGAGCCTACAACATTTCCTAAGTACTGCTGTGAATAGCCTTGTGGGACTACAGTAATTGAGGTAACTGTGTTACTTCTGGACTAGATCATGCAACTCTTACATCAGGCATTAAGCACTTACCAGAGTAGCCCCATTCACTTTACTGATGGCTTTTAGGCTGGAAAAATGTATTGTAATCACAAAGTTACTTACCCTTGAAAACTCAGGATATTCAGTTACTCGGGACAGAATGGAAAAATGCAAGGAGGTTAGCATAGATAGCAAACAACAAATGAACTATATATAAAGCTAATCTCTCCTCTTCTGGTAATTTTTCTCCCACTTCCAGACAATCAAGTCTAGTTTTGCAAGCGACTGCCAAAAGACTGTGCTACTGTGTGTGCGAGTAGGTTTAGCTCCAATAAATAGTTATGGGTTCCAGCTAAATCCAACCCCCTATAATGTTACACTCCACGGTGGACATGCCTCCAAAACACCTCCTGTTTTGATAATAAAGTTGCACTGATGCCTGGACCCCTGAGGTTGACCAGGACTGCTCCATCCTGAGCAGGGGTCTATTTCTCATATTAAAAGTCAGCTTCTTGGCAGAGGAGTGCTGAGCGTGGAAATCCATTAGACTTGCCTATGTGCTGATGAAACCCTAGCCCCGTGTAATATGCTATCTTGTACACTCTGTTTTGAAAAAAAAAAACAACCAACCAACAATTCACAGCAATGGTGCCACCAATCTCGTAGCCTTGCACACTTGCTTAGTAAACAATCTCATTTCTAAGATTATTTTTTTTTTAAGCACTGAGAAGATATTCCGGGCAGAATTCACCTATAAATGTGTCTGTGTTTCCATTTAATCAAATTCCACAACTCTGTTCCAGATATACATCTGGGTAGTGCCTCAAGAAAGGTGTGCCACTGTACAGAGGAAAGGACGATCCCTATGTGCTTGCAGAGAGACCGCACAGAGGTACATCGAGCTCTTTAGCTTTGAGAAGAGGTCTGAGCTCAAGTCTTCTCCTTAGTGCCATCAGTGTTTTCTCAGTCTAGAATAACCTTTGGACAGAGAAGGCAAATATTTATAAATAGCTTCAAGATATTTTCACAAATGTGTTCATCGCGTGCCTCCTTTGGAAATAATTTATATTTTTGAGCTGTATTTCTTATTTGCCCTACAAGGTAATCACTTACTGAAGTCATAGTTCTTCACAGTCCTCTGTGTGTTTGAATCCCTGTATCTCTGTGGTGTGGTGTTGAAGAGACATCTTTGGGGTTTTTGTGGAGCCGTGTGTATTTATTCACGTTGATCTCCTGATATAATCAGGTGTTAAATGATTCGTTGCAGCTCTTAGACAATGGCACAATTATTGGTAATTGCGATTCCGTGTGCTTCCCCGAGTATTTTAGTGATTAAAAAGAATTATGCACACAATGGTCACATTTTTGCAGGACCCAAAAGATTATCATCTAGATCACTTGTAGGGTCAATGGAGAGAGAAGAGAGCTTTTACAAAGTAATTTATTTTATCATGCTTTTCAAGAATTTAGTAGTTTCCTTAAGAAACCCAAAAGCTGTTCTTGACAGACCGCTACGGTTTCATATCCAAGGTTCTGCTTGTTGTTTCTGGAGTTATCACTGTTGAGGACAGACTTGTTGATCTGGATGTCCTTTCACCTTTGCTGTTTGTACTGTCTTCATCCTGGAAGGTCTGCAGGACCTGAGTGGATCAAGCCCTGAGCAACCAGGTCAGACCCCCAGAGCTGACCCTGCTGGGGCAGGAGGTCTGACCAGAGACCTCCTGGGGCTCCTTCCCACCTGAATTACTCTGCAATCTTATGATTTGTCCACTTGCCTAAGTGTGAATTATTGCTCAGTTGAGCAGCTAAATGTTAATGCTTTACTTACGGGGCAGAATGCTAGTCAGCATCCCCAGTAACGTGCAGACTTGTGGACACTTAAATCTGGCAGGGCACTGCAAATTGTTCATGTGAGGATCAAGTATGGACTATCCTGGTGATACGTCTCTGGCTGCTGTGTTTAAGGGTTCTTTGTATGTATGGCAGCGTAAAATGCTTAATTCTTTTGTAGCAACCTCCTTTTCTGGAAGACCTATCGTCCTCCAGCAGATCAATTTGTCTAAAGGAATGTAATCTATATTTACTTTGCAGTAGGTACTGCAGCTCTCAACTCCGCTTTTAGCTGATTCAGCTCCTATTCAGCTTGCTTTGACCTCAGAAATATTCCCTGCTAACTGTCCTCCTGTTCACTCCAATTTGTACTGCCTAAATGCTTACTGCTGAGTGTCCCTCTGGCCATTTTGAAAGGTGTTTCATCACACTACAATAAACGTGAAATACTGATGCACTCAAAACAGCAAAAAAAGGAGAAAAAAAACCCCCATCTGTATATCGACATGGGACCAGACAGGGGCATTTATTACACTTTACTTTCATACCATTGTCTACCTTTGGCAAAGGAAGACTCTAAGGGTCCCTGGTGGGCCAAGCCAATCAATACTACACAGGAGTTAAATTAGACCTCAAGTCAAGCACACATCTACCTTGGCTGGGATACCTCCAACCTAAAGTCCCTGGAAAATTTACATTTTTCCACTAAGTTAACCAATAACAGAGTGAAATGAGTGAGAAAAAAGCAGCTGTCTAGCCTGCATCTTGCTTCATTATCAAATGGATGTTGTCCAAACAGCAGCTAAGGTGCCTTCTGAGAAAGACAAACAGGCTGATGTATAAGCAGCCCTGTAGCTATCAGGCACGTTAAGTAAAAATAATTTAAAAAAAAAGTTACTAGGTATGTAATACTGTTTTTGAAAGGTGTCTCCTATGCCTCTTGTTATTCTGAAGGTGGTTTTTTTCCCCCCTCTTCCTATTCTCGCAGTATCTAAACTGGCTTTATTATTTGCATATGCACACAGAGTTTTTATTAACATTAATGTGAATCATATTCATTTGTCAACGTAGGACATACTCATTCAATTTGGACTCCTAATTCAAAGGCCCAAAACAAACAGATCTCAGGTTGTCTTAGCGTCTTTATACTCCAACTGCCATAAACGCTCAAGATTTCAAGCATGTGGGAAGCTGTAGGTGTAACCCTCTGGAATCGGAACAAGCATTTTCATAATGGCAGCCTCTTTCATTGGAAGGCAGATTAAGGTGATTCAGGGCCTTGACGGCTGCAGAGGTAGGTCATATGAAGCTCCTGGGTGGAACACGCACATGCACACACAGAGCGCCTCCCCAAAATACTCAGAAAAAAATTTGGGTTTACATAACTTGCTCCAGAAAGTGACCTGCATTTGTCAGATTACAAGTTAGGAATGCTGGCCTACGTAAAACAAAATAAAATTGTAGCTGTGTACTAATAAACTGGTAACTTAACTGCCCATAATTAGAAAAAGAACCCCAAACAACGAAACAAAAACCAAACCACCAACAAACACCACCCCCACCACCCCCCAAAAACGTCTCTTTCGTGCAAAGGAGAACTATAGCGTTTGCTAGTGCTCTTCTGTTGTTTCACCGGGTGAGCCAGGTATTTCATTCAGCAGGAATGAAGGCACGGTGCTGTTGCTTAATCTGTGCAAAATTTGTTGCTTCATTATTTTAATAATTTGAAATGTATTCTTCAGATGTCGACTCTTTACTTCCAGCTCAGGCGTCATGAACAAGCGTGTCTATATCTCTTAAAAAGCTTTACTTGGTTTATTTCCAAGAGAGCTCTTTCCTACCTATTTGCTGGTGGAGAAAATTATTTTGAAATATGAAACAGGTAAACCTTAACCTGCCAGATGTCCTCTTCATGTAAGCAATTTAAATTCAATTTGTGACAGAAAATGCAGGCAACTTCTGGATCAATAGGCTGCATTCAGCAGAGCTGACATACAACACCTGATACATCGCCAACCTGGCTGGGCTCTTATTGCTCATACCTGAGGGACTTTCCCTGGCTTTTATCATTAGGTAAAATCTCCTAGGATTACAGGTACTTAAAGCTAATTAGGTCTGCTCTGTTAGCCTCCATTTGAATGCCCTCTGTTTCCGCAACAGCCAGTTTACTTTTGTATTTCAGGGAGATAATTGTGGCGGCACACGCCGCCGAGGTAAAATGATAGCCTTGCACAAACACCCACCCTGCACGCCACCGCCTGTATCTCACAGGAGAAGAGGGTTGATGAGATAATAGCTGGAACAATAGCTGCTGCAGGTTCACCTTGTTCGCTTTCCCTGCTTTTGTGGGACGTCTGCCTTCAAAGATGTCATTATGCATTTAGAAAGAGGAGGCTGTAAACAAACAGGACTTCGCTCCTCCCCAGACGCGTGGACGGAGGCACGTCAATCCCCAAACCTCCTCCAAGAATACCTGCACCTCGCTGGCATATGGAAGGCGGTCTGAGCCGTGTGATGTGCAGGCACGTCAACCCTTCTCTGAGTGCTAACGGCACGCAAGTTATTAACACAAAAATCGTTTTCCATACGCACCCGTTTAACTAGGGTACAGAATGAAATTTAATCATTGCTCAGATTTGTAATAATTATTATTATATGTAGGGTTAAGTGCTGGAAAAATGGAGTTTTTATTTGCCATTTAACAATTCCCTCTTCTATCTGTGAGCTCTGATTCTCCCATTATTGTGTTTCCTACAAATATCCCAGATACTTATAAATATTCTATTGCAATGAATTTTATATGACCCTTCAGTTCTAACAGCGGAAGCTGCATTTTGAACTTAACCTAAAATCCAGTTCAGTAAAGCCAATTTTTAAATGTAACCTTTCTACCAAGTGGTAAAGACAGTCATAAAGTCACTTATTATTGCTCAAGTCCCTCTTGACATATAATGAATCCATCTCAAACCCCCATCCAAAAATCCAGAGGCAGCAAATTTGCCCTTCCTGCATGCGCAACGCATAGAGACAGAGCGTTACCCAGCACTCCCCGACTGGGTGCAAACGTGGAAATATGCATGGCAGGAAAGGGAGCACAGATGAAAATTTAGGATGCTCCTCTTTTACTGTGCACCAGCATGAGGGGAAAAATAATAAATTAATGTCTGGGACACAATCTCAGATACAGGCAGACAGTCTCCTTTCCTTGCATTGCTGTGAGAACTCCTGATTGTCAGACTTCACACACATCACAGAGAAGCTGGTTGGATGGACCTTTGGAGATTGTCTAGTTCAGTCTTGCAAGAGAGCTTTACCTGCCTGGGTCTGGAAAACCTCCACATGTAAGACTCCTGGAACTTTAGCAAATAAATCAGTCAGTCCTTTTTGGGACTATGGTATTTTCCAAGAAATGATGCCAGCATCCTGAGAAATGCAAAGCGGTAGCTCTGAGGACAAAGGAGAGGTCAAAATGGGCTAAAACATAGTTACAAGCAAGATGTGGTATTTAACCTGGGCTTTGAGGTTTCTGTGCACTCCGAAGGAAACAGAAATGCTCTCTGAGAACCAGAACCCATGCTGCTGTAGGCAGGTTCATTGCAGTCCTGAGTGCAGGCCTATAAATTGGTGCTATGTCTTCCAGCATCAACCAAAAATTGTTAAGCGCCGTGTTTGTATTCTGCTTCTCGTAACTAGTCCAAACCAAAACTCTGAATTTCCCAAAGCCCAAAGCAAAGGGTGAGGAAGAAGGTAAGGGCTAGAAATAGTCTATAGTATTTAAAAAAAAACCAAAACAAACAACTCTCCACCATCGCAACCACATTTCCAGTCTCTGAAAATATTTTTATATGGTGTCACCATTATATGGTCAGTACCTATCCCTCTGTATATCTTTAGAAACTACCAATAATTGTAGGAACTAGATATTGATATTACCTGAAAACATGCTTGAATAGATTGTAAGTTGGATGTATTGAGAATAATGTAGTCCTCCCACGTGTTTCCTTTCACAGTAATCCTTCAAAATATGGCACTATCCAAACCCATTATTGAATATAAAATTATTCAGTGTGTCACTGTTGTTTCTACAAAGTTATGAATCTGCTGTGCAGTATCCTTGTGATGAGACATCACTTCCCTTGTTTTATTGACCACAAATGCTGAAGTATAGAAAGATTAAGATCAAAAATCTCCCATAAATCAAAGTGCCCGAGTCAAGAGGTTTGCAGTGTAGCTGGGGATTTTACAGATCTCAAAGCGATCAAAGTGAGGGGCACCCTGCATTTTGGCACAGGAGGGCCCTTGGGACAAGGATACGCACTGCTTTCTCATAGAAGCTGGCCTAAATGACTTGCTGGTCTTCACTAACAAGCTCTGCACAGGCAAACCCCAGTTTTCCAGGGTATCATTCATTCTCCTAGGTGGTGGTGAGGCTTTATTCCTCTCGTGGTTCCCTGAGACGTTGACTGCACACCTTCCAAATTCTGCAACAAGTGAGGCAGGGTCTCTTTACACATAGAAGCCGTGTTAATTACATAGACCTGAAAGCCCTGTGGAAATTAATATGTGATCTTGTAATGATTTGCCATGTCATAACATATATGCCCCAATCCAGAAAATAACTTTTAAAAGTGCTTAAGTTCAGCCTGTCATTTCAAATCAAGCTTCAAGATCAACCTGGACTCTGGAATGTCATAAGTGAATTAGCCTGGAGCCTTAATGTAGTCTTCTTTGTATGGCTTCCTTTATTTTTTACAAAATAAAGAGGGGGTAAGGATAATTTCAGAAGTTGTGGCATGTGGTGCCATACCGAACTGGCCACAGGTCTTGAGCAGAACTGGAAAATTCAGAGCTGTGGCAGAGCTGAGTGGAAATGGAGTAGCTGCAGTATTTGTCTGTGTGGACCAGCCCCTGGTAGGGCTGAGATACACACTTCACCGGTGGTATTTCAAGGTGTTTGCAACAAGAGATGCACAGACACTGTGTTCGTGATGTAAAAGGTGGTCACTGGCATGTCATTCGTGCAGCATGCGGTCCTTCCTCCCTGCTTCCAACACCCACTTTCTGGTGGCGTGCTGGCAGATTGCCTACAGACAGCAAATAAGAAAGGAGCAGCAGTGTCAGCCCAGGCTGACCTGGGACAAATTCGACCTTGGAATAAGGCCATGGTGGACATAACTTCATGATGGTCTCTTTTGGGCTGGCACTGGGAAGGAAATACTCCCAAGCGGCTAGAAACTCCACCACCCTTTGCTCCTGCCTGTCTTGTCTTTGCTCCTGCCTGTCTGTGGCTACCCTGACTTTCTCATTTTGTTTCCAGCTCCTCAAGTCTTTCACTCTATCACCCTATCGCCTCTTTTTTGCCCCATGTCCCCATCCTTCCCCAAGCAGGGCGATACGTCCCGTAATCACAGCTCAGCCTCCGCAGCCAGAGCACGAGGTCGTTCCAGAGGCCCCCAGCACTGGCACTGGCTGCGGCAGCGTGTACGGCCCAGAGGTGAATGAACCACGCTCCCCATTTGTGAAACCTTTTGTGAATGTCATTGCAAATTCTGAGCGTGTTCGGAGGCCTATGACTTGGCCACGTTTGGGTGAATTTTCAGGGGAACAGTAAAACAGTGCAAGTCTTTGGCATTGCGAATATTATCCCTGCAGGATCCAACATCTCAAGTCAAAGTAAGGGGGGCATTATGGCTCTTCAGAAAATAATTAAAACCATTCTTTAGCATAAGCTAAAGATTTTAGGAAAAGGAATTATTATTAGACCAATTAAAATGAATAATAAAATAAAGAAACAGCCTTTAGGCATGTAGTCCTTCATCACTTTTCAGCTTCTGTCTAACTCTGTTGTATACCTGACACAGTAACAGCCCTATCGTTGCTTTAATATTCTAACTTGCCAAAAAAAAATCCCCTTATATTCCTTACCATCAATCTGAAAAATAGCTAAATTTTTTATGCCAAAGTCTTCCAAAAATTAGCCCTGACATAAGCACTCAGGATTCAGCCAGAGCAATTAAAAGTCTGCAGAATCCTAAGTGACAGAAACCAGGGTTTTATACTGGAAGGCGTCAGGCATCCGTACGTACACATGCAGGGAAAGAGAGGAAAAAAAAAGAAAATGAAAGACAGAGGGAACATATGTTGTAGACAATCCTGCCTCCCGTAAAACTGCTGTTGAGTCAAGTAACCTGTTTAAAAGCAATGTATTCCTCTAACTACAGCCACCTGGCTTGTAATTATAGTCCTCATTAGAAACTGCTACAGGTCTTGAGTGATTAGTTATTGTTTATAAACTGTTCAACTGTAGACCACCTGTTTTTATATACTACTGCACCTTCTTCTTGCCTTGCTGCATCATGTCTATTAATAGAAAAGCACCTGTTTCCTGACAGTGCAAAACCAGAGATAAACACGTATACATAAGCAGCTGGGGGAAAGGTCTTTGTGAAGGACAACCAAATATATTTGTTGCTATTAAGCTGTCTCTAGTCGCAGTTAGAGCATTTGATGAAGTTGCCCTGCCTTGCGTCTCATGTACGTGTAGAGTCCCCAGCAACGGACGTGGCGCTCCTGGAGAACATTTATAATTAGCCCTCAAGAGATTGGGAATTCCAGAGAAATAAAAGATGAGACTTGAATCTTGGCACTAATTGCTAAAGAGTTAAATGCTCCTACACGCGGAGCACCCAACACGAAAGGAAAGGTGAGCGGCACGACGTGCAGATGCAGGAGGTGAGGCATGAACGCCGCTTGCCTTAAATAAACACAAGGATCACTGCGGCCCCACTGGCAAAGGCAAAGAGGAGGCACCGATTTTCTTAAGGCGATTCAGTCATGTAGACAACAAACTCATGCTACAGTTAAAATGTTTAGAGCCAAATTCTGCTCTGAGTCACGCTGACTTCAGCTGACTTGTTCTGAAGCCTGAACAGTGTAACTGAGAGCAGGATTTGGCCCCTAGACCACTAAACTATAAATAGTTGTGCTCCCGTAATTAGATTTCGTATACGTCCATGAGTGGCCTATGAGATTTATTTAAATTTTTTTTAAAGGACTGAGTTGCCTACCTGCTTTTGAACTACGAGCAAGCTCTGTGTCCAAGACTGTCAGTCTGGGAGAGCGGACACATGAGTGGAGAGGCAGAGCTGGAGGCACAAAGCTGGAGCGAGCGGCAGCGTGGCAGCTCCGTGCGGAGGAGCCGGCTGTGCGCTCGGAGGCGGAGGGCAGCAGGCTGTGCCGTGCGAGGGGCCCACTGAAGCCAGGACACCTTCAGCCCTGCCAAAACAAGGGGAAATGGGGCCCTTTCGCAGCGGGATGAAGCCAGCCGTAGGGACTGCTGTTGGGTGTTTACAGACCTTTAAATCCCAGGCAACGCAGAGGGCAGCGGGGGCTGCCGTCCTCTAATGCAACGGTGGGAGATGCAACCTTCCAACCTCTCAAAAGCCCTTTCCCTGCCCTGTTTTAAGCACTTGTGCCTTAACCCTTATGCAGTGTAATATTTATTCTGGTGGTTTGCCAATATGCAGCACCGCAGCCCGCTGCAGCGGGCCTCCCCCATCGGCTGGCTTTGTGTGTAGGAACACCCCGGCTCCCCGTGGGCCGGCTTTCTTCTCCTTGTGAACCTGGTGAAAAGCTGCCCGTGTGACCTATAAGCGTTCCCCAGAAACACAATAATTATTTTTCTGAGGAGAGTTTTGGGGATTTGCTGATCATCCTTAAGGACACATTCTTGCTCATAGGCAGTTGTTTTGCTTACTCATTTATTGGGTAACTGATAGTTTCCAATATGAGATGGCACATCATGAAAAATTGGGGAATAACACAGTCTCGCTAGAAAGCCAGGAAAGTTTTCTGTATTGAGACACAGTGGCATGATGAACAACCTAGTCATCACCCCGTGTTCCCACACAGCAAATGTTAGGCACCTGTGCACAGCAGTGAATCATCTTATCGTTGTTTATTCATGACTGAATGTGTTCCCAGACCTATTTCTCGATATTTGACCATCTCCAATGCTGCTTTGCTCACTGCTCCTCTTCAGGAACCAAATAAAAATTTCACTTTATCTGAAAAAGTTACAACTAAAGCCACCAGAATTATGCAACTAAACTGAGAAGAACATATTTCTCTGTTCAGTATTTAAATTATAGCAATGTTCCCCGTTGTTATTGCAAGGATCCTGTAAAACCTCACCTCCAGCAGAGCTTCAGGATATGGAGATCAAACTTGTCCACCCAAAGTCCCCAAGTACACTGAGCCACCGAAGGATTTACATACATTTGGCAGAATGCACGGCAAATAATTTGGTATCTTGGAAATTTAACAGTGGGATCGAGTTTTTTCTGGGTACAGGATCATCACAGTTTATCCTTTTGTTGTTTTCTTGGCTGTGGCTGTGTTGAAACCTGTAGGCTATGAAGAGTTGTCAGTGGGGCTACACAGCCTTTTCCAGGCAGATGTTAATGAGGTACTTTCTGAGGTAGTATATTAATTTGGGCTCACCACTGCTGTCTCAACTCACAGCTTTGTCTTTTTTTGCTACTGGATCAGTAGCAGAGTGGGTCATTATTCGTTGCAAAATACTGTGTGGGTACACTGTAAATAGTTCACGGTGGCAGCAGTCATTGGTTTTTCTTTTAAATAGGATTACCTGAAGGAAAATATCAAGAGAAAGGAGCATACTTTGATAAAAAAGGTGAAACCATAGATTGTGCAAAAGGAAGACATTTCAGCAGGGCTCTAGCAGCTGGGTTCAGCCCAGCATCGTATCGTAGAATCACAGAATGATTTTGGTTGGAAAAGACCTTTAAGACTGTCGAGTCCAACTGTTAACCCAGCACTGCCAAGCCCACCACTAAACCACGTCCCTCAGCACCACATCTACACATCTTTTAAATACCTCCAGGGCTGGGGACTCCACCACTTCCCTGGGCAGCCTGTTCCAGTGCCCGACAACCCTTCTGGTGAAGAAATTTCTCCTAATGTCCAAACTAAACCTCTCCTGGCACAACTTGAGGCCATTTCCTCTCATCCTATCCCTTGTAACTTGGGAGGAGAGACCAACCCCCATTTCACTGCAGCCTCCTTTCTCATACTCGTAGAGAGCAGTAAGGTCTCCCCTCAGCCTCCTCTTCTCCAGGCTGAACACCCCCAATTCCCTCAGTATCACAGCGCAGTGCAATAGCTCCAGAGTAGCACAGATGCCTGATGGCTCCCGTGAAACACCAAGCTTTGCTCCTCCACCACCCTTGCAGGGTCACCAGGGAGGTCTGCTGATGGTGCACGAGAGAGTCAGAGATTTTGGTTGGACACGAACTTCTTACACCCAGCAGCTGCTCTGCTGTGCCATCCTTGGGGAGGGGCTCAAGGGTAGCTCCAGCAAGGGGCTCTCGGCCGGGCGAGGAGATACCAGGCTTTGCAAGTAGGAACTGCGCTAAACGGGGAGCCATCTGAAGCAGCCGGCAGGACATGCTAAGGTCTTTGCAGGGCTAAGCTACCTACTGCCAGCCTGCAGACTGACTCCACCTTGAAGGGGATTTCGCTGGCGGAAGCCTAAGCAATTTTGAGGTTCCTATTTTTGAAGCGAACGGGAGATTAGTCTATGCTGAAAAATAGAAAGGCAGGTCATCTGCCTTTTCCAGAGCAGTACTTATGGCCCTATGTAAAAATAATCCCATTCCAACCCTTGCCTAAAAAACCCCACCCAAATAGCCCTCTGAACATAGTTCTCAAGCATAAATGCATCTAGATTCTTAGGGGTTTTGTCTATTTCCCCTTACAAATAAGGGAAACAACTGTTGCAATGGCAACATCGTTGTGCTAGAACAGTAGGAAAAAAATAAATAACAACAGTTACCCCTTTATTCTTTTACTACAGCTTTTCTGCTACCATTTGGGTAGATATTTATACAGTTCGGTATCTAACAATAAGAATGTGTAAAAACCAAACCCCAACAAAGTACTGAAGGGTTACCGAGCAGCGCGAAGGGGTCTCTTTTTAAAGTGACTAACCCAGTTGATTTCAATACGAGTTTGGAAAATAATCAAAAGTTCTCAGTTGTGAAGAACTGGCAACAGGGTCTGCAGGAAGCACAGATCTTCCTTGCCCAGTGGGTTACCGCGTGTTTGGAGAAATCAGAACTTTTCTGAGCTGTGCAACCTCTCTCTTTGAAATCTTTTGCTTGCTGTTTCTTTTTTAAAGGTGTTAAAGAAATATGACTGTAATTAACAACTGACAAAAATATCTGGGCTTGAACTGAAGTGGGAAATCACAGAGGTTATTTATTTCCTCATGCTTTTACCATTTGTTCTCTTTTCTCGAGGAAGTTGAAAGACCTGAGGTTCAAACTTAATAAGGCCCCATGCTGTTTCTAAGAGTATTTACAACGTGCAAAAAATAAGCCAGCACATTTCTTATATTTAAATTTGTTTTCAGTCGTCTAAGCTATTACACAGTATGCCATCCCTAAACCTTTTGTAACAAGCAGTAAATGTTTCTCAGACAAGGGAAAGAATGATGTGTTCGACTACTCTAGCTGCTTGAGCCCGGGAAAGCGACAAAACATCGGTGTGCCTGCAATCCCCGCGTCCCAGTTTGCTTCAGCATCGTGAAAACGGAGCTGCCTCCGGCTCGTAGCTTGTGCTCCAGAGGCGTGCGCTGGGAGGTGGCCTGTGGGGCACCCCCCGGGTGGGCGGCAGCAGCTTCCTTTGGCAGCTGAAGCTTCACAGTGCTGGGGAACAGACAGCGACGTGGGGTTATTAACCACAATTACTTAAAATTTTCTAGGGTCTGCCCTAAGCCCCTTCGGTTCAGCGGGAAGCTTTCCATTTCCAGCAGTGGGGAATGAGATTAATTCCTCTGAGTACTAGTTGTGTAACACCTGCTCTGGAAACCATCAGGAGTTCAGTTTTAGCATGATTAGATTCTGGTCCGTGTCTAATGGCTTGGTGTGTCGTGGAAGAAACCAAACCAGCTCAGATCCTGGAAATTCTCTGGATGCAGTAGCTCAGAGCTGTGCAGGGCCACAGATGCAAAGCAAATTCGTCAGCGCAGGAATCTGTGCGTGTGATAACCAAGCGAGCCGAAACGAGCTCTCGTAACGTGTCCTCACACATCCTGAGTAAACAGCATTACAGAAGCCTTCCCACCGAATCTGTATTTTGTATCCCTTCTAATTCCAGAGAGACTTTATCTTTTTAAGCGATTACATACGGAAGGAACGCCTGAAGGTCTCAGTGACACTCATTAGTGTTCTTTGGATGGGATACTGAGGAAAACTTGTTCTGTTTTGTTTAAATTCCTTTTGCAAACAAACGCTAGCACCTACCAACATCAAGTACACCCATGTCCATCAGAGAGCCTCTGGAACGCAGATGAGACATTTCGTCCAGTGCTCTTCTGAGTCACTGTAAAAATAACCCCACCAAGAACAGCTGACCAGCACTCGCTTTCATGTCAATCTTTTCTTCTTTTTTTTTTTTAATTATTTTTTATTTTCCTTTTTCAAAAAAAAAAAAACTAAAAAATACATTTTAATAGAAATGCGCAGGTTGGGAAGGGTTCTTAGATGGAAGATCCAAGTCATTATTAAAAAACCAAAAAGGTTACGTGGACGCATGTTTGCCACAGCAACCTTGGAAACAACACAAACATGAATCATGTTTAAACTGGGTGGGCACAGAGTGGTGCAAAGGGTCCTGTTTGCCAGCCTGGGCTGAAGGAGAGCCTCTCGACGTCCACACAGGACGCTCAACAGGGAACATGCCACGAGGCTCGCCACGGCTGAGGTCGCATTACCATAGTCACAGCATCTGGTTAATGTGCAAGAGGGTGTTATGAAGCAAAATATGCTTGTCCTCAGCTCCAGCACTGCCAACAGTGATTATTTTTTCTCATAATATCATGTTTTCTAATCGACCAAGTGAACCTCCAGCCACTAGGCAGTTATGCAGCTGCAACTGGACTGTGTGTAAGCTAATTCCTTTGAGAAGTATAAAGAAAACAATCCCAAAATAACTTCCAACAGGCATTTTTAATGTCTGCTTGCATTTACCGCTTCTTTTTCTGGATTTCTCTCTACTCTTCCCAGTATATTGGCCAAGATGGGTTCCGAACAAGTTCGCTTCTTAGCTTTCATGGGTTGTCCTGATGAACAGAGCTTAGAACTGCTTGTAAAAATTTCTGTAGTAACTGTTTGCATTTTCTTTGGACAGCAAGGCTATTTAATTTCTCTGGGTTTGGTTTTTTTTTTTTTTTTTTAATTCTAGGGGAAAAAAAGGCAAAAAGCCTCTTCACATGCTTGTTACGTCTTTCTTCAGTCAACCACCTTTATTCTTTTCTTCTTTCTATGTTCATTTAACTGTCTTAGTGTCTAAGAGAGAGCCATTCAGCTTGAGACTGCTCTCCTGAAAGCCACCTGGCAAGATTTTTGGATCAAAGAGCTGTGGATTCAGATAAACATCCAAAATATTGTATCTTCTATCACTCATATGACTACTTGTGGATACAGATTCTCCAGCCATGGTGTGATTCCAGACTGGAAGCTGATTTTTAAAGTGGCTCAATATGCTTTGATATTTATCATCTCAGTTATTTCCAGCAGTATACTGTACTGGCCAGAACAACATGTGCATAAGGGTCTGTGGATACTCAGAAGAAACTATCCCCACATGGCTTCAGAGTACAACTACCAGATTATTTATTCTTTCAGATATCCAACTCTACAAACTTGCTTGCAGGTTTTCTATCATTTGCTCAGTTGGTAAACGACAAAGGGTTATAGAGGGACAAAAACGTGTCCAGATACCTCAGCACAGGTTGTAACTAAGAGGTCTGAAATCCCAACACTTAGACTGAATTGCTGTGGTTCTAGATGACCTGTGACTGTGTCTAAACACCACAAATTCTGAAGCAGAAGGTTAAATAGCCCGTATGTTGTTTGTGCTAATTTTTGCACAGAGCTATATTCTGTTTAATTTACTCTCAGAAATGGCAAACACTTTTTGGATGTAGTGCATATTTGCCATTTTTCTAATTTAAAGTCTAATCCTCCACATCTGGAGGACACATTTTTTGATTTAGAGTTTACTGAGTGAACAGACTATTTCTTTTGAAAGATGGAAACTAAAGTTTAAAAAAATGAAAATTATGAGACAATAATTTCAGAAAAAGCCATGGCAAATGGTTCACGTAGACACATGTAAGTGTTGAAAACATCCAGAAAACCAGATGTACTGCCTTTTGTGTGCTGGGACATCTCTCACTGAATGCAATGGGAGGTGCAGTAGTTGATTAAAAGGAAACTTAGACCATACCAAGAGTGAAAAACAAGTAATACTTCGTGCTGTGAAACCAATATTTTTTCTATGGATTTGTGATCTGAGTTTGCACTCCTGGTCGTTTTCTGTGATGCTTATCAGGGTTACACTCTCCCTGTAGCTTTTCCCTCTTTGGAACATAATGGCTCCACTCCTGTTAGACTATTTTTGTGAAATGTAACAGTATAGATGTTTTTCTGTTCTGATTTGGCTAAAATTGACCAAAGAGCGAAGCTGTTAAAACAAAAGGAAGGAAATAACTACTAGTTTCCCTCTGCTTAAGGAAATAGGCTAAACAACTAAAACAAAAGAAGAAAGAAGAAGCATTAAGACTTTTCAGAAGGAATCAGTACAGTCAAAACTGGATGGAAATTAATCATAATTTGTAATTAATCATAATCTGTAATCCTCACAGAAGGCCATGCTGGGCCAGGCCATTTAGCTCTGTCTCCTATCTCTACCTGTGGCAAGTGAGAGACGCTTGCACGACAGGTCTGGCTTTCGGTACAGCATCTCTGGATGATTCCCAGAGGACTCCCACATGCACGCTTGAGCTAGAGGATCTACTCATATCATTACGTTTAATAGTGTCTGATGGACAGTTCTTCACTGAGATTTCCAAGTTGTTTTTAGAAACTATAGAATGTTTGGCTTTTACTACATCCTAGCAACTCCATAGTTTACTGCTCACCATTTAAAATAATTCTCTTACTTTCTTGGTCCCTTATACTGTGAGAATGCAAATGGAAACAGGATGAAAATGAGGGTATTTTTATTTCCTAATTACACTGTACCTGGCAGAGAACCTCCTGAAGGCAGGCAGCGGAACTAACAAAAGCCCATGTGTCCCATACGTTCACTCCCATGATAAGTCCCACAAACAGTTTGGGGGTAAAATTGTCGTAATACTTATTGGAGCTTTCGTGCTGCTGGAGAGGATGAGTGATTGAAAGTCTCATGAACAAACAGGGATCATAGTCCTAGAGAATGTCCGTTCACCTTTCATTTGTTTTTGGTTTTTCTTTATCTTTTTCAGAAATCTAGATTTTAACTCCATGTAAGGAGGACAGTCCCTATTTTTCAGCTTCTCTGAGTTTGGGTCTGAACTGTGGCATGGTGGTCTTCCCACCACTGAAGGACATTCAGTTAAACAACGCTCTTTAGAGACATTTTAGAGAGAAAGAATAACCTCTACCATCAAACTGTGAGCTGAAAAAACCCCTCAGGTCGTTAGGATGAGGCATCTTATTGAAGAAAGTAGTGTAAGTTCTGAATTCCTATAATCTTCTCTACATGTGAGTAATTTACTTTGAAGTCCCTTTAGGTAAATCCTAATAGGCATTAAAACTGGGAACATCTGACTTTCAGCATTTCTAGGTAAAGTCACTATTCATTTAAAACACATAAATGTGGTAAAATAAACATAAATCAGTTTTTGACATGTGCTTTACCGCATCAGCTGCTTCAGACTCTCCTGATCGTGAGAGCCGGAATGTCTAACTTTGCAGTTGTTCCAGCGGTTCCTAATGGGTGATAACTTGCAAAGCCTTGGTTGGTCACTGTGGTGTGAAATACACGTAAGTTCCCAATGAAAATGCACTTTATGCCCATCAAAAAGTATTTGTGTGAGGCAGCGTACTCCATTTGAACAGCACGTACTGAGCATGGAGCAGTCATTGAGGCAGTATGTTTCAAATGCTATGACATTTTTAGATGGAGAAAAGCTACTCTAGCTAATTTTTAAAAATATTGCTTCCTACTCTCTCTCTAGAGATGTATATGAATTCCTTTTTCACATTATCATTTAAAGCATTGCCAACTGCTGCTGACAAAACATACTCTTCTGCATCCCTTTCTGGAAGCCCAAAAAGTTGTTGAGTCCATGCCCTCTGTCTGGAAGAATACCGTTTCTTGCAAATTATATATGCATTTTTACAGGCCACGGTCTTTATGGAGACTTTTCCCAGTCATGCCCCAAATTATCTGGTCCATTAAAAAAAAATCACATTAGACATTCCTTACTTATCTCCATGAGATTATATGACGCATGCTACAATTTTCCTGAAGGTGCTCACATTTCTGATTGGTTTATTAATTTGTGTTTATTGTAGGTACTCTGGTATAATGTTTTATCTTAATTAGTATTTTTATGCCCACTATATTAAGTACGTATGTGGCTGGGTTTTTATGCTGCATGTCTTTCTAGTGCAACTAAGGTTTAGTGTTTTACTTCAAGAAGGAAAATTTATAATCAAATTAAAAGTAATTACATACACATTTTGCTTCAAAACCAAACGATATTGCATTAGCATGAGATAATACGTGAGGTTCAAATCCATAAGTTCTTAGCCTGGTAAGCCTCCTGTTGACCTATGTATGATATCAACTAGCCTTAAATTCTGAGGATAAAATCTGAACTTTATTTTTCCTTGCAGAAATAAAGCTGCTTCTTGGGTGTTCATTGCACGTAGAATTTCATTCACGTCTTTTTAAAAAGAGATGTTTTGTTAGTGTAAGCCTGGTAAATGCAAAAGTAGTACCTATTTCCAGAGTAATTCTTTTGCGTTTTAGATATGGGACAAGATTCTTATCTATTGTCACACTCAAAGTAGTATTTCATTTCTTGAGTGAGCCCTTAAAATCAGCTCTGATAGGAGTAGCAGAGCACTAAAGCACCTCTTTTTCTTTTTGACACATGTGAATCAGATTTGTGCTTGTTGATTCTTCGTGGTGGGCACTCACAGAATTAAATGGCTACGGGCTGATATTATTTTTTGCAACTTTATTCTGGGAACGCTTTTCAGCTCTGACATGCATTAGATTTTTTTCCTCTAAGATATGTATTTCCGTTCTGTATAGCGGTAAGATTTGTGTTAGTCTGATATTTTCACTCTTCAAAAACTTCAAAAATCGTGATGCTTTTCCCTGTATGTTGTTCATCATCTACTCTGTGAATGAAGTTTCTGGTTGACCCTGCTTGCTTTGAGCAATACCTTAATCTCGGATAAGTTCGACCAGTTAAATGGAGTTACCTTCAATCAGCCAAAAGAGAACAAGTATTTCAATGTTTTGCCCTTAGTTTTAAACTTCTACTTTTGAGATCGGCTGCTTGAGCTGGGCACGTTGTATTTGCATTCAGCAAAGGTTGGTGCAGAAGCACTTTAGTTTGGAAGCTAGCAGTTCGGCTTGCGATGAGGAGTGAGTTGTAAATTACCCACCACTGAGTTGCTGAGTCACTTGAATGCTTCAGACTGCTCTAAATGCAAGATCCTGTGGGGCTGCTGAATTATCCTAGGCTGTTTTTCAGAAGATCCTTGTGTCACGATCTCATTCTAAATATGATTTTTTTTTTCTTGATAAGTATTTAATTTGAGATTTCAGTAGTGAAGAGAATTGAGTAGAGACATTTTAAGTGCTGCTTCGTCTATCATTAGAGACACCAAGTGACACAGGAAAAGATAATGAACATAGAAAGAGCCCCCAAAGCACTTTTAGATCGTTTCTTAAGAGTCAGCAGGCCAATACTGACTTTGATTAAGCACTCACTTCGGTCCTATTAGTTTGGCAAACTGTGAAACAGAAGTAAGTGTCCTCTCCAAGTTGATTTTGCATAAACTCTTTTACAACTTCAGTTCTGAATTTCTTTAGAACACCTCTAGTTCGGGATTTTTTATTTTATTTTTCCTCTCCTCAAGAAAAACGTCCTTTTAAGTCTTTCAAAGAATTGATAATCTAAAACTAATGTAAACATTCATGGTATCAGGCAGTCATACTTAACAGCCTCATTTTGTGTCTCAAAACTGCAGAGGAAAGCGAAGATACAGATTTCCTTCTCATGAGTTCGTGTGTCCGTGGCTAAATTGCCAGATTTTAAATCAGAGGATTAAGTTTTGACATGATTTGCTGGGTTTGCTGACTATTATAGTTGTATACACCTCCGAAATTATCTGCCAGTGGTCAGGAAAAGGCTGTTTCCCTTGTACCCCTTTGGTGTGAGTTTGAGTCCTGGCTGTTGGTGTGTAGCTATCATGGGAGGCCACGGACAACTTGACAGAGCCTATGAAGATTTTCTATTATAAGACCCACAAATGCATATTTAACCTTTTTTTTTTTTTCCTACCAACAATGACTTAAGAAAGACAGTAGGCTCTTGACCCTTTAGATGGTTATTCAGCTGTGTCTAGCATTGGAGAAACATCACCACAAGCCTTGAGTTTCTAGAGGTTTTTTGGTGTTGATAAAAGAGGAGCTCGCTGCAGCTGGGATCATCACTGAGGAGCACTGAAGAAATCCAGTGAATGCAGAGCCCGTTCATAGCCTAAAAGCATTTGCTTCAAGTTGCCGGGGGTGTTATTACAGAGACGAGGGATCTTGAAATTGTTTTCTTTGCCCATGAGGGATCTCTTTCCCGGACTCTGCTTTGACTAGACACTCTATGCTAATTTGCTATTTATGTACTCTGTAAATCTCTTTGGGCCATAAAGTGGTCTAGAAGGTACCCAGATAGATTTCTGCTGTAACTTCCTGTCCTTTATAGTTCCTTCCAGGATGAGAAAATCATCATTATTACCTTTTTGTTATTTTTATTTCTAGCACATGAGAAAACAAGTGTAAAACATAAATGAACAAGAAGGGTACAAAAGGATTAATTCACTATTTCTTAATGTCCTTTAGGACAATTAGCAATAGGTCCCAAGAACAGACACCTGACAGATTGGCTGTAATTGGCAGCGTTTTATGTGGTTGTTTGCTACCACTCGTCTGCTTCACCTGGAAAGTCTCTGAAGAGATTATGTCACCTAACTGATGTTGCAGCAGTCCACATCCATCATGGTTTCTGTTTAAATTAATTCTGTCCAAGAAATACCGTATGTGTTATTTCAGATATGCTCGGCAATATATGCCACCAGAAATAGGTATTAATGCATGGCTAAATATTTTATAATCAATGTGTTATCATAAATAAAAGTGGAAAATATTTCTTATCCCAGTATTATAATCAGAAATGCTCAGATCAATTTAAGGGTGGATTAATTAGCTCAGCCGAGGCGCTGGATCCAAGGTATAGTTAGATATTTTTTATCTCAGTATCTTGTTTTCAAGCCTTAAAGGTAATCCGCATTGAGGTTTATATCTCCGTGTGTCTGCTGATGTAGAGCACACACAGACACAAACATGCTCATGTGCACACACACACATACAGTCACATAAGTGCACGCACGTGTGAGTACAGCGACACACACAGAGCGTAGGCACACAGAGCGTATAGATTTCTACATGAATTTGACATTGATTTCTGGGGTAAACAAATGGTTTTAAGTCTTTACTTGCCCAAAGCTAGATCATAATATTCTGCATTTCAAAGTGTCCAAGTACCTTTAAAGTGATGGCTGCAGAGTCCCTCAAGGCATAAAGCAGATAAAACCTTCTTTTAAAAGTATTTTGCTCACCTTTGTAAAAAAAAGGAACTTGGGGTTTATTGAGTGCAGGAAAGCCTCATTCCCATAGTAACCAATGCACGGCTGATATTGATCAGCGGCGTCAAAGGCAAAACCTACTGACAGGAATAAAGAGCGACTATTTCTTATCCTCATATGTATTCTTCCTGGAGTTCCTGTAGGTAACCGATACCACAGGCATGGAGCGTGCTCTGGGAGCAGCCGGGCTTTTGGTTGTGCCATTAACACACTCCAGGGCTCCTTATCCAGAAGAAATGCTCTGAGTGCAGCTGATTTTTTGCTAGATCCGGTAGTCTTTTCTCTGGCAAAACTCCCCGTGATTTTAGAAGGACTTTCCTCGAGCAAGGTGATGCAGCATCGGTCCCTTTGTCTTGAAGGAGCATAGCCAGCCTTTGAAATCTCTTCACCGCGATATTTTCTACCTCAATTAATGAGACCTTATAGGTTTTTAAAGTTTCCTTTCTTTGTTCAGCATGCTTGTGGCACGTGTGAGATCTGATAAATTAACATTTGCAATTGTGCCCGATCTCTCCTTAATGATTTCATTAGGTGTTAAATATAAGGCATCCTTTTTATGTTAAGGCATTCCTTTTTGAACTGCAGAGCTTCACAGAGAAGATCTTTGAAACCAAGGGGTCGTGAATTATTAGCATTCAGTACAATGCATATACATACCTTAAATCCTCATCATGATTAGATCATTTCCAGAATTGACAAGTCTATAAAAATGAAGAAAGGGGACCTGTGAGAGCTGTGCAAGGAAAGATATTTTGTAGAACATGATATCACATAATAAAGAATAAATTCTCTCAAGTCTGATAGTTTTACAAGGTTTTACACACTCCTAGGCAGGTAATAATCTTCCTTAGATTCTCCTGGACTTGCAAGGAGCTTTAACATTTTTTTCCTGACAAAACTGTTAGATAACAACTGAGCCAAAATTAAATAACCCCAAAAGTCTTCCTCTCTAATCCCTTCTGTGCATGCTTAATGTTTCATTCTCCCACTTCAATTATGCCATCTGCATTATGTCTTTCGCTCCCCACTCGAAAAGTTGTTAAAATGAAAAGCCTCTTTCAGAGTCACAGCTCCATTATGCAGGCCTATACCTGTGCTGGCAGCATGCTCTTCTTCTCACCTCATATTGCCTTTTGCCTGGGAAAGAGATCCCCGCGGTGCATATCAAACTGGAAACTGAAATGAAATTAAGCTGGTATGCAGGAGATGGAGCAGGTTATGATAAAAGAGGAGAGGAGATTCTGGGAAGACTTTTAAACTTAGTTCTTTGGGCCAAAAAACCGTCAAGCTTCAACAGCTAGCCCTAGTCATGTAGACTGAAAGCCTAGCCCTGCGAAAATCAGTCGTAGGATTTGACTCTCGGCCCTTCATAGCTAAGGTAGCCTGGTTTCCACAGGTGCCAGGAACGCAGAGCTGTTCAGATGTTAAATTACAGGCAGCAGTTTTTAAACCGTTGGGTTTAGACCTCTTCATTTCCTGTGGTAATCCATCTCCGTGCAAGGTGTCATCAAGACTTTTTCTAAGATCTCAGCTGAGAGGCAGATACGCCAGGCATTCTTAAGAGAACATATCGGCTTTCCACTGGAATCAATTCTTCAACCTGATAATGAGTAACACTCACTAGGCTTTTATAAATTCTGGGAAAATTCTTGGCTTTCGGAGGATCAGCTCAGAAAGATTCACTCTGATGAATTTGTGATTATTTGAAGAAGTACACACTATATTAATCCAGAAATAATTGAAGAACAAGTTTTGGGAAGATGTTTTAAACTTGCACCTTTTAAAACCATCGATATAGGCAGTGGTTTGGTCCTCTGTTCCGTATCTTTTCATTAAAAGCTGTTTTCAGTTTATTTCTAGCTTACAACTGTAACACATAATATCTCAGCCTGACACCTCATATGATTTGAAAATTTTAGGGAAAAAAAATGCATAATATATATTTGTAAACATATATATACTTCGGGTTAAATCGTGTACCGAAATACAGAACCATTTTTCTCTGACTGACTTGCAGAGCTGTACTCTGGAGATGATTTTATGTTTAATTTAAAATGGCTGCAATATTCAACATAGAAAACTGACTGTCGTTTACAGCATTTGCAGTCACCATCTTTCCAGCAAAAAATATCATCAGGAGGTTAGTTTTCAGGATTTCTGGATGTGTTTGAAACCTTGGCTGGACATTTCCCTTCCACCACTTTATCACGATAGACCCCTAGCCCGCTGAGCAGTGATCTGTGCGTAACAGGACCATCTTGAGCATTTGCATGACAGTCGGAAAGGTTCTGGAGAAGGATGCGCTGACACAAAATACTATCCTGGGGACCTTCAGTGCCGTTGTCTTTAAATGATCCATAGTCATTAGGAAGGTCTCCTGGCACTACTAGGATGAGTTTCTTAGAGGAAAAGAAGTCTCCTGTGTAATCCAATACTATCATTTAAAGATCGCTTTCACTTCTGGAGTCCTAAGAAATTTTAAGTTAGCGTGGCTTCATTCAAAGCATCCTGCAGTAGTAGCTGTCAACTCCCCTCTTTTTGAGAATGGTTTGAAAAACCATCAAAATGGTTCTTGCAATTCTGGAAAGTGTTGACTGAGTGATAGGAAGTTAATATTTTACCACAGCCAGCTCAGAAGTAAAATTAGAGTAAAATCTGAATATTACTTTTCTGTTATGAACAGTTTAAACATTTTCCATCATATTCTGTCAAAACCTGTTTCGATGCAGAAGCAAAACACATTTTGATGCTGAATATCCAGAGGAAGGTCCAGAAGAACACCAAGAGCACGGTTGTTAGAGCCGTGGCAGTTAGTATAAAACAGCAACCCAGTGGCCTATAATTTCCCAGCAGACACTAAAGGCCTTCCAGCTCTCCCAGAGATGCAGCCAATGAAGGACAAACACCACAGATACATCCATCGGAGCTGTGGATGGCAGAGACACTCACTGCAGCCAAAGGTAGATTTGTAAAGCCAGACTGGAAATTCTACAGGGGGAAAAGAGGGGCGTCAGGGGACCTGGGGACTGCTGCTGCCCAGCTCCCAGACTGATCCCATTTGATGACATAGCACTGGGAGCCGGAGCATGAGGCATCTTACAAGAGACAGCATCAAAATCGGACTGGGGACATTCAGGCTGACAGTATTAAGCGGGAGGGAAATGACTTTACCCACCAGCAAGGAAGTAAGACCACAGGCAGAAATAATTGCTGGACCATTTCTGGTTCAAAATTTTTCCTTTTTGGGAGAAACAAGTTTCTCCCAACATCCGTGGTGGTTAGATCACGTATGGCTTCCTTTTCCTTTGCATTCTTCAGAGGTCTTTAGTGCCATACAGCAACTTATCAGCTAGTAGGTTCAACTGGGCTTTTAGGAAACCACGTAGGAAACAGATCATGCAAGATCGCAGCAAGCAAAGGCAAATTATTTTCTCTTCTCTCGTATACTCTGCTTGAAAGCTAATTTTCAAGTCCATCCTTTCATGTGCTTTACAGGAGATTAAAATGAAATTAGTTCAGGAAGGATACTGCTCAAGATCGTTTTAAGATTTTCCAAAGCTCACCAGCTTGTTGACCTGTAAACCACCTTTAGCTGGACAGATGGTAAGTAACAAATTGATCTCAGCCAATGAAAATCTGTCAGAACAATCTGCTGTTGGCAGGTGTCAGATAATTATCTCAATGAATAGATAAGCAAAGTAATAAGCAAATTAGAAGCTTCCATTGTAAATAACAGGAGGAATTTTATTTATTTATTGCAGCCAGGCCCTTGATCATTTGCCGAAAAACAAAAAGCCTTCCCGCTATGACAGGAAACTCAGTGAAAAGTTGTACGGGTTGTAGGTGGTGTTACCAACACTAAGTTTTTTGCTTTTCAGCACTGTGATTCCTCTATACTGTTTCAAGATTCTGAAAAAAAAACTTGGCTGAGATGTGGCAGAAGTCCACGTCTGAGCAGTTGTACGATATATGGTTGTAGCTGTAGTTATTTTTTACATAAACAAGCTGTCAGAAGCCTATTCGCAAACCTGGACGTCACTGCCCCGGGCACGCTAATGAAAAGATGGTCCCTGTCCCAAAAACTCTCGCCCTGAAATACAAGACAAGAAAACATAAACTGGGTGTCGATGGGCCAAAGAGAAAAGTGCTGTGCTTAGAAAGGCAGTCTTGGACAACACTGCAGCAGGATCATGGATAGACACGATCAACCAAGACCATCATCAAGGACAGGGTACATAGGATCTTCAAGAAGATTTGGTAGGAGTTGCTGATTCCAGTTTGGTTGGGACTGATTTTCCACCCGAGATGCACGAACAGCTGTAGGGTAAGCCAACCGACTCTAGCTATGTGGGAGCAGCGTGGTGTGGGTGCTGTGGTTTGGGAGACCACAGAGAAGAAATTTGGGAATGTTTGCTTTGGCATTCAGGAATATTTAGCATCTTTGTAAGATATTTGGTTGTTTTATTATTGGCATCAACGTGGATGTGTGTGTAGTACAAGGAGCTGGATAGAAGACAGCATAGTTTCTTTTTTGCCATTGTAAATGTCCCTGTATTATCTTTTGGGCTGGATGTGACAGTCTTGGACACAGAATCGCTCCAAGGAGAGCTGAAATTATTCGTTCCAGCTGACAAGAGGTATGTTACAAGTTAAGGATGCTCCAACCTACTCATTCTGGAATTATTTCCTGATTTGTTAAACCTGCTTAAAAGATCTTTTCAAAGCTCAGTGCATTTTTATAAGTCAAATCTAAGGAGCAGGTGGGCAGCAGGAGCAGTGGCCACAAGCGCTGAGTCTGTGAGCTTAAATGTTTGCCTGCATGTGCACTGCACTCAGCTGCAGAAGTGCTGCTGGACTGAATGCATGGCTTGGTGCTTGAGGAAAAACGAGGGCTGGGTTTAAAAAAAATCCATCCATTAAAAAAGATAATAGTTTACCTCAGATTCAAGCTCCTGGGTGGTCTCTCTGAGACTTGGAGGCCAGCGCAGGAGGAATATGGCTCCTCTGCGCCTCCTGCCGTGTGGATCGTGTGCGGGTCTAGGGTGTGCTGGAGGCAGACAATGACCTGGGACACCTGCTTCCCCCGTCCAGAGCCACGGGCACATCTCGTGCAGCCTACACACACCTGAACACCGTGTTGTAAGCACTCTTAATTGACCTGTGATATCCAAATGCAAATTTCTGTTGCCTTATAGGTAGGGAAAGGAGACTAGAATTTTAAATATTTGTCTTAATTACACTCATTAATGAGGTTAACTTCTTGTACGCACTCCTGTAAGAGAATTTTGATGGTAGCATAACTTGTATTACTGAGTTCTGCCAAGAGAAAAGGCCAGATTCATTCCCCTTTTCTTTGTGGTTTTTTTTTGTTTTTTTTTTTTTTCCCCGCTGGAGTTATACCATGCATAAACACAGAGCATTAAATCTTTGCTTTTACAGCAATGAACCCTGAGGACTGCTGGGTTTCAGGGTGGGAGAGGCCCTTCGTCAGGGGAGCTGAGGTTGTCTACCTGATGATAGCATGCTGCACATCGTGAGCGGCAGCCAGCAGGGAACAGCTTCCAGAGGCACCAGCAGTCGCTGTTACCATAATTTATCGTGGCAGGTAACTTTCTAAAACAACACAGGACACCAGACTTTCATGTAGAACTTATTGCTGAGCAAGAGATGAAAGTCTCAGAAATCAAAGCAGCAAAGAGTATTTCAGCTCAAACCCCAACTTAAATGGCGCTGTGAGTTTACCTTTCAGTTGCGTGTTTCTTCTGACTTGGCAAGCCAGCACTCACCCAGTACTGCGCTGTGCCCGTGGCTCAGGTTTTGTCAGCTCCTTGGCGTTCCAAGAGGGTTTGGTTTGCATTCTCAGGGTTGAGTCAGGACCAGAAATGCACCCTTTTTCGTGACCCACCAGGGGCTAAGTCAGGATGAGCCCTTTCTGCAGGCTCCCCAAGCTCAGCAGGGACGGGGTAAGTGATGGACAGCCTGGATGTTATGCTGTCCGTTCCCAAAGGACATTTTAACAAGAAGCATGTAGGGGCAGGTTGTGGCTCTTCCCAGCATTTTGCAAAAGAGTAGGAAAAGAGGAGGCTTCCCCGTCAGCCTTTACACCCCCAGGGAGACGATTTGCTGTGGCCTGTTAACATGAGCCCAGGAAGATGTGGCCAAGTATACGATACCTATACACGAAGGAAAGTACGTTTGCTACTTGCAAAGCAGAGATTTGCTACCCATCCCTCCTCCCCGTGGAGAATCTCCTTCCACACCATTCAGACTTCAGCCAGAGGTTTTAACTGTATGAGAATTATCCTACGTAAATGAGAATTAATTACTCTATTACCTCAGGCATTTAGTTCTTATTACTCATGATCCTGCAAGGCAAGGTCGTAAGGACTGAGTGGCCAGGGTTCAGGTGGCCATGGGAAATTTAGATTTGCATGTTCTGGTTTCCCAAGGGTTAACCTCTCAAAATGAATGCTAAATTTAGATGTACTTTGGGTTTTTTCCTCTAATAAATACAAGCCTAAATACAATCCACTTAGACACCTAATTTCCCCTGGTTTCAAGGGTGGTTCTAAGTCCCTCCTACCTCAACATTTTTGAGTATCCCACTAGCAGCTGGAGCTTTCAAGGGAATCACGTGCCTTGATGTCTTCTTTCCAGTGAAATCCCAGGGCCAGACTTATCAAAACTATCAGTAATGAGAGCCATCACATCTGGGCATTTTTCATGCTGGCAAGTTATTATTCAAGGCACTGTTTTCTGGATAAACGGTGGAAAGAACGTTTTGTGACCCTGCTTAAAGAAAATTTTAAAAACGGGAACTCAGAACAGTTGCTTAAAAATAATATAATGAGAGCCGCAACTGGGGATAGGCACATTTTTGTTTCAACTTTGAGCTTGTTTTTCCTCTCTTGAAACACAAGAAGAGTAATTCAGAAATAAGTACTTTCTACAGCCTAGTTTTAAGATGTAGATCTGGCCCATACCATGTAACAGAAATGCTTTATTTGGAAGAGCTGGACCATTCTATCCCCATAATTTTTAGTCTCAAAGAACAAGCATTTTCACAGCTCCTAATTGACAAGCTTTTGCAAACAAAAATCAGATTGTAACTTACTTTATTGACTATCCCTTTAGTGTTTGGAATAATCTATCTGTGACCCTCATTTTTTTCCCCTGAACTGAGTTCTTAGATAAGGTCACTTCAGTAAAAATAATAACAAAAATTGACACGCAAAATCAAAATATTCCAATATGTGACACATTTAGTCAGGGCAAAGCCATGTCACAGGCAGTTCCAAAACAATGTTTAAACAAAAAGTTCAAAGCTCCTTTCAACTTGCTGCAGATTTTACTACATATTCTTAATAAACCCTCTTCATCTGTTACTGTTGAAATGTAAGCTTTCAAGCAATGTAAACCTAGCAAAAGCCTTTATGTTTTTTACTTCCTTCTTGCCTTACCAGCACTGCTATTATCACATGGTGTGTTCCACATGATAAGCCATTCATTAAAGCATCACCTACTGTTTTTTTCCTCCTCAGTACCAGCTAGAACATGATCTGTCTCTGCAGGAAGACATGGGACCTCTGACCTCTTTTGTAGCTATTCCAGGCAAATATAATAAACAGGGTTCACTGAGTTTGTGTAAATCTCTGATTATGTTTACTCTGAAATCCAAGTGTTCATCTCAGGCAGAAAAATTAAGGCTGATTTTCAAATATTATGTACAAACTCTAGCTACTAAGCGTTCCATAATGAGCACTTTGGCAATGTAAAGCAAATTAGGGTTCCCACTAGGCAGAGAAGATATACAGTATAGTCAAGTAAAGATTGTGTGTTGTTTGATGAAAAATAGGCATGCAGAAAAACATGATACAGACTCCTGGCTCCAAATGAATGAGGAGATCCTGTGTTAGTGTGCTTCATTACTGATCCTTTGCATCGTTCCTCACTTCTGAAAGCTTAGGTTCAGTTTGCTAATGATTCCTGCTGCGGGTTTCAGTAAACATCACCTCAGAGAACTACCTGTTGTGGCAATACGTGCCCTTCTGCCATGATAATAGATGGAATATTTGGGATACTGAGATTCAAAAAGGCAATTTAGATATTGGTGGAACTTCCTTACACACTGAAATTCAACTTTGTTGGGGATATCTGGCAGCCCTCATGTGAAGAGACTTGATGGATAACATTAAAAATGACAAATTTCTCTTAGTAGCAACTCGTGTATGATGGATCTTCGCTCAGACCAGAATATCTCTCAGTACAAAGCAGTGTGTTACATCCTTCCAGGTGGCAATATTTTATAGATACATCATCTGGAGGAAGGAAGGAAGGAAGATATCTGTGCCATTAATCTCAGCAGCAACTAGGCGCTCAGCTCAGCCCAGTCAAACGAGCGGGGTCTGAATTCGTCTTTTGAAGAGGAAAAGGGCCTTGTGTTTGTGCCCGGGAATCCAGAAACGGGATGGAAATGGGTAGTGTTGCTGACAAGGCTGGCGCCTGACCTCTTTTGTGCAGTCAAAACCTACACAGGGGGAGGATTTCTCAATTCCACGTTACTGCTTCTGGATTTACTGGCTTAAACGGACTTTGTTTTGGATTTAATTCTTTGCAGGCTGGGTGGTAGGCTTGTATCAACTGACTATGAGGGAGTTACGTTGCATGACGGAAAGAAAAGGTCTGGTTTGCCAGCGCTGTTCTCTGTGTGAGGTGGAAGAAAAAAACAAAAGAAAATACAAAGAGCCCAAGTGAGTTAGGTGTCTGGAAGGAAACAACAGACCTCATTACATGTTTTTTTAAGAGCACTGAAGGTAGAGATCATCTGGCTTCTCCTGGTTATTTTTTTTACCTAAGAAAATGCGCTTTCTCTTGAAATTCAGTGAAGTTGAATGTGTGAAAAATATAACATTACCATTTTTGCTTAAGAAAAGAACATTCTGAAAACGCTATTGGAATGGTAATGTTTACATGCAGAATTTAAGTTTCACATTGTTATTTTATTTGAATAGGGCTTACAGAAGAGTTATGTTCTGCTATTATCTCACAGAGTGACAGAATAAGATTTTTAACATCTTACCTATCCTTTCACCTTGGTTAAAAAAACTGATCCTCACTGATGTGTAAAACTGCAATTTAGCAGGTTGTTCTCTAAGTTCTGAAATGTTCATTTATTTTCATTTAATTTCTCCAGTCCTCTTCCTTCAAGGGTGACTAAAGAAGCAAAATATCCAAATTCATGCACTTCATTGTTTTCTCTTTCCCAATGGGATTACTATACCATACTGATTTAAAGTTTTAAGTAGCTTTATAAAACTTGCTTTAGAAAAGCTGAACATGAAAGTGTGAGCTTAGAACCTGAGCAAGAGAACCTGATGAAATTAGCTGATTTAATTTCCTTGAATTTTGAGAAGAAATGTTGGTCAGAATGTTGTTAGGGTTGAAGCTCTTTGTGCTGCAGAAGGCCAGAGGAAAAGAGGAAAAATGGGACTTGAGCAGTTTTGTGTTGCATATAGGGGAACTATCTGGTTTCCTGAAGTACTGTGGTAAGAGAAATGAGTTATCATTACCTCACAAAGTCATTTCAACTGGTTTGGGCTTTTTTTGGGGGGTTGTTTTTTCATGGCTCAGCTAAAGCTTTTTGAAATTTCTGCGGAGTATTGCTTAGAAAAGAAGATGAATCAATTATTCATTGGAGAGATAGGATGAGAATCTGCTTCTGTCCCCTTTAAGGAGTTTATTCGGTGAAGGGGTAAACCCCATAATAGTGTTGTTTTGTGCGAGTAGGGGTGGGAGAAGCTGAATCATTATTAATTGCAAATTGATCGGTTGCTTTTTTTTTTATGAATTATTCATGAACAGATCCAAACTTCTGTGAATATATTCAGTATTCACCTAACAGTTGGGAAGAACAACTTTCAGAAACTAGTGATTGACAGTGAACCTTCTGGTACAGTATTTAAACAATATTGATTCATGGGCATGCTAATACATTTGTCTTTATCATAAAACTCGACCAGACCCTATCAGCTGGCAAATGCACAGAAATAGCTGGTTGTGTGACCTCCCACCCTGGATGAAACACATTGTACTTCATCTTACTGTAACATCTGCCTTTAAAAATGATACTGAAGTTCATAAAGATAAGATCATAATGCTTGAGCAAGTTAGCACCTCTCATACGGTTTACAACTATGCTTTGCCATACGGTGGATGGCAAAATTGCCCTCTTTTTGTCTTACTGTAAAGCAGGAGCATTAAACACTGAATTCCTTGATTTATGCTTTTTAATCTTTTCAAATCTTTATGCACTTTACAAAAACTTCTCCCTTCATCAGGAAATACCAGTTCAGTCAGCACAGAAAACTCACTAACTCACTCCAGGAATGAAACGCTGACTCAAATTGTCATCTCCTACGGTGGCTAGCTGTAAGGCAATTTTGTCAATTTTATCCCTAAACTTAATTTTGCAGAACTTTATGCAGGTCTTCCATGTTGGAGGTGGTGTTTTTTTCTTTTTTTCAGCCCACCACCTTTCAGATCCTAATACTGATTAAGAAATAAAAAATGACAAAATAAATCTGAGTGTCCACATTCAGGCAAGACCTTTACCCATTGGTGTTGTCTCAAGCTGTGCTGGAATTGATGTCAGAACTATGGACAGAAACATCCACAGAGAATCTGAATGTCAACCCAAAAAGAGGGCTATAACAAGCAGACTGCCACTTTCCTTTAACAAAGAGGAAAATAAAAATCCCATCTCTATAAATTCAGCTCATAACTAGCTGAAGGCCCAATAGCTATTTATTTTATGGAGAGATCACATGTGTGTAGGAGAGTACAGCCCTGGGGACATGCTCAAGCACTCCAGAGTGGACTGAGGTGCCACATGCTACTGCAACATGGTGGGAAATCCGCTTCCACCCTGCTTGCTGGAATGACTTGCTGTATATACAGCTTCAAACCTTCCTCTTGTTTCCCATACAACTACAAAAATAATGACTAGTATTTAATAATGTTGATTGAATAGGATGTTCTACCTACATCTTACAAAGCCTGATGGTTTGAGGTGATTTGTTCATGAATATACGACTTCTCCTTTAGCTTATGAGTATCACAGTGCTCTTCAGCCTTCTTGGTGTGTGAGACCATTAACTTGCTGCCTACCACGATTTTGACATCTGATGGAGGGAGATGTGTGGAAAGCTCTGACAGAGCAGTTGAAGCCTATAAAAAACAAATGCTTCTGATGCAGGATGTGGACTTGCCACTACTGTGGTCACTGTCCTGGAGAAGCCCTCTGCCCAAAAGCTTCAGGTGGACATGCAGCAAGAGAGCAGTAGCAAAGACCATTTGCAGAGAAATGGCCTGTAATAAAAGCCTTCCTGTTACACTTCCAGACACAAGACAACCGAGAGGGTTACAAGATCAGAGCACTGCTTGGATAACATGCAGAGCAAGGCCAGCCTTAGAAGGATGCTGAGGACACAGAAGGGCACTGTGTTCAGAAAGTTGTCTTCTATAAATTAAACAAACACACTTTTGCATTTTTGAAAGGAAAACGAATACGCATAAAAAGTTCCTTGGCCAAGCCTGTATTTCCTCACTTTTAAAATTTAGTTGACATTTTTACCCCCTCTCCTCTCAAAATAATCAAGGCTTTCCCAGTGAGGTGGATCCTGGAGAAGACAAAACACTGCAAGTTCTCCTGCACAGTTGGTGGATTGCGCAGTCCCAAGGGGGCTGTCAGTCACTGGGCATGCTCAGCTGATGCAAATTTAAGAGCTTTTTGAATGGTTTTGTTATCTCCATTTCTATCTGCAAATATTGCCTCTTAGCAATCGGGAAGGTAACCTGCTTGCTGTGAGTAACTCATTTTGGTGCACTGGGTGTCTCCAACAGGTTCCATTAAGTGCAGGTGGGGTTGGTTTGCCAGGTGAAGGGGGCGAACCAAGAACTGGCATTGCAGAGCCTTGGAAAGTGCTGTACTCCACAAAAATGTAAGCAATATATTTTAACGTGGAGAGACGGAAAAGGTGAAATCATGTAGAACCTTGTAACTGCCTTGGGATTCCCAGTTCTACAGTTTTGGAGAGGCAACAACCTCCAACCAGGAGCTGTTGGGGACACAGCAGTGGGATTATGGAAAACCTGATTGGCATATGGTGATGCCATTGGCAGTGACCAAGAAAGCAGCAGGAATAGCTTAATCTTACCTTAGGTGAATTCTCTGATGCTGGAGACATAAAGGAGAATCCAAAATAATATAGGAAAAGACATCGGACAAGTCAAGGGAGGTAGACCTTAAGACCAGCATTAGAAAAAGACCTGCATCTGTGAAAAAATGGCAAAAGCTAGGACAAAGCCAAGGCTGTGCGTAGAAAAGGGGTAAAACAGTAATAGCTTTTATCATATTCTAAGTGACGATGAATATAGACACTATATCCCACACAACTGCAATTTCTGGCCACCCTACCCCACCTTTGGCCACGCTTGACTCAAAAGTCTGCGATGTTGGTCTCTGCAAAACAAGTCTTTAAAACATGCAACTTTCTGCAGCAGATCACATCTCAACAAAGATCAGGACAAGTTGTGATGGGAAGTTCCTTCTGACTGAGACACCAGATTTGATGCATCTTCCAGTTTCAATTCACTGCTTTCCCCCCCCCCCCCCCCCTTATTTTTTTTTGAAGCAGATGGAACATTCTCTACTGTAAACCAGAGAAAGACCACAGCGCTCCCTTTTTCCAGATGCTGTACTGCCCATGCCTAGAGCGTTTGGTGCAGAGGGGAAGATTAAAAACACATGTACGGATGGGCCTTTTTAAAAACACCTGAATGATTTAGAAACATAAAGCCCAACACAAACAGAAAATAACATTGCAATAATGCTTAATAGGTACATACCAGTAAAAATCAAGCTAATTTGGAAAAAGAAAAAAAAAAAATCAAATTCGCCTGATCTTATGTTATCAAGGCTGGTGACAGGTAATTACCAGGGGTGATTTCTTTCTTATCTGAACTACTCAAGCTGAATCTTTGGCCAAAAGCCAGTCTTCCAAGAGTCTTGCCATTCTGGAGGCAGCATTGTCCTCTCCCGCTCCATGTACCTTCACATGCATAAATCTACAACATCCTTCTTACGATCACGTGTGCAAAAATTATCAGAAGGTGGAATACAGCAAAGGACAAACCACAGGTCTACAGTACAATTTACAAGCTATCTGGCAAAAAAAGAGCATTTCAGTTGCATGAGTGAAATTAGGGGCAGTTATCTACTCTTTTGGTACAGAAAGTGGAAATGTAGGATAATTTTCTAGGGGAGAAAGCAGGAACCCCGTAAACCCTTCGCCTCTATGCAGTGCTTGCTATTTACCTGCTATCTACTGATTCTTTTGAAATTATTTTATTAGAATTAGAATAACCAGTATTTTCTCATTTCGTCAAATCCCATTTCCAGTGTTCCGCTAATGTCATACACCAAAGCCATAGCACCTTTGATCTCATTCTAAGCCTTGAAATAACTAGGAGATATCAGTCAGCATGGCTTTGGTTTAAAAGAGATGGCATACAGTACCTGTGCTCGGTGTCATAACGCTAACAAAATATGAATGAAAAATCATTTACCTCTTCCCCGTTATTATTTGTCAAAAGATTGCATGCATAGGAAGGCTTTAGGAAAATATCTTTAATTGTATTTTGCACTGAGCACTTTTTATTTTGAACCTCTGGCTTTTTTAAGTTCTCATTCACCGTATATTATAATAATAATAATAATCGTAATCATAATAAATACAAATGGGAAATATCTTTGAATAGTAAATTTTAGCCTACTGGGACTGTCAATTGTGGATGGGCTCTTGATTGATCAGAATATTACACAATGGCATGGTGTAATTCTTTAGTGTGATGTTGTAAAATGGAGTATTGCTTCTGTTATTTTATCCAGTTTGCTTTTATATGACAGGGTTTATTGTGCGTTATGTTGTAGCTCATTCCTCTGTTCACAATGCCTACTGATGTGTAATTATGACTTGTCTGAACTGTAAGAAGGAGCAGTAAGTGAAAGAAAATCTGCAAGCACCCTTGATTTATGAGCCCTGATACTATATTACAGTCCTAATCTGCCTGCTTAACTTAGCTTCAGGCAAACTTACTGTATAACATGCTTACGATTAGCACTGCAGCAAGTTGTAGAAGATTTACTCTGTTGGAGCTATGAGACTTTTTTAAAAATGATTTAGTCATTATTTCAGTTACAGGTATGGCAATAAATTATTTCACATATAAAGACTCTGTGTCAAGGAACAGCCATTGCAAAAAGCCTTTTTATGCACTAACAAAGAACAGTGCTTGGAGTGTTTTCCTCATACAAAACATCTTAATGTTATTGGTCATTTTTTTATGATGAAACTTCTTACACATTCTTCTCACATTCGTACAATTTGTTTTATTATACTGCAGCTTTTGTAGCTCAGTACAATCTGCTTATTATAAGAATGTCTATTTGGATCCAGTGAATCTCATATTTTCAATAGTGTCCCAAAATAGAAATTACTATGGATGTGCAAATGAAAAGAAGGCCATAAAGCAATGACCTAATGTCAGGAAGAAAAGATGTCAGAAGATTTGCATTTTTGTTTAATCACCATTCATGAAGACAGACGCATTCGTTCAGTCTCCTTGAAACTATAGCATATTCAGAGCAGCTACTTTTGGTAAACTAGAGTGGCACATTATTGCCCTCGAATAATAAAGATCAGTGTTGATCATTCAGGGCCCAGTTTTGGTCTCATTGAAATCACTGCATGGCTTGCCATTTGACTTCACTGGAATCCCTATTACACAGTATTCACCATGGCAAATAAGCCAGGGATCTAAAGCTCGATCCAGGGAAAGACTCCCATCAGTTAAATGGGCAGTAATCATTCGTTTTTTGCTGAACAGGACTGCTTGCCTGAGTAAAGTTAGGCATTCATATCAAGAATGATATTTTTTCCTGGGTTTATTAGTGGTAGATTTTTTAAAAAAAATATTGGAAAACGACCCGCAATTCATGTCCTAGTGAGAACCATCTCAGATGAACAAACAAAATACACATCTACAATGGATGAAATGCTGATAAAATAGCTCTACGGAAACAATTCCTAAGCAGACTTTGTTTTGAATGTTGGGGTTTTTTTTCATTTTTTTCTTCATTAACACTGACATTGTGAATTTTAAACGTTATTTTTCTCCTTTAAAAATAGCTGCTTACACTATGTAAAAGGCAGCTATGATTATCAGTGAAATAAGGCCTTTTCAAGAGGGACACCCCGTAAGTTAGTTGTTGGTTTGTGCATTGCAATAGCAAAGCAAAAACGTTTCTGAAGGGTGCAATGGAACCGAAATCATATATGAACAGTGGACAATAGCATCCTTTAATTATGAACAACAGTATTTTCAAGCTTATACTGCTTCAGTGAAGTGACCATAAACAATGAGCTTTTTATAGTGTAACAATAAAGCCTCTTAATTTCTTGCTTTCTATCCTCTAAAAAAAAATGCTTCACATTATAGAGTCACCCTCTCCCAAGGAGTTGGCTTTCCTACAGCTAGTCTCACGAATGTACTCCTGAGCAAAACCACAAAGATGGATGTGGAGATCTGTGGTGTCCACCCACCCACTTCCATCATTTACCATAATACCGTTTGGCCACATATGCCATTTGCAAGGGCAAAATGCACAGTCCAGCTTTCCAAGTAGTGGTCATCACATTACAGGCATCATCCGCAAGTATTTGTGGATGCTATTGACTGAACAAAAGGTTTATGAGGCAGAAGATATATTTTTCTAAATGCTGCTGTGCTACCTATAACCTAATTAACTTTACTTTAGCCAGCTGAGTGTACCTGGAAACCAAATATATCATGTAGCAATTAGCTTTCCTCCTTCTGGCTTAGTACACTTAAGTTCTTTATTGAAAAGGTTAAATATTGATTGAAAATGGATAATAGAACCATATTACAGTTGTATGCTAAATGGCAGAACTTGCCTGTAAAACATTTCCAGTTACCCCACAGTAATGCAGTTACAGAACGGCAATCTGCTGCTAAGCACCCAGGCAAAAAATCAGAAACAAATATAAATCACCCACTATGCAGCCATTCTTATCAGTACACTGAATTCACACAAACATGTTTGGAAGTTCAGTCATTAATTATCATGATGTTGAAATAATATAATAAAAATAATAATTGCTTGTGAAGTGATCTGTTGACTCCCTCCTCTTTCGGCGGAGGCTCCTCTCTGTCTCTCTCCCTTTTTCTCTTACCATGGGAAGCCACATAGACAAAGTATCAAGTGATCACATAGCATGAACTACAGCCCGAGGCAAAGCTTGTTATTTTACTTGAAACGGTGATGCATTTAGGACCCAGAAACTGTCAATAATTTTTTCTGACTTCCAGGGGATAAAAATCCCAATTACAGTAACTTTCCTGTGAAGCTGTATAGTCCAGTGCCACGATAATGTCACGATACAACCTTAACACCTACCAGGTCGGTTTTATCTGTAGTTTAGGCTAAAACTCTGTGCATCTGTGAGACCAAGATGACGTAGTCTAATTGTTGCTTGTTTTGAAAAGTGGAAAGTATATCTTCAAAAAGAGATGGCTGAAGTAGGGTCTATGGACAATAACACAATTTGACTTGGCATCCTTCAGCCGGTTGGCTTCAATGAGACAGTTAACGGAGATTCAAGGGCCTTTGGCCATTTTACTGCCTATATTTTTTCTATAAAGCTTAGTTTCCCAAGCCATCACAGCAAAGACCTTTTCCAAAGGAATGGGTTGAGAAAGTGTTTTTTAGGCTCAGTCCCTTCACTTCATCTGCTTCTGGGATGTGGGAGATGAATCCAACCCTGTAGAGAGCCGTGCAGAAAAAAAACCCTCTCAGTTCTTATGCTCTACCCCCGGGGGAATCACACTGGAGATTAAAAAATACACAGAGGAAGCATGAAAAAATTAACCTTGCGGAGTATGTCCTCAGTGAGGGGCCGTGGAGAGGCTCAGCAGCTGGGTGGTGTGGGAGGGGAAACCACACGGACACCGTGGAAATCCTGGGGAAAAGGTGGTTGAAGGCACTGTTTTCCATCCCTTCGGTGTTTTTCTCTGTTCTGCTCACCTGCAAGGAGCTCGGTCCTCTTTCCTCACCTCGCACCAGCAATGCATGCCAACATTATTCCTGGTGCACTCCCACCACACTTTCCCATCTGTCCTGCTCCTGGGTAGTGAGAAAGTGATGATATAACTAGATTTAATACCACAATAATGTAACCACACCAGAAAGAGTGCCACCCACTCTGCACTTCTTCACTTTCTCCTCCTTCAACTGGTGAATACATCTCTGACTTTTATCTCTATATATGTGAGGTCTGGTCTTTTTTCTTTTTTTTTTTTTTTTCTGTTTTTTCCCCCTTTAATAGCAATACTGGGCTCACGTAGAATTATTGGTTGTTAATAGCTCAGTGCCAATATATCTGTTAGGAATGGACAGATGCATACAGAAGACTGCAAAAGGCAGAGTTAACAAATGTGTTTATTATTGACAGAATAAGAACTGCCATGGTAGAAGATTAAAAGTTGAATGCCTGAGGTTTCCCCCTCCAGTTCATAGCTTTGTTATTTCAGGTCAGAGACAAAGTATAAAGATGTAAACCAGAGTCTGAGCGGCCACAGAGGTGAGTCTGAAGCAACGGCAATACAGGATTAGTTCTGCTCATTGTGTTGCTAGTTTTGTAAAGATACCCTGGGATGAAATTACTATAAAAATGTTTTTCACATTATAGTATTTTCTGAAAATCTCATAGTTGTTACTCGGTGGTTTCTAGGTATACATATAAAATGCAAAATTGCACAGTGTTTCCTTCCTTTTACTAACTGTATTGTTGTAGCTGTGTAGGTCTAAGCACTATACCTGCCTATTAACCTCGCTTCTTTATTTTAGCATGGTTGGTTGGTTGGTTGTTTTTTTTGTGGCTCCCTAATTTGTCTTTGCATCCAATTTACCTGATGCCTTAGGATTATATACAAATAACTCCATACGATTTGTGCAACATCATCTGTTCATTTGGCTCAGTGAAAGTGGGTATTGTGTATTTACAAAAGGTTACCAAAGTGAACGCTCTAATTACCTTTGGAGGCAAGATTGAAGTGGCTTGTCTTATTTAATATTTCTTTTTCCTGCACTTCCAAATCAAAATTTAATAGAAATAATAATCAGACATCTCTGCTGGTGTTACAAAAAAAATAATAAAAATCTTTCTAATGTGTGAGATACACCAAAAACATGCACTGGTTGTACAGTCAGGTGCTGAAATCCTAATATAAATAAGAAGAGACACGAGAACATGTAAGATGTATGAGCTTTGATATACAGGTTGAGATTTTTGTTTGTTCAGGAAATTATTTTAACAATTTCTTGTACCTATTTTGAAAGCTTAGCATTTGGGGAGCTACTTAGTGCTATGCATTTTAATTTTTCACCAGAAGTATAACAGCTTCAGAAATATTAGAATTGCTGTGTATTTTATATTTCATACGACTGAAAAAAGGTGTCTTCGCTGTGGTTAATTATTAATCTTTCCTTGTGTATAATGGCATTATCTTTAAAAAAAAAGAGCAGAAAAGGGAATGGCATGTTTTTCTATGTTATCTCCTTGGTTGGTTGGTTTTGGTAATGAGGATCCAAAATGAACCTTTGCAATTTATATATTATCGTGCCTAAACCTCTGCATTGTGCAAAATACTGCAAAAGCTTTCCTTGGTCAGACTATAATGCTGTTTAAATATGTTGGGCAACATGTACCCTACCTACTTGCATTATGTCAAATGAACTGCATCATTCCAATATGGTGCCACATGTGCATGGAAGCCCGTAGCGTTTGTAACAGGTGCTGCCGAAACGCGCTTGACAGAGATATCGACAGTAAGGTCATCTGTGAAAACGAGTACCCTAAATATCAGCGGAAGGTTACCTTAGCACGGCCGGGGTGCTACAACGCCAAAAAGGTGCTGTATTATTTTTTTTCTATTCCCTTGGATAAATTGGGGAAAAAAAAAAAACAACAACGCTTTGGGGATCAGGTTTAGGATGAAGTCGGCAAAGAGGTGCAAAGGGGAAGCTTGAAAAGCTAAGAAGCGATGAAAGAGATTGGGGCACCTTCAGAAGGGCATCTCTTTAGATTTACCAAAATGCACACAGAATTAGGGGCTGCTCTGCATCTTGAGTGAACCTTTGTTTAACAGAGTTAGAAACGTAAAATACAGATCGTAGCCTAACAATAAAGTGTGGTGGAGCTTCGGCTCTTTTGTGAGGGCAAAGGTATTTTGTGTGGTTATTACTGCATTTTACTATTATTAGTGTTTTCAAGGCGGGGGGAAGAACAGAAGCAAAACCCAACAGCCATTCCTTACGTTTAGGCTGGGTCTCCGGCAATCTGTCCTCTGCAACGTTCTTGGCCTTTCTCTGACATTTATGGTCCTATGTTTATCATCGTAGGCACAGACCCAGTTTGCTACCTCTCCTCTCCCCCCCCCTCCCCGCTCCTAAAATGGCATCTGAAGCTGTTAAAATTATAATTAACGGGGCTGCATTTATCTGGGATTGATTCCCATGAAGAGGCTTTAGCAGATTTTCCTCCAAACTGCTAACGTGCAGCACAACAATGCATCGCACCGCTTTATATCATATTTGTATTTAAAAGTCAGATATTTTGTTCTGGATAAACTTCAGAAATGCTCTTCAATTCTCAGTGAGGCAAGCATTTCAATTTTCTGCAATATTAGCAGGGGTAACTAATGATGGCTAATTTTTGCCTGTAGTATTTCCCTCAATCTGCTTGTGCACTTTCAGTTACTCTGGCAGCAGCAGCATTTGTACATTTTCTGGTCACTAAACACTCAAGTACAATTGTAAGTGATCAGTTTACAGTTGGCCAACAAAAGAGCTGCAGGAATGTCTAAAAGAAAAAGAAATTTGAATAAATATTCATGTGTAGCCCATATTCTGTGGGCAAACACTCAGCTCCTGCAAGAGAGAAGGACAGAGGGCAACTCAAATATATTTTAGCTATCAGAATATATTTTGAGAAATAGGATCGTGTATTTATCGTACCATAAGAAGGTCTGGTACAAATCCAAACCACACAGATTTTGAAAAGACATTATTATGTTTCTTCATGTTGAAGGTAAATCCTCCTCTTCACCCTTTTTTGTCTTTGATTATTATTTTCTTTTTTTTTTTTTTTTAAATATGTTCAATCTATCAGTTTGAGACAGAGGCTGGCTGGAGTTATCTTTCAAAATAGCACCATCTTATTAACAAAATTGAAAGCTATCTAGTTCAAAGGGAATATTTTAGATAGGAAGATAACATTTTCATAATGCATTTTAAAAATACACGATTGTAAAACTCTGTGAGAGTCCTTTCACCGGTAATACCTTTAGAAAGTGGGAGACTTCAATATAATTTGTTAATCTTCACAACTCACGGGCTATTCAGACTAGCCAAACATAAATGGCAAAGAAATATTTTTTTAAATGAAGAGGCAGCTCACTTGTGCCCTTATTAATTAGTATTTCCCAGTGAAATTTAATTATTGCCTAGCATTTTGGATGGTGCTGTTTATGATGGAGTGGCAAGAATAGTTCAAATTAAATCAGAACTCTATGGAGACAGTTCAACAGCTCGTGTCACAGGGAAGCTTTCGTTAGAAATCTCACATCCTGCAAAAGATATTCCTCTGTTTTTCTGTGAAGAGGTGTCATCGTTCGTGACACTGCTCTGCAGACATAATGCCAAAGAAACAGGGGGATGCACTGTGGGATTTGCATGTTTTATACTAAAATCGTCTGAAATGCAGGGAACCTGCACAGCTTCATGCCTCGATCAGAGCAAATCAATGTGCACTAAAAGGGAAATCCGTCACATTAAGTATCAAAATATTAAAAGGCGAAATTATGGCTTTTGCAGCGACAGCCTCCCGGGGCACGGAGAGAGACGGCGGGGAGAGGTGCAATGCTCGAGCGGCCGTTGCTGAAGGCACTGCAAAGTGCCGAGGTAGTCAGATATCCTCCCGGGGCACTGGGGAAGGCACTTAGGAGCGGCATCTTTATGACACAGAGATGCTGAAAAAGATACTCCTGCTGAGCACCACCTTCCTGGTACTGGATCCCACTGGCAGAATTCGACCCCCATGGATTTCATCGTTCGTTTATTGCCAGGGGGAGTGATTTAAATGTCAGTCGTTATTACTGCTTTTTATAAGGGTAGAGAACGTTCTTCTACCGTCCCCTCCTATTCCTGTCTCTGGACATTAGGAGACATAGAAAAAGGCCTCTTCTGCCCCTGCTCTTGCCAGCCGTGATCCTGCGAGTCATGGAACAGCTCTGCTCTCCCTGCTGCCACCTCCTATTGCTCCCAAGTGCAGGAAAGGCACCCTGACTGCATGGATTCCTAAAGGCAGGAGGCAAAATATCCTGCTTTCCTCATCTATTGTTTTGAATAAAAACCACCATACCTGACCCTTAGTACCAAGGCCATAACCTCAACCGGGAAATTCATGTTAGGTTCACTGAATCAACACTGCAGCCCTGTCTGGTAGGTGGTCCTGCTTTCCTTTCCCACCCGTTGATGCTGATGACTGTACTTTACTGCTGAGGTGGCAGGCAAAGGTGAAAATCTAGTTGCTTTAAACACTACACCTATCCACACACACGTACGAGGGATCCAGAAATGCGGCATCGGTAGTTTCAGCCAACTTGTAAAGCAGTGCAAGATTATAGGTGACGTTAAAAGTGCCAGTAAGATTTGGAGGCAAATTTTCATCCAAGCCTAGAAGGCTAGTAGCTCAGGGAACTTTGAAAGCTCTTGCCTACCGTGACACAAAGACTGGCAAAGCTGGGAGATCAAGCCAGACCTCCTGACTCCCGGCCCACTGCCTTCACCCGCGACATCAGGATTCTTGCTAAAGCTGAGTTTCACAAACGAACTGTTCATTTGGATATAATGTAGGATCTATCTTTGGGTATATTTACACGCATTGTTCAAAGAGTTTCAGTCCAGTCAGCATGTTTCGAGTGAAATGAAAATTTGTTCCTAATCCGATGACAGAACTTCTCTGTTGAAGTCCAGGCCAGAGACTTCAGTGAGTCACCAGAAAGATAGTGCTTCTTTCAGCAGCAATAATTCACCCTTAGCCATTGTGTTGGAACACATGGCACTACAAGAAAATGAGAAGCATCATTTTAACACAAGAGACTATGTTTTTACTGAGTCAAATTCTGTTACATGTTTTCAGTCACGCCTCTTGGAAATGCAAGTGCTGTGTTGATGCCAACTCTGTGTAATCTGCAAATCGTAACCCGTGTCTCAATCAACCTAGAACTATGATGTTACGACTTAGCTCTTCTGGAAAAAAAAAAAAAAACAACAAACCAACAATCCAACCAAACGTGTCTGTGAAACCCTAAGCAAGATCAGAGATCAGATTTATTTTGGAGAAAGAGTCAGAAATCTGTGTGCTTATCTAGAGCTCTTGAATCCAAAAGCCCGTCAGAGTAGGCTTTCTTCTGACTCTGTCAGCATTTCGCTACAGTTTAGAGGAGAAGAACAGATGAGTGCATTTTATCATGTTGAATTCTGGGATTTGGTTGGCAACACAAAATTGTTCAGGAAAAAAAAAAAAAGAAAAAAGCACAAAAATGTCAGAACCTCAATCTAGTTGGACTTTAAAAATAGCGGAAGTTCAAGAGGTTGCCTGAATTTTACAGCTCAATTGATGATTCTAGCTCATTTGGGAAGGATGAGAATTTTTGCAGATGAGTTTGTGGTTGTAATGAACTCAGGAATTCCTTGGCCAAAAGGCTGGAGCAACTTCCCGTGAGAAAACCTAAGGGAAGGCAAGCACTGTGCAGATCCAAGCTCGAACTTCTTTCCCTGTCTCCCACCCAAGAAGGAAAAAGACCTTCTTTCCTGTGTCATAGCAGCTCACAGAATATCTACCCCCCTATTTCCACCTGACCCAATGGACAGGAACAGGTCAGACCCACGAAAAGCTTGTGCCACCAGCAAAGGTCTCCTCCGTACTGTGTATGGTACGTCATGCAGAGACCTGGATCAATTAGCAGATGAAATCTGTGATGAAGAAAAGATCCACAGCTGGCAAAGTACAAATTCGACTTGTCTTACTGATGCATCTTCTAGTGTCGTTTGTAGGAAGTAAATGATAGGAAATGAAACAGTAATGGTATCATGATATAATGGTATTATTGGAAGTTGCCTCAAATTTGAAAATTCCACAGTATGCTTTCACCATCCCAAGCCAGGAGAACACCACAATACGTATAATATATAAATTCACTTCCTAAAGAAACAAAATTAATTACAAACAGACTTGTAAAATTAGAGCAAGTATTTAAAAAGAAACTAAAATCTCCTTTTATCTGTTTCCTGGTTATAGGTCAGCAATTCCAAATCAGTTAAACATCACTGTACGTTGAATATAACATAATATATGTAAATAGATTGACAATTAGAATAAAGGAAAATGCTAATGTTTAGTGATCTTACAAACGAGGTCATGGCTATTTTTTATGGTTTCTCCTAATAGGAGTGTAGTATATTTGTCTTTTATAATCTTCAGTAAAAAGCCCATAGAAAAAGATATACACATAGCTATTTATTGCAGTCTTTGTTATAGGATTTTTGGAGTTTTGAGATCTAATAATTTAAAATTTGTCCATTTTGTTTATTTGTTTGGTTTTGGGTTTTTTTTTTTTTCTCTTGTCTCTGTGGTTGTTTTATGCTTGATGGTTGATTTGCACATAAATTCTTTCTGCTATGTTGAAAGTCACACGGGATCTGGCCCTTAGGGGAAATATTCACAAGATATTTGGTAAAATATTGATTTATATGTAACTGATTTTTCCACAGCAGAAAAAGATATTATATTGTTATGAGCATACTAGTTCTTTCTGTTATAAATGGGGGGGGGGGGCGGGGTATGAGATTTTTAAATATAACTCGTCTTAACTGATAAATGTTTTTAAAAATACTGGAAGACATGAAATGCTTTTCATTTTTTTAATATATAAATTAATCAAAACAGCATTCTGCAATTAAAAAATCATACACAAGTCATTGTCCAACCAGATATACCTTGTGCTGTTTAAATATTTTTTCTTTTATTGACAGAACACAACTTAATTGTTGGTGGAAGGCAAAACAAGGTAAATAAGACCAAGGTTTAAATTTCCTCTTGTAGAATTTCTGGTATGGTTGAGTGTGGGAGGCCTTATGCTCTGCTTTGGGATCACGTGTAAGCCTGGTATCGAACACAAAAGTATTGCTTAAAGGTGAATATACAGAAAAGATAATATTTTTGTCGTGATTACGGCTCTGAAATTTGGGATTCAGATGACTGGCAGAAAATATGAGGTATCTAGTAGGTATTTTGGTTCACCAGAGATCTCAGCTGAGCAGACAAGGCTTTTTCTGAAGCTGAAGGCTAATTCAGAAGGATAGACAAGAATTTTCCAAATGTTTCATATCCAAATGAACTTCTTTATGCAGCAAAAAATGACATCTATTTAATGCAAATGAAATCCTTCCTTTCACAATGGCATCACTTTTTGAAGGGGGAGTAAAGAAGAAGCTTTAGACCAAAAAAAGCCAAACCAACCCAAAACAACAAAACCCCCACAAAAATCAGGACTCTCTATTAAAACCAGGCTGGAAACATATTTGCATTGACTTTTAGTTGGACAGTAATCTGGCATACAGAAACCAATAACTGTTAGGTTTCCAGTGGCTTCCACCTGTTAAGGAGTTGCAAGACAGCAGTACCCTTTTCAAAGCCATTAATAATGCAGAAGGTCAATATCTAAACAGATATATTGAATTACACACTGTATCATTATAATAGCCAGAGTTTTTGTATTGCAGGTGATTTTTTTTTTTTTTTCTGCCGTTTGACCCTTTTAAGCTAATTAAAATACATAGTTTATTTTTTTGGTAATGTTAGGAATCACATTGTGCTGTATATCCAGGCGGTTAGGCTCCTCAGGACAGGTAAAGAAGATACTATTCATTGCAGCAAAGTGTATATTGATTTTTGTTAACTTTGCAGCTCCAGCCTCTCAACTAAAACTCCCCAAACACCACAAAACCAAAGAAGTTACCCAAAGCCTTTCTCAAACAGCACAGTATTCTTTTTTTCCCAGAGAATTATCAATTTATGTGGGTTTAGGTGTATACCAATGTATAGCAACGTTAGGAATTCAGTGCTTTTACTCTGCAATCTGCAATATTTCAATATTACAATGGTAACAAGATGCAGTCACTGAAAAGTTAAAGAAAAAGGTAGTGCATTTATCTGGCCTTATGCATTTTTCTCTTGTGTTTTAAAAAACGTGGTAATATCAAATTCCGAAGCTACGAGAGCCTCTGCCGGTGTCTCCCATTGACATTTTGTGTTTGTGTAAAGTAAAATCAGGTCAAACCAAGCCACTAACAGCATCTCAGCCCTGTTTCTGCACAATATTTTGTCACTACAGAATGTGGTGCTTTCATTGCATGTGTGCTAGTTTTCTGAAATTAGTGGTTGATCTCAGGGTGTTACAGAGCTGAATGTTGTCTGAGACCTTAAAAAACACAGTAAAGGTTTACTGCAAACCCCATTGCCTTCAATGATAATTGAATCGGACCCTAAATGCAGCTTACACAAAGTTGACTTATTTATACCAACAGGGACTGACTCCCTAATATTCTTCAAAATAATAGGGAAGAAATTTAAGAAAAAATCAAATTGGATTAAATCAAATCCTCTTCTTATATTCAAAACCGTGATTTTTAGTATGAAGGTCCTTCAAAATTAACTCATTTTCCTTTTCAGCTAACTTATTTGGTTTAATTAGCAGCAAACACTCCATTGATTCTTGTCCAACAAAGGAAAATTCCGTAGTTCAAATCTCTCTGAAGGAAAATCCCATTTATTTAAATATAGGAATTATAGTTGCAAAACGAAGCAATTTTCCTTAGTAATCTCTAAGCCAAAAAGTCCTTATTTGAAGTTAAACTACCTTTGAGTGGAAGATTATTTTTCCCAAACTAGTATGCCTGCTAGCCAGGAATAGACATAGAAATTTCCTTTGGAAACTACCCTCTAAAGGGGCAGTGAAAAATCCATTATGTTGATTATTCTTATTTATAATATTAATAGTGATAATAATAAGAAGTAATTCTGATCTCACTAAACAGGAAAAACATTGGATCTAAAAATACACAAGCACATCACCTCTCTGTTTTTGAAAGGCAGAGGGAGTTGGCAGTGGAAAGGTGAAGTGCGATGCTGCAACTTTAGACGACTTCTGTGATTCAGTTCATGGATCAAAGCAGATACGAAAGGCAGATCCCTCGCGCAAAAGGCTGAATCAAGACATTTTCCTGTTTCCCTTGATCTGCTCCGCTCAGCCCATCGCATGTGACATGTAAATTCAAACCCAGGGCTTTCACCAAACGGCCAGCTCGAGAGCAGTGTGTGACACTTTCTCAGATTCCTACTGACATTCGGATATTGCCAAAAATATCATGTCCGACTTTGGACAAAGCTCCACAGGCACAAAAATATTTATTATAAAATGTTTGTTTTCAGAGAAGAATACTGGGCTCCAGGAGAGAGGGGTTTTTTATGTTCCAGATTTTGCTGTTAGAGATTGTGCTGCCTCACAAAAAGTGTGCTGAGCCTCTTCAGCAAAATCTTTTTCCTTAATATTTGATGTTTTCTTAGTTTTGTTTGTTTGCTCGGTTTTATTGCTGTCAGTGTTATTTCTGGTGACTACATGACTCCGAGGGACTAGAAATAAAATTAGAGACTTTCACCTCTAGGTCAATGGTTTCATTCTGGCCCAGAATACAGGGACCTATGTAAAATAACTCATTGATCTCACTCCAGTTCCCAGTTGGCGAGTCTGCATATGGCAAACTGTATCATTAAAACGGGCAATAAATTGTCATCCTTTGCAGCAGTCCCAGAAGTGAGCTCCGTGTTTGAATTGGCGGTGCTGCTGAATCGCCCTTTCGCCAGGAGATGAGTTTCTCCTGGGCTGGAGCGCGTGAGGTGCGGGGTCCTGCAGGTGGTTTTTCCTTTCCTCGTCCTGCACTCTCTGCTTGAAGGCGAAACGGAGGGCTACGCGTTGCGGTGCGCTCTGTCTAGCACCTCCACGAATCAATAAGAAGTCCTTTAGCCAGGTAGTCAGATGTGATTTCATAAGCACATATTGCTCTGCTAGCCAAGGCTTTGTTTTCCAAAGGATGCCTTCTCCATCCACGGCGAGTTCTTCCTCTCCCCAATAAACACCATTTGCATTTCTCCGTAGTCACGGGGGTTCCAAATAAATTGCTTAAATTCATAGAGACAAAGGTGCTGAAACACAACGAATTGAGTAGCTCCATCTTAAAAATTACCTGTTTGACCTGCTGCTTCCAGACCACAGCTCTGAGATAACAGCTCTCTCCCCCACCGAGATCAGAGCCTGGATCTCTCTTCTCAAATGAAACACAGACAAAAAATTACATTGCTGTGATCTATAGCAGTAACAAACATGCCTGTTTCTATAGAAAGAGGGGGGAAAAAAGCTATTATATTTCATTTTGGCATTATTATTGATCATAACAGGTGTTTTGAACTGAAGACCCCCATGGCTTACAGGCGTCTGTACAAACCATCAGTTTAAACTACAACAGAGACGTCACTGGTGCTCACTAAAAAGCTATCTAACCTTTTTGTAGATCCCCAGATACTTGTAATCCTCCATTCTTCAGCCCATTGCAGAAGCAGGAGCATTTAGCCTCGGATCTTAGCAGCGCAACTCGTTGCTGGATTAATTTATTTCTCTTCCCTATCAATTCTGTAGGTTTATAACCACTTTCCCCTTGTATTTGGAGCCGGCGTGCGCTGCTCTGCCATTGTACAGGTATGACTAAGTACTGTCTGCTCCCATTGAGTACGGTATCATTTGTCTTACGTGATACAGGCTGGCTGCACTACACGACAGCACACAGTGACAGTAATTTGCACTGATCTGCCCCCACTGCTAGTCCTGCTGCTACAAATAGCAATTGATTATAATGCTGTAGTGTTATTGACTGTCACTACGAACACAAGCTTTATTTCATTTTTAAAGTAACATGCCGCAGATTTACTTAGCAGGCGCGGAGCAATAACAACAACAACAAAAAAAAAAGAACAAAACCAAAACAATTTGAGGCAGGGAGAAGGCAGAGGCAGCATTGCATAAAACCCAGAAAAAATTAATTAACGTCGCTAGATTATCGCGATACTGCAGATGAGCAGAAAAGCAGTAGCGGATGGGAAGGGATGGATTTGTCCGTATTCCAGAGAAGCAATCCTGATTTACATCACCTGAGGATCTTGCCTGAAGCGTTCGGGTCACGGAAATCTCTCGAATCCATCAGAATGCAGGAACAAAAAAAAAAAAAAAGGAGTCAGCCTTTAAAAATCATCATTATTATTGTCAAAATCTGATTCTGCTGAGACAGCAAAATGTATTAATGCTGCCCTGGATTTGCCCCTTCCTCTGATTCCCCCTCCCTTCAGTTCAGGATACAGTTTTTGATCCAGGTTGTTAAAGGAGATCCTATTTCATACATCCCTACGTTCTCTTTCTGAATCTTATGTTCTTAGAGCATTAATCTGCAGGATTGTCCCTAGAGTCCATTTGAGATGGGCGCAGAAATTTAGTTCAGGTAATTAGCCTTTCTTTCCAAGTGAATTAAGGAACCAAGAATTCCTGCTTATCTGACAGAAGTGCAGATTTTCCTCCTTAATACTTGTCACCTGCGAGACAAGTCACACAGGTAAATCTCAAACCGTGCCTTTGTGCCCCATCTAAAGTGGATTTTGGATGTCTCTGTGGAGTAATACTCCAAGGACGTTATAGTTCAGAGAAAATGGTAATGTCTATGTATAAAACGTGAATTACTTTAATAGGCTTTGGCAGCACAACTCTCAACAAGACGATCCACCCCTGCTAATCTAGTGCGTACGGTTTCTCTCTCTTTTTTTTTTTTTTTTTAAAGTCTGAATATAATTTCTCTAAGCTGCAATTTATAATGCTAACGTTTTACCTTCGTTAAGGAGGGGAAGAAAGCTTCTAACGGACTGTATTGAGCTGTTGAAGAACATCTGACATCGAAATTCTGATTTAGAGATAGTTGCAATACATCTGCTTTGCATGTCTTTGCCCTTTAAAACAATATTTGTGATATAATGAAGCACACAGCTTGCAGGGTAGCTGGTAAGCCGCCTATCCATGGGCTTTTTGCATGCATATACAAAGTCAGATTTATTTCCTTCCCTCCTTTAGGCAAGATAGCTTCTGTATGCTCAAAAAAAACCATCATTATTGAGAATCCCTCAATATGTCCTTGTAGTGATGTTGCTTATAACAGAACTGAATGTGGAAGATTTACCCCATTTTGTATTTGAGGTTCCACTTATACTTTTTGTGGGTCCTTATTTAAGACAAACTGCCTAAACGTTGTCTGTCTTATTGAAAAATGAAGGGGTAGGGCTGGTGTGGCCCCTCAAACTTCTCACAAATCCTGCTGTCACTGACTTCGGATTTTGTTCCATGAGGGGTTTTTTTTCTCGGTTTGTTTTGTTTCGCTTTTTACTTTGCAATGCTTTGAACCTGATTAAGATCAGATAGGAATTTTGTGGTATATCGTAGGGAACAGAAAATCCGGTCTTCATTCCCTGGATGTCTTTTGATTCCTATGGCCCACGGGTTTCATGTATGAGCAGGCCCCAGGATCCCGCAGAAGATGTACTGGCTGCCATCCTAAACCGGGGTGCAAGTCTTCATGCAGCTGTAAGCCAGCCAAGACCATAAAAGATTTCTCGTCCTGCCTTTTACAGACTTGCTTATTGCAACAGCAATGTCCAATGGCAAAAGGTGACAATGGGAGGAGGGGTGCAGAAAAGATACATTTGAGGATTTTTCCTTATACGTGCATTTCAGACAGAGTGGTTGTTTTAAAAAGGAAATTACAGGTATCACTCCTTTTACAACTGTTCCACCGCTTAAATTAAAGCTTAAGCAGCTATGTATTTATCAATTAGCATTATTTCTCTATCCCTGTCTGACTCTCTGTATTGTTGTAACTCCATCAAATAGTCATTTGCTTTTTTATGGTAATAATCCCTTCAAATTCACTCCTTTCATCTGGATCCCTGTATGTTATTTGTTGTTCTGCTAAATCCCTATTACAGAGGCCTAGGAGTTCCAACGGCCTGATGAATAATTAGAAATGTTTTATCCCTAAGCTTCAAAAGGGTGCTAGAAATAATTATAAGCAAACATTTTATGTAGCATTCCATATCAAGCCAATCCTGGCTTTATGTTGTTTGTACGTTAGATAGCAAAGGAGAAAGGGAGATCTTGGTTACCAGCTCCGTCAGCGTAAAGAGGACAGATGCTGGAGTTGCTGTAGCTTTTGTCTTCTCTCTCCCCTCTGCTCCTGGTGGTGGGATGCTCAGTACATCCCAGGGCTCGTGACACTTCTCGTCTTGTAAGAGTATAGTTAATTACTGGTCAAACAAGATGAACTTCATTATCCTGTCGGCAACCTGTACCACACCCTCTTGCCTGCAAAGTGACCTACGAGCCTGCTTTATGTGTAAATAACGCCACATCAAACCGGAGGAGAGAGCTGAGGTTTTGCAAAGTGAAAGTTGCTTATTTAGTCAAGACTAGATATGTCAGCTCGGTCTTATTCCCTAGGAAATTTTGAGAGCTGTAGCAGTTATAGCTGTCCTTCAGCGGAATAGGCTCGCAAAGCAAAGTTTTTACACATAAGGCAAGGAGAGAGAGCTGTATCTTGAAAGCCTACAAAACTAATTGGAACACACCCAATGTCATTACATTTGACAGCATTTTGAGAAATACCCAATCACTTTGTCATCAATTTTCAATTTTGTCAAGAGAAAGTAGCTTTTCATTGGCAAACAACCTGCTGTCCCCACACTATTTGTGAAAGTGTCCTGGCAGAGAGTAGTGTCATCTCCAAGAACATTTTTCAGGCTCACTTTCTCTATAAAACTTTTATTGAGGAGGTTTTTTTTAAAAAATTCTAGAAAATTGTGTTAAGATGAAGGTTTTTCATCCTGAAGATACCAAATATTTATGGCCCAGTACAACAAAGGACATAAATATATGATCAACTTTAAACTTGTGAACGGTCCTGCTAGGTTTCCACTAAAACCAGTGTGAGTTTTGGTGATAAGGAATTTTATCTATTAGCTTCAAAGGGACTGTGAAAGTTTCATGTTGAAAGAGAATGAATTAATGTTAAAAAAAAGGGGAGAAAAGAAGATGTATTTACCAATCAATATGGTGAGGATTCATGTGTGAAAAGCAAGGAACAATGTGGAGAGAAGGGGTACCACAGCAGCACCTTTCTACCAATCTGCTGCTGCTTTTGTCTGCCTTCCTTCTAAAGTGAATTCATTCATCTGTTCTCTTACTTTTCAAGAACAAAAGGCAGAGCCTGTTTTGCTGGAGATCCACGTTTTTAACGTGTTTCTATATTTTAATCGATTTGTTGCTTTTGCTAGTAGAGCTCTAGTTTTCCTTTGGTTTCCCACCTGCGCGTCATGAAGTCATGGTATGAAGAAAAATGTCAGAAGCAAACAAGACTTATTAGATATGGTTTCCAGTGGTTGCAACACGTGGGATCTGTGAGGACTGGTGAAAGCATTTTGAGTGGCACAGCAGAGAGGTAGAGGGAGTTTGCCAAAAAACAGTGCTCTCAGCGGATGGACACACGTGGTGGACTCTCCCTATCCCAGGGAGGGCACCTCAGCGTGTCTCTGAAGGCAAGCTCACAAGGGAATTTAGCAAAGGAAAACCTTCCTTTGCTGGGCCCTCTGGCAACTCTAACAGCCACTGGGAGATCTGAAAATGGCAAATGTCGTGCGTTTGGCATCTGCTTGGTACAGCCACTGCCCTTGATGGGCGTGACTTGTCAGAAGTCATGTTTTTCTTCCTCTCAGGCCTTTGTTTCACATTCAAAATCGCCTTTACCTTCCTCTCTTCCTCAGATCAGTTTTATAACAAAAAGAACAACATCATGAACAGCACAGGAGATGAAAAATATCTTCACTCTACTTAGCATAAAATAAAGGTGGTTTCCAGTGGCTCTGTAGCTGATGTACTCAAGTTTTCTCTGCCGCTTCATCCCTCAACTTTGGAAGTGCCTGCTGAGGTCCAGCCAGGGCTATGCCAGCCTGGAGCTGGGATTTAAGAGGTCCTGCCGAGGGCAGGGCCAAGCCCATGTGACTGTCCTACATCTGGACCTACCCTGCCGATCCTGCACGGCACAGCGCTGCACCATGCCAGGTGGACTTGCTGCTCTGGCTCTCGGCTAGCTTGTGCTGCCTTTCAGCATGGATGTTCCTAAGTGTTTGTGTTCCTGAACAAAACCATCCAGACGTTGCATGTTTGCTCATGGTGGGGAATTGCAACACTTCCTGGAGGTCTTTTCCTCACTTCTTGAGGCAGAACATAGACTAAAGTTGCAATGAATTATTGCAAACCCTGTCTTCCAGTGCACAGGCAAAATGGAAATGATATGGACTCCTGAGTAAGCTCTGTAAGAACCAAATGATGCGTTAAAATCGCAGATTGTAGACTACAATTTTTTGGTTTAGAGTCAAGTCCCGTCTGCCTTTGCTCCTCCAAAAAATAACTTTTAAAAAGTCAACATTTGGAAACATTGCAAACCCCCCAAAGTATATTTTACGTGCGTTGAAATCCTTAATTGCTTTTTTTATTGATATGCAAACAATGCGTACTTCCAACTTTCACCACTGCTTAAATACTGTACGTGCGTTGTAAGTAACCTGCCTATTCAAGTTTTATCTTGTCCACTTTATGTTGCACTGCTCTTGTACAGGAAATGGACTGTATTTAATATTGATGGCTCTGTATGTGTCATTTAATCGTCCCTATTGATTGGATTTCATCAGAGTGTGGGGCTTGGACAGAAGCTTTGATTATACTGCAAGGAGTCTTTGCAGTTTTCTGTTACTCAACGCCGTATCAATGCACCTTCTGGTGTGATATCACTTTCACAATCAATACCTGGAAAGAAAATAAAAAAGAGGCCTCCAGGAAAAGAAAGAAAGAAAAACCCTGAATCGGCCTCTAATTCCCTTTCCGCACATAGATTAAACCTCTCCAACTCAAAGAACATTTGTTGTGTGGTTTAACATAAGAAATGGGGGGAATGAAAAAACCTGAAAGAGTCTCCACGTGTTGTTTAATTTCTACATCATTTTCGTAAGCATCAACTCTTCCTTTCGGTGGCCCTAGCTGATGTTTGATAGTGGATAATTTTTAACAGTTACATGTCGTGTTTCAGTTAACTGTTTCTCTTGATCTAACAATAGTGCCATAAACATACTATTTGACCAAATTGATACTGTAAGGGGACTCTCTGCTTATCAAAATTCTTTCTGTTCAGAATGGGCCTTCTCAGAGCTTTCAAAGAACATCCCTAATCTGACGCTGTCCCACAGTGGCTCAACCTAATCCTCACTCCAGAGCCACACTGGTACGCACTCCTATATCCCAGACTCCAAATGTCAACCATAACAGCCAGGCAGCATGAAACAATAATCCCTTAAAGAGTATTAATATGCAGCAGATGGGTGTTCCATACTGCTGGTGAGAGGGTTTCCCCATCTGGGCATCCTCACTTTAAATGTACGTGCTGACGCGCTCATAAATTTAGATCCTCGGCGGATGACAGAAAACATCATTCCGCGTTGTATCAAAGTATAGTTACTCCAAATGGTTGGTTGTACTCTGGCTCTCCACATTCATTGTCCTGTGATGAAAGGAAATTCATGGGCCATTTATACTCTCTGCTAGTGCTTCTCATCTTTTCCAGGCTGGTGGTCCTTTTTCAGAGATACTGCCAGTATTTGAGAATAATAATGATGTTAATGCCTTATTTTTCTAGGAAAGTGGCATTAGAACATGTTTCGGAAGTAACGAGGGTGTCACTAACAAAGAATAGGAAAATACAAACTGGACCTTGATGTAGAGAGCGGTGCATGGGAGAAATGAGTTAATATTGGTCTAGGTTGCAGAGACAGTTTAAAACCTCTGGCACAGACCTTGACTAGGTTTCCTTGGTCCTTCCAGATTAGTCACCAATGGTTGCTTAAGAATACCTGCTTTTTAAAATTTATTTCGCTGGAGACATCAGTGCATTTCTGTTGACTTGGGGCCACGCTGAAGCTCTAGCTTTGTGTAAAAGTACTTGCTGTTTGACTCCTTAAAATTATAATGAAGAATTGTAACAAACTAACGCAAACTCTGCACTAACTCAAACACTAAAATGCATGCCTCGTGTCCGTAACATTATTCGTTAGAGAAGGTTACGAAGCCAGGTCTCTACAAAAGCATTGCTCTTCTGCTAACAATGCACATCCAAACATGCCCAGCAAAGAGATGGTTATGGAACCTAGTTGAAGAGAGACCGACTGGGTAGTTCATGTTCCTTTGCTCCATCAAACGATCCCAGAGATTCTTTAAATTTCATGAGCAAGAGAAGGCAGAAACTGTTGGAAGCAAAGTGTTATTTTCTTCACTGGAGTGAAGCCTAAGGTCTTGGGTTGGTGGCGCTTGACCATGTGTCAGAGGAGAGGGAGCTGTGTGTTAGTGGGGCAATCTGAATCTCAGTGTGGAGGAGGTAATCAGAAAAGACTGCTGAAAGTGACAGGTATTTACCCAAAATGGTACAGACGGATGCAAGCATCTGAGCTGCTAGACTTGAAGGATCTTCAGTCTAAAAAACAAAAGTATGGTGTTAGCAAAGTACAGTGCCTGAACAGATGTAACTTACTCACAAAAAGAAGTGCCTGTAGGCTTCCTTTCTACCAAAGCCAGAAGTGACTTCTAGCCCTGAACAGATCTTCACTGTGACTATCAGAATTTTTCAATGAATTTTCTCTGCCTCTCTTTTGTTCCGTTTCTCTGTTTAAATAGTTGTTTAACCATATTTCTGACAAGTTCCGAAGAGAAATAATAGTTTAATGTAGATATTGCCAAACATTAAGGGAACCTTAATTTCCTTGGGTTTAGATAAGTGAGTATTTGCAAGAAAAGAGAGACTAGAAGAGTTATGTCAATTAGGGAATGGAACCATAACATGTTTGCTCTGTCCAGTCCCATCTGGTTGAGGAAACTTGAATTTTGACAGTGACCTTTCTTAGGAACAAACCCTGATAATATATTAAAAGTAAACTAATGAATAAATATATCTGGTCCAACGCAAAGGAAAATAAATACTTTATTCACCAGTTATTCACCTGGATTTACACAGATTCTTCCTACCCAGACCTGCAGAAAAAAATGTAAGAATGTTTAAGTCCTTTCTCTAGTGTCAATTTCTAATGGGCGCAGAAGAGACCCACAATCTCCTGAACAAACCATTATGGTTCCTCTGGTATCGAGGACCGGTGCTCAAGGGTAAGTAAACGTGGCCTAGTGGAACCAGAAAGTGCTGTGATGGAAGTTGTAAACAATTCTGAATGGATTTAGAGCTCTCCAAAACAAGTAGTTCAGAGGATCCACACTTTCTGACATATAAATACAATGCAAAAATATGTGAGGGATAAAATAAAAGTATTGTTTCTTCAGAGGCTTGTGAAAAGTATCCGCCTGTATGGATAAATTCAGCTTTCATGATTTTCTTGTAGGGATACCACACTGTTGATGAGCCAGAGCTTCCTTGTCACTTGACATGGACTGTAAGAAGCTATATTAAGTACCCTCCATTCACCATTCTTAAGAAAACAGGTAAAAACTCCAGAGAATGATGAAATTAAAACAATATTTCAATATGAAAGTGAAACAAGCAGAAATACATTACTGAATTAAAGCTATATTTATTTAAATGTGATCTTAATATCGAAAGATTCCTGATAAAGTTAAAATAACAGTTGCATCATGAAGACCCAAGTATTTTGGGGGCCGTAGGCAATAAGAACACACTTTATGAGGTTCAGTAGATAGGATTCTTCTTTAACTTAATATTTCAAACCTAATTTCGTGATTATTACAGTTATAGAGACTGGATCAGTCCATCCAAAGAATAGCTATTAATCAACAAGACTAAAAGAAGTTTTATTGTATTTCTTTGTCAATATGTGTGGCTCTTGTCAGGAGAAAGCCACGACCATCAGGGACAACACATTACTAATGCTCTGTCCAATATAAGAAAAGTGGGAACTGATTTATTGGAAACAATTAATTTGGCAATTTTAGACAATAGCTTCATAACTTTGATTAATACTACTTGGAAGTGGCAGAAAGCTCTGAAAGGCTTACTGAAGTAAGAGCTTCGAGCTGCACATACTGTTGTCTTCTGTTGGATCAGCTATTGTCTGCTGGGCACCGTCTTGTCCAGCACTGCCCGCTGCAATTGGTGCACAAACTCACCCTGGATTCTGCAAATACCTCTCCTTTCAGGCTACCGAGGCCACAAGCCCGTGTCAGACAGCTTCGCCAGTAATTACCAGATGGTAATGACATTCAGTCAGAACCAACCTGTGCCATGTTCGAATTGGTGACCTAAAGGTGAAAAGCCTTGATTCCAGTTAATAACTCTTTGAGCCTCCCTGACCTCCAGAATGTGATTAAAAGCCTATTAAATTCACTCAGTAGCTTTGGATTGTATTGTTAGCATTTTGCATTATTGCTGTGCATTATTTGATAATCTAATTGTATTATTTGATTAACAAAGTGTAAGTATTTTTCTGTTTTATGTTCAAGAATGCATTGTGTTAATAGCTCTCTTCACCTAGGAAATATCTCTTTGTTTTGCTCTCTTTTTCTCCGTGGGTGAATGAACTGCTTCCCTTTAGTTGCTCAAAATAACAAATGTCAAAGCTTGGAAACTGGTAATTTGGCAATTTTAGACAATCGCCTCATAACCATGTTTTAGTACACCTTTGAAGCGGTAGAAGTTCAAAGGCTTTGAAAAGACGACCATTGCTTTGCCTGTTGCTATGAGTCATTTGAAGTAATTGGTCCTGTCTGATGTATGTTTTGAACTGAGGAAGTAGTTCTTTATTACCACAATCAGATACAGGTTTTTAGCTAAGGAAGTGGAGTTTTCCTCACAGATGTAGATGTCTGCTTGATAAGGCAGAAAACAGACAGATGTGCCTCTGCACTGGGGAAGAGGTGTGGAGAAGGAGCAAACACAAGAGCTGAGAAAATTCCATGAAGCTACATGAGAGGGGTTTTGGAAGCCTTCCCAGCAAGAAAATTTCTCACAAGGAAGGAAACTCGCCTTTTAGAGAGATAAATACTTGAATTCTTATATATCATACAAATATGCCTATCATAGGTTTTTCAAGTGCTAAGACTGTAGCTAAAAATCAAATGAAGGACTCTGAAGGTATTTTACAACAATGTCACCTAATTTCAAGCCAATCAACATGATGAGTCGGATCGTCCATTTCCCGTAAACATGTGCTCGCTCACAGTTCTAAAAGTTGGGGATTTTAAGTTCAATATTATAAGGTATCATTCTCATTGCATATTAAGTTGGTTTCAGAATAATACGGTGTAAGATTAAAAACCAGAATTTATATTTAGCTCTTATCAGTGGCTAATGCATGAGGTAGTTCAAGGAAGTACCCTTCTTTTCTAAATATTTTACTAAAATTAGAAAAACAAAAATCCTGCAAGAATCACGTCTATGCTTTCAGATAGGCGTAAGAGCACCCTATAAAGCTGGATGGTTTCTGTGCTCCCCAACGGCGAGGTGATGGGGCTCGCCAGCTCCTGAAGGCAGAAGCCTTGTGCTCAGATGTGCTGGAGCTCAGTCCATCCATGTGTGCCACAGATATGAGCGCGAGAGTAGTTTTTGGCACCAGCAGGGCTTTTCTCTTTCAATCCCCTTTTGAATTGCTCCCACTAGCTATGGTGGATCTGCCTCATTCTCAGCAGGTTCCCCTCATAACTTAAAATGTGCCTGCATATCCAGAGGACAATCCGGTAGTGGGGTCCTTCCCTTGGTCTTCTCAGAAACAGTGACAGTGCTGATGGTGTATTCATCCTTCTTGACTAAGAAAGATTATTTTTCTTCCTGGTGAGAGAAATCCTGAGGAGGAGTCTCTGCTTCCACCGCTGCATCACAGAGGTCAGAGAAAAGCAATAAAACTCTGAAGTGTACTGGTAACAGAAAATACCCGTTTCAGTTTGTGAGTGTTGTCCAGAGCAGATTAAGGAAAGAAAGACTCATATTTCAAAGGCAAAGGAGACTCTGGATACGCTGGTGCCCTCTTCTGAGGGGAAAGTCACTACATCAAGACTAGTAGACTCAGGTATTTTGCAGCACCTTTTCTTTCTCTTGCATGTGGTGACAGAGTACAGATGTGGCCTGAGCGCAGCCAGCTTCAATAGATCAACTCCTTTTATCAGTTCCGTGATACCGAGTTTACTTAACATCACATGAAACGAAGGGAATGCCTGTTAGAAAAGGCTGGGTTACTGCTGAGCTAATGAACGTGCTGCCTGATGTGCTGCACCTCCTCTGTGCCCGTGGGTATTTACCTGCACCTCCACATCAGCTGGCATCTTGCTCTTTCCCTTCTTGGCTCCAGTTGTTTGACCAAAGGACACCTTCACGAATCAAACGGTTGCGTTCCTGGCAACAGAAACGACAGGCTTTGAGACAGGAAAAAGTACAAGAAGCAAATGTGTGTGAGCACAGATCTGGAAGGAGGGCTCAAAATTTGGGCTGAATCTCATGTCCACAGCAGTCAGTGCAAGGTTGTCTTTAATCATTATGAAATTTGGCCCAGGCCCTAGGTTTAGTGTTCACCCAGACTATCGTAATAAGCTGTTGTCTCTCAGTCTGCGTTTTGCCCACGCATATATTCAGATATAAATATTTGAAGATCTTTCCTCCTTTAAATTAATTTTCAGTTTTGCAGTAGATCAATGGTAAGGGAACAAAATGATCATAGATGGAGATTGTGGAGAGATGGGCACTGATAGCTTTGATGATGTCTCCAGCGTTTTTTGACTGTTGAAAACATCACATTTCCATTTAATCTAATGCAACGGGGTCTGATCTCATCCCCCATTTGTGCCCATCACAAAGCTGTCACACATTTTGATACAATAAGAATATTCTTATGATCACTGAAATTGCCAAATCTAATTATGGCGATAGTTGGTTAACCCGGTAACCTGCCCTCTGTTGTAGTTACTGCCATATACAAGCAGAGAAACCTCCAGGCCATGGAGCAACAGTGACTGTTTCGTTATATATACTTTGTGTGTTGTAAAGATAGTTAATATACATATGAGTTTAATCCTTTGTTGTTGTTGTTGGGGTTTTTTTAAGTTTTAAAGCGCTGTGGCTCAGTAACGTCTTTGGTACAAAAATGGGTAGATTCACTTATTATCTAGGAGAGGACCATGAGCGTGGTTAAACAGGCAGAAGTGAAGCAGTTTGGCAGAGCCATTTCAGAAGCTCCAGTTACAGTTTACCCGCATTTTGCCTGGCAAGGCGTGAGTATCCTTTGAAAAGGAAAACCTCACCAATAACTTATGAAGTAAGTTGGTGAAAAAAAAAAAAAAATCCTTTGGCCCCTGCCAACCCCAACAAACTGGAATAATAATAAAAATGAAATTTTACCCTTTCTACAGAATAAGCTCAACATCCGGATCTGGACACGGTACCTACCAGCACTCCCCTAAGCCAGCAGGGATCCTTGTAATATAAAAATAGAATCACATTTCAGGCTTGAGTATGTTACACAGCAACAGTTCCTGTTGAGAGCATCTCCCGGCACCCAGCTCAATGATTTAAAAAGAAAAAAGCCTATGTAGTGCTGATTAATGGAAAGGCCTGGATGTGCTGCTGGATCTGGAAAGCATCTCGTAATGTTTGACAGACAAGATGTTTCTTATTCTGATGGGATTTGATCATTGTTTATGAAATCGTGTGAGTGACATAGCATCACTTCAAATGCACTGTTATTTTTATGCTAGCATTACAGCTGGTCTAATAATTTGGATAATAAAGTTACTTATTTTGGCAATAATTCATCGAATTTATCCAGAGTTCTTATCAACATTTTCATTTATTAATATTCCTTGTCAGAATTCTTATCAACATTTTCCACATTCATTTTTCTTAAAAAAATCCTCTGAATTAAACTTGCGTTAAACACGTATTAATGCAAAACAAAGTAGTTGATTTATTTGAAGGAGTGACATCATTTTACTCCAATCCGTAAAAGTTTACCATTTGCTTAAATGTGTTGCCACTGACTTCAACAAGAATATTTCTAGCTTAGTATGTGCCTGTTTAAACTATATACAGCCCACCAAATTTTTATTTCCCTCTCCACATGTACGTATACCTGTCCGTGGGCGTACATGTGTGTTCCTCATTTCCCCATGCTTGTTTCTGCCGCTTTATCTTTTCTATTTCCACCCTAGGTACTAGTTAGCTAATGTAATTAAAGCTTTCTAAACAAATTTGAGGGAAATATTTACAATAGCTTTCTTATTAAAGAAAAATGGGATTCAAGGAAAACATAAAAAGAGCAATACAAGGAAATGAAAATTATTAAGAATTTTAATAACCTATCTCAGCGTTTCTGCAAAAGAGAAAAAAACAAAACAAAACCAAACCAAACCAAAAGAAGACAGATCAAGCTCTCTAATGCTTGGATGGGTCTGTACCACACTTTTGCTGTGAAGGGAGAGCGCAAACCTGCCCTGAAACAGAACAAGAGGTGGGTTTCACACACCAGCATTTGCTCTACCATAGATCAAGACCTACTAGCAGTAGCAACTTAGACTGCGAGGAAAGCTGAGGACCCACCTGGAGACAGCAGGCAAAGACCTTTCCTACCTGAAATAATTATCAGCACAGGCAAATGAAGATACTGTGTGGGTGAACAGACCCTTGCAGGCTGAACAGGATCGATTCTGTGTGGAGAGTTAATAATTTATCATTAAGGAATAAACTGAAAAGGAACTTGTACTGTCAGTTCATGCAGCGGGGATAAAAGGAGGAGGTAATTGTTTATTCCTGTTTTAACAACAAAAAAATCTGAATTCATTTACAACAGCGGTTCAATGGAGAAGTCCAATCCGTAAAGGGAGGCAAGGCAAAGAGGGAACCATGGAGTAAATAGAATTGCCTTGAAAGCTGTGGTTTAATAGGAACAAACCGAGAAGAGCTTCCTCGTCTGCCTTACTTGAGCCACTGCGTTAAGCCCAGCCCCTCCTTCTCTCACTGTATAAAATTCTCACCAGAGCTCACTCAGAAAGAACTAGATGTAAATATATATCTTCAGCTGAAATATAGCAGAAGTTGTACAAACCCCAGCATGTTAACATCTGTCACGGCTACTTCACATTAAAATTTTCAGAAACTTGTGTTACAGCTCAGCCATCAGATTTGATTTTCCTATCACCTTGAACACCTAAAAAGATTTTGGAGGCATATATATATATAAAATTCGTGTATTAAAATTTAAAGTGATATAAGCCCTGTTGGTTGAGCCCTGATCTATCTCGTACTTAAGCATGTGCTAAACTTCACTTATATAAACAACCCCAGAACTGACAGCAGGGCTTCAGAATGCCATTTTGTGCCTCTGAATATTGAAAAATGCGGCGGGTTTAAAAATATCCATCAGTCTAACTAGCACAGCACAATGCAAAGTATGTCAGTCCACTGACAGAGCCAAACGCAGGAAAAATGTATGTGGAGCATCACTTTCCGTGAGCAAGGATGACAATCAGAAGGACTAATGTCATTCATAACGTTGCTCACCTATAAAAATATTTGTAGGAGCTCTCACTCGTGCCACTGCTCTCAGTGCTGATGCCTGTGACACACAGCTCTTCCTTGGTGCTGCGATAGATGCAACAGCAGGGGACAGAGCTGAAATATAGGAAGCAACTACAAGCGGTACCCATAGGTAACAATTATGAAAACATATTCAGCAGTTACAGTCTCTTCAGTCTATCGGCTACATAAAAGGCATTTAAAAAGAAGCCTAAATACATATTTAACCAATTGACCAGAATGGCACTGAAGGAGTTTTAACGTATTTTGAAAAATTGCCTAAATACATATTTACCCAATAGACTGGAACAGCTCCTTCGGAGTCTCTCTGGTCCCTTGGGTACGTAATACGTGTTTTTAAAAACTGCCTGACTATATATTTACCCAATAGACCAGAACAGCTATTAAGTAAATAATACACATTATATAACTGTCAATGATTTTTCTCATTCCTTGTAAAAAATAATGATGTTAAAGAATGCAAAGAAGATAAAAAAATTAAATATAACGTATTTATTAAGACCGTGAAAGGTCTGGAGTCTGAAGTTGGTGTATGTATGTCACATGGTAGAAAATATCTGAGATCGCTAGTGTGCTTTTGTGTGTATGTTTTTAAAGTACGGGGCATTGTCAAGTACATCAGAGCCCGGGGTGCTTAATATAGAAGATAGCACAGCAGTTGGGAGTTGGAAAGGTCTGGCAGAAGAGGTGGGGGGGGGGGGGGGGGGGGGGGGAAGGAAGGAAAGATATGAATCATAAATTCCCAGGAAGGATGGGTAAATCAAGCAGTTAATTTTGAGAAAGCCTAAAGATAGTACATGAAACACTGCAAGAAAAAAAAAAAAAAAAAAGGAAAGAGGGTTGGCATCACAGCATCTGAGACCTGTGTATCAATACTTCAGTATCCTATACGGACAGACTGCCTAGCTGAGTACAAATTGTGCTCTCCCCTCCGTACTTGCCTCAAAAAAAAGTCATCAGACTCGTTGGTTGAAGTATTAAGGACTGACCCTTTCTACCATGCAAAGAGTCTTAGAATGATACAGCAACCAGGGTGATTTTTCATTAAATCTTCACATATATTTTAATCCATTGACTTAATTACAATTAATAATGTATTCTGATTGAGATTCTTTTCCCCCATAAAATAATTCACTTCTGGAATCAAATTCAGGAACGCCCATTGATTTCTTTTTGATTTGAACATGTTTTGCACTGTTTTGCCATCACAGGGGAGTGAATCTCTCTTGCTCTCACTCTCTTTTTCTGTCCTGCAACATAGGGAAGGAAAAACAACAGAAAGTCTGAGAGAGAAATACCATTTATCTTTGAAAGCAACTCTGTCACTTCTGCATTTACTTTCTTTTTTAAAAATTCAAAAGCCCTTAGTGGGTGCGAAAGCAAGGAAGACTTCTCATGCTTTGCACAGATCTCCAGGTTGGCAAAGGATGAAGAATGGCCAGGAAGTGATGGAAAGCAGTGCATGGAAATTTTACTACAGGCAGGTTTTTTTCCATAGACAAAGTTTCTATTTCCTGGCCAGGCCTCATTATTCAGTGAAATTTCTCTGACATTCATACAGATTGAAAATACTGTGTTGCGTTATCTGGTTGGTCAGCAGACGCAGACGTGTCGGCACAAGGCACGACACAGTCCATACCAGAGAGCAGAGGTCCCTCAAATGTGTTGAATTAACACTCCCCCTGGGCTAATCCCTCCAGGTGAGAAGCTGAGCAAACCTGCCTGGATAAATCACCCTCCTGCCCTGCTTTTACAGGTTCCAGAATATAACTGCAAGAGCTGCTGTGCGCAGGGGAGGGAGCAAAGGAGGGGAGAATATAACAGTGAAAGAGGAGCTTCAGGACACTTCACCTTTCCTTTGTTTTTACTTCAGCTTTGATAGCTGAGCCCATAAAAGAAGCGAATAACTGCTGCTCATCTGTTCAGTGTCGCTGGTGATGCAGCCAGCAAGAGGCTTTTGGCTATTTCACCTTTTTACCTCATTAAACCTTTAACTATATCAGCCAAAGCTCACCTCTTCCTTATTTAATGAGCTCCTGGATGTCATTGATAACGTAACCCTACATAGCATGAGGCTGCTCTCAACCAAGAGCCCACCGTCAATACTGATACCACGGCTGGACCCTCAGCCAAGGCACGGTTTTGCTGCAGGACCAAGGGTCTTCGCACACCATGTGCCACCACTGCCAGTTGCCTGGCCGTGGGCCACCCCAGCACACACTCCCATGCCCTGGATCAGGTTGGAAATATGTTTCCCCACCACTCAGGACCTTTGTTTGGAAGGGTCAAACCAAGATGAGCCCAGTATGCAGTATGAAACCTCTGCAAAATGCTCCAAAGCCTACCTTTCTGTTGTCCAGAGAGCACATTATCTTATTTCATATATGCTACTAAACAACCATCGTCAGCTTATTTTTTCAGTAGCAACCAACTTCATCTAGACTTTGACTTGGCAGCTGGTGGGTGAAAGCATCTATAGCCCATTACTACCCCTGTACGCTACAATTCCCATTTTCTGAACTTTTTAAGTGAGAGTCTGCTAGAAACAGTAAATTGAAGGTAGCATTAATCAGTGACTTTATCTTATCTGTAAAGTTTAGAATAAATTTATATTTATATCTATATCTAGCTGTCTATCTGTTAAAGTAGGGCATTACTTTTGTTGTATCATTTCCAAACTCGCTATTCACTATTTAGCAGCCTTCCTGCAAGACACAAAATCCATTGTGTAATAATTTCTAGCAGACTGCAGGAGTGTAAAAGTAGACAGTGTTTCCTTCAAAAATGGAATCATCTTTCACAGATGTAGATGTGTACTTGTTATGCCAAGATGAGACAGATGTGGCTCTATTCACTCAGGGACAGGTGCGGAGGAAGAAGAGATAAAACATTTGTAGAAAGTGTAAGCAACTGCATCGCTGTTGTTAAATAAATAAACATTCTGCCAAAAAAAAAAAAAAAAAAAAAAGAAAAAAAAGTTTATTTGCTTATTTTTTTCCCAGAATGTTTATTTTAAGCTGCAGCTTAGCTGTGATTTATTCAGATTTATGTTCCTGTATCAATTTAAATTTATAATATGTATTCTATATATAAACTTCTGTTTGTGTATAATCAGGGGAAGGTGCATTGGCACACACAAAGAGCGTGTATGCACGTACATACGTACGCACATGTAGGTAACACATCCAAAATAGACTCCAAGGCACATGCACACAGACTAATCAGGTGAAGAACGGCAAAATATTTTATTAATACAGTGAGGCTTTGTGCGTGCACGTGAAGGGAGTGGGAGGGAGAAGAGAAGCAGATGCTGTGTTGCCTATCAAGGATTAAGCCAGTTCAAGCTCCAAATTGCAGGACCGAAGCCAGTGACCATAGAAAAGCCGAACTGCCCTTTGACATCACAGACACTAACAGGAAACCTCCATGCAGACACTTCCACAGATATCCTTGGAGAAAAGGGTAAAATGGTTTGGACCATACGAAAGAGCTTTAAACTGGATAAAAGTTGGCTCCTGAGATCAGAGCCCCGGCGTGCCTGGGGAAAAGGGTCTGATGCTGGGGGTCACCACGGGGAGGGAGCGCAGTGCAGAATGAGGACAGGAGGTGATTCAGGTGTTGATAGATGTATTATATTTATTACTGCTTTTTCTCTGTTTGTTTTCTTTCTTTGTTTTTTTTTTTTTTTTTTCTGTTACTGTTCTATCTCCCTGTGAGCTTGCCACAGAAAGGGTCAAACCTGGATACAACTGTCAGCACTGTGACTTGCTGAGTCTGACAAGGTGGGAATGCACGGCAGGGAACTCCCCAGAGAAAAGCAAAAGCCACCTCAGTGAAGAGGTAAGGGGCAGATCACAGCAGCAGCTTGGCCTCTAACCACAGGAAATCGCCTTGTGTGGCCTGTAGACACCAAAAACTACCCTATTTCCCTTGGAGACTACTGTATTTTCCTCAGACTCGGGAGCCATCAGTGAGAATTTTGTGATGGAAGGGGGAAGATTTTGTCATCTGATGAATATACAGTTCTCCTGATAGCTACTGTAGGCTTGGAAAGCTGTGTCCAAGCTTCCTGGTCCATGAAGAGAACTCATAGTAGTCAGAAACTGTGAAAAAATGGTCAGGGGAGGCTTTATCCTGAAAGGGAATGCGACCTTGTCCTGACCTCCTCTCCCCTGGAGCACAGACCCGCTGCTCACTGGCCAACTCCTCCTTGCCAGGAAGGTCCCTCTGGGCCAGTGACTTTTTGCATGAGCCAGATTTCAGGCGCTCTGCGTGAAGTCATCGAGCAGGAAAAGACCAGGCGGAGGGAGCCTGGAGATGTTCGTCCCCGCGTCACTTTGGAGAACCCGTGTGTTCCTTGCAAAATTGCTTTTCAATGGAGGGTCCTCAAATCCCTCTGCCAGGGCTTGCTGAGGTCCATACCGCCGATTTGGTTCCTAACTCGATGCTCCTCTGCAAGCAGGTTCATTAAAGAGGAAAATTCCAGGGTGCCAAGGGCCTCGTTCCTCCCAAAGGCAGCAAGTGAGGGTAAGTGAAGACAAGAGGAGAGGCAGTGCCATAAAGCCTGGCTGAAGCTGGGTTACTTTTCTGTCGAATATTTAAGTGAGCCAGGGGAGGGAGGAGAGCAGGGATGACAGGGATGGCGACTGGAAGGAGGAGTGAGTATCCACAGCTGTGAGGAGGACCGGGAAAAGGAGGGGGAGGAGAGGCAGGGACAGAGAGAGAAGGATGATGTGATTTAAAAAAGAAAAAAAAAAAAAGAAAAAAAGTATTAATCACAGCTCCAGAACAGGAATCAGGGTGGGAATCAGCAGCTGGGAGAGGGAAAGAAAATGGAAAAGATTATTTGTCATTTGAAATGCATTTCTTCAGTCGTAACTCTGCATGAAAGTGGGAGTTTGCAGCTGGGCACAGAAGAGTGGTCCGTGGTTAGAGGAGGAACATTGTAAGCAGAACGAGCTCTGCAGTCAGCTGGGGCTCCAGGCAGAGGTCAGGGCAGGTGGGGGAACTCTGTGGCGAAAATAAGGTGTCATTGCCAAGGGCTGTCAGGGTAAAGAATGCCTGTGTCCCATTTCTCTGCAGCACAGCTACAGAAGTACTTTATTTCTGTGTCAGGACATGGAGCGAGAGGCACATGTGAAAGGAGAGTCAAGTGACTTTTATATTTCTAAAAGCTCGTCAGCTTAAAAGTTCCTTTTTTTTTTTCCTTCCTCTGACTCTTGAGGCGGGGGCAGGGAGAAAAAAATAGCAAGTTTGTTCACCATGTGAGGGTTGTTTTCTTGTTTTGTTTTTTTTTTCTGATCCTAGCTTTTATAGTTTGACCAAGTGAATCCAGCTTAACAAAAACATTTCCCTTTGTAGCCTGCACATTCAAGGACTTCACTCTAAGTCCAAATGTGAGATGCTACTTTGTTTGAATGCCAGGAATCATACCAAAAAAATCCAGTTACCAGGAGCGTAATATTAATTCTCATGAAGACTTGAGGAGCAATGACCACACTGTTCAGTGAGGCTCAGTGAAATTTCTCTTTTTGTGCACGTCCAGCACCACTTGCCGTGTGTGTCAACAGGAGTAGGAGAAAGTGGACCCTGGTTTTACTCCCCAGAGAAGCTGAGAGTTCAAAGTATGTCACAACAGTATTGTTACTTCCTTTACATTTATATTTTCTACACCCAAGCACTGATTTGCTCCTTATTTAAGCAACATTTTCTTGATAAATTAAAAAAGCAGCAATAGCCATTACTGCAGGCTATATACAGCCTCTAATATCACTTAAGCATATTACAGAATATAATATCTGGTACTTAACGACTAACTTGCATATGAAAGCTCACATAATGTCTCATAAAACCCTTAAAATGGCTTCAGTTTAAGAGTCTCTTTAAAAAAAAAAACACCTTCAGGGAATATTGTAAATGAAGTAGCACTCCAGCCTTAGAAAAAAAATTCACACACTTGCAGAAATTTTTAATATAAATTGAACACATTAAAAATTAATTTTGCATGACCATTTCGCATTGCAGTGCCAATGCATAGTTAAGATAAGACCTTAACTCTTCTTTGTTTAAAGTAACATGGAAACATCTCTCTCTCTCTCTTTCCCTGTTATCTGTACATAATTACAATTTTCATTAATCAGAAATTGGAAGCCCATCCTCTTATAACGACAGCCCCGGCTGGAGATCAATGAAACCCTACCTGTGTCGCTAAGGAAACTTGCTATAAACTTTTAGGAAACTCATTAAAGAAAGGTGTGACCTTACAATTAGATACGGCTACGCAGAGTGGCGTATGCATTCATATCATATGCTAGTCAGGGAGAAGAATTTAGTTCTGTGGGAAAATAGAGGTTCTCTTTCAGGAGACTTTACTAGTAGAAATCTTGCAGAGTCTTCAGTGACGTCAATTGTCAGCTCTGAAGACTCAGCTGACACAAAAGCTGGCATCAAAGACGCTAAACCGCGGCGCAGTTTGTATTACAATATTACACTTCAGTCGGAAGTATATATAGAAAAGACCTTTACCAATTTTCCTCTTCTTTTGCAGCTTTTTTGATTGGACTCGTGGCCAGAGCTTTACAGCAAGGAATTCCCCTGGCAGGCGTTGATCAAGATCAGACGTTGACGAATGCCTGTTGCCGTACGGGAGCGGCTCTGACGGACACTGCGCCAGCGGTGACCGGCTTTTAATGACGGAGAAGTGTCCAAATCCCTCTGATGTCACAACAGGCACAATGTTTTCTGTAGCTGGACTTCTGTGTAAGAAATCTGTTCAACAGATTTTTCTTCTTTTAATATACAAAATGTATGATATTTTATATCTTTATTGTGTTATATTTACCTGCAGGACTTACATCAGGATTCTAAGACCATTCTGAAAGCTTGGGGTCCTATAAACACTTTATTAAAGACATTCTCTTATGTCAAGAATTAGGGAACCTTATAGTTCATCATTCACATTGAAGATGTTGCAAAAGCAAAATAATTTGCAGTGTGGCATCCATCACTCCTATGACTTTTTGATCATTAGAGTCCTGTTTATACATTTCTCTGCAAGCTAAAATACAGTGTTTAGTTCAAACCAACAAATGCCATCTTCGCTCCGAAGTGTCTCAGAAATTGCTGTGACTTCTAAAATGACTAAATATCCTAAATCCCTGGACTTTGATAAAAAAAATCACCTCCTGGCTCTGTAGTCACGTGCAGCTGCCCAGAACTGAAACAGGCAAAGCTAGCGAGAATGGCAGCTAAAGAAGAAGATGACTTCTTTAACATGTGGAGTTAAATGCTACAACATTTAAAGGAGATTTTCATTGAGAAATCCTTGAGGAAAAATTACAGCATTCCACCAATGTGCAAAGAGGGAGAACAGCCTTGTTGGGTCTCTGGTACTTTTCCCTTATAGATGAAGAGTAGGAAAAATGGCGGACTGAAGCAACAGCAACAACTTTGCATAGTTTTTCTGTCATGCTTGATCTTGTTTCTTTGAGTATTTTCCCATGCTCTGGGTTTGCTGATGCTTCTGGAAAATACCCAGAAGCTTCTAAACGTCCCTCTGGAAACTCATGGCGCTGTGCAGGAGATCCTGTTGGCTGTACCTTTGGAAGAACACGCATGAAAAAAATGAACAGGCTTCCTCCTACGTCTCTCAATCACATCTTTAATCTCTTTATGTCACATCTTTAATCTCTTTATGTGGTTTCTGCCTGTGGCTTTCGGAGGGTGCCTCAGCACCTCCAGCTACAGACCATAAAAGAGAACCTGCAAGGTAGACCGATAAGGCTGGTAAGCCAACCTCACCACACACGCGTCAGGCTGTTTAAAATAAATTCTATTTTCTCAGTGAACCTTTAACTTTCAGTCTAAGAACTACTTAAGGAAGAAAAACGTTGCTTTTATGTTTAAGGTAGTGCAGAGTGGGGCCTCCTAGCCACGTGGTTCAGCACCTGAGACGTGGTGACAAAGAGCACTGCAGGGTCTTTGAGAGGTGGAGTTGCTGACCACTTGGAGGACTGTCACGGAGGACTTTTTAAACAAGATTAGCCCAAAATGAGGGAGGAAGCAGTGTGAACAGGGAAGGTAGAAGCGAGCAGGAGTGAAGAGGACCTGCTCACCACCCTGCCCAGCACGAAGGGTGATCAGGGCTCACCTCTCTCGCCCGCATTCTGACCTGCGGGGCTGTGCATCAGGCAAGAAGTGGGAGTCAATGTGCTCTCACAGAGCGACAGAACAGATTTGTTTGCTTTTGTTCTATGGCAAGGAAAAAAAAAGAAAAAAAAAAAAACACAGGTCAAATATTGAAAACATTTCTCAAAAAAATGTAATATTCCTATTTTCAAGTGTGGGGTTTGACGATGAGGCATTGACTTCACACACATACAATTTTTAGCTTCTGCTGTGCTCCCTGCATCACTAGTCAAATTTCCTGCTTGGAAACTAGACTTTTTAGAATTTTTTTCATCTGCCCAAAGGCTTTACTTTCTCCACTAAATCTGCTACTGAATCTACTACTGATCTCTTCCACATAATAAACACACCCATCTTCTCACAGGGCTGACTTCAGTTTTGCTGTGTATGTATCCACAGAATGGTTAGAAAGTTCAGCTTGAAAACAGTTCTGTTGTTCTTTATGGGATAGATTCTTTCTTCCTTTCTCCCAGAAAGCTGTATGGGAATAAAAAGAAATTACCTTTCATTGCAAGTCAATTTGTGGGATGTAATGGCACAATTTAGAAAGGAATATTGCAGACAGTAAGACCACTTGGATTAGAAGTCTTGAATCAGTTTGTAGGGCTATATATTTCCATAGTACAGAGTTTTGTTGTGTGGAGGATTTAATAAGAGATGTAAATCTACAAACAGCAATGGTATCACCATAAAATATAAAAGATTCATGTATTATAAATAGGTATGACAAATAAATTATTTACATGAATGTATATCTGGAGATGTGTGTGTGTGTGTGTGTGTGTGTGTGTGTGTGTGTGTGTGAGTGTGTGCATGAGCACATGTTCACTTTTCTTTTTGAAATAATTAGTGGCAAAACCTTCTATGGTGCGTTGCCCTATGACCTGTGCAGGAGCTTTAATGACATTTTATGCAAAGAGCTGAAGGTTGAGCTTGCTCTGTGCTGAACTGGAGCAGCTCAGACTCATTAAGGTGGGGAACACGACAAGCCATGTACTGAACAACAACAAAAAAAATCTCAATCCAAGGAGGCTCAGGGTCTTTCTGGAACTGCCAGGGCACTCCCAAGAGCACTGAGCTAGCAATATGCAACGGGTGTGACGTAAGGGATTGCATAGGCTGTCCACATCGCTGCTCAAAAGGTTTCAGCAGGTAAATTTGGGTTATATCAGTCTATCTGCTGCGTGCAGTGCTGCAGCTTTCAGCAGCCACAGCGATAACCTAAGTGTGATGACTTCTTTTCCCTGCTCTGACTGATGACATACCTCCTGGTGTGTCAGCTTCTCCAGGAGCGTGTATATTGCTTATTAATATTAAGTCACACGAATGTTAGGCACTTACAGCTATAGATTTCTCCTCGGTAACCTGTGTCAGCTAAAGATAGCTGGCTACGTAACCTCCTGTTTTTAAGCCGGGTGGGATACTTCTAAATTAAGGCATGAGTAAAACAAAATTGTAGGAGAGCTCCAGAACATTAGAGAAAAATCCTATGTGACTTCAGTTATGTTATTAACTTTTCCACTTTTGCTGCAGAAGTTGTTTCTGTCAATATTTTACTTTAACGGTGCTGAACGGGAGGAAGGAGCAGGGTCCAAGCAGATGGCTGTCAGCAAACTGATGACGGCAGTTGAGAATTAGTGTCCAAATACAGTATTTAAAACTTGCTACAGTACATAGTTTCCTGCATATGCATGCCAAAATAAATCTGGTTTGGAGAACCTTTCAGGATCTTTATTTTATTTTTATTTGGAGCTTATTCTATTAAGAATATCTAAACAGGCAGCGTACCTTAGCTTAGCAGGAGGGTGGATCCATTGAACAGTAAGTACAAAACCAGCTGAACCAGAAAGACCTTTCCAACCTTTATTCACTCCAGCTATTGACTTTCCGAACATCGCTAAGCATCGGGATGAATGATAACTGAGCAATAACATTAATCCGTACACATTTTCCCCCTACTTATTCCCTACGCACACACGCTGTAAAAGCCCTTTCTTCTCGTGGCTGTGGTATTTTCCCTCCAGATTGTCTTCCCAAAAGAGTTAGTAAGGGATGTGTACCATCGTGCAGGGCATATCTGATGCCAAACTTCCAGGGTACCGAGCAGAAAGGTTCAGGCACCTGAACCAGATGCCTCTTTAGCAGATGAGAAGGGCAGCAGGTAGTGGCTATTTCATGGCGCACACATCTTTTGGTCTAAGTGTGACTAATACGTTGGTTTAGATACCTGGCTGCAGCAGGGTCAAAGCAGGGTCAGGCTGTCTCTTCTGCAGTGAATTAGAGGCTTACATTCATTATCTTCCCATACCTCATTAAAAGGGCTTTAATGTGGTGAACATTTGATGGTAGACAAAAGCTTTAATCTTGTGAATATCAAACACACCTGTGTTACATTTCCTCTTGTGAGCAGTTAGCAGAAACAGGTTAACAAGCTATTTTAACTCCTTAATCTGCTGAACTTGTGTGGAAACCAGACTTTCACCGGTCACCTGAGTTTGAACTCAAAAAAAACCCCTACATACACCCCTAATTTATCAAGCTCTTTTTTCAAACTCTGACTGCTCTAGACACTTTTAATCATCTGTTTAATTTTGCACCTTTTTTTTTATCCTGATATATTATACGCAGGTTATACTTAAGGCCCAGATTTGCCCTATTTTTCTTCCTCATCTGACCTAGATTCAAATTTACACACTGTGAAATAGCTAATAAATCCCCATTAAGGTTGTAAAAGGTGAAGGTTCAACCAATGTGCAAGTCATCAAGTTCTAATGTAAAACTGAATGAGCCTTGATATTAGCAGCGGGCTCAAAAAGTGAGGCTGAAAGGCTCTACAGGTTCCCAGCCTTTTTATGGCAGGCTATGTTTAAAGCACCTAATCAGAGACAACACCGTTAAGCCTGTACAACAGCAGTGACAACAACAGGCCTTCGAATAGTACCAAAAAAAAAATACTGCCTTCTCCAAAAATGAAATGTCAGTGGTTTTCCCTTCGTGCCCAGAAGGCTGCCACCAAAACACATTTTATGCTCCACGCATTCCGTATATTTTACTGCAAGTAAATACAGCTCAATAAATACTTCCCAATAAATATCACCAACGCTAAATGCAAACATTCATATAAAGTACTTGTAAAATATATTTGTGTGTGCGTGTGTGTGTGTGCGCGTGTTTCTCCATGTCACTGCTGCCCTCCTGAAACAGGGGTTTTGCTTCACTACTGAAGTCTCGGAAAAGTGGTTCGTCAGTTCAGCTTCAGAGTGCTGCTTTTTTTTTTTTTTTTTTTCACTAGCCATAGAAAGTATTACAATGATTTACAGAGACACGCCGAAAGTAAATTATGTTGTAAACGCCTGTCCCTTGGGTCGACAAAGAATCACAGGGAAAAAATGCAAAAAGTTTGAAATTCCCAACAGCAAAGGTTGACAGGAAAATATGGTGTTGTTTTTCTATGAGTAAAAGTAACTTTTATGTTGTGTTTTCCCATGAGAAATTATAAACTTTCAAAGGAATTTTAGTCTCTTGTATGCACACATAAGAGCAATTTATCTGGTACTGCCCCAGTGAAAACACTGTTAAGACTTTAAAGCTGTTAGAACTATGGCTGAACTTCATCTAGGCTGCTACTACTTATTTGTTCTTGCTGCCTCTTCTTGTCAAAACATTTACTCAGACTTCGAAGAGTTGCAAGTTGGCAACGTGTTAATAATATTAGAATGCATTTGTGTCGGCCATGTGGCTGCAATATTTGAGTAAATTCATCACTTATTTAATGAATAATGAATTCACGAGAGTAGCTATGGAGACATGGAACCATATGTAGTAAATTAAATGGGAACTTGTCAACGTACAGTAACAGTGAATGTCACCAAAGTAGTTGTGTCTGTTTTATAGCAGTGGTGATGCACTTACATTGAGGCTGATACGCATGTATTTCTTACTAGGTATAGTACAGCCACATTTTTTCACACCTAAGTTGTAGCAGTTATTTCTAACAGGTGTGGTAATAAAGTGAGAATTTACACAAGTTTCTCTTTGGTGTATGCAGCAAAGGTGGAAGAATCTCAAGCTATTCAGTCTGTAAATTACTTGACAACGTTTTGAAAAGAAAGGTAGAGAACTGCAGGGTTTTTTTTTGGGTGGGAAAATGTCACCAAAGAAAGGGGGTTGGGTGTTAGTCAGCTCAGGTCTCAGCTGCCCTAGCATATAATGGAAACTCCAGACATCAAGGATGTCTTCCGAGACAATTAGCAGGGAAAAAATCAGGCCTAAAGAATCATAGAGGATAAGCTTGTTAACAGGAAATTCTGAAAAAAAAAAAAAAAGAGTGGTGCATAAGTTTAGAAAAACTAAGGCCATCTTTTTGTTTGGCTTCAAGCAGTCTTTCGGACATCGTACCAGGACTTACAAAAATAAGAATGTCGTCCTGATGGCCTCGTTTACAATGTCCAGTGGTTAGAAACTGCTGGGTTTTGTCTGGGGTAGAGTTAATCTCCTCCATTGTAGCTGGTACAGGGTTGTGTTTGGGGTGGTGAATGAATTCCTTGTTTTGCTTTGCTTGCACGTGCAGGTTTTGCTTTAACTATTAAACTGTCTTCATCTTAACCCGTGAGTTTTCTCACTAAGATTTACCCTTCTGATTCTCTTCCCCATCCCACCAGGGCATGGAGTGAGTACGTGAGTGTGTGGGGCTTAGTTGCTGGCTGGGGTTTAACCATGACAGAAACACATCTGAAAGGTGGCGGCTGAAGTCCATGGACCTCCTTACCTGCTTCCCACCATCAGGAAAGCCGTAATTCCCCAACCTGTGCCTCAGGGTATTCTGACACAGCTTCTCCTACTGAAGCTGTACCGTATTCATTGGGGTGTAATTTCCAATGAATGTTCTAAAGGACTAAAAAACACTCAGCTTCAGGAAAGGAGAAATGAGCCATAGAGTACCTTCTCAGGAATCATCTTAGCAAATAGGAGACTTAAATTTAGGTCAGTGATATCAGTCAGGCACGTAAGGAAGGATTTCCGTGGTATTAGTCCTCAGCTTCCATCTCTGATTTTGCAATATCCAGAGCTCTTAGGTGAACTGTGTTTGTAGGATTTCCTGGCAAAATGGTGTAAAAAACCTGGTGACTAAAAGGGCTCTGATTAGTCATGTATAGCTACGGAAGCGCATAATGTTAGCAAGCATATGATACTTGGTTACGCACATGACTAAAGATGTTTCAGCAACCTGAAAAACATCTATGGTGCAATCCTGGTGGCTAAGAAATTTGGGATCTTCTGGTGAACGCTTCAGCTGATGAGGGGACTTCACATTTTGTGCTTAGGTGCTGCATTTAAATGGAGATACCTTGTTGTTTTTCTAGCCAAAGGTCCTCTGTCTGTGTGTGTGTGTGTGTGTTTGTGTGTGCAAATACGCATAGCTTCACTGCAGTCAATAAGAATAATTAACATCGTGACACCATATGCAACGCAAACACTGTACTCCTGGTAGTCAAAATGCAGGAAAGCAGATAATGACTAGGGAACAAGAGCAGAGCTCCTAAGGACTGCAGCCACCTTTATTTTAAATGTGTTAGAAGACCACATCCAGCTAAATCCTGGCTTCTAGTAATGTTTATGCTTAGGACATCCCCTGAGGTTTCAGAAATTTTAAATGCTTTCAAACACCTACAGACATACAGCTTTTCAGGTCAGAGGCAGTTTCAGTCTTGTCACATTTCAGGCATAAAACTCATCTTTCCAACAAGTTCTTCTTGAAGAACTCACTTTTATCACCAAGCCTAATGATAGACTCCTATCATGACTGTAGTATCTACTCACTACCTCTACTACACCTGGTAACTCAGAGTCCATCTTCATGGAGATGTCAGTCAGTCAACTGACCCATTTTGAAAACTTAGCTCCTGGGATCTTCCTAAGATTCATTATAATATAATTTCTGGGATCCATGTCACACCTACAAAACTTTCCCTTTATTTTTTCAGCTGTTGAGTTGCGTTAGATCTCGTCATGTCCCGTCATGTTGAATAGCATTATTGCCTTCAGAAATGATGGGATAAAGCATGACTTAATGTGTTTTGAATGATGTGACACAATGTGACATATGTCATAAAATCACTGTCACCCATCAAAAAAAGTGACAGATCAAATTCAAACAAAGCTTACCATATACTTTTAGTGGCTACCCAATCAACTAAAAACAAATATTTCAAATTGTGAGCCAAATGCGTGGGAGTATGACTCATTTTTGGTCAGTCCTTGCATGCCTAACTTGGCATTTTACATTTCTTCCACATTTCTTCACACTGTATTATCCATTTGGTGGGTAGGAAACTTGTTCAGTAGAGTTATATTATTTAGTCTGCACATTTGTCAGTTCATTACTTCTAAATATGTTCTTCTAGTCCTTTTCATGACTCGTCCCCATTTACCTTCTCTTTCTGGATGCTTTTGAGTTATTATCATGTTATGAAACTAACAACGTACAGAAAAGGTTGAATTTGTCATCTTGCAATGTTGTGCAACAAGCCAAACTATTGAGAGCAAGGAAGTAATTTTCGGTAATTCTACATTTGAAGAACATGGTATCTATTCAAAAATATCATACCATTTTATTTCATCTCTACGTGTCTACTCATTAAACATTTCTAATAAGGAATGTCGGATAGGAGGGAGAAAATAAAATAAAAAAAACCCTTTTGCTTTGTAAATGAATTGCTGCATCTTTGACTAAAACAACATCAGTGTGGGAATAAGCCCAAACAGCTTTTCAAGACTGGAGTTGGGACAACTGGCAACATTCAGTAAGGGGTACCAAAGCACTACCATTGCTCTATTTGTAGAGTCAAAGACTGAAGCTGTTTCCAAAGGGGAAAGGCAGCATCATTCAGTGGAGGGATGTGAAAGATGATGTGGGTGCCATCCATTGTTGTGCTCGCATAAGGGAACCCTGAAATGTCATAAAATCCCACTCTGAGCTGCTGTCACTACTGTTGGTTGTATGGAAAATTAACACATTTAATTAACTGCCTGACCAAAGCAGCTGTTACCTTATATAAAACCTTGAACGCTGATGCCCGGCGTATCCCACTAGGTGCTCGAATGTGCCAGTGGCACGAGACTGATTATGGTTTTATACCAAATGGCACAGCACGACTCCTCTTGCAACACGCTCAAGATCTTCCTTAAATTCTTCATGGGCCATAATGATGTTCCAGCCCAAATTGCTTAATAATGTTGTTATTCAGGACAGCCAACAAGATACACCACACACAGCAAAACATGTCCTGGCCAAACCAAATCCTTTCTCCACTTTTGTTCCTGACATCTGAAAGTGTTTCTGCTGCTGAGACCATGGATACGTTTGGCATGTGATTTCCATCAGAATACTACAAGTACTATTTTATTTATATTCCATTTCTATCATTTATGGCAGATGGTTACTTGCCTTAAATTTTTAAAAAATATCTTGGCTGCAGAATTTCAAATTAAAAGTAAACTCTCCAAGTCAGAGGCAACTTCAGGTTCAATTATTTTTATCAAAGTAGCTTGGTTTTTTTGTTTTTGTTTTTGTTTTTTTTTATAGTGGTCATCCTGTGCGTGCAAATTTGCATGCATGCAAGCAGCCATAATTATATATAGTCTTCTAATGCTTGGAAATAGTTTTCTCCTGTACATCTGTTTGTACATAAATTTCCACATTTACACATTTAAAAGGTAATCCTTTTCTATATAGCTGAAAGAACTAAGTTACCATGCCATTGAGGAGCTTATCTTGTACATAGCTGAACATTTTCTAAATGCAATTTTAGTTATTAATCAGGATTTGGAATTCAGCAACGTCTAGACATGGCGAATTTACCACAAATTATCTTCCCATTCACCTTTCTATGCTGTGATGGCCACAAATGTGTTGCATCTAGAGAGTATACACTATACACAGAAGAGGACAGTTTCTCAGCCAGTGCAAACTGGCACAGCCCTATTGATTTCAGCAGAAATATTCAGGCTTAATGTGTGGCCATTAAATAATGTCTAACTTGCAGACAATATTTTCTTCCACAGTTTCAAATCATTGCGAGAGAAATAGACCCCAATCCTGCAAACACTTATGTGTGTGTAACTACACATATGGGAATAATCCCATTAAATCAATGGGATTACTCGTGTGCATAAAGTTAAGCTTGTGTGTAAGTGTTTGCTGGAGCTGGGCCTGAGGGAGAAGATAGGATTTTTGAACCACTCGTACTCTGGGTGTGAACATTCATATTCCAGTTTTGTGGCTTCAAATGCTCCTTTCGGAGTCAAAAGTTGGTTGTGAAGGAAGAATTTGCCCTCTTTTTCGTCAAGTCAGGACATTTTAAGAATCTCTAAGCCATCTATTGTCATAGCACAAGAACAACTCACAAGAAGGTCTCCGTAAAGCTATAGTGTATAAATTTCATTACAATTTTGGTGCATTCTCTGCCTGCAATGTCTTCTCATATTTCCTTGCATATCTGTAAATTTATGTAAACAAATTTGAATCTACAAGTTGTAAACTGTATGTGGGTGTTATTCATGTGGTTTTGTCTTGATAATCTCAGGTGGAAGGATTCTTGGACTAGATATTTGAAAAATGCGAAGGAGAAATAGAAGTAGCAATCATGAACTCGGGGGGGAGCAAAATTTCTCTATGCACACAGGAGATGGTTGAGCCAAAAGTATTTTGGGAAAAGTGCAAAAATATAGACAATACAGTGCTCTGCCTAGAAAGTCCTATTACTTGTCCAGAGAACAGCTAAGGGTTCCATCAACTTAGTATCAAATAAGGAGACAACTTGCCTAAAGCTCCTCTTTCCTGCCATGTACCCAGTCTAGTTCCTGGCACACTAGGCTAAGAGACACCAAGAAATGGGGAAAAAAAAAAAAAAAAATCTACCAGTACCAAGTGTTTTACAAAAATAAATTGGGGGGGGGGGGTGGGGGGGGGGGGGGGTGGTGTGGTGTGAAGAAGAGGAAAAATAAAGAAAGGAAGAAAAAAGAAAAATAATTTTTGCAACAATGTTTTAACGAACAGCGTCAAGGAAATCCCAGATTACTATTTCCATTGAACTTGGCTGTACCTAATCCTGGATACACACTTTTAACAGGATTTAAACGCTTCAGCTCTTAGAGTTTTTCAGAGGGACATTTTCATAAACAAAGGAAGATCTCCATGTCAAATTCCCAGTTCTAGAACTGGATGATGTTAAGAGCATCTCCTCCATCTCCCTAAGATCAAGAACTGGTAACAGAAACTGGAGGAACTTGTCCTTGCATTATTCACTGAACGAACGGAGAATTTATGCCACAGTTACTCAGACCCTCATGCTCCAGAGGAGACCCTTGGCAACAGTCAAGCTTTAAAACAGATGCAAAAGTATTAATATATGAAATATTACTAATGTAACAAATATGAACAAGTGTATGTATGCATTCACGTATACCTATTTATATCTGCCATTTGAACCCTGATACGTCATGTTCCTATCAAAGCTGTTGAACATAACAGAGAAAAGTATGTGACAGTAAAAAGCGTAGGGACTGTAACAAGCTTGACCCTTATATATTACAGAAATAAAGCTGGAAAATTGTGTGTGGTCTTCCTCTGATGCCATACTCAAGATTTTTATTGCAAACACCTTTCTTCAAACATCCATTTAACATGCATCCATCTGTCAAGCGATGTTTTCCACAGCAGTGTTAATGTGCATGTGCCCCTTTCCACTTTGGTAGTTCACACCTTTAACTAGGGCTGGAGCCAGAGTGCAATAAACAGGCTTCCACAGTTTTGAGTATAAAAGGCTCAAAATGTGAGAGACACTTCATCAAAAAAACAAAAGACTAAGACAGAGCAGCTCGTGGGTTTGAAAGACACAGGGGTTGGTGGGCTTTAAAACCTTTCCTGCAAATACCTCTCCTAAAGAGCGAGAATGATGAATAATAGCTCCAAAGAGGGGATAGAAAGTCATATCCGATGGATCCGATGGGAAGGACACAGTCACAGGTTAAAAGAAGCAGCACTTGCCTAGCTCCCAACCAGGTGCTGTGTCTTAGCTTGTTTAAAAATACTTCTGGTTGTGTTTAATTAGTTATGACAAAAGATCCTCAAAGAATGTGTCAGTTCGAGCTTTAAAGTTTGTCTACAATATTTCACCTTTGTTCAGAAAAAAAAAAGTCTCAGTGAGACATAAAAACTTGAAAAATATAGTATGAAAGTTACTGCCTTAATGAAATATTAAAAATGCATCAGGAATACTGTTCTGGCATTAAAAATAAACAATAACATTTCTTCCTGGTTACGGTTCACTTCAATTCTTTAAAAATTAATTATTACCTCTTTAAATATTTGATTACATTAGATTTGGATGGGTTATCGCTATCCACAAAATACACGTTGTTGTGTATAAATTTGCTTTCTTCAGTTTCTGACATGTACAGGCATGTTATATGGTTGTTTGATTATTAGAAAACTAAATTCAATGACTCTGTTTTGGCAGTTTGCGAAACATATACTACTGAATCCTGTCACTTCAAATGAAAATGCAGTATTATGTTAGAAATCTCTAATAGAAGAGGAAAAGTAAAACCGCAAAATTACATTATATGATATTCGGGATTTTCACATTGGATTTTATCGTGTTGCTATATCTCACACTCTAGAAAGGCCACATTATTTTTAATAATGGTTAATTAGGATTTGGAGATAATAGCTTAGAAATCATAAGAAATTGCTACACATATAAAGTCTATTCTCTATTCTGTTCTCAACGTACGAGGATTTATGAGTCTAACTACTTAGAGAGCGAGGGGAGAATAAACCCTATAGCATGTCCTAAGAGAGGTAAGACAATTATTTCTCAAGTACCATGATAAAAGCAAATTAGTATGTCCAACCACATAAATAAGGAACATTGCTGGGTGAGTGCAGTGGCTGATACGGTTATAAAACATGACTTTAAATGAAACATATTATAAAGGTATTCAATAAGAGTAATAATTTTTAAAAGTTCTTTCTCTCTTCCCTTACTGCCCATATTTGCACAGAGTATTAGGGCTGCTGGGATGCCGGCTTGGCAGTTCGTTTTCCCATATGACTAAATGACAGCAAAAGTTTTCTCAACCCTTTTCCTTCTCCCCTACTGGAGCAGAGGGTTTTAGGGTTAAGAGAAAGGTTGTCAGTCCTTGGCCTCTGCACCAGTATTGCTAAGAGGAAAACACAGAAGGGAAGGGTTTGTTTTGGCACTGGGGATGGGGACACATACCAGCTAGGAGCTAAGTCCAGAGTTGCGGTTCAACTTCCACAGACCAGCGAGGAGTCAGCAGGAGTTTTGGTCATTAGAAACCAGAACCAGATTTAAAAGTGTGGTGTAGGAGACAGAAAAAGAATCTATGCTTTATTTTCTAAACCACAATCACCTGAATTTTACTTATCAAACTTGATTTTTTTTAATTACTAGTATGTTTTTATCAAGACATAGGCTTTGTAGCTGAAACAGCTAAAAAAATCTATGTGTATTTTTTGCAAGATCAGCTGAAATGGCACTTTACCTGAAATCAAATATTCTGAGGTTGACAGTGGGCTTTCCATTTCAAGCTTTTCCAGAGAGAAACGATTGAGTTTGAACCAAACAAGAAACAAGAACTTTGGGATTTGGGGAATGTATCTCTCTTTCAACCACATTGAAAATATCTTACCTAATCCTCAGAAAGCCAACATTTTAAAAAAAATAAAATTAAAAATTCAACCTTCTCTTTAGATTAGTATCACAATGCCAACATCTGGCTCCTGAGCCTGTACGATGGCTGCTTTGAAAGGGTAATTGCCTTTGTGGCGAGGTGCTCTGTTCACTGTTCAGATATTGTAGATGACACTTCCTCTCGACTCGCTCCGCAGCCCACAGCACTCTTCTGCCTTGCTCCAGGATGGCACAGAGGGTGCTTCTGTACGGGCTTAGAGAGAAGACTTGCCATGCAAATTGCTCACTCATCAAGGCCATATAAAAAAAAATTGTGCAAAACTATACGATAAATTGCACAAAACCGAATTAATTGCAAAAGTTAAGTCTTTTTCTTTACAGATTTAAAATGGAACTTTTTTCCTGGAAAATATTTTTTTAATTTCAATTATAGAGTTCAGGTTTTTGTTAGTTATACGTGCCTCAAAATACTGTATAGAGCATTAAAAATAAATAAAAATGACGTTCACATCAGAATAAAAAGTAGGTGTCTTCAGATAAGTGTTTCTCCACATCAGTCATCAAGATCCCATACTTCTTCTTCACTGGCTGAGCAAAGAGTTCAGGCTTCAGACACCAAACATCTGTTTAACTGCTAAGTTTGGTAGGATTCCCTGACTCATTTTGCACCCTTTTGTTCCTTAAAATGCCCAAGTAAACCTCACCACTTCTCCTTTGAAGGAAAGGGCCCATCAGGAGATATACTTTTTATCACCTAGACCCGACCGCAGGACTCTGCCCCCTGCACTGCATTGTGCAGCTTTACCTTCTGCTTATTTTTCAGCCCGAGACATCTAACTTCACAGAAAGATTGAGTTATTGGCACGAATTGCTCCCATCTATCGAAGTAGCAAAGGCTTCTCAAACTAAAATAGAACTAGAGTGGACTGAAGAGGCTGAACGAGGCATTCATCTACCCTTTGCTCTGAAGTAGAGACACCCAAATAATAACAGTGAAATCCGGAGGAATATCAACTGTCTTGTGGAGAATGAGAAAGAAAGTGCCTGGAAAACCAGCCTGCAGATTGAACTCTCTTCCTGCTTCAGAGCCATCCTCGGGTGCTTCAGCTCAACAGCTATAGACAGCGCTGAAGCACTCAGAGCAGTAGGGCAGGAAGCTGGGCACAGGCAATAGTGCAGGAAAAATGTTTTCATGATTATATATGTAACAATCTGAGCTCAATTTGCATATTTCGATTTTGCTATTCAGTAAAGTTGGGTTCCTGAGGCACTTTGTAAGGTCAGTTGGGGGGCACTGGGAAATGGCATGTGAGGGGCAATGGGGAGACCTGGCTCTTGGCCAAGAAACCTGCCCAAAAGTGGAAATAAACTGTTCCTGTTTGGGGGGAGGTGGAAAAGGAAAGAAAAAAAAATAATAAGGCAGCTTTGGATGGGAAGACTGCTTCCACAGCCAAGAAGAATTATTTAGGTTGGCTAATACAACACGACCAGTTGATCCTTTGCCTTTCATATTCCTACTTGCCTGTCTCCCTCCTCCTCGGGACTGTCTGAAGAAAGGGAAGGAGCAGACAGATGTTCCTGGCCTGTGCTGGTGGGAGATCAGGGGCACATCCGAGCTTCTTGTCTCTCTTCAGAGGCATCCAGCTGGGAATCATGACTCACAGCTGGGTCACGAGATTCTTGCCATCAACCTGGGAAGATGATGAATTCTCAAAACATTTGTAACTGCAAGAGAAAGGAAAAAAGAAAAAAAGAGAACAAGTTTATATGAAGGAAAGGAAAAATTGTTCATCCTCTCTGCCACTTCTGTTGCCTTTTGTTGTCCTTGGAGAGAGGCTGGTAAGGAGATGGCAAGAAGTTATTTACCATGTCCCCTGAACTCCTGCAGCTCCCAGCAGCAGATCAACTTCCAGCTGTTCCTTGTCCGTGCCTACTTGAAGTAACAGAAAAAAGAAGAGACAGGAGAAAATCCACTCAGTTGACGCTCAGCAGACCCTAGCACTCCTACTGAACAATTTCTGAACAGAACCAGCATCCCATTCTGCAAATAATGACCCCAAAATCTTATGCAAGGGTGGCCAAGAAGGACCCTATTGGATCCCAGTGTTGGAATGGCCCAGGATCACTGGAGTTTTAGGTTAACAATACAGTAGGTGCTATGATGACATCAGCCCATGTCAGCTTGCTGGGTCCTGTTGCCTTCAGCAGCCCAAGAACTCTCAGACTCATTTTACAATGATGAAGTAAAACCACTTAAGTTTACGTGTTACTTATTCATCCCAACCATACACACAGTGCAAGATAATGCCTAACATTAGATACTGGTTGTTATTCAACCTATCATGGATTCATCCATGTCTACATTTAGCCTGTACCCGGGGCTAAACCGTAACAGTTGCTCTATCACCCGACAACCCCTCACCAGCCAGGGAGGGGAATCAGGAAAAAGGAGAGCAGAGCCATGGGTGGAAGTGGAACAGATTTAATAAAACACCACCAATACCAACAGAGAGACTCTCAGCCAAATGAATATCCAGTCATCACAATCAACCAGAGAGCAGTCCTCAGGAGGAGCCAGAGGAGGAGCAGAAGGAACCCCAGCAGGAACCCCACAGGAGCTCCCTCTCCTCAGCAAACCTTCCCCCTTTACAGTGCCCATGACATTTTGGGATGGGCTGCACCTGTAGCTCACGCAGGTCAGCTGCCCTGGCTGACCCGAACCTGCTAATGGCCTGCCCAGCATGGCTGGGCCGGGATTCTGTCCCAGCCAAACCAGGACAGTCCTCACAGTGAAACTGAAAACTCAGAGCATCCTACTCCACAAGTGCCAGTACTTAATGGAAAAAAAATTTGTTCTTTAGTTATGGTGATATTAAAACTATAGGTCATTCATGATGAGATGGCTTTCCAATTTATGGAGAACAACGTAAAGCAGAATGCCCATAGCATCATGAGTAATCAGGAACCAGAAGAAAATATAATTAACTGCAAAACACCAAGGGACTATAAGCCAATAAACTCAAAGCTTTTCTCCGGCAGTAAGGACTGTACAGACTGGCTGTATCAAGTGTAAGATGGACCTGCCATGGTATAAGGAAAAATGGATTGAAAGCAAAGGAAGTATTGTTGTAGGTTTGAAGAACACTACAAGATTTGATGAAAAGTCTATATTGTGCAGTAGAACAATCAGTAATAAGAAAAATATGACAATTTGTGGTGTCATGTGGATTGTAAGGAAGGAAGAGGAAAGTACAAAAGGGCTGGAGAAGAGCTACCAGGAAAAGGAAGGAGCTGATGGGCAAGAATGAGCACAAAAATGTCATCCATTCCTGTCTAAAGGGTACTTTTCGTTCAGTTCCTCACAGGACAGTAAATGAATGGCACTGTAGGACAACTTACTACATGGCTGATGTTAATGACTCAGAATAGAGTAGCTTCTTATTTTGTTTTTTTCCTCCACCTCTCCTCTCTAACTGCTGCCATGTGAAGCACCGCCCCAGCCTGAACACATCATACTGTTCCTCTTTGTCTCTCTCTGCAGCTCGTATTTTCTTCATTCTCACACCATATTTAAAATCACCACATAATTCATTTTTTGTAGGAACACTTTTACTCTGCTGTATTCATCCCAGAGAAGGAGAATTTTTTTAATGTTTTTTTTTCTGGCAGTGTTTGTTCTCGTACGGTTTTCCTTTCGCAGTGACAGGCAGGCTTCCTCTGATCCATTCAGAAATAAAGAATAAGTGATATCATATCACCGATCACTGTTACTGGTATATTTCCCTATTATCATGTTTTAAATTTCCTTTATTATGGTTTTTCCTTGGGACCTCTTTTTCCAATATGCTGTGCTCTCAACAGCTTAGTTTTGGGACCAGAAACACCGTTAAGGCACCAGACCTTAAAGTTAGCTGTCTTTAATAAAAGTACCGAAGAGGGACTCTGTGTCGTGATACATGAAGATTAGGTCTTTAAAAAGAAAGAGGAAAAAAAGACAAAAGGGACTAAAATGGGGTTTTTTTCATGCAATAAATCTGCATGGGTTCCTGTGCAACCTGCTCTAGGCACACCTGCTCTGGACTAGATGATCTCCTGAGATCCCTTCCAACGCCTACCATTCCGTGATTCCGTGATTACCCACCACGGCGCTCAAGAGATTTTCTGCCTTCCCTGTTCTCAGATGAAGTTAACGTACTCGCTCAGCTCTTTCCTCTGGTTGTCCCTTCCATCCTTCAACCAGACACTCCTTCCCTGCCCTCACGCGACCTAAGCTCGTCTCAGTTACTTCTGTCCCACCTTAGTCAAGCACACAAACGCAAAACCCATCTGCAACCTCAAGTCCCCAAAGCCAATGAGAAGAGTGTGACCTTCTTTGTTTGAAGGATTGGGTTATTTTAGCTTATTTGTTTATTTACTTTTATGCATTTGAAGATAGGAGCTCTTCTGGGGATATCACTCAGTGCTGCAATTGATTACTTTCCTTTGTGTAGAATTTTTCTTTTAATGGGCAGTAATAAGAAAGAATTGGAAGTAAGCTCAGAGATCTAACTCTGTGTCTTCTGGAAGTGATCTAACTGTTGGATCAGGGTGTCCCTGGCACATTTGTAGAACAAATTCATATGTCGGCTTCCACAAAGCACTGGTAGTGTCTAAGCTTGCCAGCTCTTCCGTTCTACTGCAAATGAAACAAAATTCGAACTTTAAATCCAGCCTCTGCAGCCTGTTCCAAGACTGAAATTTAAGCGTGGAGATCAAGGGCCACCTCTCCAGTGTTGGTTCTGGTTAATCAAAAGCTGAAATGGACTCCTTTTTCAGATGTTGAAAACTTGCAAAAAATTTATTCTTTTGAAAAAGTCTTTTCAGTGTGCCAGAGATGTTTTGAGAAGTATTGATCCCTTGTGGTTTCCATAATTTAAAACACCTTCTGGATCAGGTGATCTCAACAGACTGGCACACCCACCTGGGCCAAAATTTCATGCTTTATGTATATATATTGCATAAAGTGAAACAGTGGAAATGTTCACAACAGATTTGCTTAGCTGGCCCCACATTAATTGCTGCTGTGCCTACAGAAACATCATCAGAAACAGTCTTAACCTTAGTTTTCTTTTAATCAAGCTTCTAATTTGCATCCTGTACAAGGTTTCAGCTTATGACTGATTTGAAAAGGCTACCCTGTCCCTAGAGGGCTGGTACATAATATTTTACATGGTATGATAAATAATATTTTTAAAACTGAAATAAACAAAATCTCTGAGTGTTTTTTCCTGAAAAGTTTTACTATGTTTATGACAATTTAAATATGCCTCTTGAGAGCCAAACCATGAGGATAAAGAGTACAATAGGACCAGACAAGAGAGCACTTGCATTCTGAACAGAAAGGTATTTTAAAATAAGACGAAGCCTGACGTTTGCCCCATTTTTGGATGACTAAAAATATATAAATAAATTACTAAATAGGCTTATTACAGACTCATTCTGCTTATTCATATACCTGCAGCAAAAAATGAATCATATTTAAATGCATGAAAACCAGGTGACAACATATTTGAATTCTGTATAAAATAATGAGCTGTATTTTCATTTGAGATGTGTCAAAATAAAATACCACTGGGAGAAAGTGTGTCTTACTGAATCCTTTATAATAGGCAACATAACCAGCAATGTGTGAAACCAGAGAAATTCAAAACCGCATACTAAGAATCACCTTTAAAAGGTGGTGAGAGTGGGTTATCTTTTAATTCTTTATGGCTGTTCCTATTAGGGAGAGGAGAAGCCTCAAAAAGATTTTGGGGTCCATTAGGGAAACAGTTGCTCTATGGCAGATATTGGGATTTTGGGTAATGTAATGCCCACCGGAGTGTACAAACCCAGAGCAGAGCTGCCTGGGGTTTTAGCTGAGCACAGGCAGGCAGATCTTGAAACTCAGTCTGATTTGACCAACTGTGTTTTGGGTTTGTGTTTTTTTACTTATTACAGACTCTGCTGATTTTGCACGGGGGGAAAAGAAGGATTTCTTGTGCACGAACATGGAAACCAAGAATGAATGAAACACAGCCATGGCTCGCTACTCTTCCCGTGGCAGATGCATGACCACTGAATACCTCACAGAAATAAAAATATTAAAAAAAAAAAAAAGCAAATGTGGGTTTTTTTTCACAGTTAACAGAACGAAGCAGACGTGGATGGAAAAGTGAGACTCAGAAAGGAGCTGCATCTCTACCACCTCCCTGCAGGAGGGACGTTGGCAAATAACACCACGTTCCTTGGAAGAGCATCAGTAAAATCTTCCCTCTCCTCTTGATCCGAGTCTGTATTTACGGCAAAAGCTTCAGCCAATGTTTTGCATTTTGCCATGAGTATTCACACACCTGTAGCAGATGTCATCTTTAACTCACATTGCACCTGCACTGTAGGTAATAACTATACCTGCAAAGCACCGGAACATTTACGATGTCCTCGTCCCTGCAATAGCTCTCAGGTGAACTCAGAGTAGGTCAACATCCATCCAAGCGTAAAACAGGTTCACCCACTGGAAGTGAGTTTTATTTTAAGCGTTTTGGCCCGTCCATGCAAGCTGTATTTTAAAGACTACCCGTATTCAGGCTCTGAGTCCTCACCTCCCACTTTAACCAGTTGCTTAACTTTAAGCACAGCAATAATCAAACCGACGTCAGCAAAGAGATCAAAGGACAAATAAGTTTCCTTCAGTGGGCAGCATCCCTTCCTTTCCCATCTCAGCTCATCTTTCATCCCTTTTCCAGGCAGCCAGGGGTGCCCACGCTTCACCATAGGGTCTGGAGCAGACCCCTCGGGACCACCACTGGGCTGCTCTACCTCGCGCTTTGTCAGCAGCTCCGCACAACGGCGTAACTCATTAGCAATGTTCTTGCACCCTCCTGGACTCCTCAGTGTAACACGGTCTCTCTCCAAACTCAGATGGGTGACAGATGCTTTTTCTCCCCCACCCCACTTTGTCAGCAGGATAAAAATAAGTGATTTAAATGAGTCTCTCTTTAGTACCCAACCAGCTAGTCCTGCCTAATATTTGTAGTCTAAATAATCGCCATATGTGGCAGTGGAATAGAAGTTTGTGGCCTTTTTTTTTTTTTTTAAATAGAAGTTAATCCAGCTTTGAGATGGATTAATTCCCAATGAGGCTTGGGGACAGCTGTTTCTCTTCTTTGGCCTGGGAATATTGCCCTCAAAAATCCACCTATACCGGCCAGCATCCTTGATGCATGCAAGTTGTGCTCATTTTCAGACCCTTGTTCACACTCAGGGGCAGCATTGCACTAGTGTCTGCTTCTCAAAAAAAAAAAAAAAAAAAAAAAAAAGGTATGACATTTGGAAATGTTTTGTTGACTATTTTGCCATGGAATAAGAAAGACTTCAAAGCTCTCATCTTCATTTGGAGAGTTGGGAAGGAAGAATATTTGCAAAGGAGACATTTGACAGGAAAATCAGTATTAGCCTGTAGGGCAGTAGTGGAGCCAGATAAATCCTGTGCTGGCTCTTAAGGCTGAAACCTCACAGAAACAGTTTTAAGGAAACAAGCCCTGAAGTGCTTATTTACCCTGTGCCACATGACAAGCAGTGGTGAAAAAAAAAGCAGGAAAAAAGAGGAGCAAAAGACTAAACCAAATGCTATTCCCTACAAATATCTCGTGGTTTTCAACCTACTCATCCTAAAAAAAAAAGATGACTGCTCTACCTAGGTTGCAATGCTTCCCTATTATTCCTTGGCCTGAGTACCCCAAAAACTACATCCACAGCCAAGAATATTACATAGAGACCCTGGTTTGGCTGACAGGCACAGGATGTGTATGATATCTAATAAGCATTGTTTGGTAGAGCAGTCAGGGAATACTATTTCTAAAGTAAGCCTGAAAGTCACACCTGAGATTTGAAGGTAAAAGCAGTTGCTTGGCAAGATTTAAGTCTCTGTCTCTGCTGTTTTGTTTTTCTCAAACAGCTTATGTAAGCAAGTCAACTCACACCTAAAATGTGTCTCAATTTGTGTTTGTTCTGCTTTTTTATCGCCACATTTGAAAATTAATAATTCAATGTTCTAATATTAGCTGTCATCTTAGCTGTGATAAAATTAATAATTCATCAAACTGATATCAAACAAATGGCACCTTTTTATGCTGGATGAGAAATATACTTTGCTACATGTGCGGAGCTAAATTTGGTGAGCTTCTCCACTTTATTTCAAATGAAGTCATATTTTACCAATTAGTATATCATTTTATCATCTTCCTTCACTTCAAAATTATCTGTAAGGAAGGCTTTTGCATAGCCGCATAGGTTTTATTTTTACCAACGTATTTTTTCCAGATGCGCCACGAGACAAGAACGCTGTTTTCTGAAAAGGCAAGAAACGTTCAATCATTTTTATGCCCTTTCCTTCTGATCATGCTCTCCCAGCTTTTCCAGGGAAAGTATCCACCGTACCTGCAGTGCTCTGGCCAAATTCCAGTTCGGGTAATTACATTCAGCCTGCTTAAACTCTTCCTGGAGTTTCATTTGGAGAAGGTATGCTCTGCTCCCTGCCCTGAGTTCTTGTGCGGTGCTGTGAGCGCTGTTAATCAGGTGCTGTGCTCCTCTCGGTAGGAGCTGGCCGGGCTCCAGCGATAGGTGAAGCGGTTTCCAAGAGTGCAGAGCCGCTCGTGCTAAATTTGCAAAGCTTGTGGAGATCCTTGGGGGTGAGAGGCGTTATGTAAATGTAAGGTCACCGCCGTTATCCGGGGTGCAAATGCATTCACTGCCGTGCTCAGAAGCTTAGGAAGAGGGAGAAAAAAAAAAAAAAAAAAAAAAGGAATGAAGAAAAAAAAAAGAAGAGGAAAAAAAAGAAAATAAAAAAGGAGAGAGAAAGTTCTCTTGAAAATGTTTCACATAGATCCTGACACACGTCAGAAATTTGTTTCTCTAGAGCATGTGTCTTCCCCGAAGGGTAGATTCATGGCTTAAAAGATGTTCAGGAAAACGTCCTCCAAAGAGGAAGCGCGTTGGAAGGGTGGAGCGAGGACAGATTGCGGCTGGCGCCGGGCAGGTGAGTAGATCCATGTGTCGCGCAGAGCCCGCTCCTCTGCCGTGTTGCCTGCCCCAGCGTGGGGCAGCTGCGGCCCTGTGGGTACGGGGACAAAGGAGAAACGAGCGCTACACCTACCACCACCCTACAACGTACAGCGTGGGGTGTATCCAGCTTCCCGGGTCGCTTGCTGACCCCACTTGTCGCTCTGCCGTGATACTAGACCTTCGGAACTGGCCTGAGCCTGTGAAGCTGAGCTGTAACATCCCAAGAGGGCCAGGAGATGCACTCAGCACTGGCCAGCCCAGCCATGGGGCCACCAAGCACCAGAAGACCATCTGGCAGCTCTTGATAGCCAGGCCGTGGGCAGACGTTTTGACAGGACAGGCACGCATCCAAACAAGCGGCATGGTGACACTGCAAACAGTGTTTTCCAGCTACAGGAATGCCAAGGCCACATGCTGCCAGGCTGCATCGGGAACAACTACAAACCAGCTCTGGCACTGGAGAACCACGGTGTGATAACGTGCACCACCGCTGCATCCCAACTGCTGCAATTCAAAAACTCATGAGCCCTCTTTTTAGAAGCTGGTTCTGCATCTTCCTGCAAGTCCACCTCCACATTTTTTCCATCTTTTCTTTGTATTTGCATTACAATATTACATTACATATTTGCTTTTGTCCCCATCTGGCCTCCATAGCTGACCTGCCTCCTCCCAATACCATAAACCAAACTCCCGTGACCGCTTTCTCTCTTGATTTTTCTTCCCTTGTCTTATTTTGTTGTTACTCAGCTATCATAGGAAAACCTGATTGGATGACAGGGGATTTTGATCGCTGCCGCCGAAGCATCCTTAAAGGGACAGACTTTCTAATGGAAATTGAGTCTGAAAGGTTGGATTCCGTGGGGAAATTTCAAATTGACAAATTTTCTGAATGGATCTTTCCTAACCTTGCTGCATATAATATATGCATTTATTGAGCTTAATTTTTGGTTGGTATCAAAATGTATTGATCTGCAAGATAAATATTGACTTGACCTCTCTTTCTCTCAGTCTATATTTACTTCTTGAGTCAATAAGTCTAGAAACTGATCTGACAGGAGTCAATAACGGTTTAAAATTCTCAAAATGGCAGCTTTGCTCTAAGGTTGCAGTTCTTTATTTTAAAGTTACTGCCTTAAATACATAAAATGCTCAGGAGAACTTAACACTTTACTGCACAAAGCCATTGGGGAAACACGCAAATGCCAGGAGACCTCGATGCGACTTCAGGCCAGCTGTGCCATTTCAGCGCTGGCTAAGCTATACGGTAAATATCTTAATAGTGACCTACTGCAGTCCATCTTTTGCCCTGTGCATCCTAAAAACTTTGAGCTTATCTCCAGAGGTTATGCCTGCATATCGCTGATTGGATTTGTCAGGGCTAAATTGTCTTCAGCCTTGGGAAAATGCAAAGCTTGCTACTGGGTAAAGATTGTCATCGTAAGAATGCCTTCCCTGCCTTAATTTCTCTGCTTAGTGAGGTGGTAATTAACCCAGCAAGATTTTTAGTGTCAAATGTGATCATGTTCTTTCCCTTTCCTCCTGTGTGGTGGCCAAGTCTTCGCTGGATAATACAGTTTTCATCCCTCTTTTTCTCATGGTTGCCTTACAGCAAAGGTCTTCATGATTCAGAAGCTCAGCTTCTGATTCTTGGGATTCCTGATGGAGTACCTTCATTAGGAAGTAGTTTGAAAACGGCTGTTACTTGAGCACAGTGCTGCTCTAATACCTGAGAAAATGCTGTTATGTGATGTAAGGAAAACACTGTCACTGTCAAGTGTTGCCCTGTCCCCTAGAGACTGGTCAGCCTTCCATGAAATACAAACGAAACAATGAAAATGAAGAGAAAACAGACAAGAATAAGACACTGAAAATTGCCCCAGTATTGCTTTTTAGGATGAAACTGTCAAATATTCATTTTCTCTCACTACTAAAAGGACCCAAAGCCTGTGTTGGATTTTTTTTTAAGGGTTGTTGAAGGAGGGAGAAAAAGTAACCTGTCTATATTTTTTCCCTAGAAAAGAATCCAAAATTTGGTATCAGTGATTTTCTTTAGGTTTTTGTAGATTTGAGGCTTTTTTGTTGTTGTTTTGGGTTGTTCTTTGTTATTTGTTGGGGGCGGGGGGTTTGGTACTTTTAGAGAAGGTAACGTACAAGACCATAGCTTTGCATTAAAATAGTCTTATGCTGATTCTCATTTATCTGCATATTTTAAAAGCGGGTGAAGCATGAAGCGAAGCATGTAATGTACTCAAGAACACATAGGTACAATTAAGTGGGAAAGAAAACAATTACTTTTCATTCTCGCTGTGTTCACATTACACAGGAAGGACTATCGATGTCTGGAAAACAGTTTTCCAAACTGAAGTGGGAAAAAAGGAAGATGCAAATCTCCCACATTCCCATTTCCACAGATGCACAAACCAATGTGAAAGTGGGCAAAGCAAAATTCCTAAAGTCACAGAAAAACAGCCACTCCAGAATGCTTAACAAGCCAGGAATCATTGCACGAATAGTGTGAGATATTATTTCCAGTTCCCGGCTACGGGGAACTCGAACGAAGGTTTCTCTCGATCATCCATCCTGAAGCCGTTCCATTCGGCTATTTGCTTTAATTAAACACAGAGATTCGCAGCTCCGGTATGTTCCCTCGTCCTTGGGCAAAAGCTTCTGTCTTGGGCTGTGCAAATAGTTAATAGAGTCAGCCATGCAGTGAGTCCAACTGGAAAGACAGGAAGGGAAAAGAAAGAGGTAGGGCACGGCATAGCCACCGAGAGCGGGGTAAGGAAGGGACTGAGCTGCTCTCCCCCTTCCCACGAGCCTGCCCTGCGGTTGGGCAATCCTCTTGCAAAAGAGGAATGATCTTTTGCAGTTTCTAGCTAAGGAGTCTTTTCCTAGAACTGCAAAAAAAAAAAAAAAAAAAAAAAAAAAATCATTCCTGGTCCGAAAAAGCAAATTTCTATGAAAAGAACTCCTAATTTCAGAAATCTGTAGTCTCCCGGTACAAAGATCGCTTTGCTGAAAACTTTCCAGCCAGCCTCTGTGATTTTAATTAAATAGCAAAGACCATGTGTCGAAATTCACAGTCTCCATCCCCATTTACTTGTGGGTGTTGAAAAATAACCTAAAAAAAAAAAAAAAAAAGAAAAAAAAGTTTACTCTTTACTCAGCAACTTGAACAGATTTCAACTCATTTTGTAGTTGGGAGGAATGCTCACAAAGACAGAGATTTTCTTGACTGAGATCATCAGAGCCCAGAGCTGAAGCGATTGTGCAACTGAGAAATGTATTCCGGCTTATTTCACAAGAATTATTTACTCTTTAAACTATTAATTCTCACCTACGAGGGGGAGGAAAAAAAAAAAAAAAAAAAGGGCTCAGAGAAATTCTCTCTCTCCCCTGTCTCCTCTGGTATCTTCAAGACGATTATCAGAACAGAGGCCTGGTTTTCTCCAGCAGCCAAAGGCAGGAGAGCGCTCGTCTGAGGCCCTTTAATTCAATAGGCCCTCGAATTGTGCCTTTGCATCCGCATAGCCTGATGCTTGCAGGCGGGAGAGACTGATTTTCATTTTCTGTGCTCTAACTTTCTAATAAACAATAAGCAGATCACAGCCTCCCTCCTTTGTGCGAGTGAAAATAACCATTTTTTTAATTATTATTTTTTTTAAATATTACAAAAAGGGACAATATGCTAAAAATATGCAGCGAACAAATATCATCTGTACAGACTGGAAGAGAACCTTCATAAATTAACCTTATTAGTGCATTACTGTAAGCGAATGCCAAAAAAGCTCCTAATTTGCATTAAGATAGATTTTTCAGGTTGGCTGCATGATTTAATTAAAGAAAAGATTAAGAATCATTAAACAAGCTGCTCTACCTTGCAATAACAGAATTCATATCTGATTCAGGTTAACGAAAACACAGATGGTGATTCAGTAACTGTTGAGTTGCTGTAACAGAATGAAAATGATCCCATTAGTTCTCTGGAAATGTGAGGGAATTTGAAAATTAGCATGCAGATACATTGTATGGTGCTAGACAGCTTGGTCTGCTTGGATCATCACTGATTACTCTTTGTTTGGGTTGGCAACACTGAACTTAATAAATGAAAAAATGTTCCAGTATACCACAGTTGGAAACTGTTCAAGGTTGAAATAGGTGTGCAGACTTTCAAGAAGAGAGAGTTAAGTAAACAAATGTCAATCAATTTGGGGCTGGCGACGTTTTTTTCTTCCAGAATGTCTGTTCTTGAGAAGCAAGTGTCATCAAAATTGAAATCCTTTGCTTGATACATATGTTCATGTGGTATTTATTATTACAAAGGTATTTTAAACGCGTGTCGTTCGTTTACAAAGGAACCTCTACAGTGTTTTGATGCTAAAAGTGGAGAAGAGCTCCTAGGAAAATGGGTCAGGTTATGTACGATATTGACAAAGAAATCAAACTTGCTGCAAAAAAAAAAAGGTTACAACAGAAGAAGATGTAAAATAGAAGTAAACCCCCTTCTAAATACTTCAGTGAATTCAATAAGGCACATAAATGATCATTGTCACCCCATCTGGGAAAGCAGAGCCTGGGCAAGTGTGGTAGTAATTTCGTTCAGCATATGACATTTTCAAGGCACTCTCACAGAGATAACTGCATTAGACGGTTTATAATACCTGAATCACAGCAACCTTACGACTCCAAGCAGGAGATTTTTATGATGGATCTTGCTGAGAATGGTGCACGTACTAAGATCAACACCAAGTTTTCCAACGTATATAGTGACTCATTTTGTTGCATTAACAGTCAGACAGCAGAACGGGAGGGTGTCTTCTCGTTCTAAGAGGTTATTTTTCCTTTTCTTTTTGACTTCTTAATTTTATTGCAAGTGACTTCAAGGCCAAAAGGTTGTGCATAGGGTGTTACAACAAAAAGGAGGTTGTAACACTCAGACTTTTAGGTTAAAATGTTCTTTGCTTATCACGTGTTAAGATCTTTCAGAAATGATGTAATGCACCAGGGACTATGGTGCTACATTTGCAAACCACCTTTTTTTTAATCATTAATTGACATCATATAATAATGTCCAGCTCACTACTCCCAAAGTGATGGTAATTAATCTTGTGGAAAAAAAAAATGACATTTTCAGCTTTTAGCATAGAAAGGTCATAAACAGGTTGTCTTTGGTTTGACTGGATTTTAACCATCTGATCTAACTTTTTTTTTTTTTTAACATTTCTTTAACATTACCTTGTTTTTTTTAACACTTACATATTTAAGGATTGTATATAACAGAGATAGCCTCAGCGACTTGGCAACATTTAAAAGCCCACATGTTATTACAAACAAGTGTGTCTTAGTTACAAATGAAACCTTTGCTGTTCTTCTGTGACTAGCACTTTTTTATGGCTTTAGAAACCTTTTGGTACGTGAAGAGTGATGGTACTGTAAAACATTGTTGGTTGTTTTTCTTTTCCTTCTCTTATTTCTGAGCCACGGTATGTTCTCAAACAAGGTAAACCACAGGGAAAAAATATCATTAAATATTTTCTCAGTACTCCAGCTTGTCATACACTGGCTCAGCGTCTTGTCTTTGTACTGATCACACTGCTTGCAGTTTTCATATAATTGCAACTCCATCTCCCTCCTTGGCTCTTCGAGCAAGAATGTAAAGGACTGTGAATTGTACACAAAGCCTTCCCTGTGAAATTGTACAACCGAGGAAGATGTTAAGGGGTTATGCTGTGCATGCCAACGTAGAGTGTTAGTTGGAAAGGATTGGATTACTGACTAAAGAGAATAGATCAGGATATTAACTGCCAGCTATCAAATGATCACAGGATATTTTGGTAGTTGCTGCTGCAAAACCTGAGCAGATCTTTTTAATATTCTGCGTCGTTTCCGTGAAAGCTACAAGGAGCAAAAGAGGATATTTGGTTCAGTATTTGATTTATATTTGTGCATTTTTGTTTGGATGAGAACTGTGAGAACCCAGTGGTTTTTTGGTTCATGGGAGATCTGGCACATCGCTTTTTTGGTTTTGATTCAAGCGGGTTCACATCCCCCGAGTTTCACTTTGACTTTTGAGTTTGAACCAATCCAAAAAAGTCAAAACATAGCCCTGATGAACAGGCTAACTTTCACATGGTTTCCACCCAAAATTATAAACTTTGCCCCCTTCACAAGTAGAAGAGTCTATTCAAAGACATATTCTTTCCAAAAGCCATTAGCTGGAGCTATTTTTAAGTCAAGAGAGGAAGATGACCCAAATTCTTCTGATTTCTCCAGAATGTGGGGCCCAAACACCCAGCCGACCTTCTCAGAAATCTTATTTACCAGAAAGGTAGTTCAGTGAGTAGGAAAAAATCAGAGCAAGGGTTTGAGTCCTCTGCTGGCATCTTCCTTGAGAAAACATGAATACATCATTCCTGCCTCCACCCTTAAATTCATTTACATTGGGCATTTCAGTGACGGGTTAAGCACAGAAGACTTTCTGGACATAACTCTGTCCAGAAGATGCCATTCCCCTAAAAGCAAGCTTTCTCACATTCTGTGGGGTCAATTAAAATGGAAGCTTCAGCAAAGACATTTGGATGCTTGACAGGACCTTCTTGTAAACGATGTGTCCTTGGCCAGTTCAAGAATACCTCCCGTGTGATTTTATCACAGAAAATCATGCATACAGTTCTGGCCCTTGTTAAAAAAAAAAAAAAAAAAAAAGAAAAAAAAAAAGAAAAAAAAAAAGATAATCAAAAGCAGAGAAACCTCTGAACATTCAGGAATAACTTTCACAAATATCCTCAAAGGAGACGATTATATATTCCAAATCAAATACCTCTGAGACCTACTTATTCCAGTAGGCCCCTTTTAAAAAAGTATTATTCACCATTTGCAATTTATACTTCTGCTAAATCTTTTTATCATCATGCTTTTCTGAGCTGATTGGACTGAGATAAGAGTTACATTTGTATTCCTTTTTTTTTTTTTTTTAATACTGGATTTATGTGTTTCCTCAAAAAATAATGATTTAGTACTTTTTACAACGAAAGTTTGTAACTGACATTGACTAACTTACCATTCTGTGGTGTAAATGAAGGGTGTTGCATTTAATTTTCCTACAAGGAAATAGAGGCAAAGACCCCGTTGTTAGCATCAGGGTCAGGAGCAGCAAACTGGAGTGCTTGGACACTTTCTCTATCTTGCTCACTCTCAGTCATTTTTGGTGGGGTTTTTTTCCTTTTCTTTTTCTTTCCTTCTTTTGGCAGAATTGTCTTGGTATCTTCAGGGTGTTTGGTACTCCCAAGCAAGAAATTACAGTATCTGGCAGCTCTACCTAGGTTATCACTACACATCTAACACTAGATATGTAGCTGACATTTCACAGGATGCTGGAATGGGCTCCATTATCTCCGTAGAAGCGCTTTGTAAACTTGGATGGGATCCAGTTAAGGAGCCAAAAACAATACTGTGGAAATTACCTGACCAGTCAAGTCTGTAAAAAGTGAGTTACAAACAGCATAAACTAAAGCCAAGAATTCTTACAAATACTGCTTGAGCATCCCATAAGTTAAAAATGATGTCATTTAGAGTAATGAGGACATTTTAACGTCTTAACATGAAAAAATAACAAAAATACTAGCTATATTTGTCTGAAGAATGGTCAGCTTTTAACACTTGAGCCAGCCTGATTGTCCGCATGTTTGGGATCTTGGACACTGGCAAACAGTGAGTAACTTTACGCCACACACTGAAACAGCCTCGTGGGTGGATTATAGGACCCCCGAGAAGCACCAGGCAGCACTAAGCAGTGCTACTGGATCAGACCTCAGTTTGTGTTCCCACGACACTCCAAGGAGGCAAGAGAGGCACATTTTCCACAAGTTTGTAAACATAACGCAGCTTCAAGCAAAAGTGGTGAGAAAATTTTGAAGATTTGTATTTTTCAGGCATCCGCTCCGTGTCACTGGTGGGACCTGGGAAAGTAAGAGTGTTGCAACAAAATGGACCATCGGCTCCTTACGAAACAGGATGAAATGTTTATGTTTGGCTATTATGGTGATGGACACCAAAAAAAAAAAAAAGCAGCAGCAATCTAAGAATCTAAGATAAATAAACATATTAATTATGTGTCAAACCACAGGACATCTCTTAGGACACCGTGATGGGAAGACTTAAATACTAGTGCTAACTTTGCTTCATTTCAATGTATCTCTTGATGAACTTTATTAACCTTGAGAGGCAAGTGAACCTCAGAAATGGTATTTGGTACTGTGACGTTCTGCATTTCCTCCTCATATTTAAAGACAGGATGATCCCCATCCAGCAAATAATCTAGGTGGTGGCAAAACACATGATCCTCTTGACTTAAGGCACCCCTGTGCTCAGATGGGTACCAGAAACTAGTGTCCCTGTGTCTAAACTGCACTGGAAGTTATTTAGTTATGGAAGAACAAGTATTTCCCTCCTTTCCTACTCCTACTGAGAGAATTTCAAATTCACTCAGCTCATTCCCCATAATTTCCCTCAGTAGCCCAATAAAATGGATAATTTTCTGGTTTTCGAAATCAAATTTCAGAGGGAAAAATGCAGCCACAGTAGAAGGGCAGAAATAACTTTCAGAATAAGTCCTTTAATCAAAGCAACTCTCTGGTCAAGCTGACGCTTCTTTTTTAATTGCAGCCTCCTGTCACCCTGTAATTTATTTTATTTTAATTCGTCAGGGTGTGTGAACGTTTCAGAGCGCCCCAAACGAAATCGGGGCTGTCAAATATGCGATGCTGCGTCATCACGTAGCTGATGGCCAGAAGCCAGCTCTGTCAACACTTGGCTTTGTACTGTCCGGGGGAGAGAAGCTGATTCTTCAGCAGTGTCTAATCAGTTTAAAACAAATCTGGAAGATGTTACTGGAAGACAAGATGAGATCCAGGCCACAGCAGCCTCTGCATACAAAGAAGTGAAGGATTTCGTTCGAGAACAAAATTAAAGAGGTGGAAACAACACTTGACAGTTTCAACGCGATTATAACTGCGAATAAGGAGTGCACTACTGGTTTAGGAAATGGGACTACTGGTACCTAGAGAAAGTAGCTTGTTCTGTCCCCTTCGCCGGTAGCAACAGAGATATCAGGGAATTACATTTCCCAGTCAGCAACTGAAAATTTCCTGTGAGTTGATCAGATCCTGGATAATTCTTGAAAGGAAACCAAAGACGAATAAGTCAGAGGGTCAAGATGACAGGGAACAGTTACCTACTAGATCACAGGAGGTGCGTATAAGAAAAGGTATACACAGTAGATACGTACTTTCAATTTGTGAAATGACTTCCATTTGAGGCCCTCAAAAGGTTTCAGAAGCTAAATATTTTCATACCTAACATAGATATCAGAAAGTTTCACATTCATCTTTCCAGTGCCTCATCTGGAAACCTCCTAAAAGCCCTGGATCACATGGTTGTTTGTGAATGAGAAGCTCTAAAGATTTTCTTTTGGCTGTTTTTTTCTGAAAAACTTCATTTCCTTCTGGCTCTATGCAGTAAAGGTGTGACACAAAGGAATGAAGGCAGAAAGCCAAACCTTCTTTCCTGTCCGCAGGCACCTGACCTGGCCCACAGAACAACATCCAACATGATATGACCAAGGGGCACTTTCCCCTTGCAGGATTCCACTTCAAGAACAAGCGTGCCACCTCGGTGCCTAGACAGGGAAAGGAAACACTTAGAAAACTGGTAGAGGAGCTACTAGCACCTTCTCTCACTGCTGCTGAGAAGGCTCTGCAGAGGTAAGAGAAGGATGTGTTTCTGGGAGAGTCATGTGCTGGACTCAGAGTAGAAACCAGAGAGTAACCCCTAACATTAAACTGGAAACAGGCAGATAAGGAGTTTTAGAAAACAGCTGTTACTGGGAAAGGAAAAAAAAAGAGAGTTGTAGGTCCATAGGAAATTTTTCCACCAGCCTGACGGAAGCCTTCAGTCGCTGCTATGGGTTAGGAGCTAGTGGGAAGGAGTCAGGAAGGAGCAGAAATGTGCTGCCTTTCTCCCAGCTGCTCAGTGGGAACTGTGAGTTTCCATCACCTGCACTGGTTCAGATGATCCCTCAGAAGGCCAGGCGGCGGCATCTCCAGGAGATGCCACATCATCCGTTTTCATTCTTTCCCCCTATCCAGCATGCTATAATTATGAGATTCCATTAATTTTCTTCTTATGACAGGGAAGACCAACAACTCCCAGTGAAAAGAAAATGCTTTCCTTATTGCAGAGACTCAATACCAGGATGCATTCCTCTTCCTAAACACCTCTGAAAAAAACCTGACCACTACGTTTTCCCCACGCTTCAGACATTTTACAATATTTTGTCCTTGCTGTCTGTCTTCCCTCAGAGATCTCTTCCCTTATTTCCTTCACTTTGATTACTACCCCTGTTGCTGATGGCCTGGGAATTTGCTCCAATGCATTAAAGGGAGCAGAGTTTATCCCTTGGCCTGCAGGACTGCATCTATTAAACCTCCTCAACTTTATTTGACTAAAGCCTTGTGAAACATTCTTTCACCTGTCATGGGAATTAACCCAAGATCTGAGCTGAGACAAATTCCCCTACCTCTCTGTAAAATGCTGCAATTCATCTTTTTCACTTTACATGAGGATTTTTCTCATGGTCTGCGAAGCAGGTCAGATTACCTTAGATACTTTGTCAGTAGCCGAATGGATAGGATATTATAAACTCTAATTTACAGTCTCCTGTAACTTACTGTATAAAAAATACTGAAAGATTATAGATCCACTTCAGTTAAACCCCTAAATATCTGCATGCTTATCCAGGTTTGGTCACAGACTCATTGCTTTCAAGTCCTACAGGAACCCTGACCTGATATCTCCTGAGCAGTGTGGGCCACAGATTGTGTAGCTACCCACGTTTGTCCAGTGAAGTCCTGAGTCACACTTGGCTGTTTGGGATTCTTGAACTTTCCTCCTTCTATTGCCTGACACCACACAATGGGTTGGAGTTTATTCCACCAATCTCTACAGCCACTGGATCCAAAGCTGTTCAGATTATATGCCAGCAGCTCTAAGTATTAGTGTTCTAGAACCATGGTCCTTTTTTAATTAGCACGGGGCACTGCGACATGCTTTAGTAACTGCTTTCAGCTTCTTCTCTTTGTTCATTATTCCTTTCAAATCAACAATTCCATTCCCTTTCTGATATTGGACAGGACATGACCATGTTGAAGATCCAAAAGCTTCTGTTCACTCTCCCTTTCTCCACTCTCTTCACCCTCACCAAGATTTCACATTGTCTACCACAGTGTCTTGGCAGGGCCGGCATCCTCTTCATTTGCTTTTGAACCTTGCCTGTCCTGGGAGGGGCAGGATCTGGCCTGCCAGGTACAAAATACCCTCTAGCAGCACTCTGAGCACTTTGTTTCCAGCCAGGCATCAAATCAGTTTTGCACCCCGACAGCTCCAGCGGTCGCAATAGAGGTTGGAAAACTGGCCAACGTGACAGACCTTCCCCGGGAAGAGCACAGGAGATCTCAGCACTGCTCCCAGCAGAAGATTCCCACAATAAAACCCAACACCACAAGGGACACTGATGACACACCTCGTTACTGAACTCACTTACAGCCCTAGCTGAGGAAGCAAGGAGAGAGCAGACACACGCTGCGGCAGGAGAACCTTCGGCTGCCTCGTTCTTCTCACCGCAGCTCGGAACTCTCCTGGCTGAAGCCACGAGGCCATGCCAGCTGTGCTGCTTCCCTTGGGAAGAAGCAGAGGGGATGCTACAAGCTTAGCTGAATCTCTCAGTTTGGACTGCCCCATCTCTCTCACCTTTGCGAGATGATCCCAAGCAGCCACTAAATTCTCCATGGTGAGGAGCATGGGCTGATTTACAGTGCAGTTCCCAGTGTGGCAACCGGTCTGCGGATAAAGACCTGAGTCTGCAGCATCTTCCACCAGCACAAAGCGTACAACTGTGCAAGAAACCCTTTCATAATCATGAGGAAAAAGAGAGAGAGAGAAAAACAACCTAGATTCTTAAACGTATTCAGACTCAGCTGGAATTCGGACCAAGAGATGGACTAGCTCTTACTTATCCCTGAGGCACATTCACCCCTCTATATAATTAAGCTCTTGGGCTGTTTTGTTAGTGTTGAGAAGCAGGCTTTGCCAAAAGTCATCTGGCTTTCTCCCTCAAAACAGTGACAGGTTTTTTTCCCCTTCCTTGCTAAAGAAACCTTTCAATTTCATTGCTCATGTGCTTTAGGTATAATTATTTTTTTTTTTACCTTTCACAGTGTTATTTGCCATCCATAAAATTATACAAAAATGGTCATCAGTGAGCCTGCTGAAAAGACCAGCCATCACACATTGCAGAGAATAACCTTAATATTTATAAAAAAATAAAGACCACACTTCTTTTAAAGATCTTGCTCTAAACAAACTGAATTATTCATGCATAGAATTGTACAGCATTAGAACACCTGTTTTCAATCATGCATAATGTAAAATCACTCATTACCTCACAAGAGCCTCTACATCTCCAGCAATCAAATGGCATTGAAACAGCGAAACAGGTGCTTGGCAGGTGGATCCAAACAGATGTTTTGGGCTTGCTTGTCTTTTCTTGTACAGGTGTGGTGATCTTGTTTTCAACGGCATAATTGCTATTTGAATAGGTGATATTTAATTCTTACGTGCTTTAATATTTATTTTTGCTTCTTCAATTCCTTTTTCCACTTTGCGAACTGCACAGGCTCGAAGCAGCCTATGTGTTGCGCGAAAGCTCCCAGCTGAACCGCGAGGCAGAGTAACGCAACGGAGAGTATGGTTCCTCTTCCTCAGGCCTTCGTCCCTCAAATCCTTGCCTGTGGAACTTTGTCCCTTTTCTAGACTACTTGTGCAAAACCATTGCAGAGACGGCCAGACTCTCAACCAGGGCCCGGGGATTCCTTCCTGAAGGATATTTGAATGTTGGGTGTACGGAGATAGGATAAACCTTCATGGAAACAATTCAAACCTGGGAGCAGAGAAGATGGCTGCATGTTTTTCCAGGATTCAATGACGCAAAAATTAAAGGAGTCTGAAAATGCCAGCGGCCCTAGCACCCCGATGTTGTAAAGGAGCAATACATCACCAACCTTGGCTCTTCTTCTGCCCAAACTCCTGCCTTTTTGTGTGGGCTCCATGGGAGGGTGACGCAGAGCAGTGGCCTTTCCTAAACCAGCCGGTAGACAGGGCACACTGCAGAAGCGCTGAGTCTATGAGGAAAAGAAAAGAAAAAAAAAAATAATAAAACCGCCTCGGAATTTACAGAAACTGGATCAACAGTGGCCAGAAAGTATTTTGGTGCTTGTAGCCTTCAAGCACTGATTATTGGTTGGCCAAAGCAGACATGTTCCAACTCCTACTTCAGTTTTCAGCAGCAAAGTGGCAAATCATTAGGAGCATCTTTATACTTGGCACCCTGTCTAGCATCTCGACAGGCCAGCCAAGGGCCGACAAACCAAGGCAGCAGTTTATTGTTCTGACAAGTCACTCGCACCCAGGCTGTGTTTGCTCCTCGTGGTCCAACATCTTGCGGGCAGAGAGATAAATACGGGATGCAGTGACCCGCATCAGTGCTTCACGCAGGTGGGTTAAGAGCAAAACAGTTTTTTGTGGTTAGCATATAGTTAGCATGCGGTGCTTGTAGGATGTAAACAACCAACTTGTTTTATGCCCAGCCATCGTGTGTTATGGACCAGAGCAATCAAGATTTTGGACCACAATGTGCCACCATGGCATTTGCCCTGGTTGCATAGACAGTGGTCCGCTCAGCATTGACATGCCTTGAAAGATGCGCTCCAGCTCAATGCAGAGGAAAATTGGACTCTGGAGTGAATCCAGTATATGGGCAGAGGGAAAGTACTCTCCCCAGACAGGTGAAGACTACCCAATAATACTGGGGAATACTCGATTCAGGATGCTGGTGAGCTTCTCTCTTGAGACAAGGACGCTTAAAATCCCTTTTTGGCCTAGTTTTTGTGTATCATAGTCCGGTATTAAAAAAAAAAACAACACATGGTAGGGTAAGAAAAACTAGGTTGTATAAATTACAGTACCCAGATATCACAAAGACAAGACTGATATTAAGAAGCAGACAAACCATTTACAACATAGTCTGTTTGCCTAGGTAACAAAATGACATCTCCCTTACATCCATCATGAGGGCTGTCAAACATCTCATGTTGTTCAGGTACTCAGTAATGTATAAGGGAACATCATTACAAAGAATTTTTTTTTTTCCTGTTGTTCATTTGAATGAATAAATAAGAAGATAGATTGTTAGTTGGAGTACCCATAGTTCCTTCCTCTCCTCCCACTCTACCTGGCTGAGGAGGAGAGCAACCTGTAGCCTGATACCGGTATTAGAGAGGTCTCCCTCGGATAGACTGATATGCTAGAAACATATATACATATAAAACATGTATATATATGAAATACTATTTTCATATATGAAATATAAATTATGTAATACTAAAGATGATAATAGCAGTATTTATGGAATAAGGCAAGCATCAGTTCTTATGCCAAGATATAGAAAATAATTTTGTACAAGCATATTAATTCAATTATTCTGCCTCACTATACCGTAATATTTAACTGTATATTTTTCAGTGTCAGTTATCTAATTTTTCTTTGATTATAAGCATCTGTCATTATTTCCAAGCAAGAATGATGAAAGAACCTTGGAAACTGCAGAGTTTATTCTGGATTTACATCAATGAAATAGGTGCTTGGATGCCAGGGTAATAGGAACAGTTAATGACTCTGTCCTGAACCAAGTACGACAGAATTTCGATGACACAATTACCTTAACAAGTAGGATATTGAGACTGATAACTACACATAAATATGTACAAGCATATATCTATACAGCTCACAATTACACAGACAAGTAGTACCTCTAGCATTTATTTACGTGCTTATCCACGTGCAGCAATTAAAATATGTAGGAAAAAAGATAGGAAAACAAAATTCTACCAACACATGACGGCTTACCTACCCGAACTGAGCACATGCCTCAAAACAGAAACTCTTCCAGAAATGGCAGGTGCCTGTGATGGCCTCTTCACACTGGTCCTTCATTCTTCTCCTGGGCTCCCTCTGTGGTGATGATGTGGACAGGAGGCCCCATTCTCAGCTGAAAAGCTGAATGAAGGCTTAGGCTCCAGAAAAATCTTCCTTCTGCGCATTTCCTTAAAGCCTGTGAGATTCGTGTCTATCTGGGTCGGATATGTGCGATTTCTAATGTAACAGAGTTTACTTTAAATGGAAAAACAGCATGGAGAAACAAAGGATGAATCAATGGATCCGAGATGAAATTAAAACTCAGCAAATGCTTCCCAAATTCCATTTGGGAATAATTTCTGAACTATTCTTTTTTTTTTAGCAGAAAATATAAACTCTTACTTTTGAAAGAACAGGTCCTTCTCACCAGTCCTGGCACAGCCTCAGCATCTACAGATGTGCCCCATCGTTCCTCCTTTGACCTCCCATCCAGTCCCAGGTGCTGGAGCTCATCCTCATCCCAGGATAAGGGTTGGGGTTTTTTTGAACATTTCCACAAAGAACTGTTTGATCTGGAGTGTTGCCTTCAGGAAATGGAGCTGCTCTCCTCCTCCTCCTAAGAACTTTTGACCACTTTTCGCTGCAGGATCTTTTCCCACATCCTTGTCTCTATGACCGGGCTTCAAAGGACACCATGCACCTCTTCCCTTTGACACCCCTTGCCAGTCATGTGGCTTGGCTTGTGATGAGTCTGTGCAGTTTCTCACATCAAAATCTTTCAGTTCCTGCCTCATATTTAGTTTGTGTCTCAGCTGATGGCAGCGGCAGCGTGGATTGGTCTCTCCAGGATGCTTCTGATCAATTTTCTTTTCACATGAAGCATGAATTATTAACAACCACCAGGCTCTCAAAACCAACTCGCAGCCCAAGTTCCCCACAGTTTACGAAAAATCTAAATAAACTAATAAGTCCAACATTTTCCTGAAAAGATCTGCAAATACGGGCTGTGTAAAATCAAGGTGGGAGGGGAACTCCTGAGACACAGAACTTCTAATAAAAAAACATCTTTTTCATTTACGGGCCAGTCAGAGCTATTTTGTGCCTAAGGCCAAAGAAGTCATTTAATATCACCGCGACTCTATTCACCGAGAAAATGGTCATATTGCTCTTCTCAGTGAGATATTACAAGGGGTTTATGAAATATGCGGAGAAATTAAAAGGTTTTTGCCCAGGTGCAATGCCCTGTTTTGAGTCTCACTTGTCTGAAATATACAGCCAATGTTTCCTTCTCTCAGCGGTGCCTCTGTCTGCACCCTCATCCCTCTGGTGTGAGCAAAGACAGGAGCTTACAGATAAGTCGGTGGGTTTTCTTGATGATAGCAGACGGTCTTCTAACACACTGGATCCGTTTGGGTTGGCAAGAAAGGGTGGAGCCATTAAAAAAACCTCAAGCTGGACTTACACGGGGGGTTTTCTCCTTGTAATTTTAGGTCCCGGGTACTGTGGGGAGCTCAGATGGCAGCTGAGTGAGGCGTAACACACGTCCTGTGTATGCACCCTTAGAGGGCTGGGAAACGTGGATGGATGGGACTCATCCGCCAAAATCCCCATCGCACAAGGGAGCAGATAGCTGGCAACTTTCCTGCCGTGTGCTCCCAGGCTCCCTGCACAACGCACCAGGTTCAGGGTGGGATGAATCAGTCCCTGTGGCTGGGTTTCACATCTTGCAACACGATTGCTATCGCCCAAGCCTCGCTTACAACCTCTGAAAGGAAACCTCTCGCTCGGAGTAAACAAGCTTTGGTACTACACATATCGCTGAAATACAGTTTACTTCCACCAGAGATCAAAGTTGCAAGTCATCCAGAGGAGAGACGTGGCGTTGCAAAATCTAAGCAAGCCTGTGACATCCTGGGGTTGATTATCCCCGCCTACCCGGGTTTTGCACCCTCTGACTGCAGCGGAGTGACTCCTGCTTGACCCCTGCATCAGTGTAGGGACACCCAAGTCCACCCATGGAGACCGAAACCAGGTACTGGAAATAGTTATTCCAACTCTTTAAGTGCGCATAGGTATGTTTGCACGCCCATGTGTGCCTATATATACGAATTTAAAATATGTATTTGGCTAAAAGGGAATGAAGCATGAAATACCACGCCCGGCACGAACCCTGCATCCCAAACTCCCTTGATTTCCACCCGGTGGCAGTGGGGCTGCGGCTGCCGGTGGCTCACGGTGCGGGGCCGCCCCAGCAGCTCCGCTTTCAGCCTGACAGCTGTGGATCCCAGGTGGTCTGACATTTGAGATAGGGGCTGCGGGTAAGATTGAAGGTGTTTTAGGGGAGAAGGAGGCTGCGAATAACACCGAGCCCTCATCCAGATGGAATCGTTCACGAAACAACCTGAGATACTCTATTACTGTCCATATGTCTCCCAGGTCTCCAAAGGCCACACTCCATTGATTTATTAGAAATCTGCTTTTTCCAGCGTTGGTTCTTTCCAAAACAGAGTATAATGTGGGATTTGCTGTCGTCTGAAATGCTCCTGTTTTAAAAATCAGTTCTTTGCATAAGCTAGTCTTCAGAAATGCTTCAATAAACACCAGATTAGAAAGTTAGTATTTCGGGATGAAGAGACCCCTCTTCACGTAGCCTTTAAACAAGATTCCTCCTGCCACAATGAATGATGAAACGTTTTATAGGGCATTTCTATGATAAGTGAGCGGCTGAAGGCACGGTACCAATAGAATAAAAGCCACCAGTTATAACTATGCTAACAGTCTGCCTTACACTTATTTCTTCCTTTGCATATAAGCCTGGAAGAATTATTTTATTGTTTTAGCACTGCAAACAGTTGTTATTAGTGTATCTTATTTATAGTCAGTTCTTTGAGGCACTATAGTAATATAGAAAAATATCAGTTATTTCATCACACTGGTGAATTTAATGAACCTGAAGGTGTGTGTTATTTTAGCACTTGCTGTAGCTCCTGTGAAAACCCAATGGTGCTAAAATCTGTAAACCTGTCACTGCTTAAGTAATAACCTTGTTAAAAGCATCTTCATTTAACTTATTTCAGCTTTTGCAGAATGCAGGTTTTATTTTATCAGTGTAGGGAATAGGTGTTCCCAGCCAAACCACTTATTGTAAATATAGTTAATTGTAGTTCATTAATTTATTCTCAGTGTTATTGCTTTTATTTTAACACTTAGTTTAAATTAAGCATTGTCTAGAATTGAGTTCCCATTTTCGATTTTTTTAAACAAACTCTTAATTTATATAAAATATCTTTGGTTAGAACAGTAAATTTTATTCTGCAATATGGAAAATGCTCTTTGCATTCATTAATATCCCTCTATGTTGCAAGAAATGAGCTTTCTTCCTTAACACTAGACAGGAAACTAAAATGAGGGTTGTTTTTTTTTTTAATCTTACCATTGTGAAATTGGGCTTCTTTCTTTCATTTAAAAATATAGAGAAAATGAAATATTGATGGCATGTGCTCCAAATTGTCAATTGATCCCTGCAAATGTACCTCTACAATTATTGAAATTCTGGCATTAAAAAAATGAGAACTCCCTGCTATTTAGCACCATTCAGCAAAAGAGAAGTGGAATTCGCACCATCACTTTTTTTATAGCACTGATGATACTTCCGACATTATTACACCGTGGAGTTGTTTGTGACAAATGATAAAAGTATCAGGTTCCTAGTAAATTTTTACAAGGTGGGCAATTATCCATCCATTAATACTTTTTTTCTTTGAGCCCTGCTTTGCTACCTGGTGCTGTATGGCAGGGATAAAGTCCACAGCGACCGATGCTGAATGCCGACACAGGACCCCGCTCCTGAAGGCAGAGAGACCACGGTAGAAACTCACATGTGTTGGCTGCTTTGAAATAATTATCCAAATTAGCTATCCAGGATGCTTCCATTAGATTGTCATTTCATTGGGGGGTTATTTATTTTTTTCCCCCCATAATTTAGCTCTCCTTCTCAGTGTGTTTCTGTTTCAGTGTTTATTGATCCGCGCTTCAGTGTAGGGCCGCGACTAATATAAATCAGAGCACCATCATCAAAGAGAGTGCAGCATCCCTGATGTACACTAGGCACGGAGCTGACCTTGCCTATTTAATCGCTCCTATCATCAGAAGTTTCTGGCCTAATCAGTCTTGGGTTTGCTTTGCAAACCAGTCGAAAATGTTATTAAACTTCATCCTTTCTCCTGGTTTCAGTGCCAAAACCCCTAAGGGGGATGGCAGTGCAGTGCTTCATGCAGTGCTTGAACCTCTGGGTGGGTCCTACATGGCAAGCAAGAGGGATACTGTAGGAGTTACTCCATACCTGGATGTTAGGAAGCAAGGGTGGGTGAGAATGGTCGTTGGGGAATGTCTGACATGGGAATGAGAAATAGAAGTGGGACTGAAGGTATCAGCATCCCCCAATGACTTTATCTGCATCTCAAAGCCAAGATGGGACCACCTAGACCTGCTCTAATGCTGGAGAGAAGCACCAAAGCAGACCAAAGAGGTGGGAGGGAGGAGAAGGAAAAACACACTGCCTATGTGCTTTATCTACACAAAAAAATAGGTCTTGTCACAGACCAAAAGCGTGAACGTGCCCCAAGAACTATGACCAGAGGAGGAAGAGGAGGGAAGCCAAGCTGCCAGCTCCTATGCCTGACAGTAGGATCAGGATTTAGGGCAGAAGTTAGGATGCTTCAAATCCCAACAGCTGCACAATGTCTTCAGGATCTGAGAAACTGGACTAAGCAACCGAAAAGGAATCCAGTTGTTTAAGCTTAGACTGGGATTGTGTTTATATTTGTTTTGCTTGTAACCTTTCGTTTCCAGGCTTGTAACTAAAAGCCTGACCTTATGTCTTGCTTAATAAACCTTTTGCAAAAGCTTTATTTTGTCATTCAAGCCTGCCCTGTGCTGTAGGGAAGATGGATGGGAGGGAACGGGTGAAGCTGCAGTACAGAGACACGGAGGCGTGTCCCGTGGGTGCAGGGTGGGCAGCTGGGGTGCGTGTCCTGCCCTGCTGCCACAGCCCAGCCACCGATGGGAGCTGTAGGGAAACGTTATTCAACGCAGCCATAAACACTCCTGTTGAATGTTAGACGGTCAAGAGAGATCCTAAAGCATCTCATAGTTACTCCTTACAGCGCGTTCAGTTGAAAGAATACAGATACCTGAAAGCGTACGTAAAAGTATCTACCTGATAACGATCAAATACAATTTAGACACAGAATTCTGCACGTGCCTGTATTGTTTTGGAGCAGTAGGTGAGCCTGGAGCCCGTGGAGCTTGTCTACTGCAGAGCCCTGAGTCCATGAGCCCAGTTTGGCGCGGGTCAGCATGACTGTGCCTTGGAGCTCCTGCTTAACTCTGCTTCATCCCTCCCTAACTGTGTTTGTGAAACTGGATTACGAGTTCCTACCTGTCCTGGACTTAGCTGGATGTGCCATTAAAAGAAACCTTGATCCTTTTCTCCCCTGACAAGAAAAACTTCCAGTAGCAAACACCTGGCCTGCTTCCAGAAGCCCTACTATTCCTCCTGACATCGCATGCTACTACAATCCACACAGAATCAAGAAAAGACAAACCCAACATATACCCAACACTGATGAGAGAGCACTGAATACGGCCTTGGGAGGGAGGGTGGGAAAAGGCAATCCTGGCATCGCCGTTCGTTTGAACCCTGCACAGCAGGGCAGCCCAGCAGCGAAGCTAGGGAAGGGTATCTGCCTTCCTGAAAACCAGCACGAAACAGCCCAGCCGTGGGTTTCATACACATTGATGTTGTATCGACTTAGGCTGGTTTATAGCTAAAGCTATAGCTATTTATCCACAGTATTGAGAGACAAAATAACTCCAGGTAGGGTTTCACATTAATGATCTTTTCTTTTTTATAATATAAAGCCAGAGCAACGTAGTTCCGTATCTATTGCTAGTACCAAACTGGAGTTAAGTCAATATTATGTTTATGGCTGTAGCGCTCAAAATGTGAGATTAAATTTAAAATTATTGCGCAGAAAATTTGAATTTAATAAGATTTTTCGTTAAGCCAGCGTACATTTATCTCTCACACTGACACAACAGTAATAGCAATTTGACCCACATAACTTTTTTGTTTCTTAAGTTATACTATTACAGACCAATTACACATTCTTTAAAGAAATGCTATTAATTATTGAAACATTAAAAAGCTGAAGTCATTGTTTTTGTGCACTTAGCATAGCTTTTAAGACAGATTATAGAGAGAGAATCTTTCAGTAGATAGTCTTAAAATATTCACCAGTGCTAGAACAATTTAATGAAATTCACATTTATTTCAAGGATTTTTTTAATTAAATCTATTGGTTGTTGGTATCCGTAAACCCTTAAGAATAAACACCTGCAGTGTTTTATTATGTAAAAAGGTAGTTTAATTGCATCATATTTATCACAGACAAATCAAGCCCTATTCAGAAGATAATAATGACACAGTAATTGGACTAGTAATTGGTTCAGGATGATTCAATATTGTACTAATAATCATAAATACTACTGTCTCCTGCTTTGGTACAAGGCTGACACTATATTATAGATTGGATTCGGTGCAATAAATATTCGTGAACTGGGTCCAGTAGTGCCTAGGTCTTTAGTTCAACTGCGTTAGTAAATAACAGGTAACGAATAACGCATCCTACATGAGCAATCATTCCTGGTGGGCGACGCAGGGAGTATTGTGCTTTTTTTCTGCATCTAGAAATGGCTGGAAGAGGCATCCTTACGTCAACAGTTCTTTTGGCTCCTTGCATTAAGCATTGCCATTTGCCTCAGAGATATTTCCACTCCAAGTAAACCTGGTCACACTCAGAGCCAGTTGTAAAGTAGATCCATTTGGTTTGAATCTTGCTTTCTTTGGCTTTCCGCCTATTTGCTGCTATTTGTTTGCATTCCTCACAACGGGAGAAAAGGGGATACTTCAAAGGGGCTCAGTTTGCAGAAAATGCTGAGCATCTAGTCTCAAAGGAGAAATAAGGGGATGGGTAAGGGAACCCCAAACTCCACAGTAAGTCAGGGAATACACGCAGTGCAGTTTGTCCCCAGCGCGTCGTGCACCCCCGGGGATGGCCACCAACGAGCCCCTGTGGGCCACCAGACCCCAGCAAATCCCTGGCATCTCCTGGACTTATGCTCCCCACATAAATCACTACTGCTGTTGCTTTCTTCAACTGTACCTTTTTCATGCGCTTCCAATATTTTCTCTGTTTGGCAGGTCCAGAGAACTGCCGTCCAAAATGAGGTGTGCGCCTTGCTCCCTGCCTCCTGCCCGGCACCGCGGGGGTCTTCCTGCAGTCTTTCAGGTCACGTTTTCTATTTCATATCTGAGAGGTTTTCTCTAATAAAACCAATGATTTTTATTGCTCATGAAAATACCTCTTGAAAGCAACCACGGTAAAAAGTCCTTTATTGGCTCCTTGATTTTACTCAATGTGACTGGTCAGCAATTAGGCCTGAGCTCCCCAAACACAGGTAGCACTAAATAAAAGTACCTAGAGTTATACTTAGACAGGTAAAAAGAGATGCCAAATTTCCAAAGACACTACAACTTCCCTGGATTTCTCTTGGAGCTTTGACCAGAGTTTTCCAGGCTGTCCTGACGTGATCTGAGCATCTGCTTAGTTTTGTGCTATCATGACTTCCTTCTCATGTTAATAAAAGCCTTACTTACCCCGACTGGGCAAAATAAATCGGCATACCGATACCCAACGGTAATCTACTTTTTCGCCCTGTTTTTATTTGCAAGTATAATATACCATTTTTATTTTCTTTCTCTTCTTGACTTGTGCAGGGAGGGGAGGGGGGAAATCCAATCAAGCAAACACAATAGCATTATGGCAAAGGGTGGATGGTAGGAGGTTGCAGTCCCGTAGCCAGTTGCTTGTTTATCGTGGGTTGATACAGTATAACATGGCGCACAAAACCACTCACATGCCATTTAATGATAACTGTGAAAATCGCGCCTGTCACCACTGCATTCAGCAGACACTTGGCGGACCCGCGGCACTGTTTCTTCGCCAGTGCTGTGGTCTTTCAGTGAGAGCCAAAAGGGAGTGGAGCCTCATTATCCCCGAAACAATGATCCTTATTCACTAGGCAGAGAAACTTGCTTTTCATGGGAGCATTATACGGCTCGGAGCTGGAATAGAGATAACATATCCCCTTTATCACCAGAACAAAAGCTCAGGGTCTATGCTCCTGGCTTGGAATAATGCCCTCAGCAGCTTAAACTGATGCATTTGTAAGCATTTACCTCTTTTTCTTTAAACGTTTTGCACTGGAGGGGTGGTACAAGGCCCAGGTACCAACCAAAGATGGACGGCGTGATGCTGAGCTGCTGTCACTCCCACAGGGACACGGCAGCGCTGCCCGGCTCCAGCTCCTCTCCACACACCATCCCGCTTGCTGACGCTTCCACTCCAAAGCACGATACCTGAAGGAGGGAGGAAGGGAAGGAGATGAGGAAGGCAGGCAGCTGAAGAAACAACTCATGTTGCAGAAGGTACTTAGGGAAAGCTTTTAAGACTACATAGTGGAGCAGGCACAGTGTAGGCACTAGGGTTGAAAGCAATCTGTGCAAATGAAATGCCATGGCAGAATGGCACCAGGGGACCAGTTCACTCATAATGGAGTCAAAGTAATGGAGCCCAAACACACCAGCGACGCACTTGTCCTGCAACGGTGGCAGCCACGGGAAGGCTCGCAACACCAAACCATCCCTTTCTAAATTTTTTTTTTTTTTTTTTTTTTCCCCTTGGTGCTCCATTCCCCGAGCCATTTTTTTTTCACTTTGCCTGAGTCTCTCTTACCTTAGCCTCGCACAGGGAGGAGGGAAAGGTGAGAAGACAGGAGAGCTATCGCTGTGCACAGCCAGGCAGGCAGGCAGCAGAGGTAGATGAACAGAATGTGTTGAAAGCATCATGATCCAGCGCCAGGAAATAACAGTTAGCATATCCCTGAATGACATTTACAGGAAACCTATGTTTCCTTTTCAGGGCCATAAGCTTCAACAAACTGGTGTGTTCAGTCAGCCCTTCCCCATGTACAGTATGGATGCCACAATTTTCTCAGCATATGCTCAGCTGCGTCCTTCTGATGGCATCCATGTTGGCGCCTTTCCATCTATAGGCATGGAGGGATGTCTTCATCTTCTGCAGGAGGCTGGGGCTACTGCCAAAGGCAGGGATCCAAGCACCGCAGGCAAGGAAAGTGGATCGTTTTGGTTCCTGAATAAGGATTAGGCTTTGCAACACCTGAGCAGTGAAAATCCTGCGGAGCCTTCATGGCCGGAGCCAGGAAACGCCGCGGTTCTGCTGAATATTGCTGAGCAGAGTCCCATTTAACCAAGGTGAAAGCTTGCTGCAGAGCAAATTACAGAAAATTTAGGAAACAAATGGCAAATAGGCAGCCACATGTAATGTCCGTATAAAGGCTTCAATGGTTTTGGCTCCGACGCTTTCCCAACATGTAATAGATAACGCTTTCATTATCTTCCTCACTCCCGGCTCTCACCTAAGGAAAAATCATGCAGCCCATGCTTTTACTCCAAGAACTGGTTTACTTCTGTGAAGCAGAGATCCCTTTGATCTTTTGACATATGCTGCTGAGGAGCCCAGTTATACACCATCCTAAGCAACAATACCAGTCAAATCCCTTTATTATTTACTTTATTTTTTTATCACAAACAGCAAAAAAAAAAAAAAACCTGCTATTTTTCCCCTGAAGCTTATCTATTTCTTGTCCTTTCACAGTGTGGGCCAAAATGTACTCTTACTTTACTTGAGAAAGGAGGATTTCACTGAAGTAAACAGGATACCCAGAATTAAGGGCAGGATTTTGTCTACACACTCTTTTATCACTGTACATTTATCTAATACACTTAGGAGAGAAGAAGGGAATTTATTTAGATATTAAATGGCCTTGGAAATCATTCTCAACAAGGAATAAAACATTCCTTTTACATAAAACCACATTATAGAAGAAGTGTTTAAGTTAATTTAAGGAGAAAATTTGGAAAACAAAAGCCGAGTCACAGCCATACACAAACTCACACCTCTCCCGCTTGAGGAAGAGAAGCTGAAATATTTCCTCTCCTCCTTTCTGATCGGCTTGTTTTACTGAAGTGAGAAGGTAACCTTATCGATTAGCAGCGCATAAAAGCCAGGCGTACACAAAGCAGCGAGAGGTGATATAGATGCGAATTAAAAGCGGTTTTATGGCTCCTGCACCTGATTGGGAAAAATCCTTTTAGCTTAGCCGCACGAAGGAAGTTGTCTGCTAGTTTTGAGCTATTTTTCTTCTCCTTCTTCAAACACATGCCTTTTTCCGAAGAAATGATGACAACACATGGCTAATTAACAGCAAAGAATAATTGAACTATGGCTATAACTATCTACCTTTAAATCAAAGGAAGAAGGCAACCAATACTAAAATTTAATCTGTCCTCTGGGGCTGGAGGCAGCTTACAGGTTCAAGTCAGATAGCAAATGTAGCTAAATGGCAGTCAGAAAAGATCATGTGACTGGGGGCTAAAAACTAATTAATCTCCATAAAGCTGTAAGTGAGGTAGGTAGGATGACTTGAAATCTGATTACATTATTGCATTTAAGGAAGGAAAATGCAGCATGTATTTTTCATGTTGATTTTAACCACCTGAGCCCTTAATGACATTTTGTACCTTGAAAGAAAACTCATATTTCATCTATATTTAAAAAGATCTACAAAGATGCTATTGTCATCTGCACAGAATTTACAAATTTAGACTAAATTATGCTGCTATGAATCACAGAGAGTGCATTTCTAAACTTTTTTTTCCCAGCATAAGTCAGAAGATTCCGTGTAACTGTAAGAAGCTGTAAAGCCAAACATTTAACAAAAGCTGAAATAAATCTTAGGGAAATTACAATTTTACTATATACTCCAATACAGAAGGAAAAAAAAGACTCTGCATTCTAACTGACTGCTGAAGATGCATGTGTTTTGCTTCTCTGATTTGTAAACAACCTCCGACGCTAAATTTTGAATTAGTGGGAACACAGCATTGCTTATGATTTCTATTATTTATAAATGGCTAGAAAGCAAGGAACAAACAAACAAAACAAAACAAAAAAACACCTCCAGGCAGACAGGAGACCTCAATTCAATGAATCTAGTCAAAATATGCACAGAACAGACCCACTTAAACTTAATATTTTTCATTGTGGAGGACAGATGTTACAAGTGAAAGGAAGAGAGAGAAAGCAGAAAACTGCAAGCCCATACTAAGCTGAAACGAGCCCTGAAGTTAATTATTAGGCTTCGCTCATGGCTATGGGCCGCTGTGCATAATCTGTGCTTCTCGTGTAGCTGCATCCCTGTAGATATTACCGAGTGGAAAACACCACAGGCACACCCAAAAAAACAAACCCCAGCCAAAAAAGCAGAGGTGTTACAGGAGTCGATCGAGTGTTTCTGAGGTTCGTTATCAGCAGCACCTTCTCACCACGGCTGCCACCGCCTGCCTGTGCAGGGGGACTGAGACGGGGACAGCTTTATGTGATGAAAAAGTGTACTTTTAAAATGTTCGTAATATACTTGATATATACTGCTATACCAGTATATAGTGGCAATAAATAAACGGCATTTAAGTTAACAAGCACACGTTTATAGGTATAATAATGGCATTTTGCACTTCTGCAACACCTTTGATCCCAGAGTTTCCGAGTCCTTTGCAAGGATTAATTAATTAAGCTTCAATACGCCCCGGCACCAGATGTTATTAAAATATTTTTTATGGCTTACAAATTCTACAAAAGGCACGCTTGTATTTCACGTCGCGTTGTGCCTCCTATCCAAAGCAATTACTTTTCTCCTCACTTGGCTGTGTGGTGGATGGGGAATGATGGTGGGGTCCTCCTGCCCGCTTGGGCTGGGAGATTCCCTTGCAGCTTTTAGCCTCCAAATGCTGATCAGGAAATTCGAGGGTTCATGCCTGCCTGCTCACCCCTTCCCTTGACTTGCTCCTCTGCTTTGCCTGTCTTGCTCCTGAAGCCTCAGATTTTCCTTCCCTGCCTCCTGTGTTGCTTTTTGCTATGATTGATCTTCCTAAAATGCTCAGGGCTTTTGCAATTTTGCTATTTAGAGTTAGGAAGAGGTTTTTCCCACATGGCGAAACCGTCTTGTGCCTGTAAAATGCCCCCCTTACACACACCACACCACACCCCCCCCCCCCCCCCCTTTCCCCTGCTTTTTCTCTCAGGAATCAAATCGTTACACTTCTTACATCTTTATTCCCAGTTTTGCCAGAATCCGACATGAATTACAGTTCAAACCGTACTTGCAAATGATTTAAGGTAGAGCAACTTGGCAGTAAAACTTGCAGGATGAGACTGTGTGTTTGTAAAGTCTGGCACAGACGGATGCACCTCCTTGTATGAACCCTTAGCCTCTATGGGAAAAGACAGTTACAGGGGAATTAGCTCTCAAACCTAATCCTCTGCTTATCGTGCTTATCTAGAGCTGGCTATGCATCCTTCCCTGGACTATGATAAGTAGGAAACTCCCACATGGAGCAAAGTTTGGCCCTATAACTTACTAGACTTAGGAGAAGCCACACAGACACTTGAATTAAGGATTTTATTACTGTTGGGCAATTTCTAACACCTCTTTCTTTTTCCTCCTTCTTCCAGAAATGGCCTTTCAGGTACCTAATAAGAAGCTCACAATGCTGGTGCGTGAGGATGTTAATTCAAATCTCTCTTCTCTACCTGATCTATTATTTATTGAAACTGGTTGTGTTTGCTGGCCATCAGTCAAAATTGAGCAAAATTTGGCCAATGGGTTCAATTACCGGTTCACACGACCTCACGTGTCCATAGGCAACCTCACTTCACGCACATCACCTCCTAGAAAACACACCTGAAAATAATTTGATGTCACTAATATCTGCTAACAGACACCTCAGGTTGATCTTCTCTTGGCCTACCTAGATTGTACTGTAAATAGTAAAATACTTTCTCCAAAGTTGTCCACACCACTATGTTTTTAGCAGTAACAGGGCTCTTAAGGACAGGGACTCAGAAAGGTACTATGGCTGGGTGTGAAACTCTCTAAGTTTACCCGTAAGCATCAGTGACCACATCAGCTGTGCACCATGGGTACCCAAATTCCTGAAAACACCAAGAAATGGACTTTTCTGAGACCCACCACCAGCAAACATTCCCGTGACAAAATAACCCTCCGCAGAGGGATAAAGCCCTCGGGCTGTGGCCGTGGGTGGTGCGGTGACACACGTACACAACCATCCAGGACATTTTTATCGTGCCGCTGACAAAGTTGTAGCTCTCACCGAGCAGACGTTTCCTGACTGAATATCATTTTTTCTCATGGTGGCCGGCACAGTCTCAGGGTTTACTTCATCTGAACTACGTTTTTGCTGCCATAAGAATGGCTCACCAGAAACCAATTTTAGGTTTCCTGTATTACCCTCCAGACGTTGAGCACGAACCACGTCACAGCTCCTGCTTTGAACAGATGTGCTGTTGCTCGGTAGCTGCAGCGTTCCTTTAGACTCAGTATTTCCTCTGCCACTATTACCCGTTTATTCAGGCCATAAAGAGCAACTGTCTGACCAGTGGACATACATAACTCAGCTTCAAAGCACGGTTTTGTTTTGCTTTTCTATAGTGCTGTGCCATAATGTTTTGTCACGCGAGGTCTCGTGCCAACTACTTTTGGGAACTGCACTGCTGACCAGCATTGAGCCGAGCCCGTTCCTTAAAAAGGTACTTTGTGGATTCGGTTTTTTGAGGAAATAAGTTTGTTCCTTCTACGGTGGAAGGGGAGGGAATCCCCAGGCCAAACTTCAGATTCCTGACATAATTCTCCACCTACTCAGCTGCAGTTGTGCCCCAGAACAAGCACGTTCCCACACAGCTCGAGGACGTTGCACTTTCCATGCGCCCACAGAGAGCGGCAAATCCCGAAGAGTAGGAAAGGCAGAACCTAACACAGAAGTGTATTTTCCTCAGATTAAGAAAATTCTTTAAAAATAAACTATGATCTTACCTTTTTCAGGTCACTTAGATAATGTAGCTGTGTCCAGCTGGGCTGAAAAAGTATTTTTACCATACGGACGTTGATACCACAGCTCAGCGCGCTTAAATGTTTAATTACGCTAAGGTACTGCACAACCAAAATACCTTCACTTAATTTAGGTTGCATCTGGAAAGATGTTGTTCAAGATGCCAAGTGACAGCTTTCTAATTTTTTCCTTCTCTCTTCTCATAAATCTACGATTTCTGCTCATAAGTTTTAAAGCATATCAAGATTCAAATTTCTTTTTCTTTAGATAGAAAGATAATACTGTAATCAAAGGATTGGCTTTTGGACTGCATAGTCCTTGGGTTTATATACTTGAGGCAAAACATTAGATACAAATCTATCTGAAGGCTCTTTAATAAGAAAGATGGCAAGTAAATTCTGGTTTAATATAAAAGCCAATTCAACTATTAATCATGATTACAGATAATTCCCAATGTGGCATGATATCATTTAATTTCCAAAAAACCAGAGGAAGTGACAGCACACATTTTTTTGAAACCATGCCATGTAATAATATCATGCAAAGAAAGCCTTTATAACCTATTCGGTGCCTAAGTCATAAATTACCAATCAGCCACCTAGATCCCAGTTAATATTTTAAAGTCTCGTTTCATATATTCTTTTTCCTTGTTCATGCTTTGTCTTAACAAATATGCTTGGCCATAATGAAAATAAACCTGCTGAAGTCTCTGTGGCCTGAGACAAGCTATAACACATTTCTGCACCACGGGGTGGGCTCATGGGATACCTACTGAGAAAATGCATCCCCTCCGCGCATGCCCAGACTATTAAAATGAATTGACATGTTAATGCTGACAGGAAAAGAGCACAAGAGAGCTTGCTAAATTACTGCTCAGTCAGGCACTAGGAATTCCTGAGTGGCTAACTCCTGAGCAAAACCTGCAGCAAGGAGATGAGGGGGGGAAAAAAGAAAGGAAGAAAGGAGAAGCGAGGGGACGAAAAGAAGAAAAAAAGAGCAGAAGTGGGTGAAAAAAAAGAAACTTTATTGTCAAATGCAACAAAACAAACACTAAGGGGTTGTCGTGTTAGTAATGCACCTACTCATAAATCATATGGATTTTAATCATACCTGCCACCTCAGCCTGCTTCTCCCCTGAGAAATTGTTTTCTTTTTGCTCCCTCCTTCACTCGCTTTCAATTATCTGGAAGCTGTTTCTCGTGTTTATTTATTTATCTAAAGTTCACATACAGTATGCATGCACAAATTTCCTCTGGGGGACTGAGACTAGGCAGATCATACAAGGATGCGGTGGAGCGTAGCAGCTAACAGCTCAGATGAATGTACTCAGTCTCAGGAAACCTGCTTTGGACCATGGTGACAAGAGAAGGGGAGGACAGAAAGTAATTAGTGGGTGTACAATGATGGATTATGGCTTAATATTCAGGCATTTCACCTTTTGACTGTTATAGGTAGGCCCACAAGATGACAAACAAAGTCCACATTCTTGGTAATGAAAAAAAAAAAAAAAGGAAAGAGGAAAAAAATCCCTCAAGGTTTTAGCCATGTCCTCTGTTTGATGAGTAAATTGCCATTAGTTGTTTTAGTTGCATTTCAGACCATTTATAGTTTGGCAAACGCCGTATGTACGCATATACACATCTACCTGAGGGACAGCTGCTTGGCAAATTTCTGACAAGCTGGCATAACATTGTTTTTATGTCTCACAGCTTCTATACGTTAACTTTAGCACTGAAAAGCAACTCACTCTCTAAAATTTTAAGGAGAGAGTGAACTGCAAGTGACCTTTTCTCAGCTCTGGGAGGTGAACGTGTAGCACAGATCCATCATGACATGAAGATCTTATAGACAACTTTAAAAAAGAAACAAAAGCCACCATTTTTGTAAGCCAGATTGAAGGAAAAATAGACGAGGGGAGTTCAATAAGGAGTTACAACTACAGGTTAAACAGAGTTTTGACTCCATAAATGAGTTTAAAGCAGGTTTCGAACTGAAGCTCTGTGTGTGTTTATTAGATCTACAGTCGCTTTTTTAGGGACGTTTGAATCTATAGTTGCTATGCAGGGTACTGCTCAATTAAAGGAACATCTAGACAGCTCTCCCGTTTGGAACACTTGTAGAAATTAAATGGATCACATGCAGTTTGACATTTTGCAAACTAAAAGAATAATTGGGGCACCGTATTGTTTTTGCCTTTTAAAGAGATGATTCGAACTCACCCTGTGAAGCTTAGCTGGAACCAGAATTTGGAACTTGGGTCCAGATTTCTTCCCCCCACTGCTTTCTCAGAAGACTACTGATGCGGCAGTTAACTCTTTCACCACCACACATTTCTCATTGGATACTTGGTGCATCGCTAGCTTAATATGTTGAAGTACTGAGAACTTATTTAGTCAAATTTATCTGAGGGGGAAGGGTTATCTGGTATGGCAGGCTCTTTGGTTCAAAACTTTCCTCTGAAGGCCATGACCTGGTTATGAGACAAGTCCTGTGCTTTGTGTTCTTTGAATAAAGACTTTCTGGAGGAGTTCAGCTACCTGCCAAGGTGAGGTGGAGGGTGAGGGTGAGTTGCTCAGAACCCCCGGGCTCCCCTCCAAAAATCCAAGGAGCCCACAGACTTTCATACAGTCTCTATTCCTGTGCAAACTCTGCCAAAACCCAACAGACCAAAACCTTGAGGCCAAGGGGTTTCTGGTGTCATGTAGGATTCCAGCCCTTTCATGCAAAGCAAGTGCACGCCGTGGTCAGAGCAGATCATTCACCAGATGAGGAGCCACGAGATTTTAACCTGTTAAATGTTGTTGCATAAGCTAAAAATTAACCATGAAGATATACTTTTTCTCACATACACTACAGCTGAGCCAAGAACAAAATCCCAGATGTTCCCAATCTAAGTTCAAAGACCATCCTGAATCACTGTTTTCCAGAAAACTGTTTCAGAAGAAATCCAAGGGGACGTCCCTTGTCCTGATTTCACGGACACTGCCAGAGGCTGCAGTGGCATTGAAGGACCTTCAGTCCAACCCACCACAGACCTTCAGTCTGACTCAGGACAGCCACTATCTTATGCCTATACATGTGTAGAGGGCTCATATGCTCCACAGGGTCCACTGAAAGCTCCAAAACATGAACAAAAGGTCCCAAAGACACAATGCTCCGTGAGTAATAGTGCCATGGCAGCGTTATTACCTGACCTAGACCATACTTACGGGGTGGCATGAAGCCTGTGTCCCTCTGTCCCTCTGAGTTACCTGAGCCAGAGCATATCACAGGTAGATTCCTGTGATCACAACTTGTTTTTGAAGAACCATGTGCACTTTCTGCTTACAGCTTCTTCCACCTGAAGATCAAAGCCCTAAAGCACGTACCGTTCATTCCTCTGAAATGCCAGCTTCCTTGGTATAGATGACATATTGCACGTTTGCTATAACTTTCATTTCATTTTCTATTTTAATTTGCACTCTCGGATATCAAAGAAAGCCAAACTGACAAAAGCCACCTTGTAAACCCATTCAAGTGGAGTTTTCAACCGTTTACATAAATCAACCCATAATCTACTTCATTTAAATCTCTGACTGTATAAAAGGCTGCAGTTTGTCAGGGTAAGATAAAATGCATATATTAATGAGAATATAGAAGAGTAACACGAAGCAACATTAAACAGTACACAGCAGCAGGACACAAACAGACTCGTGTCTCTCTCAGTTGCCACCAGTAGTAGTGAACCCCCTTGGCCCAGCTGTCTGCTGCAGGGGTGGATAGTTGGTCTGAAGGACTTACTTCAGCACAGCAATCACTTGCAAAGAAAGCACCTCAGATTAATTGGGGCTTACCACCGCATGACAGGTGCTTCTCCAACCTGGTCGTTATGTTTCTGTATAGTCTTCTACCAGCTACTGCTCCAAAGGAAGGAAAATTTGGATATTCTGAGTTATCAGTCATCCAAAACTTTGCAAAAGATTTATCTCTGGCAAATAGCCCAGGTAGATATCTAGCAATAAAATTATTCTGTACGGGACTTTTACGAGTGAAATAGATCTTGATATAATAAAAACACCTTACCCTCGGTTTTGTGTTGCTCAGATGGCAGGAATTAGTGCCAAAGTTTTGGCAGACCTTAAATTAAAACAAAAAAACAGACAGACAAACTAAAAAAAAAAAAAATCAGACAAAATCTCTAAGCTATTCAGTTAGATTCAGTTTCTCCCAACACTGCAGCAATGCAAGTTTTCTTTATGTGGTTGGGGGGGGGGGGAAATGAATTGTTACCATGGAAATTGCCACCAATCTTTTTATTTCAGCCTCCTCCAAGCTACAGAGCACGTTTATGAAGACACACATAGAATCCACTCGTCATTAAAGCCAACAATGAGAACTTAGGCAGCAACACAACTATGATGTTTTCCCAAGTTTTACAGCATATTTCACAATAATTTGCTCTGCTCTCGTTCTCATTACAAAGGCAATATTAGAATGATAACGACTTACATGCTCCATCATACTATACTACTCTGACCTTTTCGATAGGCTGCCTTTTGAACGCTTGACAAGGCCACCTCTTCCGCACACGTTAACGTGGCAGAAAACTGGGACTGGGGAAAGGGAAGGAAGGAGAAGTGGATGACAGCAATAGACACTCTGCCAAATTCTTTCAAGCTTTAAATAACCTTACTCTACCTCATCTTTTTTTTGTGTGCATGTGTATTTAAACAGATTTCCTGTCTTTCCTCCAGCACTCTGTGTCCCTGGAATTGCACCGGTCATCTAGCGCAATGACTTATCCACAGTAGGCACACGGCAAAGCAAGAGGTCTACACCCACGCTCTGCTGCTTGGATATCAGTTTGGCCCTCTGAATTATTCATCAGCTCAGGAACAAAGTCAGAATTTGGTCCCAGATGACCAGACGTCTCTTTTCTCAGTGTGTACTTTTTTTTTTTTAAAAAAAAAATAAATGTGTGTTATAGACACTAGGCCTGCCCCCTTAGACTCATGCAGCATTTACTTTTGTAGGATTGGAAATTTTCTTCAGCTGCATTCCCTGCTGCAAATTCCCTCATGAACGATGAGCAGAACAAAGAAAGCTCCATGTCGTGAGGCCGGCGCACAACCTGCTGTGCAAGCGCGGAGTCACCGTGGGACATGCTCGCATTGAGTGCACCTCTCCCGCTCTCTCACTTGTTGGAGCATAAAGAGTCAGAGAAAGGTCCAAAACAAAGTCGCTGCCAACTCTCCTTCTCCTTGTGTACCTTCTTTAGTGGTACAAGGCCATAACATTCCTTGAAACGAGTGCAGGAAAGGGCAGGAACCTCTTAAACCCTTGGACACCTTGTGAAGGAGGGAGCGGTTGCAGGGATGCGAAGATGCACACAGTGGACCACGCTGCTTGTTTCCTCCGCCAGTCACCTCCCCATCTCAGCTTTTTGATGTGCAGAGCTGGAAGCAACCTGAGGCTGGCCCTAATCTCTGGGTTTAGTGATTCAAAGGGAGCCCTCAGCCTCCTTTCGCTTACCAGTGCTCAGCCTGACCTCCCTCAGACACTCCCCTGATACGGCAATGCTCCCTACCTTCCTACAGCTGAGATGAGGGCTAAGAGGCTTTCAGCCTTTCATATCTCTCTCTCACATCTGTCCTCTCCAATATTACTTGCAGGTGTGCTGAGAAGACTCATACACGCTTAAGACCGCCTTTTTATTTTCTTTTCCTTCCCTTTCTCTGAAATAGGCTGCCCCGTACATTAAAGCTGCAACATTATGCTCCTCCATAACACCTCTTCAATAAGAAACAGGGCTTCCACCGCTTTCCTGTGGGATCCTATCCCACTGCTAGGCATGTGCTCTGCAAAATACCCTAAATATGGTGACTGAAGAGTTAACGATCTCCGAGCCTACTGCTTGAAGATTATTTAGCACACCAGGTGCCTGCTGCACTCTCACTGGCGAGGAGAGCATGGGAACAGAGATGAATCATGGCTGCAGCTGCACAAGAGAGGGGTCTGGAAGCTGGTGAGGGAGCTGGTGAGACAATCGTGATCTCCCTGGGACCCTTTTCTCTTTACACAAACACAGAGTACATGCCGAGCAAACCTGAGTGGACCCCTGGCCACCCCAGCGCCCACCTTCTGATTGCACAGACTAATGTTGCTCAGCACCAAAGGTCTCATCTTCCTGGGGAACGTCACAATCCTTGAAGTCTAACAGTCCTCAGATACGTGCAGATGCTTATCACTGTCTTTTACACTTTGCTTGTAAAGCTGCTCTGCTCAAGTACAGAAACTTTCTCTGGCCGTAGGGAAGTATCTCACTATGGCTTTCAGTTCCTCTAATCTTCACAAGAGTCAGTACTTCCAGCCACCTAAAGGCTTTTATTGCTTGTCTTCAGAGTCCTCTTCTCCAAATGCACCCTTCTTTTCCTTCAGGGAATGGCTGGTTTGATTTTGGGGTTTTTTGGCGGGCTTGTTTTTTTTTCCTAAGCACATAAGGACACAATTTGATACCATGAACAACTCCTTTTTTGAATTTTCATTTTACACAAGACTGCAAAAAACAGGGGACAACCTGTCATGCATAGGAATGCAGGGGGGACCCTCACATGGCACGTGGGAGAGTAACTAGAATAGCAAAAGGCATGGTGATGGCAAGGAACCAGGTGTGTTTCTTAGTATCAACCTCAGGCATAAGGAGCCCAAGAGAGAAATGATCCATCCCAGAACTGTCCTGGGGCAGTGAGGCTTCACATTATCTTTTAATCAGGATATGCTATTTCAGAGTCAGCAAAAAACTATCCTCAGATCCAATCCGGTAGGGTTTTATTTGTGTAATTCGTAATGTAAACAGTCTGTAGGATTTCAGTCAACTTGTCAAAGAAAATAGATTTTTGTTAAGGAAAGTATTAAAGGAGAACCGATATGGAAAACACACTGTACCGCTCGTGGGGAGGGAAGTTTTTGACCCATCTGAGCACTTTTCCTGTGCTTAACTGTATCAGAAAAAGCCATAGTGATAACCCCTCTCTCTCTCTAAAAAGTTTGTTCTGAATGAGATAAATATGTACACCCCCTCCCTTGTCCCACAGGAGCTAAATACGTTACCTACAGCGAAGGCAATGCCTATCTCCCTTGCAACACAATCTCCTGAAACTGCCTCTCTACCTACAGCTCCCTTACCTTCAAGGTAATAACAATGATTGCATGTCAGTGCATCAGGTATGCGGGAGGGAAACTGTAACACTCCACCTCCTCTCTTTTCTGTTCCTTCCCTGACTTACGAAGCAAACAAACAAAAATTAATTACAAAAAATAAAAATTAAAAAAAAAAAAAAGAAACCACTTACTCCACTCCAGAGGCTGGAAGAGCAGAGAAGAAGATGGCAGTGTGACGGCACAAGTCCCCTGGGACTACCAGTCCATGCGAAGGACTATACATACTCTTCCCAAGTGCAGCTGAATGACATTTGTAGACACCCATCTATTCCACATTTGATACCCCAGAAAAGCTTTTCTGCCTCCCCACTACCCCCACAATAGGTGCTGCTGTATCATCAGTTGGTTTCCCCATTCAGCAGAAATTATTTCCCCATTCAGCATGCTGGTCCAGCTGCTGCTGGGAATGAGGTAAGCATTCATGGTACATCCTAAAACGATCCCTAAGTGACTCTTACTACCACATATCCCATATCCAACTCTTTTCCTTCGCTGTTCTCTGCTTCATGAGTTTCTTTTCACTTTCCTCAGTGTTTACCGTACTTTGAATAGTTATGTGGCTACCATCCATATGAGAACCATGGGAACTGGCAGGCAATGAATGACTGGCATGTAAAAGGGGTTTTTGGGTTTTTTCTTTTTCCCCCCTTCTTCTTCTACTTCTCCTTCTTGAAAACAACCTTGGCGAGCCATCAGATGAAAAAAAATCTATTCTTCTGCCAGCTCCTGCCCAGTGCCAGTGTCAGGCTATTTAAAGCTCCCTGAGAAGTGGTTTGGGGGAAGGTAGCATCAACACAGCACATCAAGCTGCCTCTTTTCCCCTCATATAAAAAAAAAACCAAACCCAAAACAGAAGATGCTGAGCTCTCTTTTCTACCCGGACTTGACTTAAGTTAAACATCCGAGCCCCTGACATAAATGTGCACTGTAGGAATCCGTAATAAGGTACCGCAGTTAAAACTAGCAACTACATTTTTGATGCGAGAGCATAATCCTCATTGTTACTGGGGAGTCTGGATCTTGCCACAACAGAGGTTTTTTTGTTATATTACATGCCTACCAACCAAGTCCTTTTCTTTTATAGCTCCCTATGGTAGGGGAAGGAGAAAGAGTGGATTTAAGTTTCCAGGGAGCTGTCGGCCTTTGTAATAAGGTACATGGCTCACTGCTAGTTCACAAAGGGGGTTAGCACTAGAACCGCGGCGAACTATTCATCCTGCCAGCGAGCTCAGGTGAACACGGCGCCCGGAGCCAAACGGGAACGCTCAGTCCCATTCACCCTGTAGCTATATAATGTACCACAAGCTGAAAACTGTTCATTGAGCCAGCAGGAAATTCAGACGTTGAGCAGGCGCTGGAACCAGAGCCGCTGTGATGGATGGTAATATCCAGGCTCGGGGAACGGTGTAGTGATGCTGGGCTGGGCACAGGGCGGGCTGCCACGGCGAGGGAGAGCATCGCTTTCGAGATCAGTAAGCAAGGCTGGGAGGCACGGGAGAACAGGCTGAGGTGTTCCTCCTCTCCTCCTCCCTGGGAAACTGCAAGCAAGAAGAGACAGATTTGATTTATTTCCCATTGTCAAGTACAGGGAAAGGAGCAAAACTAAGAGCAGAATACACAAACAAAACAAAAGACTTAACTCTAGGAGGAAAAATGCCTATTCCCAGGAGAGAAATGTGAGACTCCCCAGCTTGCCCACTATCAGCACTCCGAGACCCACTCCCAGCTGCTCCGCATTCTTCGGTTTCATCACTCAAATCTGAATTGCAGGAGAGCGTTAACGCTGGCCGTGCTGCTCCTGCTGCTCCTCTGGTGCTGCCCGTCAAAGCGATGCTCAGCCGTCACCAGAGCGATGCAACCTTGAGAGGTCAGCGCCTACCACGGCGGCAGCAGACAGAGAGGCACGGACACCCGGTGGGGCTACTGACAGAAGTCCAAAACCCGAGGGTCCCAGAGCATACAAACCAAAGCTTAATTGCTTGCAAGGCGAAATTATGGCCAAAAATGGCCAAATACGAAGAGCTAACGTTTTTGCCCCCTTGAGCTTTTGGATGCAGGTGGAGAGGACACCCATGAGCAGCCCTCTGATCCACTCCAGGAGCCCTGAAGGAATGGAGAGGAGAATTTGGACAGTCCACTGCAGACCATCAAAACCTCCCACGCTGAGAGGCCCCGTTTACTCTTGATACCTCTGCCTCATTTGATAGCTCTGAACGGATCATTAAAAAATACAAAGGCTTACTCATTTTAGTAGTTTACAGAAAATATAGCACCCTGCCCTGTATTTCTATAACTTTTGTCATTTGACAAAATCAAATAACTTGTTAGTCGGGGAAACTGAGGCACGGTTACATTAAGAGGCTTGCAAAATGAAAAAAGACAAATTACTGGCTATCCACAGAGGCAATTTGGTAGGAGACGGTGCTGTTCCCAGTTTCCACTCAAAGTCACTCTACCCCAAAGCCACTGCGTTGCTTGGTGCCCCAAGGGCGCGAGCCAGCGCTGTCCCTACAAGCACAGCAAGCTGCCAAAGCTCCTTCTGAACTTTCTCCCCACCTGCTGATCCCAAGGCTTTCCCCCAGGACCTCGAAATCCATCCCTGTAGCTTTGGGACCGCCTCTTTGGTGACCTGGCGTGGCCACTTCTACCTTCCCAGGATCCCGTGCCCGCCGAGAGGGGCGGCGATCACCCCGCCTGCCGCTGCCTCTCATCGCCACTTGACCTTCCTGCCTCTCTGCTATCGCGGCTGCCCACCCGCTGCCAGCTCGCACGCAGCACTCGATGAAAAGGGCAGAGGAAGGAAATCAGACAGCGACCCAGAGCTGGCAGGGAGCGGGGGAGATGCGGTTCCGATTCCAGCTCCGAGCCTTGGCTGTGGAGTGGGATTTACATAATAATTAACTCCGGTATTCTTGGACAACTCACTTTCTGTGCAACAACCGCAGATGATTCCCCCGTACACCCTTAAAAATCTGTCTAGCTAACGGATCCAAGAGCCCAACACCTGTGTGTCAGCACGAACAGCTGTACACTTGCCGCTGCTCCTCTATCTGCAGAGGATGCCACATGCCAGTTGCTTTACTTAGCGAGTGTGGGGAGGCCAATCCATTAGAGAGAGAACACAGCATAATTAAGAGGCAACATGCTTTCTTGTTCCTGCTGCCCTAATTTTTTCAATTTTTTATTTTTTTTTTCCCTCTCCCCCTACTTACTCTGTTTAAACAACTCCATCAACTTTATTATGCTGATCTTCAGGCTTGCAGGGCTGGTGAACTTGGGAGGCAGGGTCTGTTCTCCCAAGTTCTCACAGCACTCATCAGCTGGCGTGTTAGGGTAGAGAAGCTTCCAGTTGAACTACATTTTTGTCTTTTTTTCTTTCCTTTTTTTTTTTTTTTTTTTCCTTTCCTTGAGAAATATCCTCAATAAGAAAGATCTTCTTGGAATAAATAACAGGAGACGCGAAGAGTGCAGAATCTAAACACACGCATTCCGCACACTGTATGACGGCAACAAATGATTACATCCCCCCCCGAAACATCCACAGACGGTCATGTTTGTTTTCGTTGCATTCCAGTTATCAGTTGCAGTCACTCTCTCTATATTTCTTTCTCTCTCTTGCTTGTGTGTGTGCGTCTGTGTTCCCTTTATACATGGAACAGAAGAAATATTTGGCTAAACTGAGCTTTATACACGCTGTGTATAAAAAAGCAAGCTAAAAGGGGGATTTTAAAATCAAGCTAAATGTCTCGGGGTCCATTTGGAGCCGTAATGTGGATTTATCTTCATATGAATGATTTGCACTACTATTCCTAATCTGGCAAGCGAAGAGTGCAGCATAGCTTCACAGGCCATAGTACCTTTGTGCTCTTAATCCTCTGGGGGCTACCTATACTTGTCTTTCTGTACATTGGATCACTGCTAGTGGAGGCCTGAAAAGCATCTCCAGCAATCTTTAATTCATGTGATTAAAAATTCAAAAGAAGCCCTTGTACCAGCTGTTAAACTATGTTAGTAAGCTGTAATTCAGAGTTCAAATCCCAGCAAATTGAAGGTTAGGTTAACAGGATCATTCAGTGGAACTGCATTATATCGTAGCAACTAGAACAGTAGGTGGACTGTTTTATACATGCTCATTTGCAGAAGATAAACTAAGGATGAGCAAACTCATAGCACTGCAAACCTTGCCTTGGATTTATTTTCCCCCTCTCTTTCTGTGGCGTGATTTTTTTTTTAGAGCCTGGCAGATGAAACCGACTGTGGGTTTTGTTTAATCTTTGCACAGATAGAAGAAGAATAAAATCAGCATGAAGTGTTTTGTTTAAGATTATCTGGAATCTGAGAAATGCGTTTTTCATCTCTGAGACTAATTAGTTTAAATATAACAAAGGTGAAATGGGTTTGATGGTCTTAAGTCTACTGTTCATTCTCCTTCAGTAAACAGAAAGAAAATATATGAGAAAAGAAATCCACCTTATTTAGCACAGTTTAATATGATTATTCTTTGCTCAGGCTAGTCCCAAGATAAACTTCCAGGAAGTCTGGAAGAATCAACCTTGAGTGCAAGTAAGTCTAAAAGTATTATGTACGATTACGATTATTATTTATTATTAGCACTACAATAGTCATTAGTCTTCCGCTGAGAGTGAAACACTATTGTGGAAAGCGCTGCACAGAAAAGTGACAGTATTTGCTCCACAGTGCTTACAGCCTCTGCAGCTTTACAGAGCTTGCAGGGAGAAGGTGAGAAACAGGATGTAATATCATCTTTAGTTTGCAGATGGGGAATTATGGCACAAAGTGTCTTTCCCAAAACCACACAGGAAGCACGCAGAGCTAGAAGCTGAATCCTGATCTCCTGGAGGCTTTAGCCAAAATACCATCCTTCCTGTCTATTGAAAGAGTCCCATTTATTATATAATAGGTTGCAAAGCAGACCTTTAACGAGCCTGGACTCTGAAACTAGATGTGGTCCTATGCCTATGGCACCCACAAGAAAAAAAAAAAAAATTACCCCATTTAAGATATCCTGATAAAGTCTTTACACTTGTGTTTCAGGTGACTTTGATAAGATAGGTTATATGAAATAGAGGGAAACTCTGAAAAAAGGAAAACAAGCTGGTGGGAAAAGCTATGAAGGACGGATAGCTTGCTCAAGATGACAACAGAGATAGGGGAAAATGGCCTGTTGGGGTTACTGGTAAGGTAATACTGGGGGATGGCGCATCCCAATAAAAGCAGTCAGGAAAACTGTCTTTCAAATTCAGAAGAAGGAAGAGCTCTGGGGTTGAGTGCGTTAGGGATTCTGGCGGAGGGAAACTTGAGCTGAAGGGACAAGTGAAGAGAAGCTTGCTAGAAGAAAGGAGAGGAGTTTTAGGGCCACAGCCCTCCTGCCAAAGCACGGGAGGTTTTGCATAAGTAACAAAGGAACACAAGTTAAAAGAGGATTTTGGAACTTTTCTTCCCTGCTGTTGGTAAGATACTAACTAGTGAAAGTCCCAACATACTCTGCATGCTGTCGTCCCAGTGATGCACTCACAGGTTTGAAGGCAGAAGGCTCCTATTTACGCATCTTTTGGCCATGACGCCTGCAAACTACTTTCATTGAGTAGTTTCTTCTCATTTCCAACCTGAGACAGCGTTTCTCCTGAAATAACTAAAAGTCCTAGCCATTCTTCCCAATTAAGGTTTTCAAATAAACTTTAAAAATACCCCTTATTTGTTTGTGACCCGCACGTGTTTGTCAGTATGTGAATAACGTGTGGTTGGTTCCTACCATTAAAATCCTCCATTGACAAATCACTCCCACTGTGGGTCAGATGTCAAGTCTATACACATGGCACTCCCAAAACACTTTTAAAGCTACATCAAATACAGTGTTTAAAAATAACTTTGTCTAACCAAGGACTGAGTAAAACTTGTGAAAGACTTGGCCTCGTAATTTAAAGTCATCATCATCAACAAGCTTTCACTTGGATAGCACCTTTCATTCAAAGATCTCAGAACACTTAATTTAATTAAGCCTTTCAACAATGCCATAATGCAGCCAAATGTTATAATAACTGCTTGTAGAGGTTTGAATCTGAGACAAAGAGAGGTTAAATGAGTCTCCCAAGGTCCCAGAACGAATTAATAACATCGCCAAGAAGAGGCTGCAAAGCCAGACCCGTAGCCCTCTCCCTCAGCGCAAGCCACGTTCCTTCCCTCCTCTCCCACATGGACATGGGTGGGTTTCTGTGCCCACGAAACTGCACCAGGGATGCCCCTGGACCTCTCTCAGCTTCCCAAGGAGCCTGGGAACAGTCTGTGTGAAAAACAAGCAGCGCTTTCTCAGCGGGGTTAGCTGCACCCTGTAAAGGAAGGTGGTAACGGGAACGTCCTCTCCCCAAAAACAAGATGAGAAAAGGTCTCGTGGTGCTCTCCTCCACACCACCACTTCCTCCGAGTTACTTTGGGAAGTGGGATTGTTTGCTGTTTTCCCATGGCTAAGATCTGTGAGATCTTTTACGGTGCATTAGCAGTCTGTTTTATAATCCGTGTCATGCAAAAGGCTAACGCTGGGAGAGCACACAGTCACCTTAGCCCCGCATGGGGAATCGCTTCAGCCCAGAGAGGGGAACATCTTGTCCTCGTACCGGCACAATACGCTGTGCTCTGACTTTTTCTAGGAGGTCCCTTGCATTCAAATACTGACTCGTCCCGATTCCCTTAGCCTGGGAGATCTGAGGAGCATACAGGCTGCAGTGGTATGGCTCCAGGCCATACAGCACACACTAAGCATTACCATATGTCACAGAGGCAGCTAGACAAAATCTTCCCTGAAACGCGAAGAGGAGTGCTGGATACATGCAAAACCTCGCTAGTTTAAGACCGAACAGCAAAGGTTCTGTAGAACAAAATCGGTTTGCTGCTGAGCATCAGCAGCTGTTTTCAAATTTACAAATACTTTTACTTTCTACGGAACATAAATGAGAAGCAATTGATTTCCCAGCTGGCTGCCAAGACCTGAGATGGGGATTCGTTTTTTCCCAGGCGTTGCTGCAGGGTTTCAAGCACCACGACCCGCAGGTGGAGCGACCACTGGAGCACTGGGGTCTGTGGCTCTCAACCCACTGCCGAAGCAGAGCTGGATCTCACTGACGTGAATTGCCCCGGGCTTTGCGAGAAGAATTTGGTCTTTATTACGCCCAGGATTTCCTTGGCATGGAGGAGCTCCAAGATTAAATATTTGACCCTTTTTGTTCTGGGAACTGGCTCAAGGGAGGACGCACTGGAACTAACGGCAGAAGAAGCATCATGCGCAGGGCACGTGGGTTCTTGTCAGAAAGGCCACATCGCATATTCTTCCAACTCTATAATCTCATGAACACAAATATTTAACGTCCATCCCAGTCCCAGATTTATAAAAGGCCATCTGCTGACTGCTTTTACTGGTTCCCAATTAAGCTATCTCCACAGTAGAACTGATGCCACTCACGACTGACATGATACCTTCAATTTGAGGACAAGATAGTTATTTGGACTAATTTCCTTGTAGAAAAGCCCAGTGTAATTGAACAGTGTTGAAAACAAGCTGGGCTGGGCAGAATTACAAGCCAGGTCTGTGTTGCTGATGGTACCCATTTCACTAGTACCATCTAACTAAAGCACAAGCTCTGGGAATCATATGATGCTTAAAAACATCGACTTTTGCTTTTAAAAACCAGCCTCTGGTCCTTATTATCGAGAAGTTCAAAATATGAGGTTTAAGGCTGAAAAATAAAAAGACAAAGAACAATTCCAATTGTATTTTTTAAATCTAATTATTTTAAGCATGATTTTGGAACGTTGGGAGCTGAACACAAAGTGTAAATTACACACAAATTCCTACAAAAAGGAAATTATGTGGCTTTAAATGACATTATAATGGCTTAAGCTTATCTATACTAATTAAGCACATTAAAATAGTATGTGACTGTTAATAGATAAAACAACATTAAAATATATTAAGTGCTTTCTCTTAAAGGTTAAATGGGCTCGATTCTTTGCGTGTGCAAATGAGTGTCATTGAGTTGCATTAATTGCCATCATGCTGCTTGCTCACGTTTCCTGAAAATGCAAGTCTGGGCACTTTAAGCATGTTAATTTAGCTTTTTTTAAACTTGTTGCCTTGAAAGACCTTGGTCACAACACCACCCATGCAGGTAGAGCAGAGCACGCAGAGGGACCTTCAGAACTAAACACCACCTGCTTACAGGCTTGATGGAAGGCTCCAAGCTCTGCAGATACTTTCCTCCAGCAATTGTTCGTAGCCTTTACAGCACATAACGAAACTTGCATTTTAAACTCATTTTAATGAGCTGAAATCCGTGGTCCTAATCGGTGTACACATAGCGTGTTTTTAGTTACGAGATAAACAATTTACTCCAGTATCAAGGAAACATCGGTTAAGATTTTATTAGGCTCCCAAATATGTACCATAAACCCACCCCTCTGTTTGTTGCAACAGCTATGGTAAAATAAACTCCCAGCACATACCACGGTGACCAAGGCGAGCCCTTTGTCTCAGCGCGTGGAAAGGCGCCCCGCTCCCACCCACCGGCCCCGTCGCCTCCACCAGCGCTTCGCGCCCAGCCTTGGCAAAAATACCGCCTGCGCTCCTACAGGTGCTACATTTTTTTGCTCCCCCCAGTGACCAGTAACAGTGCTGTTGGACTAAAATAATATATCGAAAAACAATGTGCTGGCATCGCTGAGAACGTACATATAAGGCCACTGAGGTCCGCACAGCGAGGATTGCACAATAACCCATTAAAATAAACATTTGCAACCACAGATAGCTGGACTGAAATCCCTGCTCTGATACAAATAACATCTGGACAACTTTTGTATGCATCTTCCAGCATAAAACACCCTTGAGAAAAAATAGAAGGCAGGCTAAAAGACAAAGGACCACTAAAGATTTTATTATGCTATGGGTGTGGTGCCATAAATTTGAGGGGATTCAGGCAAGAGTTGCCAAGCTTGAATTTAAACAGCATGTTGTTTTTAAAAGTTGTAACATTAGTGACGAACAAGTCAGTATTCTTACATAATTAATCCAGTGTGAAACAGAGTGACTGGAAGACATCCAGTGGTTTAAAAATAACTCAATCATTTATAAGATCCGCAGTACTATAGGATTTAACATTAAGGCACAGGAAGTGAAGGCATCTTGGTACGGAGCATGCTGTTTTAATTCCACAAAAGCTTTATGAATTCAGCTTAACCGAGCTCACTGTACAACAGCCCTGCGCCATGCAAAGCGAGGGAGGTTCCCCGTGAGTGGATCCCAGGTTGAATGACCAAGGGTTTGTGACCGTGCTTTTATTATTTATTTCTTTTTCTCTCCACCACGTAGAGTTGTTTTTAGCCGGAGATGCCATTAAAGAGACAAAAACGGGAATGTTTTTTTCAAAATGGTAATACTTAACTGGAAACACTGGGAGAAAGACAAAGATATGCGGGGAAGCTAATGAGTGTCTTCAGAAGGCATATAATCATGGTAGGAATTTGAATGGACTTCAACGTCCAGTGTTATTCGTTAGTGGTGTTTCCAGCTGGCAACAAGCACAAGTAAGTGCAAACTGGAGACACAGCATGAGTGGGGCTCAACGTAATGATAAAGAAAAACAGCCAAACAAGCCCCTTATTCACTGCACTGACCTGAAGTCACCACTTACATTTACATACCGAGGGCCTGATTCTGCACATTATTCCAACACAAATCTCCAGCAAAGCTACCTGTGGAAGTAAGACATGGTTACAGTCACTGTTCCTGCAAGTTGGAAGGAAGCAGCAGGCTTAGATATGTTTGAGCCCTCCGCTTATGTGTCCAAAACTCAGGGGGAAGGTCCAGGCAAAGCTGTCTATTCTCCAGTTCCCAAGTGAAACTGGTGCACCTTACCGCACTTAATTTCGATGCAAGCTCCCAGGCTGCACCCGGCTGTCCTGCCTGAGCTCAGCTCCCACCCAAGCGCCCACCAACGCTTTGGGATGAGCTGCTGCTGCAAGGTGGATATTTGGGACAGGGCTTCATCAATTGGAAAACTCTACAAATCTAATTCAGCAGGAAAAATTGACACGCAGAACGTTACAGCTCTGCCGAAGACAGGGGATGTCTTCCTCGCAGCATGTATCGCCCTTTTGCCCTGCCCTGCTTGGAGAAGTGCTCAACACCGTGTGCTGACTCCAAAATCGCAGGACGCACAGAAGACTTGTTGGGATCAGGTCCCAAGTGAATTTCCATGTCTGAAGCATCACAGGCCTGCCCAAAACCCCCAGTCTGCACAACGATATCATGTTCCTTGCAGCATGGAAATTGGTGGGGGTCCAGAAGAAGCTAAACCCTTTATTTGAAACCAGTCTCCAGAAAGTTGCTGGTTTGGATGAAGTAAGATCCAAATCTGAACCACTTTTGACAAGCAATGATGCTGAGCCAGATTTTAGGCCAGCTCTTCTATATTTGTGTCTAACTACAGAACAGAGAACCTGTGTTGCCTGTGGCCACCAGCCTTGTACAACCACCACGTCATGCTCCCAGGTCTAGTTGGACATCTCCATGATATTTCATCAGTCACTGTATCATCCCACTCTGTGAAAGCCCACCAAAACTGTGTTTGCCCCAAAGAATATGAGAATTCCTGATAAAGGGAAATAAAGAATGAAGCAAACAGATAGAAGGTGACTTCTTTAGCAGTGCATCTCCTCTTTGCCTGGCTTGACATACAGGATAAGAGCAAATTCATCAAAATTGTAATCTTGAATGATCAAAATAAATCACATACAATTGATTTTGACTAATGCAAAACTAACTGAATACATTTCTGGAAACAGTACTTATGAATTAATAATAGTGATTAAGATGAATTAAACACACAGACTAAATTCTGCCCTACAACATGCTGACTTCCATGGAAACTGTGCGTGCATTTAGGGTCTGAGTCTAGCAAGTTAATTCTGAATTATTTTTATCTGTTGAATCAAAGTAGTATGTTAAAAAGAATTTATGTGACTAAATAACATGCTTTACTTACCAATGTTTATTGAGCTTTGAATACTATTTTCTCAAATTAACAGAGTATTTGCTTAACAATGCAAAAAATGGCTCTGTAAAACCTATTACTGACGGACTGCAGCAAGACTTAACTAAACAAAGGTGTAAGAAGTGTGATTCAAAACAGTATTTTTATTTCTGTGGATAAGGACAAATTCCAGGAATCATTAACCCTATCTCCTGTTTTGCACTTGTTTCCATTTACCTGTAAGTCCAATCCACAAATCCTCCCTCCGCTCTGATAGTATTATGTCCCAAGTTTGACCCACCAACAGGATGACAATTTTTTCCCTGGAAAAGTTCACTCATGTTTTTGTTATATATTCCTCTTTCTACAAACCTGTCCTTCTCATAAATATATATTTTATATTTTTTACATATTTTTACATGTGTAAGAAGTATGTTATGTGTACATACATAAGTGTTTTCTCACGTGTATTTGTCTATTTGCCTCTATAACATTAATTCTTCTTGACAAGCTTGTTCTTGGCTAGAAACTGGATGAAATTTAGAGCAAGGGAAACGAAGCAACCTGAAATGCACTGTGTGGCATTTTCTATGAGGATTTGCAGAGGCACATTTAAGAAAGAGAAAAGATGGATTCAAGCAAGTTCAAACCCATTAGGTGGATAAGCGATGTTTGAGATTGGGCAGAAGAACTGAAAGAAGGAACGATTACGGAAATAAATACAAAATGAGTTACGCTGCCATGTAGGTTTCTCAAAAGTAGCATGTGTCAGATTAACCTTTCTTTGCCTGGGATCAGTTCAGATCAATTCAGACGAGAACATCAGCAAAGACGGACTTGTAGGTGAGCAGAGAAGAGGAGAGCCTGTATTATCAGAGGAGATTAAAATAACTGGGCACGCTCGGGCCAATAAAACAAAGGCTGAGATGTAATTTCTGTCTATAAATAAACCAGTGGGGTTAAAAGAAGCGGGAAGAAAATTTGCTGTTAACAGAAGTATGAATGGATATCATCTAGCAGTTAATGAGCTTCGGGAGAAGCTTGATGAAGGGACCTGACAGTGCGAGCTCTCCAGCAGCCATCCTGCGAGGGGACAGGGGAAGGAAGAAAACAACAGCCCCAGAGGCCGTTTAACATGGAGCTTGATCAATTCACATGGGGGATTCTGAGATATGCGTGTGAAAGCCAGCGATGCGAGGGTCCCTGCCGGTCCCATGTTGCTAACGTAAAATAAAATATTGTTTTAAAAGTACAGATCTGTACATTTTTAACACTTTTTTTAAAAAAAAAAAAGCAAAGCAAGAAAGTTTACCGAGAGTGACAAAATCAAAATGTTCCCACCAAAATATTCCTCCAAAAAACCATTTTGATTGCTACACAATATTTTTTCCAGTAGAAATCTCCCTCTTGCATTTGTTTCCAGAGGCTCAAGGCAGAAACAGGCAGGATGTCTAGAAGGGACTTAGACATTTATGCCTCACTGCCACTGGTTGACCTCCTCCAGAGAACTCAGGGCATGCTTGGGTCAGTCTTCATGTTTCTGGCAACTGAACAGCTCTTGGTCTCACCTCTTGCTAAATCCTAACAACATACGACACGACGTGTCTCTGCTAGATGTTAACAGGAAAATGCACTGTTTTCTCATCCATAGGCGCCTGCCAAAAGAGAAGTCCCAGTCCTCCTTTTTGCCACAGCCTGGACAAGGACAGTGTCTGGCTCATGGCAAGGACGTTCGGAGCAGGCACCGGAATGGTTTCTTGGAGACACCGATGGCTCTTCTACATATGATCCGAAACAATGGGTTGGGCAAATATGTGCTGCTACGTACTCAGAGTTGATCTTACCTTAGGCCAGCTGGGTGCACCAGATGCTCTAATTAGTAGACCATATCAGAACTTTTCTGTTGAAATTGCTTTTCTAATAGAAAATATCCTTTCCAGGAAAACGTTGTTGGGAAAACAGCAGTTGGTTTGAAGAATTTTCTTTCTGTGTTATTAAAATACAGCTTTCTGGCTGATTGGTTTAAAAGTTTTAATCAATTTTGTTTTTATCAGCATCTTGAAAAATCATTGTGAATTTCCAAAAATACGATATTTTTGGAAATCCTTTCGTATGAAAAATGTTGTGGTTTTAAATTCTCATCCAAGAGTTGGATTAATTTCTTTTCTAAAAACAGAAAATATGTAATGGGAAGGGATTTCCACTTTCTAGCCAGCCATGGCATTCAGTGGTATTATTATAATGACTTATTTTCATTCCTTTTATGTAGAACCATTCATAAATATCTTAAATTGTAGCAAGGACTACACACAAAGTTAGTTTTTACAAAATAGGGCAATCAAAAGCAGAATCCTATTTTTTAAAAGAAAAAAAATATAAAATGAATGCTTTGGTTTGGGATCAGAATGTGTGTGCAAATGCCATTACTGGATAGGTCAGAACATATTAAAAGAAAAGCTTTATAGCGAAATAATCAACCTGAATATAATTAAATGCATTTAAATGTTCCCAACTTTTGGAAGTTGTTATCAGGTAGCATAAAGCAAGTGATACACTCGAAACTTGACCCTTACTCTTCAAGATATTGAAGGCTCTCCAGTACAATCACTAGATGGATACAAGCTGTATGTGACACAGGAACTTGCTGCTAATTGGTAGAGGCCAATGACAAATTAGAGAGAAACATCCGACGTCCTGATAAAATAATCTCTTTTCAAGACTCTGATTTTCATTACTCCTTGGAAACACAGAAGGAGAAAAGAATTTACAGTAGCCATGACCTGTTCCTCGCAAGTAAACAGCTCAAAGGAACCTCTCGGAAATAAAATTCTTAACGTTAACCTGGAATTTAGATGCTATGGTTTGAAATCTCTGTGTCAACAAGTAGAAGAAATCCAGGAGAAAGTTCCCAAATTCAAAAGGCACAGCATATTCAGAGTGAGAAGCGTCTGAAGGGAAGTGGCAACGGCTGGAGTTCAACAAAGCCGCGCAGCCTACTTGTATGTCATGGGTATCTCAGATGTTAATCTAAGTACCTACCATGGGAGTCGGTGATGACTCAGGTGTTGATGCTGCATCTGTCTTCCACTCAGCAGAACATCAGTTCTACAGTGGTTTAATGTACAGTATATTAAGGTAAACCTACTAGTTCTAGAACTGTATAGGCTGATAGCTGGCGTGGACATATATATGTGTGTGTATATATATATATATATTTTATAATTCAATTTTCTGTGACTCTGTGAGTCCATAGGGTAAATGGACTTTGACAAAATATGTGTGTTTTAAACTGAAAGAACAGCATTAAAGGGTTTGCTTAGGCTTGTAAAGGCAGGTTTTCTTTCGCATTACCTGTGTTCTTAGCAGAGAAAAATTCCCCTTCCCCTCCTTTGCCAAAATTTCTGGGCCACAAACATTATCTGCAGCAAAATGAAATCCATCTGCTATCACCTGATGCATAGCAGCTCAGTTGGCAACCTATGTCTTGCATTAACATAAAGATGAAATATTTCTTTTCCTGATCAAAGCAACATACATCTACTATATCTCCGAATTAATGTGCTTAATATGACTTAGAGGATGGGCTCTCTGGCGCTGACATTGGTGTTGGTGTATAAATTATTCACTGCACCTAGTACATACCAGGAGCTGGTGCTACCAGGGTTTGTGCCCAGCAAAGAGGAGTTTGAGAAGTATGTGGAAGACCAAACCGCTTTAGAAGACCAGTCAAATTTCTGGAGTCATGGGAGAAGGGGAAAAGTAAAAATGGCAATAGTCCCTGGGATAGAGAGGAAAGATTTTTTTCAGATACTATATTGCCTCCGATATTTGCAGTGGGAAGACACCCCACATGTAGCTGTAGCATCCCCATACGCATTTTAAAAGTTCTGCCCCTAACAATGAAGGAAAAAGATTCAGTCCAATCATTTGCAGATCATTAATGGGAGAAGTGATTCTTTGCCTTTAGAGAAGATACCCACTGGAAAATGATGGCATGATGCTCTCTTGTGCTGTGGCTTTTATAGATGCTCTTGGTACAATTCATTTCTGTGAACTGCACGCGGGAAGGTTTCACTGCTGTTGTTACCGATACGCGCGATGGCTGGGCTGGGAACACCCGCCTTGGTGCTGCAGCATCTTTTGGGCTGCATCTCCTAAACGTAGCCGAAGAACAGCTGAAGTTAAGCTGAAAGTTTGGTGGTGAGAAGGAATGATAGGATTGCTTCTGCTTGGCTGAAAGTGAAAATCTGAGAGCTCCGAGCACTGAAGGTACATGGAGGGAAATGAACTTGGCCTGTGAATTGGGCCCTGGGGTTTGCAGTTCAATCCAGCCACAGCGACTGCATCAAAAATTTCAACAACGTGGCAGACCTACTTCTCGTGCCTGTGCAATCCAAGGCTCTGTTTCTCTGAAATAATGCAAACACCCTGTGTTTGTGCATTATCTAACTCCGAGCTATAAAATTACATATTTGGCTCATATTTAAAAATTGCCCAGGAGAGGCATGCTACCCTTTCTAAAAGCGATAACATTTTTTTAAGCGTAATTGCATTATTATCCTTTAACTTACTCATTTTTAATAACCAGAATAGGGTTTTTTTCACCTCCAACACTGACATTTTTTACGCTCTCAGTTTTCACTAGTACTAAAGTCTAGACTAGCTCAACAGTGCTGAGACGAAATATTCCATGTGATATCGGCATTTTGGCAGCCATTGGATTTGTGTACCCATCAAAACTGCATCTTCTGAGAAAGAATTAAGAAAAAGTCATTTACCCAGTTAATTCTGTAACTATCGATTTCAGTGTAAACCCCTTCCTCTTTATAAGATTAATTTTGTACTTCCCATGCCCCACAGAAAAAGCTTGTGCCCGGAGAAAAGCTGCTATGAAAGGGATACAAATGAATCTACTTAGATAATTGTAATTCCAGTCAGACACTGGCACCATGTAGTTCATGTTTTATCATAAGGGACCAATTTCTAAGATTTAGCCATCAGTCTAAAGAGCTCAACACAGAATTTCACCCCCAATACTTCAAAGAAGGCAGAGTTGACTCCAGTCAAGTAGAGCATACCTGGGACTTTACTCAAGGCCTTCGAGTAGGTGGGAGTTTTTGCACTGTGAGAAAAACAACATCTGCATCAGCCTCACAGTGCCAGTGTTCAACATATACGTGTGTACAAAATAAGGGCGTCTCACCCCTTCGGTCCATCAGCAGAGGTTTGGAGAGCTAACCCAGACAGCGGCCGTCACAATCCTGAGCGCTGCCTTACAAATGCCTGCCCTATATTTGAGAAGTAACATCAAATAAAAACCTCACTAGTTTCATGTATTTTGTAACGGAATCACAGCAGAAGGATTTCCCCCTCCTCTTTTTTTCTAATCAAAGACTGATTAATTAATTCTCATTATCTCCATCTCTGTCACAAAGATATCATGGTGACACTGTCAGAAAGCTGTTGTAATTTGCCTCAGGCATGGCTGTAATTTGGTGGTGGTTGAAGTGATCGCTCACTATTTTAGTAGGTCTCATCACCCCTATGCCCACAGAAAAATGCTTACAGGCAAGAGCTGTGTACACCAGTAGGATGGAAGTAGGTGGTAAAACCAGTACAAGCCTCACTCTGTGCAAGCTTCAAATGAGCAGGGCTCAGGAGAATAAATCACAGCCTCGGATACTTCCACAATAGCACCAAAGACCACTTCAGACCAAGTCAGGACAGAAAACAGCCTGGAAAACAAAAAAGCCCTTTTCCACAGCAAAATGTATTCAGGGAAAACTTCTATGCAGCAGCTGTTATTGGGGCAGAGGGAAGAGCGAACAAAAACCCCTCTCCTCGCAGACTTGCAGAGCAGCAGCCCGCTAAAAGTGACCACATCAGGAAACAGTCCTCACCACAGCTTCATCAGGGTGAGCTGAGACAACACCACGAATGTGGGAGACCAGTAGGACTGATCGTTACTGGCAGTGCGCAGTACGAACCGAAAGCCTCCATAGACAATTGAAACCACATTGCATGAATCCCCCTCAAATCACAAGGTTAATGCAGATCCAGCTTTCAACTCAGTGAGCTACATAAACCAGACGAGGTACAGTGAACAATGGCTCATGCGGGTGTCCCAGTTTCCACCAACAATGTTAGCCACATTGGTGGTGACTCAATTTGTTTCCATCATATGCTCTTTAGAGTCGCCTCTGGCAGCTTTAATTTTCATGCTCCTTTTCCAAATGAACATTATCCAAAGGCAGCAAGATGAGTTGGCACCGAGCAAAAAAAAAAAGCATACGGAGCTCTGTTTTCAGATCATACCTCATGATTCCAGGTTTGAGGGCTGCTCCTCTTCCTCTTGACCTTCCTGGCTCAGTTTCAGAGTTCAGCTCGTAGCATGGCATCTTCCTGTATCTCTGCACTGTAAAGCAAAAAAGAGTCAGCAATAGTCATATTTAACTTTAAAAAAAAAAAAAAAGAGGATATTTATCCTATGTATACATGTACCTGCCTTTTATAGAGAGCCATACTACGTGGTCTTTAGTGCAGAAGCAGCGGAGCACTCAGAAGAAATAACATATACATCTGACCTCAGTGAAAAAAAAAATCTTCTTTCTCAGTGTAACACACCATAACTTGAAGTTTGCTCTCCCAGCATTATTTGTTTAATAGAAATATTTTCCGTACCACCTGGTTCTGGCAGAAAGTCAGAATTTGCATTTATATGAGGTAGTTTATCAAATATAACATACAGAAGTCTGTTAAGTACACATTGCATTTTGTTTGTGAGAAAATCTGTTTGTATTTAATGTAGTTTTTAAATTAACCTTAATGAAAGCTTCTGAAAATTGTTGTTCTAAGCATTTGAAATATGCAACAAGAACTAGTGGAAGACATAAACATGTTTTCCATTATATGTTATCAGATAGTCCAAAATTACTACAAAAAGAATGTGGGACTATGTTAAATTAAAAAGATAAGCAAACATTTAGTTAAAAGGCAAAGGTCTTTAGAAGAGTAAAGCATCTGACAGTTAACCCCAACATCTTATGATCTCCTACCAAGAGTAGCACGGCACTCGCAGAATACCGTAAGGTGTTTTAACCACATCCGCGGCTAAGATGAAAAACAAGGCATGTTTCACAGAAATCCCATGGTGGATGTTTGTTCAGTCCCACATTTAGAGAGCAGCTGCGTACCCATGGCCATTTTCAAAGATCTTACTAAACCAGTATCAAATGTGATTTGCCCACAGTTTCATCTTTTGAAAAGAACGACTCAACATATGAAACCTTTAGAAACGGCCTTTAAAGAGAAAATTTATACATAATCCCTTCAATTATTAAAGTAGTATTTTCTGTTGTCCTCTGCTGCTTGCTGATTTAATTTTGTCCTTTACCGTAAGACCGGCTGTTTTCTGTTGGTAGTTCCACTGATGACTTCATGAAGAACATAGGAAGAAAAAGAACACATTGGCATTATGACTGACTTTCCATCTTTTCCTTATATATCCGATTAAATTTATTATAAAGAATATATGTGGAAAAATTGCCAAACAAGGACAGGCATGAACAGGACATTTAACATAGCATGTGAGAAGTGAGACTAGAGGAAAGTGGTACCTACGTAGCTCACTGAGGAGCTGTTGTAACAATAATCTTTCAAATAGCAGCAATAAAAGCATCACTGGTAATGATCAAGTAAGGGAAGGAAAATCTGACTAATGACTTTGTCTTACTATTCTGGTAACCCTTTACATAAAGAAAACTCAGTAAAAATCAGGTTTTAATCAGGGTGATATTTTTCTGGAAACTCTTTCTTCCCAACACACTCTGGCACTAAACCAGTGCTTGAATAACATTCCCACAGCAAGTCTCGAGTCAAACTTCTTTTTCACAAGCAACTGCTCTGGACAACAGGAAAATTGAGGAGTTTTTCTCAGAATGCCATAGCTTTTCTGAGAGATATAAAAATGGGGCAATACCCAATTAGCTGATTATACAGTCACAGTTTTTAAGATGAAAAGATTTAAGCTCTAGATGCTGGAAATAGGTAGGAACCTATCTGATGTAAGAGCCTACCCACAAGTTCCAGGTCTCACCAAGATGCAGCTGTGAAGGTGACCAGGATGTGCAACCCTTACAGACCCCCACGCAGACTGAATTTCAGGCCAAGTTGAACAAGTCCGCATCTAGCTAGGCAGACCACTTCCACTGAGCATCAGAAGCTTCTCTTTGACTCCACATAACTTATATTCTCTCATGAACACATAGGAAAATTGAGTTATTTTCAGGGGTTTTTTTGAGCATAATATAGGCGGGGCAATCTAGCTGTCATCTGGGTCGTGGAATACTGGAAATCCTGTTTTGGATCACGTCCCCAGGATCTTGTTTAAAGGGAATGATTTCCTATAACTGAGTTGCAGATCGCTGTGTTCATAGGGTGGTCGCAGAACACTGGCTCTGCTTCACATTAGAAGTGGAATTTTTAATAGCTAGGGAGGAAAAAAGAGAAAGAATGGGAAAGTTGCAATACGGACATTTTAGAGACCAATCCCAAATACCATGTAGGCTCATTTCCTGTGATGTCCAGGGCTTCTGGGGTCCTTTTCAGCTCTATCAGTCTAAGGGTAGGTTGGAAACAGAAAGTTTGGGAGAGCCAGCCTCCCAAAAACCTTCTACCTTTGGCTTTCCCGAGATTTCTCAGAGATTGTTAACCAGACACCTACAGCCATGAGAAGCCATAGGAGCTCTTTGATCCCCTTATGCTACAACTTGCAACTTTAATGTAAAGAGCACAAAACCCCTAAAAGCTGCTACATTTCATCCTTTGGGCTTCATAACTGGGAGCCTGGAAGTAAGTTTAAGAGCTTGACTCGGTTTTCTGTGTTAGATCATAGATGGGATGGGGGATGCTGGCTTCTGGGGCATTGGGAGGAACAGAGCTGTTGTAGGAATGTGGCGAAGCCAGCCTGGGCGAGGGGAAGACCTCAGAACAATAGCAAAGAGCTTGAGGACATCTTCCATGAATAAGAAAGTTCTTGGCATACATAACAGCCACACTCAGGAAAGTTTTCTGAGCCTTTCCTAAATAGCTAAAGGAGAGTCTTTTCAGGCTTTTTATTTTGAGAGCTGGAATGAACAGAATTTGCATATTCCTCAGACACTATGGGGAGAGAGATGGAACTACACTTTTGTGGATAGGCCAAAAAATAATTAAGGCAATTATATACTGTAAAGGAATATGTTATGCTATTCCTAAAGGAAGACTTTTGGCCAGATAGAACTGATGACAAATATTTATTTTCTTTTTTATGCATTAATAGTCCTAGTAGGCAGTATTAGAAACACTTATCAGTATTTATATATGGTATTTAGGGTGCCATTTTGATTATGTTTGATGCAGAAGTTTTTCAGATGTTAATACAACACACATTTGTTCTAAGAAGAAACTAAAGCCTTTCTAACGGCAGACTGTGTAAAACAGGATGAACAGGGGTTTGGGACAACTTTGGAAAGATCTGGGGTTGCATCACTAAAGTCGAACCATGTAAGTTTAATATAACAGGAAAAATGTACCTGGGAAAAATGCTAGAGCTGCAGGGCATGGCCCACGATACAGAAGGGATACAGAGATCTTCGAGCAGGAAACTATTTGGCAGCCTTTCTGCCTTAGCTGGCTGAGAGCAGTGAAGAGCTAATTTAGTCAGTGGGTAGGAGAGGCAGCTCTCAGTAAAGGGTTGAGAAACCGAAGGCGGTCCCAGTGAACTATCAAGAAATGGAGTTTCAGAGTTATTATGTAACATTAGGGTCAAAACTGAAGATAAGAGGCTGATGCATCACAGCGTTCGCGAACAGTCGGTGTTAATATGTTTGCACAGATAAGGAAGATTTGGCGTGGTATGCGGGCATAAAAACGAGGAGCCAACACGAGCTGAAACTGAGCTCAGAGCACCATTGCCAAGAGATGTAATTCTTGCCTTCATCTCCTTTGAATATCAAGGTTTATTTAGTTTACAAACATATGGGTTTTCAAAGCTATTACAACTGTGACACCGATTTAGAAGCTACAGACGTGCAAGAGGTTAAGATTAGAGCTGGCCAGAAATTTTCTTACAAAACAGAATTTTGCATTTTAGCCAGGATTAGTTAAGACAACTGAGCCTTACAAAATCGTTCTGCCAGGTGAAAAAATGACTCACTTGACAAGCTCAGTGCTGCCAGGATGAGCACTTTTGAACTGTGTGTTTACATAAACATTTATGGTGTGTTATTATTATTAGGAAAAGATGTGACAGGGAGAATTGTGCCTTCCGATTGCTCGGGCAAGGGGAGGGCGCTTTGGGAGCCGTTGCCATCCTTGGATTTATCAAAGCGGTGAGGCAGCGCTTGCTTCTCTACAACGGGGCTGCTTATGCCTTCATGTCAAACGCTGTACTCACTGTACCCTGTGCTTTTTCAGAAGGTCATCAAAACTGAAGCACAAACGCTTTATATCTGTAGTTAACTAAAATTAGCATCGAAAAAAATCCAAGTCAAACAACACCTTGGTTCATCAGAAAATTGCCTGCTGGCTATGAAGCTAATGTCCAAGTATTACAATAATAAATTATTATTAACAATAACAATAATAAAACCAACCCTGTGTCTGCAGATCTTTTTGCACAGCAAAAACCCTGCCACAAAAAGTGGAGGGTCACACCGATAAGCAGTGCGGTCCTTTGCCCAATCACTGCTACGTGCTCAATCAAAGAATTTTGAACTTCAGCTGAATTCACTTAGACGCTGGGGATTATATGGGCAGAAACCTAGATTACAAATCAAAGAGCGCTGAATAGCACATGTATATGTTCCAGTTATGAAAGCTGCTTAATGATTAAAGTCATCTATGCTTTAGCAAAAGGAAAAAAAAAAAAAGCAAAACTGATGTTGAGATCTGAAAGTATGTCTCTGGATTGACAGGTCATAGGTTAAATCCAGATGAGGGTCACTCAAGCCTGGTGTTAGTCTAAATGAGTACAGCATTAATGCTGAAAAATCCTCGCAATGAGCTCACCACCTGTCTGCTGCAGAAATCCGCCCAGGGTAGGTTCAGTTTAAACTTGATGTTTACTTGCATTTACAATACTTAGACGCTGCTAACTAGGGAGAATGAAGTAGGTAATCTGGCTTTTGATTTCAATCACTATTACTATCCTTAAATTACTTTTGTCTGTTGCCTTTTAAAAAGGCACCGTTTTTCATTGCAAGTGCACCAGGATGCTTGTACTTTGTAAAAATGACAGAGAGCAGTTTCGATATGGCATGACTTTAAATGGTGAACCTTGTCAGGAAAACAGAGCACAAGCTTTCTTCTTCTTATTTTTTTTCTTTCTTTTTTTAAAATTTTGTTTCTTTACCTATTTACAAGATGCTCATACCACATTTTTACAAGAGAGGTCTGAAAAAGACGAAGGAGAAATTGTGGAAACTGGGAATTGGCAATCATAGCAGTGTTGACAACGCTAACATTTAGGTCATGATCTCAAATGGAAAAATACCTTTACTGATTCAGAACTGAGCTTTGCATAACATCAAAGGGTTAAAATAACCAACACTTAAAGGAAGAGGAATAGATCACTTACATATTTTATTATTTGCTTAAAACTCGCAGGGTTGATATAAGCTTGTCATCATTCACTAAAAGATAAAATTTGCTGCGGAAGGTACACACTTTGCAAGAGTAACAGCTAATCTCAGACCACTAATAGATTTAACCTTGTATATTCATAGATGTTTAAAAGTGTTATGGTTTGAAGGTCAACTCCGCTGTCTTACAGTAAAAGGAAAGCAAAGAAAGGAATAAAAATTAGAAAGAATTAATTCTTCAAAAAGTTTTTACAAATCAAAACCCTGCAGTTTCACACTGAGAACAAAAGAAGCATATTAAACACCAAAGTTTATCAAGACAAATTAGGTCCCAGTTTCAAATTTTCTTTAATCTTTTGCATCTGAACGTTTTTTTGCCTCATGCTGTTTTCCCTAGTTAAATGTTAAAATGAATTCTAGCCAATACCATTGACTTCCTCCCTTAAAAATATTGAGACACATAATAAAAAATTAATTACTTCCCCTAATTTCCGTGTGATTCTTTAAAAAGATGTAAAATTCATTTAAAGTAAGTGGTGACTTTGTCTTTGAAGATCACGACAATTAACATGGATCAAAGCTTAGGTTCTGTAACGATGATAGCTTATTAGCATAATGAAATTAACTTAGAGACAAGAATCTTTAATAGGTACAACAAAAACGCTTTAATAATACTTGAAGAAAATTATGTATTTGCTAGAAGTACAACAGTTTCAGACTTTCTATCCAATTAATAAGTTGTTAATTAACTCCTTTTCCAAACAATGTGCACTTTAAGTTAACATCTGCCCATTGGATAACACTTCCCTATGTTGTTTTTTTTTTTTTAAATATACAGTAGAACTGCAACATTGTTTTACTGGGAATTCCTTGTAGGACTATTCTCATACCAGGGAAACAGGACCCAAATATAGTAATATGCTTTCTATACCCAACCAATTGAAAAAACAGAAGGCTTATTTCAAAGACGGGGAGGAGAAATGGGTAATTCCTTAATTATGGCTGCATTGTTTGTGGCAGTGCGTACTTTCAGATTTCTTTGCATTTTCAATAGAAATTATTTTCTGCAGTTTATATGCCTCTGCAAAATGGCTCTCTGCTGACTAGCACCATATATGGACTTGAATTGGGAGCAATTTTCTCTTTTTTTTTTTTTTTTTAAATATCTATTTATAGCTCCGTGTTACAAGATTTTACAGTCTTATTTATAAGATTGTAAATCAATAACTATTGTTTTTGAAGATACGGAGCGGGAAGGTTGTTCGCAAAAAAATTAAAATAGAACCTTATGTACAAAAATGGTATTTTAATAGTCTTTGCTCTGTAGTGCAGAATAATAAGGGCTTTCAGCACTTTAATTTTTAATTAAAATGACACATTTTTGTTTTAGGGGCTTCTGCCTATATAGTGGTTTGGGGATCAAAAATTTCACAGAGCATTTTGCAAGTGGATTTGGAGAATACACGTGACTGCACTGCACTGATAGGCCTCCAAGCCTCAGCACGGACTGCTTAGGCCAGTGATGGAACAATTAAATAGGTCTTATTTGAAACAAATGAGTTATTATATTCTAGCGGGTCAAGGATTCATGTTTTAATAAATCCCTAATTACAGTAACTTTTCATTTAATCTGGCGAATTCTAAGCAAGTTAAGAATTTATGAGAGTTGGAATCAGCAATAAAAAATATGCCTGTCTGCCATTCTGCTCAAGGCCACACAGGTTGAACTCATTTTGAGTAGCGTGGAAGCCAGGAACATATCTCCCGAACAAGGCACCATGACATGATTACATCTATGTATGTATAAAATAAAATTATATATGTATATATAAATAATATTATCTATTAAAATATATATTAGAGTGTGTGTATTTATTAAATTATAATTGTTATTAACAATCTGGAAATTCTTATTTCCTTTTTTTTCAAAAATAACAAAAGAAAACCAACAACAATTAAAAAACCCACAACCAAAAATCCAGCATAATCAGGAGAGCGTTTTTGAGGTGGCTTTTTCTTTTTTTTTTTTTTTTTTTTTTTCCTTGGCAAACATTTCTACCACAAACCTGTGAGTACACAAACCTTTTTGTGCAACAGCCAGCCCAAAGTCTTCCAGTCGCTGCTGGCGAAGGTCAGGATTTCTATTTCTGATCATGGATGGCTCTGGCCAGACTCCTCTCAGCTCACGGTATGTGGCTGTCAGCGTACAGTCACCTCTGAAAACAGATAAAAATGGGTCCTGGTGCGTGCCTTCATAGGGCATTATTAGCATTATAATCTGCTTGTTCAACACCATCTTGAGTACATCTCTGCTAGCCGCAGACAAACCTTGTCCCCTCTGGAACAACATCCTTATGAGTAATAACTAATTAATACTCAGCACACGCACGTAGCACAGGCTTTACTGTCCATAAACACCATTCTCTTTGGGATGGAAACAAGGTGCAACTAATAACTCATATGGAAACTGTGATAGTAAGATGAAACTGAGGAAACTGCTGGTTTCTGCACACAAATAGACCACGCCTCTACTTTGCCGAAGGTCGTTGTCTCTTTACTGAGCATGAATATGTGAAGTCCTGGCAATTTGACCTGTAGCTGGTTGAAATTCACCTCTTTTTTTGTTTGTTTTTTTTTTTTGTTGTTTATTTTGTCATTTGAAAAGTTGTTTGGTTTCGTTTGTTTTTTTCGTACTGTTGCAAATCAGAATTGATTGTTTTTCGAAATTTTTCTCAAAATATCAAAGGGTGAAAACCCTTTTTTGGAAACAACAAAAAAGCAGCAGCTGTGCACTGCAAGCCACTCTCTGGGGCCTGGCCCACAAGTTCACCACAGCCCATGCCCAAGCCACGACTAGCCAGAGCAATGGGGACAGCACAAGGGGTGGCAGGTGTGGTCCCCATTTTGCTCAACAGTTTCCAGGTCTACCTTGTTCCCTGGATCTGGGGCAAAAAAAAAATTGCTGTGGGAATTAGTAATATTAAGAGCTCTGTAGGCAGGAGGTCCTTCTCAGAGAAGGCTAACCCAAATGCTGGTAGGATTTGGGGCCATGCCTCAGGGAAGTCCCCATTAGCGACCAGCACGGGTGGCTGAGCTCTCCAGAAACTGAGTCCATTCACTTCCAGATGAACCTTTGTAGAAACAAAGACATTTCCTTTTAACTACTTGCTTTTGGCACATCCGGATTTTCGAGGTAAAAGGTTTCCAAATTGTAAATCCATCAGATAATTCCTCAGTTCCAAGTTCCTCAGTATTTAAGAAATGTGATACGACCTTGGCTGGGAGGTGCAGTCAAAAGAACATCGTCACCTATTGCCTTTCCTGCATACTTCCACGGCATACCTATTTTTCCCTGGATGACTCCCAAGCTAAGAAACGTCGCTCTCCTTACTTTGTAAAATCCAGTGTCTTAGCTGTACAAGACACTATGACTGCAGGCCAGAAGCATTACAGGTTCTTCTAAGTAAGATGTTATTACAAGAGGAAAAAAAATTGTCAGGCTCATCATCTCTGAAACTATGAAATGTACATATTGTTCCAAATTTCGAGGCAATCTTCAGAGTTAGATTATATATAAGGTTCTTCTGGAGTTTTACAGGAGATTGATACAATGCCAGAAGATACTAAATTCTCATTTTTAAGTGAATGACCGCTGCAAAGAGCTGCCAACCGAGAATTTCCTTTATGGTAATAAAGAGCTTGCCAGGATAACCTCAGTCAAAAATGACGCTGATAAATACATCGGTTTAAAGATAATCAATACAGCACTTCCATTGTTCACACATGGTTTTATTTTTTGGTCAGCAGAATGTACATTCCTTGCCCAACTTCTCCTTCCAAAGAGGTACGCCAGTCGTTTTCCTGCTTTGGAAAGAGAATTCTCTATCGCTAAATCATGAGCACACATGCAATGCTGTCGGGTCAGCATGATACACCGGGCACACACAAGTACAGGATTTGGCTGTTGAGAAATGGTGGTGTAGCATGTTTTTCAAACTATATAATAGCTTTCTTCATTCATTCTATTCCAAATTATCTCTATAGAACTAGAACAAAAAGAAGTTGCACATCCATTTTTCATTGATTATTTCCTTTGAAATATCATCCTTCCCCATTAATGTGGCGTTAGTCCCAGCTTTCTGAGATTTCTCTCAGTTGTGCCCTGGATTTGGATTTCCCTTGATGGCCCTGTTCTTTCAATGATGCTGTTTCTGTCTGTTTTCAGAATAATTTCTGTTTCACAGTTCATTTGCATGTTTTCCTCACTGCATGGGAGAAAAAAACAAGCACAAGTTTCCTTGTCTCTAACTCCACAACTGAGAAAAAAATATTTTCCCCTTTCTTCCCATTTCCCCCACCTTGCTGCAGAGTCGGAAACGTTGCTACAGAGATTCATGTGCAGCATCATGGAAAACCATGAGCAGAAACCCTGGCTATGAAGTGGGCAAGTATGAACAGATAGAAGAACAACAGGTTGTATCTCTGTGATATCGCTGCTCTAGGGGTGCTGTTGCTCCTTTTTTTTTCCATTTTAGAGTGGCACATGCCACAGAGATAGGAGAAGACATAGCAGCTGAATCACCACGGGTGATGACCCGAGGGCCACATACCACTGGAAGGACACAAGACACACAGGCTTTAGGTAAGAGCACAATTTACTCTTTTTCAGTTCATATTGGTTTAAAACCTTTACGTTTTACTTGTAGATTTGGGTAAGGATCTACTAAACTCAACCTTTTTAAACAGATAATTTTCACTACTGCTTTTGCCTGCATTGGCAAGTCAAGAACTTTGATTTCAAGTGCAGACATGACAGTCAAACTCACTCAAAGGATGAGCTCTGCGACATGGACACCCGCAATCACATTGGTTTCACTCGCCGCTCACAATTTCACCCTCTCCCTCCCTGCAAACGCTACAGCACACACTGAAAACTTCACCAAGTCAATGATCACACACGGCTTTAGAAAACTTTCATCACGCGTTTAAAATAAATAAAACCAAACCTAGAACCTAAGGTACAATGGAAACGTTCTTTGCCTGTATTCAGAACTGTGCTGTACCTCTGGCAGTGGTACATTGCCCATTGCTCGTTTCAAAAAAAAAAAGTTGAAAAATGAGGAAAGAGCATAAATGTGAAAACAAGATTCAGGTGCTGAAGCAGAGCCACAGATACCACTAGAAACATAGCCTGACCCCTCTTCTCACTTATAAACCTTAAGCAGTCAGTCTGAGCAGAGAAGAATTTCACCAGTTGGCGTTTCAGGGTGTTGCCCAGTCGTTATTACTTGTTACCTGGATTCTGTCAGCGACAAAAGGCCAGCAAGAGCCTGCTCCGCTCCATATAGCTCCCAAATTCCAGCCCAGTAACACAACCCACAGTGTTATACTAGCCCTCTTGTCCCTCGTTACTGAGCACTTAGTATTCACACCCCAGTTGTCTGGTCTTTAATAAGAAATAAAGTTGTTTGTTTATTTTATACCTATTTAACTTGTCATTTAAGATTTGCAAAAGGCCATCAATCTTTGCCTCAGTACATTGACCTCACTTTAATTGTTGGGACTCTAAACTCTGCACAGATGTTATTACTATGAATTTAACTTTATATAGCAAGAAATTCAGTGCTGCCATATGCCGTCTTTTATGAGCTCGCAGTTTGTAATGAATATCCATGACTAACACTTTTGACCCAGGTAAGCCCATGATTAGGGAAGGTAAAAAGTTTACTAAACTTTATTGCAGCACTTTCAGTAAATTTCACCAACAACTAATGCACACATCTCCCCTGCCTCTGTGTCAATACAAAAAACTGCTTAGCTCTTCTTAATATATCTGTCGGCATCCAGTGTCATTCAGGGACTCTGATGAGTCAGCCAAAAATATCTAGATTCATTGATTACATATCAGAGGGAATAAGATGATTTTCTCCAATATCCACTACAAGCCAGACATTTTTATGTTTTGCTAGTGGGTTGTTGATGTTTTGGTGTTTAGTTTTATTTTTTTTTGAGGGGGGTGTTAAATAAATTGGGACAAAACTTTCTGAAGCTTAGTAGGAATTAGTGATGTGCTCAAATTCAAATACATTTATTAAGTCTGTGGTTTCAAATATTTTAAACAATTGCTATATAACAGTGGGGAATACCTATTTGTAAGTAACTCAATCTATATCAATCCTCAAGGATATGAGCCAGATATTAGTTACTGTCCAAATTAATTTTCAGAACTACAACCAGCCTTATAAGATAGGAAATTTAAAACTGAAAAATTAACCTCCAAAAGCAGAGAAGGGAATTAGCTGCTCCCCAAAACACGGAGAGGACCTCTCCCGGCAGAGAGGCGCTGGGCTGTGGACTCTGTACTGACTGCGTGGTCTAGCCGGGTTGGTGATGGGAGCCAAGGTGACTTGGGAGCCAAGGCAACGTACGGTGGCTAAGGTTGCAAGGGTTGTTGAAAGGTCTTTTTAAGGTTTAAGTGAAGGTTATCCGGCTTCAGCAGAAATCCAGAGCTGGATCCTCCTTTCTGGGGAAAATGAGTTACCACTAGACCCAAAATTAGTTTAATTAATATTAAATAATGCTTCTTTCATGACTGGAGGTGACTTCTCTCCCGAGCGTGGACTCATATCCTGCTCTGTATGGGGAAAGTCCTCCGCCATGGAAGGCAGGACTCTGGGTGACAGCAGAGGTCTGCCCTTCTCCTGGAACTATTTATTAGGCCAGTGCAGCCAACTTTTCCAAGGGTGTTTAAAGTAACTCAAAAGGCATTGACTACTTTGCTGCAGATCTTTTTAGCAGGTAACCACAAATGAAAGGCAAAACAGTAAATAGCAAATTACGAGGCCTGAAAGTCAGGTTTAATTCACCCAGTATTAAACTCCTGAAGTCTGAGTGTGCTAGCGGTGGCTTCTTAGGGCAGCTGAAGGTCACATCCCACGCTGAAAATATCCTGACTACTGTTAACATCCACAAGTAAAATCAACAATACATCCTCCTCGAAAACTACACGGATGACCAGAAGTATTAAAACCCTTTACCATTAACCATTTTCCATGCAGCAACTCAATATTACCTAACATGGTGAAACAGGAGCACAACGAGGTGGTATTTTGTGTTTCCACTAATCAGTAAGAGATTGAAGGTGAGCTGAGAGTAAATACTTGACAGGGGTAACACGTGAGTCCATTTATTCAGTGCTGAACAACGTTGTTCATTTCAAATATCAATTAAAAAGGACCTAAGTGATAGCAAAAAAATACTAGTCCTGCGTCACCAATTTTGACTCATTGGAGGAACTCTGTCAGCTGATCCTATTACTGCCACTTATGAGCGTGCTGAGTGTTAGGGAAGGGATGCTTATCTCACCGTACAGCTAGCCGGTCTCAATCCTAGCACGCCTAACGAAGTAACACAAAATAAAGCCAGTGTGAGGTAAGAATGAGGTTTTCTGGGCATGAAGCTTCCCTCTTCTTCCCACATAGTCGTGTTCACTCTGCAAAGTGCAAGCGATGCTTGACAAGATGAGAACAGAGGCTGCGTCCTCACACACAACTGATAAGGAGCTAAGCATCCTCCAGTTCGCCTGATCTGGAGGTATAGCCCATAGAGACTTTCCCATTCATTTTTAGAATAAATTTGAGCCTTTTCTTCCTCTATGTAGGACAAACGGATCTCGGACTCAAAATGACCAGTGACCAGAGTCCCCCTACGACATCCTTAGCTGGTATTAATATCATGGTTTTGCAAAGCCTCTGTGCCAGGAAAGAGTTACCAATATAGCACCAGAGACAGGGCTCCTTTGGAAAGACTTCTCTGCAGCTTCGAAAAGGCTATCCACGTTATATTCAGGCATTCTTCCACTGAATTATACCAACTAACGTTTGGGTCTAGTCGCTTTCTGCCTCAGATGTTCACCAAAATTTTAATGTCTTTTTTGTTTCATTGTAATTTCATTTTCTTGTTTTACTGCTCTTTTGTTTTCACTTAAAGATGTATCTTTTTTTCTCACTTAATTCATTTTCGGAGTTAATAGTTCTAGCTCTTGTGAAGTCACCCGTCAAATGTACCAAAATCAGTTATTGTGATGAGGGATGTTTATGCAGTACATGTGCTAACACAAGTTTGGGTTTAGCACAACAGGAATTTATGCAGGACTCTACCACTGTGACTACGGTTTAGAAGAAGTTTTCTGATTTTGGCTAAAGCAAATAGCGAAACGGATTTTTTACCTGGAGCTCTGGAATCTGGAAAGCATAACAAAAAGGTAAAACTCCCTCATTAAGTTCCGTTTACTGTTTTGCGTTTACTGGACTTACCAAACCGAGACCAAATTCTGCAGTTTCTCCTCAAGGCCCTGTTGTCCTCTTCCACAGCTTCTTCCATCTAAAGAACAAAAAATACGTAAGTTCTCTCTTACATTTTTATTGGTGGGTGATGAAAAGTGAATCCACTGATCCTCTACAGCTGGCAGAGTTTTTGGCATCTAAACCAGAGAAGCCCAAGTCTCAACTTTGCTCTCAGTTGTGACATTTTTCTCGGTTTCCCATTTCCAGAGATACACACAGGAGATACCACCACACCAAGAAAGAGCAATAGTGCATTAACCTCAGCTCAGGTGAAGGGACTGGAAGAAGTGCCACACCCGCAGAAGCAGGAGAAATCTCCCTTCTTTGGGAAAGGGCTTTTTGTATTTCCCAGCCCCTGGTGGAAAACACTCACAGAAAAGAAGAAAACAATTCTGCATCTTTTACATTATTTTACAAGTCTTTGCCACATCTGCATCATAGTAACATATACGAACATAGTGTTGAAACTACTGCTTTATCCTGGCTCCTGGGATGAGGTGGGTGAAGCTGCTGTCACCATCACATGGACACAGATTCCAGACATCATCTTAGAAGAAGAGCTAGCAGAGATCTCTGCTGGCTGTCTCCATTTCAGGCTAAAGTACCTTCGACCTGGGTGAATGTTTCATGTGAATGAGGGACTTCAAGATTAGACTCAGGGGAAAGAATTTCTTGTCCTTGGTTCCATCCAGAAGTAGAAAAGCCAGAGATACACAAAAAATTAGGAAAACTTGTATGAACTGTGATCTATCATAAACTTGCTAAATTTCATTCTACCCAACACAAGCAGGAGGCAACAAGGAGAACATACATCTGAGTTTATTAGCTGGTAATTTTTAGCCATTAACGTAAGCTTGCAAAAAAGGCAGCGTGATCTCAGGGTGCATCAGGTGAATTATTTCCAGAATGAAGTGGAAATGTCATGGTAGAGAGGACTGGTAGAACTTGCTCTGAAATACAGTGTATGGTGAAGTACAGCTGAAGTATATCTCCAGCTTAGCAGAAGCTCCAAAAAAAAATGGGTTCACTGTTATTGGACCTATTGGTCTGTGAACACCAGGGAGGAGAAAACATTATTCCAACTGAAGAGCAGTCCAACTGGGAAAGAGTAGGAATAAGAAAAAACAAGTGGGTATAAACTAGCCATACATATATTTGCCATGCAAAGCAGGAGAAGGTCTTCAAACTGCAGGGAACTGAGGCTGTGGTGCACCCTCATCGCAGGAATGGGGGAGTCAGGAAACCTAACTCATCTCAAGATGTAACCAGCTAAGATTTCAAAAGTGATTAAGTGAAATGCAGCAGCAGGTAGGGGAACCTGAAGATCAGAAGTTCCTCTCCAGCTGTATTTCTATGTCCCGAGCCAGCCAGTTTTACCCCTGCTAAATACATTGCTCGTCTATTAGCAGTCAAACAATAACAAACTCCTGCTCATTGACAAAAAAAACATATCACAGCCAGAAGCGTAGACAAAAAAAGAAAAAAAAAAAAGAAAAGAAAATGTCAATACATCTGAAGCACCAAAAAGTTCAAGTTGCTGGTTAGTGAGTAGTACTATGTTTGCAGCAGCTCCTGTCTTCCCAGCAGCTCGGTGCACGTCCACCGAGGCAGCTAACGGAACAGGAATTGGAGCGTTGCTGTTATGAGTCACTCTGTTTGGAAACCTTTACATATTAAAAAAAAAAACCCAAAAAACCAGCCCAAACCAAACCAAACAAAAAACTCCCCATGTGTTAAAAGTATCTTAGCCAAACATGTTATTTCTCTTAAACATACAACAAAACACAACTGTCCTCAAGGTAAATATCCTCTGTTTTATTACTTCAGATCACTTTTCAGCGCTGTAATCATGTCATTAGGATTGCAATTCCTGGCTCCAAAAGAAGCAACCATCTAACTACAAACTGCTGGTTTCCCAGTGTATTTAGTCTGTGTCACTTTGAGGGGGACAACCAGAGTTCAGTAGGTCTGAGCCCAGCACTGAAAGCAACGGCAGTGAGCTTAAGCCTCCTTGTCCGTGGTGTGTCCAAAGGAGACTAATTTTCTTCTCAGCGCTGCAGTTTCTAACAGATATTCGGGCAGCTCAGATATTTCTTATGGATTGAATTAGAGAGCTGTGGCAGGAAATAAGCATGGGCAGTTTGTGTTATCCACTGATGTACCAGCAGCACTTCAGCTGGTACCACCAGGGGCTTCTGTGTTTCTGGTGTTTTCATTTGTGTCCTAAAAAACGTTGGACGGGGCCAGGGAGAGTGAAGCGTCTTCCTTTGGCCTAGGAGTGGAAAGGAATTTGAGTAATAAATCACTGAAATAATTCTTCTGCAGGTCTTTATAAGGCCACCGTAGTGACTCCAAGGATCAGACTACTTCTTAGCCTTTAAGAGTTTGTACCTTACTGTGCAATATCCTTGAGGACAGAGCTCAGAAAGTTCAGTTTCAGCCTGTTATAGCTGGAACAGGGAATTCCAGTTGTTTTGTTTTCATAAGTTTTTGCAATATGTTATGTTTTATTTTCACTACCTCTGGAGCCAGGAAAGTTGCATCTGTCATGAGCAAAAAATATGATAGTGGAGACCAAAGCATAACAAAAATGCTTTCACACTGAGAGGCCTCTCGCTATAATAACAGCATTCATCAATAATTGTAATAGCAAGTGGCAGCAAGACTTAAGTGTCCTTAAACTACCTTTATGCCTCTCTGTGCAGTCATATTGTCCTCTCCTGCAGGCAGGGTTATGGTCTCTCTAGTGATAAGGCAGGTCTGGGCCAGCTATGGGCAAGCCCCAGGCAGGTAATCCCCCAGGCGGTCCAGATGTGTACAAAAGCCATGACAACAGGTAAGTAACGTGTCCACAGATGAAAACAGTGAAACGTAGCCCAAAATGATACTCAAAGCTGGTTTTCAACATGGGCTCCACACCTCACGCTGGGCTGGCCAGCCCTGAGCTAGTGTGGATGTGCAGACTAGAACTCCCATGGCTCCTAAATAATAATTTCTTATTTTTTTTAGGAATAAGATTGCGGGTATAAGATGATACTTCAAAACTCTTTCTAGGTTATTTTTTCTCTCTCCATTGCATGTCTTTTTTTGCCATGTTTCCTGAGGTCAAGTCAGTGGCAGCTTTAATTGCACTTACAAGGAATGTTGCTAAAATGGGCACAAAGTCCTAAACTCAATGTTTTCTTCATTATTTTGCAACTTTGGGAGCCTGCCAACACCGTTGCGAGATTTGGCATGCGTTTACCTGGAAAGAATGAGAGACTTAATATTTCATTTCGGCTTTGCAAGGGTTTTGTCCTCCCTACCTCCCCACAAAAAAAGAGGAGGCAGAGGAATCAGAAACATAGTTCAAGGGCAAGACCGGTCTCTCTGACATTGGTATAGAGCAACACGGCTCAACAAGCTTCTGGGGAGCCCTCCTTGAAAGCAAGAGCAGCTCCAACACAAGCGGCTGCACCTTTGTGGGTAGCTGCCTCTCTGCTCTCTGTGGAACCGGGCGCATAGGGGACATTTTTACCTGCTCTTCTACCCAAGGCTGGTTTGCTACGTGAGAGGTTCATTGGACTTGAAAGCATGAACTGTAAAGGCCAAGTTGATAACCTTACCTGCAGCCTAGTACATCAAAGCCAGATCTGTGTTTAACTCCTATTTTAGACTTTTAATACAGAAAATCATCCTCATACTGCTGTTACTTGGAGTCCATAGGTGACTTTGAGTTGACACGCAAGCTTGCCAGGCAACCAAAAGAATTTTTTTTATATATATACATTAACTGTTTTAATGTAAAATATTTTAACAGCCTCAAAAAGGGCTGGAAATGGAGGCTCCACCAGGTTGGCTGCCCCGCTGGCACCTAGGCAAGTCGCACTTCTCTTGGAGCTGCTTTCGCTCTGTGCCTGGGGCAGCTTCGACAAGGATTCGGCTACGCCCCCACGAAGTGAATGTTTCCCTTTCGCTGGGTTAAACCAAGAGCTCTGTAGGGTTGAGTTCCCTCCAGAAAACCACAACACTGAAGCCAGGTTTCTCACCGTCTGGGGTGGCACTTACACAATGAAGATGGAAGCCAGGCAGCTCCTGCCTGCTGCAAGGCGCCAGACCTGAGCATCCTGCTGGGGCGTGAAGCAGTGCAAAGGGATGTCCACTGCGGTGCCATGGATGCCTTCCTCCATCGGGATGCTTGAGCTGTTGAATAGAAACGTTTTCCTGGTTAGATTGCTGGACCTGTGCTTCCCCTGTCTGCGATCCCTACCTTTATCCACACAGCCCGAAAAGTCTCACTAACTCCTATCTCAAGCTACAATAATCTACCAGGCCTACAATTTAAGCGTAGCTATGTCAAAACCCTTTTGTGGACCTGGTCTTCCCTCTGCAGCCGCCCCACTGAAAGGATTAAGCTATTTGGGAAATGAAGTACTGTCTGCTGTGAATAAGGATGTCAGATACCGGTCCCGAAGAAGCGATGTCTCAGTATATTTCAGTTTAATATTCTTATGTCAATGACACTGGTAGGAAATGGAAAAAGGTAAAAACTCTGTGAGGCGTGTAAAACGAGCGTGGACAAGGCAATAGGAGTGTGACAGTAGGAACTCGCTGTGTATCAGCGCAGGGGCCGGCACGGCTGTCACTGGGGCTGGCAGAAAACGTTCCCTACGGACCTGAAGCACTTCTAGCCCTCCCAACCCGAAGAGTTAAATTTTGCACTTCGCCTCAGCGGTATAAATCCGCAGCATTTTGACTGAATCCCATAAAAGTAAATCAGTGTAAGTGAGGCCAGACTGTGGCCTAGCAATCCTGCAGACCAACGCTGAGAAAAAGAGACGGTGATACCAGTTAGCAGCAGCTCCCGCCACGCTGGTAGCAGAATAGCACAGAGCCAGCCAGGAAGCAGCTGGGAGAGAGCCAGATGGGCAATGAAAGGGGCACAGCGAGCTCCTCAAAAAATAGTTTTTTAATTGTAGGAAATTTTGCAAGACATCCCTGACATAAAGTTGAATTATTTTCATTTTTGCTCAAACAGCAAAAAACGTACACGCTGCCGTTTGCACAGAGAGGGGTCTTTTAAGTTGTTGTTGCAAGGCTGCGCTTAAAAAGGGGCTGGTGTTAATCATCTCTAAGTAATGCAAGTTTAAAGGGGCATATCAACCAATTATTTGGAGCAGCTGATGGGCAGTGGTCTATTCTGCTGGCTGTTGTTTTTTCGGAGCGGGTATCAAATGGGTCCACGTGGCATGAACAGAACATAGCTCCAGATGGGAGAGCAGTTCCCATCTTTTGCAGAGTAAATCTGCTGTTTGAGACTATATTATATGACTGAAATTTTATACATATGACTTTGTTGGAGCTGGGATCTCTTCCTTTGAAAATGTGCTACAATAATAATTGCATTTACCAGTTGCCAGTCCTTCTCACAAAACATTTTTTTTTGTTCGGATTGTGAAATTAATTGTCTCGAGCTAATATAATTAAAAACAAACACTTCTGATTTCAGCAGAGGGAAAGGGGAAGGGAAGAAAAAAAAAAAAAAAAAGCAAACTGCAGCCCTGATTTTCTATTGACAACAAGAAAGCTCTGCCATCCCTGAACTGTTTAATTATTGAAATGAACTGTAACAGTACACTGGATTGTTGCCGAGGTCACCGAGTAGTACTGGATGTCAAGAGGAAAGCAGCAGCTCCGAGAGCCCTCCAACGCCCCAGGCTCCGTCTAAAAACCCACACACTTTTTCTCAAGCATTCAGCCCCTGATAGGTAGCCTGATAGCACGGCCGATTTGCTAGTATTACAGAGGTCCGACGGTGCTTGCTTGTTTTAAGACGAGCCAAACTATGCTCTGGTGACCACCGTGACGCTGTGATTCCCATGCCCTATCGCATTCCTCTTTCTCAGATCCCAGGCATTTTTTTTTTCCCCTACGTGCAGTCCAGGATGTAGACAAATGAATTCCAAGTGACCTATGTGGGGGTGGACTCTTTGGAAACAAACAACAAAAATAAGATATCTCCTGTCCTCACTTTTTCATTTGCTTGTTCCCTGGATACAGTTTATTCGTGGCAATGAAATACACATTGTGTCTCTGGAGCTAGATCCAGCAGCAACATCTTTACCACCCCCTAACCTTGGCTGTTGGGTTTTTTTTTCCTTCTTTCCTTTCTTTTCTCTTTTTTTTTTTTTTTTTTTTTTCTTTTCCCGATTTCCTATTTCAGCTTTTACAAAAGAAATCTTGTTAAACGTTATCTGCTCCTTTGGAAGTCAGTCTGTCCTTTAAAGCCTATCATATCAAGGCTTGCTATGGATTTAAACATGGATTATTTTTTTTTTCTAGAAAAAGTTTAGGAAACTAGAAGTTTTTAAAAAAATGGTTGTACATAGCTGTACTGGCAGGAGGATCTGCTGTGCAAATAATCACTGTGTTTGCCGGGAAAGGGAAAAACTTCTGAAACTTTCAGTGTGAAGAAAATCCTGTAAGCACAAAAACTGCTAAAAAGAAATAAAACTGCAGTTGGGGAACAGACAATAAACATTTCAGATTGCTTTATGGCACACTATTACAGGCAACTATCTTGCTTAAGTAGGCATAACATTTTTCACAGTATATATTTAAGGTTTTATTATGGTTTGGATTAACAGCAGGAAACCATTGCTCTTAAAGGGAGGGGAAAAATAATTCCTGTCAGTCCTGATAGGTAGCAAAAATCATTTAAAAATGGCCTGAGAAACGCACTGCACTGTCAGGCAGGAGCAGCCTCCAGCTTACCCTGATGTTCACGTGGCGGACTGCGCACACAGCCCACCGACGGGAACCCTCGGGACCAGTTCCAGCCCCACAGGCACTGGTGTAGCTGCGCCGCTTTCTGAGACTTTTGCTGGGGCACCTATGGAAGAGGCAGCCCTGAGGATCTGGCGAGAGCAGCGCCTCGTGCAGAAGGCGCTGGGAAGATGTTGTTTCTGCTGTCAGACATCTGCGCCTCTCCCACCGCCGGCGCGCTTGGAGCGTCAACGAGCCAACTGGCAGCAGCCCCTTGTTCTTGCTATCAGTGCGAGGCTGCCTTCCTCACCGAGGAAGTGGCTGCCTGAGTTTTAAGGCCAGACATCAGACCGTTTGGGGCCACCGCAGCATCTCCATGGACCTCAGCCGTCCTCCGGCGTGGCTCTCAAGGATGGGAAGCTACGCGGTGACATCTCCTCCCAGGCTGCCAACTCCTGCGAGCTTGAAACAATGGAACAAAGAATAACGGGAAAAGAACAGCCCGCAATAACGCATCCAGCATTGTCCTGGATTCCCTTTGGCTCCGTTAAAATGAGTGACGTCCTTCAGGCCTGGGTGCCCCGGACCTCTCCTGCGGAAAGCAGAGCCCTGCCTGGCAAACAGCTCTTAGCACTTTCCGCCTGCCCCTCGCTGACACGATCGACGTTCCCACCGTAGGGCCCGAGCCCTGCGTGGGGAAACCACGCTGCAGCCGCCCTGGCCCTCATCCCCTTCCCACTCTTTTTGTCCCAGGGGTTTTGGTCAAGACCAGGGATCCAGGCCTGCAAGCTCGCTGCTCTGGGGACAATGTGACCTGTCAGTATTTAGCTGCCCGAAGGAAATCAGAGCAACCTGAGTTTTATTATTCCCCACAGAGTGACAGCTCACCCTGTTCCCTAGTTTGCTTTTACCTCCTTGGAGAAGTGCACCATTTCCCCCAGACGCTCCCGCCAGCAGCCTGGCCCTTGTGGGCACGGGGGGAGCAAAATCTTCCCTGGAATATGCAAAGTTTCTGCAGAGACATGAGGAGCTAATCTTGTTGTAAATTATGTGAATTGAAGTACGTAATTTAACAGCTTATTCCCCCAGGTAGCCAGTGACCACTCTATGTCCCTGTTATTTAATTTGACAGTTAACCTTTCAAAGGCTGATAGTCATTTTAGATTAACTTTTGTATCTTAAAAATTAGTAAGCAATTTCCTTCTGGTTAATTTTTTTAATTGTTAGTTTTTCCACGTATTTCCAGTGGTCACCTCATCTACTGAATTTGTTCATCCTTTTTTTCAGTGCATTACTTTGTGAGTCAGACTTGGGGGGGGGAGTAGGAGGAAGGGTTGCTAAGAAATTGAAAAACATTATTTAAGTAGGTAAGATTAAGTATTTTTCCTGTAGTTTACAATTATAATAAAATAAATCTAGAAACTATTCCATGTATGAGAGCATTTACATTAGAAATAATATTTCTATAACAGATAACCATCTTCTGAATACTAGCATGTTAGTAATTTGTCAGTTTTTCTTTTAATTAAAACTGCGAATATAGTTCATGCTCTGTTTGATTCAGTGTCAACATTTTGGATGGGGGCTAAAACCGATTTCGTCTTAAATCTGTTGCATTTCTCAGGACAACTGATGAAGTGTGCCTTAACATTAAGCTCTGGAACCCACGAGATTTGCTTGTTTCAAGATCAGTAAATCAACAGATATTAAAGTAACAGCCCTGATAAGGCTCAAGACTTCGAACGCTGCTGTAAGTGCTCTCTTTACCAAAACTGCATCCATTTTTCCTCTCAGACAACCCATTTTAATTCATTGCATCATTACCAAGTTGGTCCACTGTAAAATGAATTAAAATTATGCTAGTTAGCAGTTTCATTCTAAATATTTTTCTCGATGCAACCCATGAAACACTTAAAGTGTTCAAACATTTTTCTTTTTAACAACAGAAAAATCTGCCCGGTCTTTCTTTATTTTTATTTTTTTTTTTAATTGTTGTTACTTTCAATTTTCCTCTGGGAAAATATGTAAACTTGCATGAGTTAATGGTAAGTCTCTCAAAGTAACAGTAGATATTAACTAGGGAACGGCTCCAGCAACACCTTTGTCAGGGCAAGTGCAACTGGTTCTGACTCTCCCTCAATTAGGTCAGTCTCTCAAAATACAACCACTGTAAGAAAAGTGCTAATTCAAAGAACCGATACACAATTTAAAGTCAGCATCCACCAAAAAAGCATCTGCTGGGTTATGGCTGGTGCACCACAGGGACGCTCAGACGGTCTGTTCTCACCCCTTCCCACCAGCTCAGTCTGCAGTGGGCAGCGACACGATATCCCTGCGTGTTACAGAGCTGGCCTCAACACCTGCCTAACCCCCACAAAAAAATAAGTGGATTTACACAGGGGAAAGGAAAAAAAAAAAGGTTTGGGTGTAAGGCCGTTTGTGAGCAGGGATTATCATCGATTTCTAAGAGTCTCTCCAACTCAGCCTCTTCGCTAGGGAATATTCATCAGAAGCCACTGTGGAAGTTTGCTAAGGAAGACCCGGGTGAACTAGGAGCCCCAGCCCTCATGCCTAAACTCAAGGAGCTCATTCCACCCCAGTAACATATGAAAAAGGAGCTCGTGCCGGGGCTTGGTCCGGGGAGGACTGGGAAAAGCTTGTTTCAGCAGACGCTGGTGGTGAGCACAGTTGCTGCAACGGCTGAGGAGGAGGAGGAGGATGCGCCGTGCAGGCAGCAAGCTAGGACCAGCTTGGGTGCTCTCGGTGTAGGTGCTGAAGCAAAGGCCAACGTAGTCCTTGTGTGTAAATGTGGATGCAGGAATAAATTTTTTGCTGTAAAGAAGATGACCACGGAATATGGTATGTATCAGGTATTACAGGCTGCATCTCCATGCTTTTGTGTCAGGCTCATCTCCCGCTCCCTTGCCACTGTGAAGCTGTATTAAGCCAAGCAGAGAGTGGAAATAACCTTTACATTTCTTAAAAACACTTATAACTTACCATATTTAGCTCCAAGCTTTAGTTCCTTCTACCTTGCCTATTTTAATAAATACTCATGGCACTCAATAAAATTAAAACATCAATGGAGAAAACAGATCCATGCGAAATTTTCCCCAGGGATTAGGAATGGAGAGGAAGCACATCTGGTACAGGAGAGTCATGTTGCTAAGTATACTCAACTTCCCCACTGATAGGTGAGTACAGAGACAATCTAATTTATCTGTAATGTACCTGAATGCTTCTTGGATCAAAGCCTGGGGGATGCAAAGGAAAACACTGAAAAGTGAGTGAGTCTGCTCAAAAAAAGATGGTAACTTTCAAATGTATATTGTAATCACCATGGCAGTGAGAAATAATTCCTACTTGATTCCCTGGGAATTACCTCAAGACAAACATGGTGAGAATTACTTTGGAGAGTATGTGAGGAAAAGCACACCATGAGTAAGAGGAGCAGATGCATCTTGAGAGTTCAGTATTCCTCATGCCTCTAACTTCACATGCCCTTTACGCAGTCTTCTACTAATTTTTCTACACTGATAATCTATAGAACCTAATTATACAAAGTTTTTAAAAAAAATCCTTCTGTAAAATGCATAATGCCTGATATCTGAGTCACAAGCACAGTTAATGTAATCTAACACATATTGCGGGAACCTACTGCACACAGATATTACCAATTAGCACATGATTTTAACAATCAACATTCATGCAATTAATAGAACACTTCATATTCCTTCTAATTTTGAGCTCTGCATGAGCATATGTTATCATGACGGAATGTGGGATCATTTATTTATACTGGAAGCAAGGCTCACATAGAAAGCCGAGATGCTGAAAGTTAGCCTGAAAGTGAAAAAGGCTCGGTTTTGCACTGAGAAAAGAATTCTTCTCGTCTGATTTCGAAAAGCTGAGCTGTGTCCTTACCTTCTTGTTGATCCTTGCTGTTAGTGAACTTCTGGAGAGGAAACTGCCGTGATTACAGCTGGGGAATACAACCATCAACTCATCAACAAGCGGGTGAACACTTCTCTCTAGAACTGGAAACTACAACATAATCAAGACTCATAAAAAAAAAGAAATAGCTATAGTTTCTTGCTTAGATTTTGGGGCTTTTTTTTACATTCAGAGATAGCGGTAGCTGAGAACCTTGTTTTCCTTAACATGTTTATTGTTATTACATATTATTGTGAGTAGGGAAGGATTGTTACATGTATAGGACAGATTAAGGGCTAAGGTACAGAGAGATTAAACCCACATCATCACAGTATTTAGCCACCCATTTTACATTTCATGGGATTTACACGTTTAATACCTTTAGCATCAGTCCTGTCTATTTTCCTTACAGCAGTGGAAGCAGGGAGCTACATGTCTGTTTCCCAGAGTCCCAGCCGTCGCCAGCTTACCTTACTTGTCTTTCTTCTTGCTCTTCAGTGCTAACATAAGTAAAAAGCAATAAAAAACTTATTTTAATTACTGAACTCATAGATGTGTTAGTAGCTCATTAAGGAGAGGAGATGCCTACTAAGAAGATGTTTTTTACACGTAGACTGCAAGGAATCGCGCTGCACTGCTGCAGTAGCTGGAGCTGCTACGTTCCCCGTCTATCACCCAGAAGAATAACGTCAAAACACAGGGGCTGTGGAAGCCTTTGCTCCAGAACATCCTTCAGCTGCCTTGTTACAGAGATGTCCCACACGTGTTTCCTATGACTGAAGACATTCTAGCAGGCCTCCACAGTCAATCAGACCCTTTGGCAACTCCTCCTGAGAGCTTGAGCACAAAGGTGTGCCACACCAGCGTCTTACCACGCTGACCTTGAGCACAAAGGTGTGCCACACCAGCGCCCTGCCACGCTGACCTTCCCTCTGGTTTAAGAAGGTACCTAGTCTAATCCTGCTCTCAACAGATTTTGGAGAATGAGACAAGAGTCACAGTCATCAGGGAGTCACCTTCCACTTGCAAAGCGGCAGTAGAGGGATGCAAGGTGGGGCGTCTGATGGCAGGAGCAACCTCTTTCCTTCAAGCTGCAGGGTGGCTGTCTCCTCCTCACCTTTCCAATGGGTTAGGAACTGCGTTAGGTTCCCTTGGGCTTTTGCTTCAGGAACTGCTCTAAGCCCTTCAGTCAAGAGGCTGTTGATGCAGGGAATTCTCCTCCAGCAGCAGGGACCAAGGCAGCTGCAAGAGCTGCAGATGTAGACTCTAAATCATTGTGTCTTTTCCTCTTTCAGGACAAGGTCCTGAGAGAATTTGGTTTACCACACATCTGACGTGTATTTATGTGTTGCAGAACAGGAGTAAAGGAGTGATTCTCTGGGTATAACTGTATTTCTCAAAAACGTCAGAGGGGTATTTATGTCCCACGTCACTGCCTCCCCCCTTGAGGGAGCCTTCCCAGAAGTGCCACCTTTTGGGCTGCTGCTGTTTTCAAGCAAGAGTAGATTAAAGTAATCTACAGGTGGCTAAAGAAAAAGAGAGATTTCACCTGCGACTGCACCCCTCATACTTATCTCAAGGTCTCTTCAACCAAATCCTTGTAAACAGGGCAGTAAACGCTCTCACAAAATCAGTGTCTGCTTGTGTGATTGGTACGCTTTGAAATCTGTACACGGTTAAGTCAGTCCGGATTTCCATGCTGACCAGGAGAGATGCATGACTCTAGACAAATAAGAGGAAAAAAGAAAAGTCTCAGACTCAGTTTGCCTGAGGTAACTTCAGCCAAGGTAATAGAGCGGCACTAGTGTCACTGACAGGGAGGTAAACTAAGTGTAATGGTTTTTTACACTTACTAAATATATTAGCAATGGCCTTCCTGCCAAAAAAAAGACCCCAAGAGATACTTTCTTCTGCTGATATCAATAGTAAATATGTATTTTTCTTAACCATTATTTTTACTGAAGGCTTTACTGCACAAAGAATCCAGGGGGAACAGAAAATCATATAATTGTGCAGGTTGGGGAATTCTCTAAAAATACGTAACCATGGCACCCTTGTCATTACCAATCATGTAATCTTGATAAAAAGTAAAGTAATTAGGCTTTGAGAAGAGCATAAAGCTAATTAAAAATGACAACTTAGTCATCTCAACAAACAACAGCACAGAACCAGTCAGTAGTTCTAACTATAGCACAAAGCGATAACCTGACCTGCCAAAATGGCTTGCCTTCAAGCCCGTTAAAAGAAACCACGGTTCATGAGAGTGAAAGTTTAATAGCCTTTTCCTTTGTTTTAAAATTTAGATTTACTTCACCTACCATCCAATATTTCTGTTTGCTCTTTGTGTTTCTTCAGCTTTTACTAAGATTTTACCCACCTATTAGGTAGTTTTTATAAATGAAACAATGGAAACCCCTGTAGTCCCCTAAAAGGAGACTATAAAATGCTAAATATGAACGTATGAATTGTCAAAAAGATTTACAAGTTGCAAATAATAAGTTTAGTCTGATAACAAAGTTGCTTATTCAGAATTTATGATTAATAATCAGAAACAAAAAGAAACCACCGGCCTCTCATTTATATAGCAAGTTGGGGTTCTGTCCTCCTATAGATGTTAATGGCAAGGTTTTAATTAATTTCTGTGGGAACAAGAGTGAGTATTTCTTCTTTCCTTGCCGTCAAAAAATCCTTGAGGAGGACACTATTCCAGAAAATTATCACAATTACCAACACTTTTCTTAGCAGTTTTTACTCAGTTTGCAGGTACTGAAGAAAATAGATGACTATCTTTTCAAGTCACAAGATTCTACTAAATATTTCCTATCATAAATACATATATATATCGTATATACAATTATATATATTAGTTACAGCCAGTAGTCCATGAGACACTACTCCTTAAAGCTGAGGGCTCATTTAGCTTTAAGAATTAAAACGTCCTAACCTAAAAGATCTGTGTACATGACTTAGTCCCCATGAAGCTTTGATAATGACTCCTGAACCATACCCACGGGCTGAGATTCAAAAAGGACCAACCAGTACTGTCATGGGCCAAGCCCGAACATTGGATTCCTCAGCAGATGCAGCTGAGTGATGCTGACACTTAATGACCCTATTACACCTCCTTCAAGCACACAGAGGAAATACAGGTTTGATCCTCAGAACAGGAATTGACTGGAATAGGAAAAGAGGTAGAAGAGATTATGACTAGGTTTTGCTAGCCCATGCTAATCTTCAATGATAGTTCTGGCTCCTTCTTACTAGGAAAGAAGAGAATAATGATTTAAAGAAGCCTTTAGGCTGCTGAAACACGATGCGTAGGAAGCAACCTGCAAAACAGAATGATTGCAACTCAGTGCAAGAAGTGAAAACTTAAGCTCCTTTGACTTACAGTATATATGAATACATGAGTTGGGAAAATAGTTAACAGATGTGTATCTAGACCAAATAAAAAGACCTTGTAGCCCTGGAGAAAATATGTATCTGCTTGTGCTGCACTACTTCCACTCTTAGGAAAGCTTGAAGCAGGAATAAAATGTTTGCTTACATTTTTAAACAAATGTTGGATGAAACAAAATTCTGAGCAACCGTGAACCAGATAAAGACCTTGATCCTGCTCTGTAATGCATGGTAAGACACAGTTCACAAAGGCCAGCTCTGGCTTAGGAAAGCGAGTCTCCCTAAGCTTTCCTCTGCAGTCGATGGAGAAAGGGATCATCCATCCCGGCTATTGTAAACAGGCATCGTTCCACACGAATCCATGGAAGCAGACCAACATATACAGGCTGGATATCTTAGGCTGTCATCCCAAATCTACAGATCTGCACCTCTTAACGGTTCTCCATATGCCACATGTAATGACATTGGACAGCCCTTCTGAGCTTTGATTTGCAAACTTTTCATTGAAAACATTTTCAGCATCAAATAGTCCTCCACCTAAATTCCCTGTCACAAATTTGGTGCGATTTTGGGTGAGTCCAGGGTGCTTTTTCAACTCTCGGAAGTGTTTGCTCAAATGTACCTGTAAAGTTTTGTGTTTGTTTTAAAAGAAGCTTTCTCTTCTTTTCAGAAGAACATTTTTTTTTTTTCTCTTCTTTTAAAAAAGAAGTTTTTAAAGGTCTTCAAGGAAACACAGTCTCTCTTCATAAACCTACTGGACAAGCAGGTGTTTTGGTCTCTGGCTCTTACTCCTTGGTGTTATAGGACATCAGGGAAGATAAGAGAAGTGTTGCTTTTCTCTTCCTTTTTTGCTTTCCCCAAGCAAAAATTAAATTTTTACAGGGATGAGGTAGTAATCTACAGCACCTGCAAAGAGAAAGCACCTACTTGATCTTTTGACACGTCATTTCCTTATGTAGGGAAGGTGGAGATGAAAATGAGATATTTGTCTAGTAAGGAAAGAAGAAAAGAGTAAAATCTCCACTTGCTCTTGTACCTCTCATCAGACCTACAGGCTCTTAAACTTAATTCCAAGTTTAACCTGGACAAAGAAATGGAAAAAATACACTGTCGGGAACAAGACTGCATTGGCAGTGGAGTTGATTCAATGACCTAATAGCTCTTTTTCCATCTCTGATTTCTTTGATACTATTTATGAAAAGGAAACAAAAATGATGGGCCACTCCAAACAAATTGTTGCCATAAACCAATAGCAACCCTCAAAATTGGCAAATGCCCCTTTAAGACTCACATGGCTCGTGGAACCAGGGAGAAGACTAATAATGTACCTCTCTGAAGGTCCCGGGCTATGTTTATTTCCCGTATTTATTTAAAAGAAAATCAAAATACTTTTAAGCAAGTCGGCTGGTTCCAAATTTAGGAACAATTGAACAAAGAGGAATCTGCTAATTCCAGATGGAGTGCATATAGTCCCTTGGCACTTATTACTTACCAAATGTTTCGGAAAGCAAACACATGACCTAAAAGATTTCGTGAGTGTGGGGTCCTCAAAAAGCTCTTTAACAAGTCATGTATTTCTAACCGTATTTACTTTACCCACACACAAAACCCCACTTCGTTTTCCTTTCTTTTTTTTTTTAAAAAAAAAAAGCAGACAATGCTCCCTTTAAAGACTATTTACGTACGATTCAGTTCTCCCGTAAGGCCGGGGAGCTCTGAAGGTGTCTCCTTTGAAAAGCTTCAGCTGTGGAGCATCTGCTCCCTGCGCAAGGGCCACCTTCCCCGGTTCCGCGGCTGGCTCAGGTGTTTTGCTAACATGGGATCCTCCCGTCCGGCGGTGCAGAAACGGGGCACCCCCGGAGAGTTTCTCGTCTCAAAGGTGCAACTTTCCTGTTTGTGGTTTTTTTTTTTAAAAAAAATCTTGTCCTTTGCCAATACCCGAGTTGTCTACCAACGTCTTGCACACGGGTGCAAAGCCAACCTCAAAACATACCTCTGGGCAAATGAATACAGCACTCATTTCATATTCATTACTGAGATGTTTTATATTAATTTCGTAAGAAAATGAGTCTGATGAACACAACAAGGAATATTTTAGTGAGTATTAAATTCCATATTATAATTGTTTTCTCCCCAACTACTTTGGGGGAAGCCTAAAGTAGAAAAACTTGATGTTGAGGCAGTTTGATCAAAATCAGTCATTTTTCGGTAGCTCTCCAACCCCAAGAGCACACACCTTACAGAAGTGACAGTGACATCAGCTCCTGTGCCTCTCGCAAGCTGCCATAGCTGGCGCACAGCAGCGCTTGTAGGTCCATGTAGGCAACAAGTCTGGCATGTACAGGATTGAGCGCTGCTTTGGGAGACCTTCACTAAACCCCTCCATCTGAGAAGGTGGAAAGGTTTCACTTCTATTCCACTGCACAAACAGAAATATCTCCGTGACAATTTTCATAACCCAGACTACAAAAACTTCAAGGTTTCTGCTGTTGGTTCTTTTCTGCTGGTACGACAAGCCCAGTCCCACAAAAGAGAGAGCAGGCTACAGAAAAACGTTTAATAAACATCACGATTAATTATCAATTGGGATTTTTTTTTTCTATCTTTACTTTCAACATCCTAATAACATGTCTTTTCTTAAAAAACACACTCCTTCCACTGTTCCCAAAGGAAAGAAACAAACAAACAAAAAATGCTAAAGACAATGAGTTTTGATTAGAGACCAAAAAGAGAAAGAACTTTTCATGATAGTATAGACAGGTAAGTATAATTTAATCTTCGGTCTTACACAAGTGATACATCTTCCCTTTAAGCTTTTTAATCTTTTTTTTTCCAACTAGCTCTGTCCCTTATTTTACAAACCTTACCTTCAGTCAGGCTGTAATGCTTTTCTTTGCACTTGTATGGACTTCATTGTTTCCTAGCCACAGGCTCAGAGCAGAAGGCAACTGAGGGCAAATATTATTATTTCAATTCAAGTACCTACAAAGTGAAATTTATCTGCTGACAAAGACCCACTCTCCTTGTTCAGTAACTCTTCTCTAACTGTGCAGCGTGATAGTCCCTAAAGTTTTACTACTGTTGCCATTTCTCTGCAAATCCTTAAGCTGCACCAGCAAACTCAACTGAACGTGTTATTTAACATTTTTAACGGAAATGCTTTTTGTTTTTATTTTAATGAATCCCCTAACTCCAAGTTTAATTAAACTCATGTTTTTTAATTAATTACCAACAAATGCAAATAAGGCAAAATACACAAACATGTATTCACCGTTCACTGATAGATACGTGGGGGGTTTTTTAATCCTGAAGTGTCAGGATTTAAAAATCTTAAAGTCTTGAGGGTTACAACCCAAAAATTATTTTCACTTGGGGCTTTATGAGACTATCTTACTAGTGTATGACAGGGAGCTCAGTTGCTTAAAGGAACAGAAAGCAAACGGCAGGTTCTTTAGCTTTACGCAAGTCATTCTTGCTAAACAACAGTAACAGCAGAATTAGGCCTCTGCACGCGGTATTGTAAGAGAAGAGCAGAATACAAGAATTTCTCCATCGTAGTTGTGTTTAACTTCCCTAAATGCTGACAAATACAGATACAGACTCATTAAGTGCTCTCTCTGGTTATTTAAGTTCAGCTACAATAGAAATCCTGAAAAGAAGAAATAAGAGTTCAGGCAACAAACTCCAAAGCTCTGAAACCCAGGAAGCCCAACTTTCAGACATGTAATACACTCGTGCTTAACGCTTAGAAACTGCCTCCTGGTACTCACAAGCAGTGACCGTTACCAGCGCCCGAGGGCAGCACACAGTTGAATTATCTTCTTTTCCATATAAATCTTACTATTTTCAGGAGAAAATATTTCAAAATCCCACGAAATATTACTCTGGAGAGTTTCTCAGAAACACCTTAGCTTCTCTGATGATTTTTTCAACTTAAAGCACTGTAAAAGCAGCCTGTCCTGTTTCCAGAGCTCATACATGAGGTTATTTAAATCGTTAAAGGAAGGAGCCAGGGATATTTGTTCTCTTCCTAGAGCTGACATGGATGAGTCTGGCTATGTCCACACGCCTTGTTCAGCTCGCTCTCAAAGTCCCAGAATGACTTGAATCCACACGCGGAGGTCTCGAGCTCGCTTAAAGCCTAAGCGTGACGCTTGAGCTCTGGCCCTCCTGGATCACTGCCCAGAGCTCAGCCCAGCGTCCCGGCCCTCTGCATGATGGACACGAAGTAAAGCCAGCGCTGGAGTGCTCAGAGGGACAGTCCCCTGGACGCTGTATTTTCCCTTCAAGTCAGCAGGTAAGAGCTGTTTTTCCCACACCACAAAGGAATTTCTCATGTGCAGCTGAACTACACACCTATGGAAAACAGATTCTGCAAGTGTTGCAAGCCTTGACGTTTCCACTTCTTTTTAGAGTTATTTTTAGATTATGTTTGGGGATTTATATATATATATATACACACACAGAGCTCTGTACATATATATATAGTACCTCTTCTCCTTCTCCCTCTCCCAAAAATATCAGGCAGATTTTTCCACCATTTACCACGGGTGGAAGGAACAGGTCAGAGGGCTGACACTAAAGTATCTTTTCCTCCAGAAGGGGGTTTGCTGCCCCATAAGATGCAAGATGCGAATGCACAAATTTGGGGTGCTTCTTTCCCCACCAAGAAGGGAAATAAATAATTTACAGGGGAAATTAGTAGCTTAGAGACCTGCTTGTATAGATAACTTTTGGGCTAGTGGGAGTTTTTCCAGCTCTCTGTCCCTCCGTTTCCTCAGATGAAAAATGGGAATAAGTCACCCTTAATGATCTTATGCAACAATTTAATTATGTTTAGCTTATAAAATTGATGTATTTTGAGGAGGTTCGCTAAAAGATGTCATACGTGCAAAGCTATTTGTTGTGTTTAAAGATATTTGTGCTCCCATCCTTGGGAAAATTCTTCACGTGCCCTGTCCTGCTGCACTTAGCAGTGATCCTATCTTGATTGCGTTCCAGTTACCCACTGTCAAAAATAATCACGCGTAGGAAAGATAAAGCGCAAGAGTGTTCTATGGAAAGCTGCAGTTCCAGTGACTCCTCCTTCCCCTGTTTGTCCAGCCTAAACACATGCAATCCTTTTTGAAAAAAGAATTAAAAAAATAGCAGAGCAGTGTCCACCCGTCTCCTGAGCAGTTCCTGCAGTACAATAGTCTGTAGGCAGCCATGTAAGATTTATAATCAGAATTTCGTAGCTTGAGAAAGTCCTTAAAATACCCCACGTCCCTCAGCCAATTCTTTAAGAAAATGAGGAAACAAAGCTATTCCCTCTCCTTTGCATTTTCACAGCTTCCTTTCAGCCCGCACGCCGCGCTCCCTCACACGGGGCGCCCGGAGGTGTGCGGGAACCCAGGGCTCCCACCCAGACGACCCCCGTCAAAACGAGCTTCGGCGAGAAGGGGTTTTCCTTCCTTAAGAAATATTGCAAACAGAAGATTCCCATGTTTGAAAGGTCAGAGGGAAAAATATAATGCACTCATGAAGAGACAACCTCATTAATCCTGTTGTTCTTGGCCCAGTCAATAGAAGAAACATAAATGCTGTCAACGCTGCGCTGCTAGATAAAGGATAAAAAGTGGGAATGAAATGTTTTACTGCAAGGACTGTTCTTAGGATTTGAGAACATTTCTGGAAATAACCTGAGCTGAGAAAATGTTCCCTAGGAGGAATACAGGCTGTGGGAAACTGTGTGGAAGATAAAGTTTGGTCAGTGACCTTCTCACTATCCTCTAATCACGCAGCACACACTGCTCCAAAATGAACAAAGAAAAAGGGATACTGTGCAGCCAGAGACACTTTACCTTCCCCACATTACACGAACTGAAGTGGAAAACACAAGAGTATCATAAATCTCTATTCCATGCTTTCGGATAGTGTAGTGAAATAACAATCTACTGTAACTCGCAGGGAAAAAAAAATGTGACTTTTGGTTTGGGGCACTTTAATAGCACAAAAGGCAACACACCTTCAGCGAGCATAAAAACAAATGACTGGAAGTCGCTAAAAGGGGAACGCGCCTTTTCGTCTGTGCAACATTAGAAACGGAGAAGGATCGTCACGTTTCTCATCCAAACCCAGGAATGACAGAGAGGAGGAAGACGCAGGGCTACCTCTCCAGTGCCGGCGCTTCCCAGGGATGATGTGCTACGGAAAAGCTCAGTTTAAATACTTGCACGTTAATGCATCAGCAGCGTTCAGATATTGTATCTGTACAGACAGAGTGAGTAAATATTAGCATGTGTGGTTACTCCTGGGAAGATTAGGGAATCATCAAATATGGATGTCCCTAGCGCTCTGCACGCAGTGAGGGTATTGGAAAACTCCCACCTTTAGATATTTGAGGGGAATATCACTTTTTGCCCTTTTTTTTTTTATAAATATATTTGCTTTAAAACCAGAATTGCTGTAATTACCATCTCTAAAAGGCGGTTATTTGAGGACTGGTGTCACACGCTCGGAAATGACAAAGCTTTTTCGGTTTCTGTAGCACAAATCTCAGAAATACAGCGTGATCTTCCTGAAATGGCATTACTGGGGTAATGCCACGGCACAGAAGTTGGGTAAATATTTTCCTTGTACTCATCAGTTACTGGCTGTTGACAAATACGCTACCTAGAGTGGTAATGCAGGGTAATGATGTCATTACTGGGGAATAAACAATGCAGCTGCAGTGTTTTTCTATGGTTCTTGCAAAATAGAGGGCCGGGGGTGAATTAGCTTGTCTATCCCAGACCTTTCAAATATTTTACCAATCATCATAGAAATAATTGCAAAAGCGACTGGTGAGCTAATTCAGACAAAATACAGGCTAACCTGACCTGCTCAAATTAGAGCTAACCCTTTTTTTTTTTTTTTTTTTTTTTAAAAGCCCTTAGAAATAAAGGGAATAGACCGGACAGAATGAGATTTCTTTCTGTCTCCTTCACTTGCTGGTTTCAAATCGGACATGAAACAGAAAGGGTGTAATAAGCTATTCTCTTATTTTTCTTCCATCCATCTGGAAACAAGAACTACCAGAAGTCTGACAAGAAAGCCTGATCTCCAGCCAGATTTCTAGAAATGTTAATAAGAGCTCCTTATTCAAAAAGCACCTTCAAAACTTCTCAACTATCAGGAAGAAAACCTCAGATGTCTCATCATCTACCACAATTATTCCTGGAAAAACACCAAGAAGTGCCCTACAGAATTTTCCTGCTACCGGACGTAAGGAAAACCGCATACATAAAAATAGAGACATATCCCACATATACCTGATAACGCTGGCGAACTACAGTGGAGGTTAGGAATAAGCACCTTCTGGAAAGCCTTCGAGGTGGACAGCGAGAACAGTAACAAGACATTTTCCCTCCTGGGCTATGCTCAAAATAAATTTATGAGGGGAGAGTATTGCCTTTGCTGAGGTGTCAGCTCAGAGCTTTCCAGGTGCAAACCAGAAACATCTCAGAGACCCCCTGCTGATGGAGGGAGCATCTCCGGCGTCTCAGCCAGGTACACTGCGGCTTCAAAATGAGCTCAGGACCGTGCAGGACCTGCAGAGGCTCTGAGGAGCGACACACCGCAGCAGCGGAGAGTCACCAGCAGAATTTCCCCGCTCCATTTTGCGCAGTGCAACTTAATGGCGCTATCGGCATCTTCTGTGATATACGTCCTGTGATCAGTGCAATTACTGCATGTCATCACCACTGTAAATTTACCCAGCCTGAAACCATTTTAAACTTAAACTGCATACTTAAGAACTACTATCCACCTCCTCTTTGTAAATTAGCTATATGATTTATCTGTGGGAACCATTTCAAAAAGTATACATTCAGAAATACATATACCACATGATGTCTTTTCCATATGGCATCTCATAATTATTTTGCTGTGTGTGAACATGATGAAAACAGTTTCATAATTCTCTAAGGGTTAGGGTAAATTATTTCAATTAGACATATTTCAGAGCAAACATTACCTTAGGGTTTATTAATAACAGTACCTGAGAAGGAACAGCTGCCTTTTAAGCAGCGAGAGCTGTCAGCTTCTCACTGCCCCCCCTGTAGCACCCCTTTTGCGACTCTAAAAAAATGTCAGATTTTCTCATGCTTTACCTAAACAGAGAACTTGGCAGCAGAGACCTGGTTGTAATCCTCAGCAAGGGAGCTGGTGGGTGGATTTTTTCTCTATAAACTCTTGTATAAACCACACCAGTCTCCTGGTATTTATTTTGTGTAATGTTGGAAATCATACACAGATCCAACAGGCCACGTAAAGGAGTTTTGTAACTTCCTGAAACCCTTTCAGGCAAAATCTTTTCTCCAACAGTGGTCCCAGGTCGTCAGGGTATTATCACCCATTTTTAAGGGCAAGGTTCCTCCTCCATTTCTGATGGTATAGCTTTGAAAAGACGAAACGCAAATCTAAATTAGATCAGCTAATTATTCGGAATTGCTATTTGAATTATTAAAAAGAAAATTAGCTCCGTTGTCAAAGAATACGGACCGTTTGGTAAGCACAGCGCTTACAAACAGCTTGCCTTGCAGTTTTAGGTGCTGTGTTCCTCATCTAGGTATTTTTACATATTAATATTGTCACACAACATGCACTGATTTTGAACTACCGATTCTGTGACGGTCCCCCCTCTGCACAACGCAGCCCATCCGATTCGAGGCACCACATCGCTCTATAAGTGCACCTCCCTCTCTGCCAGGGACCCTTATATTTTTTTTTTACACACAAGTGCCTAAGAATCACTTAGGTTCGCACAAGGACCTCAAATGCTGAAGTGGAAGTGTGCTGAGAGGCAGTCGGTGAACAGGCACGGAAAAACCCTGCCTCGCCTCACCCTGCTCTGCTTGCAGAGGGGTGAGTGGATTGACCCTGAATACACAGACACTGAAGCTGGGTTGAAAAAAGGGGCAGAGTTACGTCCATTAGCTAATAAATAATGCAGGTACAATCACAGAGAGGGCTGGTGTGACTGACTGCTTGTTACAACCTGTGGGCTGGAAGGAAACGGTTGTGGAGCTGTAGCGCTCAGCCTGAGAGTGGGAGGTGAGGGCACCAGCCCCCCCGACCCCGCAACCCTGCTTATTCTGGCCTCACTCATGGAGGAGGGCTGAAGGCACCCAGTACGGAAAAAATAAAAATTTAAGCTGAAATACCGCTAGTAGCATCTGTTAAAGAGTTTTAAAATGAGGATGCTGAGAAATCAGCTCTCACCTTGAATGTCAGCCTTTGAATCCAGCAATCCCTGTGTGCCTGTGAAGAGTCAGCTTCTAATTCATTTAGCATATTTCTGCCATCGTGAATGCACACACACACAAAAATAGCACAAAAATAGAATGTACTTACGTGGATAACTGTAGGTATAAAGCCCGTGTATAAACCCATGGTTGCTTGAAAGCCAATACCATCTCAAATGCTTAGCTATCACCTGGCCAAACACGACTGTTCCACTACACCGTTATCAACTTTCATTTTTCATCTGAGTTACAAGAGGAAAAAAGCATTTCCAAAGAGAAAAATTGATTGGTAAAAGGTATTCAAGCTATAAAATATTTCCTTTTGGTTCAGGTCCTAGTATTCTTGCCTGGCTCGAGTTCTGAAAGCTCTATAACTTCGCTGAATAATTTCCAAAGGCCTCTTGCCTGTATCTGTGTGCAAGAACACTCACATTTAGCCTTGAAATTGCCACTTAAAAGACAAGAGAAACCATTTGCTTCTCTGTCTTCTATGGTGTAATGAAGCGTGCGGATTTTTACAGAGCTGTTTGCCTGTGACTTCTCTGGGAGAAACCTAGCCTGGCCTCAGCCCCACAAAGACCTTCAGCTCTGGGTGCCCCACACTCAAAGGTCCTGGGGCACACTTTCTATCCCACTTGTGTGTCCTACTTCAGTGTGTAGAAACTCACAGGAGGTGAACACATGAGAACCCTGAGACCTCTTTAAGGAACTGAATTAAGCAAGCTTTTGTCTAATGTTTGGACTTTGAAACTGCTGCCTCGTTTTGAGAAGGCTACATTCTCAATCATGGAAACTTCTAATCTCTTTCTCCATGTCATCCAAGGAGGGGACTGACCCCTGACCTTTGCTTTCCTCTCTACTTAATCCCGTTATTTATTCCGTTTCACTCCATAACCAGACAATCTTTGTTACAGTTCATATGCTTTTACACTTTTCAAGATCCTGCACATTTCTGAGTTCGATTTTTTGGACAAGTCTCCTGTAGAAATGAAGCTTACATGTTGGCCCTGTCTGCCAGACCTTCTCTTCCTTAACCATTTGCAAATTCATTGGCTTATTTCAATCCAATTCAATAGAGAGGTAGAAGCCCTGAAGATAATTAAATTCCTGTAAGTTCTGCAAACATTGGCAGCTGGAGACAGGTAGGGGATTGAAACGAGTGCCCCGGCTGCAGGAAAAGCTGCAACATGAGGCTCTGCAGTACCATTTGTGCCGGCTTGGTATTAGCCAAGAGGCACACGTGTGGGTCTATAGAGCTCCCAGCCTCTCGTGCCAGCAGCAGCTCAGGGGAAACTGAGGCGCAGCCTGTTGGCATTATGGAGGGTGACTGGAGGTAGTGCAAGAAGGTGAAGACAATAATACCTGAGGGGGGGGGGGGGGGGGAATAGGGAAATGAAGGACCCAAATCCATATGAAATGAAGTAATTCTGCATCTCACAGTACGGTGTTTATTTTGCTGTCCTCATTTCTGCAAGTGCTGATTCTCAAATCCTTGTTTCACCCAATTGCTACAGAGCAATATAAGAACAAGCAAACTGGCATGGCTACCTGGCACCCAGAGAGGAGAATTTCATACCAAATTCTGCACCGGTGTATAAAACCTTGTCATTTGCCTGTAGCATTTGAACCTGAAAGCCTGTAACAGCAATGCAGCAAAAGCTTATTTGTGTTTACAGTAGTTTCTGGCATACGGAGGGCTCATGCTACTCTTATACCTGTTCACAATAACGTTGCATGAGTGACTTGGGTATATACTTGTGCTCAATAATTACGCAATATCCTCTGCTGGCAATGGGACTAGGCTGGGAGTCAGGAGACAGACTTCCATCTGTTAGTAAAAGGTTGTGGGACTGTAGAAAGTTTTTCTTTTTTTTTTTTTTTTTTTTTTTCCCCTCTGTCCTTTTTTTCTCTCCCACACTTTGCCGTTTTTATTAGCTCAAGCTAAAAGTCCTTGGGCGGAAAGGCCTTTTTTTCACCAGATGTTTGCATGAGCCTAACACATTGGGAGCCCTTTCTTAGTTCAAGTCCAGATGGCCTATTGCAAAGTAGATAATAACAAGACTCTAGCAAATACTGATGTTCTTCTATCTATATGACAACACCACCTTTGAAATGGGAATTTTTGCCTGTATATGCTATATGAATACATTTTTACTTGTGTATTTGGCTGTAATAACCCCACTAAAATACAAACACAAGATCTTGAAAGTATCTCCATTGAGATTAATGGGCAAACTGACAGAAATCAAACTTGTTTTCTGCAAAGAGATTAATAATCCTAAAGTATCTGGGGTTTTGCCACTCGTGTCTTGTTTCTGGTCTACTGTGTTATGCTGTACCCAGTCTGTTAAAAGTCTTGCTCAAAAGAGAAAGGCTGGACCTCTAGCGAATGTTGTCTACCACCCACGAGTCTGGCTCAAGACCCATCTATAAATTTCATTTGCCTTTTGAAGAGAAGAAATTTTCCTTGACAAAGGTGATTATCAGGTATTAAAGGCTAATCTTATAATAAATTTGTGAATTAGTAAGCTTATTTCTTAACTAGTCAAAAGCAAATCCCTCTTGCTCATACCTTGTTATGCTAGCGTTGCATGCTATCGTATCACTGGTATTTAATCGTTTGTCAGGGAAAAAGAAAATTATCAGGCAGAGATATTCCCCCACTGAAATGAGCCAGGGTGGCTAGGTTACTCACCATAATGTGCTTTTCAGGTTTTTTTTCTTTATTTAATCCCAAAGGGCTTTTATTTTGTGTCAATTTGTACAATAAAGTTCTCTTTTATGAGACTGGCTTTGCTCGCATGTTGTTAGCGCACTTAATTAAACTCAGAAATGCCTAATTCTTTCTAGGGCCTTAATTCTGCTCTGAAATACAAACAGTGTTATGTGCCGTCAACAAGAGAAAGTCAGTGTAACTTGACACAAATTTCAAAGAACTCCCCGACGTGTTTCTTTCTGTGTTGCGCAGAGGAGGGAGGAGGGAAAGAGGAAAGGATTGAACGTTGGCTTTTACAATGCCCCCATTTTGAAGGTGAGCACAGTCTGAAACGCTTGGACCTGCTTCCACTACCCCTGTAGTCTGGATGCACGGCTTGATTCAGGTCCATCTGTACCCAAAAGCAGGAATAAATTATGCATGTGAGGGGCTGCGGCAGCCTTCGCATTAAATATTGATCTGCTGGTCCTCTGCCACTCTGCAAGACCGTGCATCTCCAGATCCACCTGTCTGCACCACGGTGACGGCAGCTCCCCAAGGAGGGGCCTTAGCGTTGCACACAAAGCCTATCGTCCAATATAGGTGGATCTAGAGCAAATTTCGTGAGCGTAATTTATTCCACACCCTTGCTAGCATAACAAGTGTTCCTGAGCCTCTGCGGATATGTATTCAAGAGGGAGCTGTCTGTCTACATTTGATTTTACACTTCCTTCAGCTAGTTCAGAGATCCATAAGCAAAATCCAGCACCCGGGGACATCCAAGAGGACTGTGAATTCATAAACAATAAATGGTTTACAATCATCCATACCTCAACGTTTTATTCTCTGGCAGACAGGGTTTGGATAACTGCTTTTGGGTAACGGGCAGACTCTGTGTAATACAGGTTTATTCACCTATACTGCGCATTTTATTTGACTTGGCTGTTTTCTGAGCAGAAGGATTACATGAGGGTGAGGAAACAAAACACCTCCCCAACGGGTGTCCACGCGCTGAATGTAGGGAGAGATCTCCACCTACACCCTCCCATCGCTGGTCTGGCAGGCAGAGCTACCTTCTAGGGAGAGGGAGCACAGGTGGCACCCTTTTCAAAGGAGCCACTCAAGCATGCCATCCAACAGCACTAATGAAAAACCTCTCTCTAATCCTACCGCAGCACTTCTCGGCCTCAGGCTCCTGCTTCAGGGGCCACAGCTTGAAAATTCGCTGTGGCTTAGGAGATAGATGATAACAAAGCAAGCCCTCCTTCCCATGCCTTTCCCCTAGACCTCCACAACATAAAATGGCCATTTTTTTTGATCCAGAGGAAATTCTGGAGCCACACAACACTTCTGCTGTCTACTGGATTGTACCCCTATTGGAAAGACAGCAGAACTGCTGCCCCAAGAGATGGGCAAACCGCCATGAGTTCAAGGCTTGACTGTCCTGTTTGCCCTCCAATATGACCCAAGATACAGGCACCAAAGAAATATCCTTTCTGAGATCTCCCTCCCATCCCACAGCAGTTCTCCTACCTCCAGACGTAGGTCCTTGAGGTGCATCAGAAGACTGGAAGCAGCTGCCTTCTCCAGCCCACTTGCTTGTCTAATCCACTTGTCAGTGCGTTTGTTGGTAAAGGTGCTGATATTTGTTTGACACCAAATCTGTAAGACTGAATCAGACCTGTGAAGTACACAAATAACTATGAGTGTTAAGTAATTTCTCTTACACGACGTAACTGTAAGTGATATTCCCAGTATTCCTTCGTTACATCCAGATTTCTAAGTTGCAGTGAGTCTTTCAAAACATTCCTAATTATTTTCTTGTTAGACATTTACAGACATATTCAAACAAGTATCTGAGTAGCCTGCCTGTGTAAGAAAGGCCGGAAGTGTGGTATGGTCAAGATTAAGGTCTAAGAGTCCACTTCAGCTAAACATTTTCAGGCTAAGCCACATATTGAAGTTTTTCCACACCTGAAAGCATAGAATATTGCTAGAAATTACTTAATAAGAGTTTATTGTGGTGTGCCCATTGACTTGGTATTCCAACCAGATTGAAAACTCTTACAAGCTCAGCCTTCATTTTTGTATTTTCTTTTTTTTTTTCCTATTTACAACAGCACCAAGGAAACACAAGATTGGAGAAAACCATGTAATAAAAATGTAGGAGAAGAAAATACAAGATTGGAGAAGACAATGCAAGAAAAATGTGGAAGAATCTTTCCCTTTGCTAATTTTATTTTCACCAAAAAAAAAAAAAATTAAAAAAAAATGATTTTACCTTTTGGGAGGAGATTCAGCTCAGCTGACATTTCCACATAACCAATACGTCCTTTCCTATCTGCTGCACCGAGCTGAGATCAAAATAGCTGAATAGAAATAACTAGCGGGCCAGTTGTGGATCTGACATTCAGAATTAAGCAGATGGTAAGCACAAAAATACAGTCTGGGTTAAATACTGACCACATTTGCCAGAAGCACAGACATAGAAACCCCAGCCACATTCAGATCATAGGCAGAGCACATACAGATCTACCAAAACAGTAAGAGCAGAATTCAGTATGAATTATTCTGTGTTAATAGTACACGGGCATCTGACAGTATTTTTCTTTTATGCACTTTTTTTTTCTTCAAAAGGAATGAATTTCACTCTGTACTGGACGCTTTGGCCAAGAGCTTTTTCCCAAATGGATGCAATCCCCTTTCTGATCTGAGTGCCTAACACCAGTCTCCTACCATTTCATCCAGACACGCTGCCCCCGCTGCGCTGACGGGTAGGAGGTGATATTTAAAGCAATGCCAATTGAACACAACAGGGGATAGGCATAGCAGAAGCAACAGAAGGAGGATTTTGCAAGAGCTCGCTAGGTCACGTTAAACTCCTCCTCTGGCCACATCCAGTGTCCAGCCCGTATGTCTGAAGATCTCGCTGTAAGCCTTTGTTATTTATTTGGAAATTCACTGTGGCTGTGGTTTAACTCTGTATTTCGGAGCTATCCTTCGACTGATACAGTGCACTTCGTCCTTCATAAACAATAATCAAAGGTGCCGGTGCTTCGGAGGACAGCAAAGCAGATGATCAATACTAGTGGATGACCTGGTCTCTATAGGAATGTTATTATACATCAAAATCTGTACTGAAGAAGAGAAAGCAAGTGTGTAAGAGCTGTATTTATTAGGTTAAGAGACTCGTATCTTTGGCTAAGCATCAGTAAAAGCCTCATAACCTTTGTTTGTGTCAGAAATAAATATTTGTTATTATACTGGGGAAAAAAAAATACTCTCAACAAAGCCAAACTATTTTTATAAAAAATTTAATATATTTATTTCTTCCAGACAGGAGATAAAAAGCTGTCAGGAAAATAATGGTTTGAATTACAGTGAGATGTTTTCTTTACCTAATCTTTCTTTTTCTTCTTTCCCCCAAAAAAAAAAAAAAAAAAAAAAAAAAATTCTATGTGGCATGCTCAGAATCTGTATTTTTAGTACGAAATGTCAAGGAAACACTTTATGGTAAGTGGCTGCTCACTATTAATTCTTTTGTTATTAAATGTGGGAACATTAATTACCATTAACCGTTTTGGCTCTAATATAGATTTCCCACAATAAATTCTTTACACGCATATACAGACCCTATAATCTAATCAAGCAATTTTCTCCTACCTACTTGGAAGGGAGAGAAGGAGCAAGATTGTTATTGCTACTTCTATTTTTTTAATTCGGAGGAGGAGGAGGTGGTGTAGGAGAAACTGGTAGTGGGACCTATGTGACAACAGAGAAAAACAACAACTATTCCTACAGCCAGTGTATGTGCTACTTGATAATATACTTAGTAAAAGGTAAAGTACCTTAATAAAAGGTGAAGAAATTCGGTAAGAAAGATAGAAGTATGTAGCTCTAAGTCATCAAGTAAATGTATTGCTCTGCAGAAGCGGTAACAATGATAAAACTTTTATTTTCCTCAAGTAGAAAAGTAACATCTAAAATAATTTGGCACCAATTAACACAGTGCTTCCCAATGTAGCTCTGACACAAATTTTCAGTGCGGTCAATGAAAGTTCACTTTTAGCGACGTAAACCTAACAGAAGTTTATCGAGATAAAGAAGACACGGAAAGTTACAAATGCTGGTTCTTGTGGACAAGGTAGTCATGGGAACTCTGTTGTTTTGTAGAGGCTAAAACTGGGCTGCTGAGCTCTTTTTAAACATGCCATCATCGGACTTACTGATCGTCATATCGGCAGGTACATTCTTTAAACTGCTGCAGATAATTTTGCAGAATAAGGTTGTTATTACTCCTCAGATGGCCCAATTTGAATAAACATGATGAATGAATATACTGTATTTCTTAGAACAAACAAGCTGCAAGCTCCATCTTAAGCATGGAAGCTACAGTGTGACTGATTAAGTATGTACGCTGCTTGCCAAATCTCTGCAGATCAACACAGGACTTAAATCTCACTTTCACTTTTCGACTTATAATTATTCTCAGAATGAAGTCTCCATAATGAACAGTTAAAACCATTTATTTCAAATATTGATTTACAACTGGAGGCCTCACATTAATATGTGTCTTAGTCACTTTGGGCCTTTACCACTAATCAAGGTCTGTGCAGGCAGAGGAGAAAAACTACACGATGATACCCTTCACTGGTACGTGGTTCACAGATTGCACTTTGAAGTCCAGAGTCATTCATCCAAAACCCAACAGCTCCTTAATTCTTTTCCTCTCACTTCATGTTAGATTTAATTTCTTTAGTCCATCCTTGCAAAACTTTGACAAATAAGTTTTAATCTCTCCGCTTGTCCCTTTTCCCATGCCTTCCCACTCCAGACAGCTCCCATCGTTCCTGCCTCTGAGTTCCAGCTCCTCTGCAGGCTCTCAGCTCCTGCACAACTTTTCTTTTCCTCCCTAGGACTCTGGCGTCCTTTCATTCTTCTTTCAAGTCATTCTAGAAACAAAATTTTTCAATATTAATTTCAGTCTGCTAAGAAAAGTTAGTCAAACTTTTTTTTTTTTACCCTCCAGAAAATCACTGAACTGACGTAACTCTTCATAGCTTAGTCAATTCCTGTATTATATCCTATTTCCCTTCCTAAACCTAACGTTGTCTTTACAGATTACAAACCACTTCTTTCAGCAGGAAGCTCAAAAGTACTTCTAAGTACCCTGCAGCACGGGCAGCTGCTGAGATGCCACAGAGGTTCTAGACCATCTATGTGCAACGGTGCATGGATGGACTCCGTTCACACATTTTCTTTAATGAAATCCTTTAAGGGGCAGAAATAATGAGACACGAGGTCGTCGCAGGTCATGTCAATTCCTTGCTGATGGAAATATTTCAAGAAGAATAATTATTCCAGTATTTCAGCAGTCCCCGTAGAGGAACTCTGTGGAGAACATCAGCTTAGATGCAGCACGCAATCATTTTGATCTCCCAAAACGGTTACTGGAGAGCTGACTTCCCACCTGCTCGGTAGGTAAACGGCACCGAGGTCCCCCCAGTAACGCGCTAGACCATGGATCTAAAAAGGCAGCGGTACGAAAACACTCGGTTTCATTCCCCTCCATCCACCAGCAGAACTGAGGGTAACCTACTTTTCTCTCAAGGAGTCCCTGTGTTTCAAACGAGCACCATCGCACCAGCAGCTCTCCAGCACAATGACACACAATACACAGCGCTAACTCACATACATTATTTTATAGCATTTTAGCACCGAACTGCTTTTTCTACCCAGCAGCCCACGGTTTTTCCTCCTCCCAGGATGTCACGGAGTTATTGACATTGACAGAACCAGGTTAACAGAGACTGAAGGAACACTACAAATTCCTGCCCCTAGCACAAGTGATTGAATAATTGCTTTTTTCCTTTCTTCCTCTTCTTTTTTTTTTTTTTTTTTCCCCAATGTAAAAGTTTGCAAGTTTTGGACAACAACAAGTTGCAATGCAGCTTACTGCAAGCCACGCTGCAAATGTGCAGAGCGTTTTGCAGCCTGACTGGGTCCAGTCTGAACCCTTCTCTTAAAAGGACTTTGCAAAGAGATAAATTCTGCTAAATGATTTGCTTCAGCTGCACAAAACCCAGTGCTGTTAGAAAAGGTAAGCTGAGGTTGCATAACATGCTTGTGTGATATGAAAAAAAAAAAAAAAATCAACATTTTGAAAAAATACATGGTTTTCTCAATATATACCTGAACTACTGAGAGCTTATCTCAACATTAGTCAACCATATCCTGAAAAAAACAAACAAACAAACAAAAAAAACCCCACAAGACACTGCCATAATTTCCAATACTTCATTTTAGTATTTTTGAGCAACTCAAATGTGATTCAGTAGCTTATAGTTACCTTCTGGAAAGAAAAAAAAAAAAAAAATTAAAATCCAAATGTTTTCAGCTTCTACTACAGGAGACAAAATGACTTAGAGAACCTGTCACAAGTTATAAGCATAAATACCACAATTTTATATCTTCAGGAATAACTTCAAATACACAGAATAGCCCCTGGTTTTAATCTTATTTTTTCCCTTAACAATTGACCTACATAAGCAACCAAATCCTTGGTATGTTTTAGTGGCATAATTTCAATTTCTCTTACGTGTACTGTAGAGTTGTCGCTGAAGTCCCTAACCAATCATTACAGAAGACTGAGGGCTGGAGCGATTCTTTAGCTGCCGCAGTATTTAGGAAAAAGCAAAAAAAAAAAAAACAAAAAAAAAACCAAAAAAAAGGCAGAAGAAAAAATAAAACCCTCAAGAAATGAACAACCTGGTGGAGATTTCAATCCATTAGCAGCATTGAGCTTGCCAGTTCTTTACTGCAGCATTTGACAAGGCTCTGAGCCAGAGATTAAGGCACGTCTCCTGAGGAAGGAAAAGAACAGGAGCTTCCACACTTCATTAAGGATATGTTTTATTTGCAAACTGCCAACCCACAGAGTGGCACTGACTTTTGGGTCATGGAAAAGGTTGCAGTTGTGCACTTGAACCGTGCCAAGCTGAGTTGGATAATACCCTTAAAAAAGCAAATCAAAGAGAAATGATAAGAAAAATAGGGAAATCCATGATTGCAAACCACCTAAAATAGGAGTTGAAATGTAGCTTGTGCTCCAGTCAGGTTTTTCCTCCTCAAAAATCACACTAAAACAGGACAAGTGCCCAAAACAACAGGGAGCAGTTAGCTACAAAATGCATATTCATGCTGTATTTTTTCATAATTTAAACATACATTCTCAGATTTATTTCACATTAATTGCTTTAAAAATGTTAATATCCCTATAGAGTCGAGCTTTATCATTACTTGATCCTTTGCCAAAGACTGTACTAGCATTCCACGACTGTATACATTTTTTACTAAACTATTGTTGTTTCTTCCTGGCTTATTTTTCAAAATCCAAATAGAAATACAGAGCTTATACAGTTTAAAGTATAAATCACTCATCATAAGGGCCAATTCTTGGAGTCGTTTTTTGGTATTTGCACTGGCAATTTCCCAATCATTTTCAAATGGAGTTGTATTTGAGTAAAGACATGGATGCCAGTAAAGGTAAATTTGCTCCATTCCAGGAAAAAGAGCTTTGAATATAATCTTCTGTGTTAGGTCCCAGATCCTCTTTATACTAACGTCAACAGGAGAGTTTGCAATGAAGGGTGTTCATTGGTTAAAGGTAAGGAAAAAAATGTGCCCATGGGAATACTACTGGGAAAATTGCCCTAGAATAGGTAAATTATACTATCAAACGATCTGTTTTCTTGGTTGCGAATACACGTATACGTGCTAATAGTGATCAACAGAGCTTTGAGGTGCTCAGCCTGTGCCCCCAGTTGATATGGCTGCAACCACCATTACAGCTATTGCCTACCCCCCTTGTTGCCTCTTGCAAGAGTTTTCCACATGCTCAGGAGTTAGAGGAAGAAAGAATAAATAAGAAGAAAGAATTTAAAAATTACCCTGTGTTTTTATTGCTTTGGCATAGCCTCTCCTTTCGTAAGGATACGGATGGTGGCAGGAGTTATATCTGGAAGAATCTGGATTTGAGCAGCTCACAAACAGAGAAGAATCTAGCATCCAGTTCCTGGATATTGTCCCCTTGCCTGCGGGGCTTTGATGGCAGAGCTGAAGGCCTACAACAGACATTGATCCTAACCTACAACTCTACCAGCACCATTTGCCTCACCTGGCAGGCCCCCCGCGCACCCTGGTGCGGGGATGGGGGTCTCTGGGCACGGTCTTTCCATCCAGATCTCATAATATCCAGTTTTATTTCCCCTGTCCATGCACGGGCCTATCGACCGTGGCTGAGTGGTAGGTCTCCCCCTGATGAACTTCCTGATCTTCCTCATTTCACAACCCCTAATGAGAATTTCGGATAGGACTGGTACTTTCAGTATAAACCAAAACGGTGAGACATCATGAGAACCATATTTGCCAGCTCAGGCTAGGCAAAGGCTTTGGTAAGCATCTTTAGTGAGATCAATGGAAGATGTGCTGTGCTCCATTCCCAGAAGTACTCCTCTCCTCCCTGTTATAGTTGTGCAGAAAGGGAGTCAACAGCTGTAAAGAATTTGGTCTTCTCCATTCAGGTTAACCGAATTTCTGACCTTTGGAGGAACAGTCAAACTATAAAGCTGAGATGAAGGCTGGGTTATGATTCAAGCTTCATTATCAGCTAAAACAGATCATTCATCCAGAGGAGAAGTATGGCATCTCCTCTTAGTCTTATGAGTTGAGAGAACCAGCTATTGGGAAAAATATCAAAAACTTACAAGAGAGAACTTTTGAACTGTTGGCCAACTTTGCTTTGCTCCTATAAATTTTCTTCACTTGCCATGTTCCTTTTGCAAGAAAAAAAACCAACTAACAACAAAAAACCCAAACCTATAAACATTAGTTAGCTTTGTGGCGAGGTGTTTGTCTGCCAACCTGAGGTTAGAAGCAGAGCTGGGATCCCAAGAGCGAGGCTTTGTATTACAGTATTGTATTTTTGATGCGGTAGTTAAGAGTCAATTACTGTTTCCATTATAAACCCTGTTTTCCAAGGGTTTATACCTCAACCGTTTTAATTTCCATCATGCTGAACTTGGCATACAAGCAGTATGGATACACAATTTTTAAATAGACTAAATGAGGTTGGCCCATTTTTAGATACAGAGTAGTCAGAAACTGTTTGTCAGTTGGTTTTGATTTTTATTCTTTGAATTTCACAAACTTTTAAAACCAGATTACTCCAGAAAACTAGTCTCTGTGGTTAGGTCTGATACCTCTTATCACTTCTAAGGAAAACTTAATTGCATTTTTTAACAAATACGAAAGCCTGTTGACAGAATTCTCCCTTTAACAGCTGATTTTCTGTGTGTAATTTCAGATGCTAAGGCTCCCAAGCCATATGTCCCAACAGAGACTAGTACGTATCAAGCCACTTATGGCTCAAAAGTGGGTTTTATCTGAGTAACTTACCTCATTTTGGAAAACTGGGGGCAATGCATCAATTCAGAGGTCAGCATCTTCAGTAATAATCTTTCCAGTGACTCCAGAAAGCTTCTGACTTGAGAGACTCCAAGGAATTGTCTCACTGATTTCCCCACCGATGACTCAAATTTGACTGTGCAACGTGGGGCAGGAGGAAGGGCTGTCTCACAGGCCAGGTGAAACCCAGAACAGAGCGTACCCTTGATAAAGACCAAAATCCAGATGGCCACTGGCTGTTGGAACCCTCCATCTGGGGCTGCGTGTCACTCAGTAATTGCACACAGCAGATGCTAATTGCTTAAAAGCTACTTCAGCTTAGAAAACTCACTTTGCCAAGGCCACAACAAATATTTTTCTTTGACTTCAATTTCCATGCATTCCTTCCACCTGAATTTCCTGCTTTTTTTTTTTTTTTTTTGCTATTAATTAAAGATAGCTGGAATCACAGAGCAATGACACAAAAGTTTCACAATTTGGCTTTACCACTGTTAGGCTGACTCACATTCAATTCACCCCTGCGAGCGTCTGTTTCTAGAGAAAAGGTTTGTTTCCTCCGAAATACAAAGAACTTAATCTTTACTAGAAAAGTTTCCAATATTTTTCCCCCAACAGGACTGCTCTATGGTCTAAAAGCAAAGCAGAGCCAGCTCCCTACTTTTTATGGTGACCAATAACACCCTGAACTCTCAACCACCATCCCATTGGTATCTCAAACATTTTTTTACAAATCATTCTTAGAGCACCCCAGTAAGCTGTGCAAGTTTGATTGTACTAATTTTACTCTTTGGGAGAATGAATCACAGCAAAGCTGTGACTCACCCAAAATCGCACAGAGGACCAAGGTCCGAGATAGGAGGAAACCAAACATCCCAATTCCCACTGCCACGTTTCAGGCTTTCAGCTGGTTGCTTGTCCAACGCACAAACTGAGCAGAAAGCTCTTATGTTCTAATCCAAACTTTGCTGTTGGTGATTGATTTCAGTAAGCTCTAGGTCAAAACCTTGTGTCTTATTTATTCTGGAGAGAGAGGTACATTAATCTAGTCTAACGTATGTTCCATCACACGACATTGCCACCTCTCCGCGCATTCGGCATAGCAGCAAGGTGAGATACCAAGCTGGTAGGCATAACTCCAACCTTCACTGCTGCTACTGTTTTTTTTGCATTGTATTGTTAGGTCGATACAGTTTTTCTCATGCATAATAGATAGGGCATATTACAGGGGTGAGATGTACAGTATTGGGTTACCATCATCCCTTTCACTATCTATATACATCACCATAGGCTGTGTGCTCCGGGAGTGCACGCTCAGATCATGTTTTTGTGAGGACTGACAAGAGCAACTTTCTTGAAAGCTATCAAAGCCATCCTCATTACCCTTTATGGGCTGTGTAGAAAATGTCTCCGCTATTAGACATTTAACTGGAGTGCAGCAGAATGGTTTTGCTGGCCCCCTCCAGTTCTTCGGGTAAAAGCTCTGTTCATAATCAGTTTCTGCTTTTTTTAATGACCCTCAAGAGGTCCCTTCTGGTACACTTCAGTTCCCTTTCTAGTGTCCCATTGATTTTACAGACTTTAGGAACTTGCTCTTAACCTTCTGCTTTTTTCCTGGATCGCTGCTGAATGATTAGGCACTCTACAGACTTTTGTTACCCAGTACGCTGAGAGTGATATCTGGAGAATTAAAACACCAGTTACAATAACATTTGCTAGAGAAAGAGACTGCTCTTCTCTCAGGGCTACTCACCCTATTTATGTGCACGATTTTCTCAGTTAACAAGCATGATTTCAGACTCATAGGAAAAAAAAAAATACAGGACTATCTGCTTGAGTACGAGATTGAAATTCACTCAAAAGTCTATATTTGTACCATGAATTTTAGCAGCAGAAGTGGAAGCATTTCGTGTTGGGAAGGGTGGGCCAGAGCCTGGAAGATGGTGGGCAGTGTGTAAGAATAAAAAAAGAGATATTACAAAAAAAGGATTTTAGAGGATTTTCCAACTAAAGTGTTTCCACTTATCTGATTTGATTCACATGGAGCCGCGTCAGTGCCAAAACTGCTTGCTTGAAATTAGAGACGTTAGAGAAATACCTCTTAAGGCATGCCAGGTGAATTCAAACAGAAGGATGCTGGGTGGAAGGACGTCCTAACCACAGTGTAGCAGTGGCACAGGCTGTGATTAAACGTGTTGTTCCACCCAATGACTCTGATCTTTCTCAGATGCTCTCATTTCACCAGGATCCTGCTGCAGGAAGGACTGAGCTTCCCTGTGCAATTTCAGAACTCTTCCCTTTGCTATGTCCTTCCCAAGGACCGTGTCAAACTTTCTTAAAGGTAGATAAGTTCATTGAAAAAGATAAAGGACAGAGCTCCAGCATCATCCTGCAACACCCACCCTGCCCCCCAGATTCCCCCAGGAGGATGAAGTTCAGGCAACTCTATTTGCATCAACAGGTTTGAACCAGCGCGTAGAGAAGGTTGTAGCCCAATTACCGCCCGCTGCCCGCTCTCGGCTCCTGCTGCTTAGCTGAAAGATGCTGGGGAAATAAAATAAAAATAAAAAAAAACCAAACAAACTTAAAACCAGAAAAAGAGATTGCATCGTTGTTGCTGTTGTTGAGGCGCCGGCTGGAAAGGAATCATTATAAAGAGGTTGATACTTTCAGGGGGGAGACAGAGGACTCACCCGAATGATCCTAGTTAAGGGCCTTAACAGAGAGACGGCTTAGCGTCTCTTTGAAAGTGGTGAGTCTCCCTGCTTGGCTGAGTTTGAATTGTGTGTTACTGCAGTAACATTTCACAAATAGGGATACCCCTCCTTTTAAAAAACTGTTCGCTCCCAAAATAGCAACCCAATTTAGCAATATTTTCTATCAAGACAATTACATTGTAGTATTATTGTAGTCTTAGTACCTCATTAAAACAAAAAAATGTTAAATCCTTGTTTTGTCGAACACAAGAGATGAATAGTAAATATTGATTTAGAATGAATGCAAACATTTCCCTAGGAGTGGATAATTACAGCCTTTCTATGCAAAACACTTATATTTGAAGAAGCACTTCACTTACTTTGCCATGTGGTATACATTCTTTAGTACATTTTAAATTATACGTTGTCCTGGACAGTGTCTGCTCTATAATTTCTTGTGTCTCTACACCAGAGTCAGTATGTAATTTTAAACTGCAAACTTTCTGCCAACTAGAAGGGGAGAACAGGCTTAACTCTTTCCCTTAGCTGGGCTCAGAAATCAATTCAGACTGCACACATAGTCATAAGACCAGTGAGCTCAGTGCTCGAGCAGCAAGGAATGAGTTTGGTCTAGCTGGAATTTAACAAAGATGCTGCTCCCAGCAGTCCTCGTTTTCACACGGCATTTTCTGATTACGTACGAGGCCTGATGTGCTCTAATTTCTAGCCAGATCACAGGGAGTCCAAAAATTTGAACAAAAACTTTACTTCCAGAGATTTCACAAATGAACTGAACATTGGAAAAGGGCGCATTTAGGTTGAGAGCATTCAAACGCATATTTGAAGCAAATAATTTATTCTACTTATTTTGGCATTCAGATGTGCAGTTCATCTGCAGGCGGACATGGGACATGCTCTGCTCTTTCCAAGGAGGGTCAAGCGTGCTTATGGTGCTTCGTGAAAGGAGAATTTATGCTCCAAACCCTATAGCCCTTGTCAGGCGTTTTAAACTGTGGGAGTTTATTAGGTTGCAAGTCTGGGACATAAATTCATACACAACTTAGTCAAGCTACACGAATGTGAAGACAATATGCCCCCGTAGCACCTTGAGAGATTAATCCAGATGACTTGTGAATTTTGTTGTCCTATTCAACCACAAGCACCCTTACTGCGTGTACTTTATGGGCAGAGTTTTCCAAACCTGGGACCTTGCACCTAAATTACTTTATTTTCATAAATATTCACATCCTCACCCCTCCATCCCCAAAGCAGAGAAAAATGTAAATGGGTATTTAAACTCATCCTGGTTTAAGAAGCGTTTAAAGATGCACTTAGGGCCCCTTGACACATCACACAAGGAGAGGCTTATATGTTCCACTGGGTACTGAAACTTTAGGCCCCACAGAAGATTACTGACTATGGTTAATTCGTTGTAGTAATGAGCGTTGCAATGGTACTCAAAGGAAGAGCAAACAGGAGCTGAACGCGATTCCAGACATTGACCACAAATTGCATCGACTAACCCAGCTCCAGCACACTGAATAAAAGCAGAGCGCTGCGAGGAAGCTGTTACACGTGCCGTACACTCTGATTATCTTCGATGTTTTTTGGTAAAGCATACAAAGCACTCTGTAGCTACAGGTCTCGCACCCACACGCGCGCGCTGGCACACTTGTGTTTGCTCACAAAGCAGACGCCAGTGCTATTCCTGATGGACTTTTAAGCCTGAGAATCCATTGAGTATCTACTACTGTACACTAGAACTAAGCACAAGTTTAAGGAAAATTGCTGTATCAGGGGAGAGGTGGGGGAGCGGGGAAAGAAATGAGATAAATTTGAAAGAAAGTAGAATTTACTGTTTCAAAATAATTTCCTATTATTTGGGGATGAAAAAGGGAGAATGAAAGAGGCAAAAAGTTTATCAAAACATAGCAAGTGCTAACCAAAACAGCAAAGCTTGCAGGGAGAAGTAACAAAGAGCTGGTGCCCCATATTTTCTACAAGATATTTCTCACGAGCCTCACCCTTTGCCCGGCTCCATGCCCGTTCCATGCAGAGGTTTTATTCGGCAGCTGGTTGTATGGAGATACATTTCCCTAACGTGTGTTTCCTAAGACACAGCTTTTTACTTCCAGAGAAGCTTAGCAGAGCGTTAAGGCAAGAGACTTCAATCCTGTGGGCACCGTTATGTGTCTACAAGGAAAATATTCAACCTCCCCACTTGGCACCTACCCCTGTGCTATTTGGAGGTAGCCACATCTTCTCTACAGCAGCACCCAGGATAGTCCTGCTCAGAGCGACTGAAGAAACCTTCCACTGGAATTTACTTGCTTTAAATTTAGCTCTTCCCCTTGCCCCCTATTCCAAGGATTTGCATAACCATAGGGGAAAAGACGATGGGAGATAAAAATAAATTTGGCCGCTGCAGATCCAAAATCAAGGGGAAAGTGTCAGGGCAGTGTTTTGCTTTGGGTTTTAGTGGAGACAAAATAACTGAAACTACTAGGAAAGATAACGCATGACTAAGAAAATTCCCTGAGCAATCAGAGGATGTGTTTTCAGCTTTTTTACATTTTAGTTTTATTTTCTCACAGCAATGAACGAGGATGAGATTGGAGTCCCATGACCAAGCTGGCGCAATCCGCGCACCCTACCTGGATAATCACGGATTGTAAATCATCATTTTATAAGAATTTAACTTTTCCGCTTCCAACACAATCAAACGTAGTGGTGAGGGGGCCACTAATCATGACAAAAAGTATACTTCAGATTCTTTCTTGAAGTGCCAACTCCAATAAGTTCCCCGAGTGAAATTAAACGCATGCTCTTATTCCAAACCACAGTTTCCCCCTGGGATGGACGAATCTCAAGTGGGGGCTGAAAGGCCAGTTGTACCACAGCCCAGGGTTACACCCATTTTTGCAGTTTTTTTTAACTACTGCATGTAGTATAAATTGTATTCCAGCCCACTCAGTGACTGTGCTTTCCAGCATTGGTAATAAAAAAAGATGTCTTCATAGTTTCCACATTCCAGCACTAACAAGTGGGCCAGTCCATATCTTCCCTCGGTTTCTCACAGTTTTGTGTTTGTTTGCTTTAAAGGCTTCTCCGCAAAGCTAAGGGCAGAAAAGAAAGAAAGATCTGGTGTGTGGCGTAAGTGGCGGTTGGCGCCAAGTCTGAGAACAGTAACAAAGAGTCATTTTAGAGTAGAAATTAAAGTGGAAAAGACCTATTAGTCCGCGCACTTCATCTCCCTGCCAGCGTGCGGTCGCTCCACGGAGGGATGCTTTTTCGCAGGCTCAGCGCTGAACCCTCTGCTCCTGCCACCGGCGCTCTCCCGCCCCGAAATCACGGCATTTGAGGGCAAAACGCAGCCCTCGACATCCCAACGCCGCAAATCCCCGAGGAGAGCGCTTCACCTCCTAAAGCCACCCGGGGACCAGGGACTTGAGCAGCTCTGCTCCACGTGCTGCTGGGTGCCAGGAGGACCCTGGCCCAGACCCGTCCTCCAGCAAAGGAGCCAGCCACGGTGCCGGCATGCCAACCACTGCCCCGCCAGCCAAAGCAAACATCACGCCATACAAATTTATAACAAAAAGCAGAGCAGAGGCCAAACGCAATGCCCTCCTGATGGGAGTAAGTGTGGAGACAAGACTTTTTTTCTTTCCCCCTTTTTGTTTTTTATCCTTCCTCCCTCTTCTTCTTCTTGGAAGGGAGGAGAAACACGTCTTGGCTCCTCAGCGTGAAATATAGCACTGGCAAAGGGAGAGGGAGCAAACCTAGGCGCTGGCTTCAGCAGATATCGATCTCGGTGCGTGCTGAAGTGGATACCAGCCTTTGGCAACCTCACCCCCTGCCAGAGACCATGCTTGGGGAAGACTGAGATAGAAAATGCCATTTTAGTCACTTTTTAGCCTTGCAGTCCCTCACGGGGTATGAAATCCTGGTGAACGTACACGTTCTGGCAACACGGGAGAGCGAGTACAAGGCAAGCAAGTGCTGCAGCAGGGTGAGCAAGCTGGAAGGAAAGGGTGGAGCGGGGTCAAGTTCTCCCGTCCATGTTCCCAGATCATCTCCAGAAAACTGATGGTATAGAGAGGAGCTAGAAAGGGTAAAGTACTTTGCCTGTGGCATGAGTCAGACGTAAAGGCAGAAGAAAACAGAGGAAGCGCAAATGGGCTCACACTATTTAAAAAAAAAAAAAAAAAAAAAAAAAGAAAGGAAAAAAAAGAGTAATTTCATGCTTTAACAATACTGGCACTCAGGAAAGATGCCTTTTTTGAATGCTGTCGTGTGTTTAGGACTCCAGTACTCCCCTCCAGACACATCCATCCTCCATTCACAGGACTGATGGCCAACGCATTCACGGCTAACTCGGCGCATTCCTGATCTCCGGGACCCGCTCTGCGTGTGCAGAAGGACTTTTTACAATGCAGGCAGTTGATCTGCACACACTGCGGGCTTTGTCCAGGACTTCTCCATGTCAGGCATCCAAACTGGAGCTGCTGAAGTCCGGAAACAGCCCAGACAAACAGCCGAAACACTATTTCTCTGTATGCAGAATATTTTTAAGCAGAATAAGTGCACTTGGATTATCCCGGCTGTGTAGGGGAACAGCCTTAAAAGTCCATGATGGGAGCGTAGGGACCCAGCAGACAGGCCAGCCAGGGAACAAGCCTCCATATCAAATGATAATCATGGGTAGGAGAGACAAATCAAACAAATCCGAATTTCCCAAGCGCAGAGAGCGCTCGCAGGGCTGGTGGAGACCGTACTTCCCATACGAAAGTGTTAACAAGCAGTGAAAGAACTGAAGCGCATCTAATTAAAAATGCATACCAAGGCATAAAGACAGAGTATAAGAGTAAACAAATGGCAGAGACCAGATTTGTTTGCAATAAATGAAGAGGAAAACACCACACAATGCAAACTCATCCAGCACGGAGGATACGGAGGGAGGCGAGCAGGCAAAGGCACCGCTCTGCAAAACCTCCCAAAACAACGTTCAAGGCAAGCGAAAAGCACGTGGCGTGCCAGAGCACGGACGAGCAGGACAAAGGGGTGGAAGCGGTGCAAAGACACGGTCCTGGGGAGGAATATTTGCCGTTTCAAAACAGGTACCGCGCCGCAATATGGTTAGACCGAAAGGCGCTGCCAAGCGGAGCTCCAGCTCAGCATACGAACAGGCCATCACGGGACACAAAACATAACAAAGCCTTCTGGAAAAAAAAAAAAAAAGTACATTTCAATATTTCTGCTGTAAAATGTCTAGGGAGAGGCAGAAAGATGCTGAGTTAGGCCGGGAGGGTGGGGTTGTCCCCTCCCGGGCACCTTAAAGAGCCACCTCTGTTTTGCCAGCTGGATTCATGGAGCTCATGGCTATCACCATGAGCGTCACTGCCTTATTTGCGTTGGGTTTGCAGAAATAAAAAGAAGATGTACCATTAGAAGAGCTCTGGCAGCCAGGAAACACTGACACCCACCACCGCTAGCGTGTTAATCACTCCTGATTCTGAACAACGCCGGAAAATAAAGTCCAGCTGCTCTGCTAAGACTTGTGTGTGTCACACCTTTACCGCAAGAAAACCGTGGGCTCTCCAAAGCCAGCTGGAACTCGTGGCCGTTGGCAGCAGCTTGTCCCATCTTCCCTCGCTCCAGTTATGAGGCCACCTTCCTTTCTTCAATAATTATCTTTCTTTTTTTTTTAGCTCCTGCAGCACCGCACAATAGTGATCACAGGATTTCTCGGAAGCAGTGTTTGCTTGATTACTGCAGAGTACTGTCATCTGTTTGTTTTTTCAACACATGATAGGCCACTGTGTTCATCCCCTTGGGATTCCCAGCCAAGCGCAGTTCCCATCCAAATGGGGATAAAAGTTCAATTTTATTTCACGGTTTTGTCTTCCTTACAACAAATCTTTTCTGACAGTGTTTTCTGACTGCTAAACTGTTCCGTTTTGAGCGATTGATCTAAAACATCTGTCTGTGAGATTAAAAGCAACACTGAAGGGATACTACGACTCTACTCTGAAGGTGTGGAAGATTTTGAACATGAAACTAGTAAGCAACAGGAGGAAACTTTTAGGCAAATGCACGCACTGCGTGGATTTTGAGGCGTGCATCTTTCCCCTGAAAGTTTTGCCAACTGCCACATAATACAGGAAGTCATGCTTCAAAATATTTAAGGTTGCATTTCTCACCATTTCCTTCTTATCTTTCATAAGACTTACATTTTAAAATGTCAGCTTACATATGGGAATGTTTAATCTCAGGGATGCTGATCCATCAGGAAACTTTTAAAATCTTCTCCAAAAGTTGTTGGGTTTTTTGTTTTTCCCTCCACTTCTCTCTTCTCTTAATGGATTGCTCCTGCTTAGGTTGTACCTGCTTTTTCAGCCAACATTGCCCCCCCCCCAGCCTAGTGATGTTCTCTTAAGCAGAGGGAGTGGTGAAGGGACTTACATACACCTTTTGTAAAACAAGTGAGGGGGGAATATATCCTGACTTTAGTTTTCCAAGAAATACAATAAAAGGACAAAACAGCAAATTTCATTCAGAACAGATTCAAAGTTGGTGTGCAATGCATGCACAGAGTGTTCTGTAATGAGTCTGAATACTATTCCCAATGCTTTGCATTACATTTTTGTTTAAATTCCATTGCTTACACTTTTGCCATGTTACCATATTTATTTTCAGTATGTGTGTTCTTTACTGCCAATATAAATTCGTTTCATGTTAGACATACAATTTTTCAATACCTTTCTGTTATTTGGCTGTATAATTAGCTTCCTAAAATATGATTTATTTCAGTTGAGTTTAGTTTTGGCAAGGAAGAAGGGGGCATGGGGGGTTCTTCAGTGCAAACACAAATTTACTACTGGCAACACTGCTATGAATAGCACAGAGACCAGCATCAGAAATCCATCTTATTCACAGAAACGCCAAATCTACTGGGGATTAAGTGTAGCCCCTCTCCATCCTCCCCTTCCCCATCCCCCTTGGCTACACTCCAACACTTACCAGCTCAGGGATGGGACTGTAACTTTTTCCTTAGTTCAGAAAAAGGGGCTATTACGGAGCAACGCCAGTTCTGAGTGTGCCGGATAGTGTCCAACCCAAATTTGTTTGTTTCTTAATAACGATGTCACATCTTTCTAGGTCATTAATAAATAAAGGGTTTGCAAGAGTGTTAAAAGGATTTTTCTTTTTTCAGTACTAAATGAAACTGTGACTACGAATGCACTACATGGTTTGTAGTAACCTGTGGTATCATAATAAACCGTGTTCTTTGGCTCCCAGCTCATATCTTGCTTAAGAATATGCTTAACTTTAAAAGTGAATGTGACTCCCATTTAAACAATAAAACGTTTCCCTGCCTTTCAGGAGGAACATATGGGCCAATGTCTGCAGATATTTAGGCACCTGTGCACCTTGCCTCCTGGAAACAACCACAGCGAGGTCAGTGGCCACCAAACACGTCAGAGTCCGCATGTTGTAGATGTTATTTTATGCAAAGCTATTTCTATTGCTTCAGAAAGTTCCTAACCACATCAGGAATAGACTAGGTAGATCTTCCCCCCCAATGCCAGCGGATCAAAAGCAGCAGACAGAGCAGCCATCTTTAACAAGTGTTTTAGACTTCCTCCTTCAAGCTAAAGGACCTGTCGGTGTGGGCGTGAGCAGCCCTGGACACCAAACAAAAAGCCAGTCTCACAAGAAACCTGTAAGCTATAATGAAGTATATGCTATTTGCTATAATGAAACTAAAAGACAATATAATGGCAAGTGCATAGGCTGGGTATAGACAGACACCTATTCCAAATACCAGTGCTGTATCAAGGGTTGTCTCTACAACAGATCCGAGGGACCCTATTGGAGTAGATTTTTTTTCTGTGAATATTTTCCTATTTCTTCTGATAGTATTTACGTCATACTGTGTGATGTACCAAAAAGCTTTGGCAGCCTCTTTGGGACAGCAAACAACAGAAAGAATACGTATCTAAACCCACTGCCCTCCCTTTTCCACTCTGTGTCAACATTAAATAGGGAAAATATACACAATCTTGACACAGTGGTGTCTGGGCTCCTGAGGATATGGCTGGTGGACACGATGGGGATCTCGGGGTGCGTGCCTTTCACTCTGTTTCCTCCTGTGATGAAGCACTGACAAATGCAAGCCCTTACCTTTTGGATTATTAATCTACCTGCAAGAACGCAGACCTGATCCCTCAAAAATAAAAAGGCAGCAACACATTGTTTCAAGGTGCAACACGACCCTGCTGAAGCCTTTCCTGCATTCAGCTCATCGGACCCTTCAGAAACAGGTGAAGTTCCACGGCACCGGGCTGGCACAGGACTGGGGTCAGCTACAGCCTCTCCCCCAGGTTCACCTTTCCCACGTGAAAAATGGGGTGTCACTCAGTGATGGCTGGGGAAACCCCGCCTCGTGCCTTTCCCCCAGTCAGGCTGAGAAACGGGGACATTGCACATCCTCTTACACCACTCAGCTGTGAAACTGGTGCGGGGCTTTGAATAATTAACAGGAACGACCAGCCTCGCCTGCTTACAGGAGTCATCAAGACAGATTAGCTAGAAGCAAGTACTGATGCTCTTAAACTTCTTATGTCTACAGCTGGCCTTGTTTTTTTCCCCCCCCACATTTCATTTAACGCCAAATCCTCCAGGTGCTTACTGGGCAGAGCTGACACGAGCCATAACAGGGGCTCATCCCCACTGCCACCAGAGCCAGATCCTGCTTAGGCTCAGCTCCCCAGGTTGGCAGTAAACCCCACCTCGATGGTACCAAGCTCAAGTTCCCTCAGCTTTGCTTGTTGTGTCATAAAAAGGACATGTGAGCTGCCGTCCGTCATGCTAAATCATTTTAGCACCTCCATTACCCTACATGGACTTACAGTGCTGAAAGCACATTTGTATTTTTGTCCTGCTACTTTGGATTTATACAAAAAATGCCCCAATTTCCATTTATTTGTGACAGAATATTGCCTGTCTTCTTGTTTTATCTTTTCAGCTTAAGAAAAATAACGTAGGACATGATCGCCACTAACGAGATGGCACATTCTATGTAACTTTTCCCACTGTGTTGTTTTATTTACCAGCTTTCAAATCCCCAACCTTCGTCTCTCCAACCTCCTTTTAAATGAAAGGATCCTCTTGTCTCTGTGAAGTTCCTATCGTCTACACTGGCTTGCGTGTTAAAGTTTCAGCATCCATTTAGGCAGTGACGGTTATTCTGCTTAATGACTCCTATACCCCTGTTAATACTGTTTTATCTGGCTCTAATATTTTAAGATCTTGTCGAATATTAATGCTAAATGCTAATATTAAAGATCTGCTACTAATATCTTAAGCTCTAGCTGCTAGTGTACTAATGTTTGGGGAGGTGCTTGTGAGTTCATTGTATGGGAAGGACCGCTGGGTAAATTTTAAAGTCCTTTACGACTATGGCACAGAAATCTAGGCAAAACAAATGGAATATAGGGGGAGATTTCAGCAATATATTTATGAAATATCCTGCCAAATGAGCTCACAGTCAGGTTGAACATGTGTATATGTGTGGGCACATGAGTGCTTGTGTCCTCTCATCTCTCCAATAAACCAGAGAGAAAAACAGCCACTGGGTGAGGCAGAGGCGGGTGAACACACACACAGCCTCTCCTCCATCAGGTTATGGCGAGTGCTGCCGCTGTGGATGACGCTACAGGGACAGGGAAAGGAGGCAGCTACCATCCCCGAGAAATCCCAGTCCCGGGTGATAACTCCTCTACTATTGCTATTTGACCATTTAGAGTACAAACCTACAAACAGCCACGTTTATCTCATGGTAATATAACATCCTAAAAATTTAGTGGGGGCTAGAGGGAAAAACAAAACCAAAACCAAAAACCAAAACCCACCCAAACCCTTATCTTAACGTCAGTTCATAACAGAAACCTCTGCCACAGGCAAAGGGAGGACAGAATCCACTCCTCCTCTGAAGCACAACCACTCCACTAAAAATAAAATACAGCGCAGCATTTATTTCACCTCGGTTTAAGAGTTAGTGAAAGATTTGCACCTGTACAGCTGTTGCAGACTGAAACTAGCTTGTGGAGCGAATGTGTTTTCTGGTTGAGACAGTTGTAAATGCCTTGAGTAAAAACACTGAGGACTGCTAATGGATAGGTTTATTTTAAAGCATGCCATCTGCTATCAATCATAGAGAAGTATAGGAAGCAAGTTTGGCTGTGCTCCCTCCTTGTGAGCCTGATAAAGATAGGGCTGTGGTACTCTGGAACATTTAGTACTCAAGAGAATAAAACATCAAACCTACTCAGCAGCTCCACTAACAATAATAAAAATGCCTCTGCCTAAAGGTGACATTCTGAATTTACGATTATTTGTGTCTATAAAGTGTATTCTTTGGCTCCTGACTCATTCTGACTGTCTCACTACAAGAACAATACATTAAGCCTGCCTGAAGTAAATGGAAATCCTATCCTTTTATTAAACCAGCAGCCAGTACCTGAGATGTTCTAATGCCCTGTAGGACCCAAAGAAGGTTTTCTGCTCTAAGTGTTAATTCTTTTGGTAGGATTAAAGTCAACTGCAGAGAAAATGCTTATTTTGTGCACTCAGAACTAAGCCCTTCTTCAGGTAAATGTAGTTTTAAAAGAAGAATAAAAACAAGAAAACCCAAGGCGGATTCTGAATATGCAAATGATCACAAAGCATAGGCTGCAAAAATTGCAGTTCACCCCAACAGCTCATATTTTGTGCTTCCTAGCATTTGATACAGGAAAAGCCTATGCTATAAGAACCTACCCAGGAAAACCAGACCCAAAATGCCCCAGAAGGTGGGTGTTAATCTTCCTTCCTAGCGGTGAACTTCACATACACTGAGGTTCTCCAGAAGTCAATCCAGGGTTTTTTTATTTTTTTTCCTACACTACATTTTTCTCAGAAAAGGCAGTTGGAAGATGCAGAGCTACTTCCCCAAGATACACAAGCATTTGGTTAACTTCAGAGGTGTGAAACATTCCCCTGGCTAACGCCACATCCTTCTTCTCTCATTTGCTGTCTGGTACCTCACCGATCAGGGGCTCTTGAACATGCCCGCTTAAAAATAATTGAATATATAATTCTTCCTGGCAAGTTCACCAAATATAAAAAACACTTAGCAATGCAGCACTCCGTATCTGATAACATTAGCCTCCTATCTCCTATCTGCAGCTTAACAAAACTCCCTTGCAAGTCTGCAAGCATTGCTGTGGAAGCTTGGGGAAAACCCACCTGGTGATCAAGCTCATGAGCCTAATTAAAGTTAATAGAGAAATTAAAAGTGGGCAAAAATTGGAACGGCAGCGTGAAAAAAAAAAAAAAAAAAAAAGAAGTAGTAGGCACTAGGAATAGAAGGAAGATAAAAAGCAATGGGGAAAGTGAGCTTTCCTTTGAAGTCTGGAAAGTGATCGTGATTTCTTTCAACGCCCCCCACACCCCAAATGCTTTACACCATGGGCTGCAGGTCCGAGCAGAAAAACAGAAAGCGGAGGATTAGACTTACGAGGTTCACCATATTAAATCAAGACGGCTTCTGTTCTGCATTCACCCTTTTGGTCCTCAAGAGCTTAACTGTCTCTAAAGTCCATGGTCAAACGACCACTGATTTCAAAGTATGAGTTCAATCCCCTTATCTGGGGACCAAAAGAATGGAGAAATTAGTTTCTCAGTAAGGATCAAAACTAGTGGATACTTGAAATGAGTAAGATGAAAGATTACCAAAAAAAAATCAGGAGACTACAGAGGCAAAGGAAAACCACAAAGGTAGAGATGATTGTTCTAAGGGGAGACAGATCAGCTCTGGGCAGGTTGGGAGGAAGAAGTCTGCATGGTCACTTGGCTGCAGAAACACAGAAATATTGGAAAACACAGGAATATAGGAAAGCAAAACTCAAGTAACAAGAAAACCTGAAAAAAAAAGGCAATTATCAAGACTTCCATGCTCAGCAACAACTGGGAAATAGCTCCCTGGAGGTACTCCTCATCTTTAGGCAAGGATTTCCAAACAATGCCCTTTTGCTCAAGAGCAATGCCTGATCTCATAAGGAAAGCAACATCAATGACCGTCTCTTATTATTGAGCAACGTACCCAAACCACTCACGCACACGCTTCAAGAAGAGGGACAGTAAGTCACATAAGGACCCACCATAACACCGGAGTCTCAAACCAGTCATGACCATTAAAACCTCCAGCAAAAAAAACAGTTCAGCAAAACTCCATTTATCAAAAAAATTAAAATAGCGTTGGTTGTTTCACAGAGGTATCTGTTTCTCAGAAAATACCGCTGGCAGGATTCTTTTTGAGTCTGGGATGAGGCTATTGGATAGCAGGAGGGAAGACAGAGGAAGTGAATCCAGACTCACCCGTAGCCTGACGGTCACACGCCTGGGGCCAGCGGCAGGTCCAGGTTCACACCACAACTCTGAACTGTCCATATTGAAGACAGCATCCAACAGGGAATATCCTCTCCGTAACCTTTCTCCATAACATTTTGTAGGCAAAAAAAAAATAATTCCTGAGGTTTTATATTTCTCTCTCCTGAGAAATGGAAACAAATTAAAAAGCTTGAAAATTTTTCATGACACAGACTTCTTGTTCGTGGCCAGCTCTAACCACCACACCGCCCAGAGGTTCAAAGGCATGCTCTTCCTACCAGAGCTGATATTGTGAACTCTCCAACTTTTGCATGAACTTAACAGGTTCTTTTTAGACTTCTTTAATACACACAGTGCATTTTCGTACGAAAGCTTGCAAGCTCAGAGCAGCTTGCTCACCAGAGTTCAAGTCCCTGGCACACAGTTCATTGCAGCTCTAATGAAAAAAACACAATGATTGGGCCTGTGTCGCTAAGATTAGACATTAGTGGCCATATCAAGAAGAGAAATACCTGCAGATTAGCACAGCAATTTGCTGCTCTAAATCTGAACCTTCTAATCTCTTTTATTTTTAAAGTAAGTAGCAGCCCATGAATATGGGAAAAGAATTAAAACTACGTTTACTAAGTGATTTCTAAAATACTTCAGCATGTGTTTTAGAAAACTGACAAGTCATTAAAATATAGTTAATAAACATTATTCAGAACTCATTGCCTTAGATTAACACTGCTTTAAAATCACAGGCATTCATTGGTTCAGTCAGTGCACTGCTGTGAGAGTAACTGATTGGTGTTCATGCCCTGTTTAATAAAGCATATGCTGGGCAATTCAGAGTTTACCTTATAGTTGTATTTTCTAATTGCAAAAATATTTCAGAAACATTTGCAAAAGACTTTAAAACTTTGCAGTCTGGCAAGTGAGGGCATGCACAGAAATCGCTGTGTGTGGAAGGAGGGAGAGCCATGTTTCCATCAGTGGATTATTGAGAAGCATCTCCTCCCGTACAGGGCAGCCCACTAAAACCAGACACAGCACACCCTACAGAACTGGCACTTGAGCTCAGATGTTTTGAGCAGGAATTGCAGTTTGGTTGGGCCTAAATATGCTCTCAGCAGCAAAACCACTGGATCCAACTGAACGGCCAGTTTTGCCTAGCACTTACCTCCAGTCTAACAAACGTGTATCCTCTGCTGACTGGTGCTACCTGCCAAAGGCATCCTAAACCTGAGTTAAAATAAGAGTTTGCAAGATCAGCATTCCTGGTAGAATGAACTACATTTTTCAAACGTGTTGGCATGTGCCAAGGAAAACTGACTGACATGTTACGAAAGGCTGAAGTTAGAAAATAACGAGAGTAAAACCTGGGGACCACAGTCAGAATGCTTGGCTCCATGAGACTCCTGAAGACCTCCGAGCAACGGGGCTTTTACTGAGCCAATATGCCTGCAATGGGAGACTGGAAACATAGGCACAAAACATGGGAATATTCAAGGGAAAGCAAGTGGTGACAGCAAAAATAAAGCAGGAAAAAAATCTTGCACCGTTTCTCCATGACTGACTCCAAAGAACCTGAAATCATGAGCCATTTTTGATCGAACCAAGGAGAGAACCATTGTGCATGACTTTCACGGATGACAACTTTTTAAAATTTATTATGTGGCTATCAAGAAATTTCCCCTTTTAGAAGCTCTGCCCTGAGCCAACTGGAGCTGGTGGCTTTTCCTAAACATACTTCATGCAACCACGACCACCTCAGATACTGCGGGTGAAGAAAACTCGTGCAAAGCTCCCAACTCTGAACAATTGCCAATGACCAGCAGCCATCAGGCGAGCCTGTCCTCCCTGCTGCAGAGGGTGGCAAGCTGGTTTTGCTGCTGTTTGCTGCTGGTTTGGTGTTGGGAAAGGATTTGATGAGAGTATTGCTGTTTTGAGAAGGAGCTGGTCTGACTCTGTGTTATATCCCTTCACTCTTTTGGTTTTTTCTGTCCTAGTATGTACACTGCAGTTCAACATATGACAGGAGAGGGCTGAAACTGAGAAGGGAGTCAATGTATTTTAAAAATTAAAACATTGCTGTTCATAGCTGACTTTGTAATGTAGTTAAAAGAAGAAACATCATGGCCTGGTTGAAGTTGTGTCCATCTAACTTAAGCTGAGATAAACATTTACAAATGCTCTTAATGACCATTTTTACCCACTTGCAGGACTTAATGGGCAGCTTTCTTCTGTTCTTTTTTTTTTTTTTTTAATAATAAACTATTTGATATTCAGAGATGTCTGTAACCTGATGGATGGCTTTGATTTATGACATCTCTCAGACATCAGAATTCTGGATTTGAAAGCTGAACCACGAGGGAGATTCAGATCCTCCAACTGGTTTCATTTTAAGTCTTTTAAAGTGATTTGGAGTTCAAAGTCTTTTCCCCACTCTTCTTTCATACAGCTACTTACATAGGAGCGAGAATAACGCTTTGCGCCAAACTAAGATCATTTGAATGAGACCAGCAAATTTATGCATGAAGGTTCTTACGAGAAAGGTATTAATAAACCCATTTTGCCATATTTTGGTGCCCCACGTGTGCCAAGCTCTTAGAAACACCATCAACCTGCCCACCTTCTCCTTGCGGGGCGGCAGTCGCCACCGCTGTGCCTTGGGCACGTCGGGCTGAGCGGACCAAAGCAAAGCAAAGCTGCCGGCTCCTGTGCAACGCGCCCGGTTAAAAATACTGGTTGGACAACGCTGACACGTGTTGAAGCTGTGGTTGAGCCTACGCAACGAGAAAATGCAACGAGCAGGTTCCCCGTTCCCAGGGCAAGCGCTGCCAACATCAACGGAACAGCCCCAGGAAGGCGAGCGGAGCAGGGAAAGGAGCTGCAAATGGGGAGCAGCCTCCGCACCTCCCCAGCAGATGCTCAGGAGCTTTAGCAGAAGGAGAGTCTGAGATACCCACGTGAGGATACTGGGATCCATCAGGGCCCTCCCTGTAGCAAGGCAGCCTGGCGAAGGGCGAGTCCTCCGGCGGCACATCTTGGAACAGCAGGGACGTTTGGAGGCTGCAAGCAACTGCTCTGAACACTGCAAAGAGAATAACCCGTTTAAAAAGAAGAAGAAGAAAAAAAAATCTATGAGAAATTCAGAAGTGCAGCGCAAGGTCTTGTTTTCCTTAGCCCAGTGGTGAAGGAAAACTGCTGTCAGAAACACAAGTATTTAAACAGTCTCTGACAGCAAGGAAGCAAATGACTACTTTTGCCAGTGACCGAGGAGAGCTTAGCTGCTCACTGCAAGCCAGAGGGATTTGCATCCAGCCCGGAGCTGGAAACACTCTCTGGAGAACAAATCCCTCTCCTCAGCTCTCCCAGAGCCTGTCGCATCAGGCATGGACCAAACCTCGAAGCTCCCGATCACATGAGTCTCTTCCCACTTGGATTTCTGCCGCCTGGTCCCACACGACGGGTGGCAGGAGGAGGACCCACTCGGCGTGGGGCTGAGCCACCGTCCTCGGCTGCCTTCTGCACCACGGCTTCCAGCAGTTGAAAACAAGCCACCAGTGCATAAATATGTGAAAATATTTATCGCCCACTCCTAGCCATGTTGAAAAGAAACCTGTTGTGGTTAAATGACTCGGTCAGTCCTTTAGGGATTTTCCGAAGTTTCCTATAAAAAGAAATCTGTGGGAAATGAATGATTGCATAATCACTAACACATGCCAATTCATATAAGCCTATTATCTTTTATGGCATTTTGTCCTCTATTGTCCTCACTCTGGTGAATTGCTATCTTACAATTCTTTTCCCTATTAAATCATTTACACATTTTGCTCTCTCCGACCCTTTTGCCTCAGTAAGATACCTAGCACCCGCGTTCGGAAAGAAGGCAAAGACAAAGGATCCCTCCTTTTCTCATGTCATGTTTTTCCCACCTTCACAGGAATATCCAAACAACAGTCTCCTTGACAATGGGAAGGACCTTTTCCAGCCGGTAAAGGTAACAGAGAAGAGGCAATAATATTAGCTGTGTCTTGATGCCACAGAAGATTACTTTCTTTCTTAAGGCATATGCATTTTTACAGAGGCTTGCTAAGGCCCCTAATAGAAATGACCAGCATTCATAGTTTCAAAATTACATAGTCCCTTGAAAATGCTGAAAGTTTCCTACGGGTCAGCTAAACATTTCTTAGAAATAAACCCCAAGTGTTTTGGAAGCTTTAATTACACCGTATTTCAATTAAATTTAGGTTGCTAAAACACAGACTTAATAGGAATTTCAGACCTTTAAAATACTTTTGGTTTTGGCTTTTTGGAACTTGACATTGCCTGAAAGCCAGCCAGGACTTCACCTTTAACATTTAATCAAGATTTCAGTGGGGGTTTTCAGTTTTGCACTTTTACCAAGAACAACTGGTTAATAAATACATGAATCAGGACTAAGCAGTTACCTTTCCAAAAGGTGTGGCCTCCGGCATCTCTGCATTTTAAATAAGTGAGGGAAAAGTAGAGAAGACTTGTGTGACCGAGGAGCTACAACCCTTTTTTTTCTAAAATAACCTAGATACCAAGAGCAGTTAGCTAGACTGCTACTAAGCACAGAGCTTTAGGACCAGGGAAAAGCCTAAATCAGCTGCAACAATCTTTAGATTAAACTAAGAGGTGATGCCCCGCAATCTTAATATGTGAGAGACGAACTGCACAGCAAAAATGGGTCCTAGGGGCACGCACGCGGAGAATAAATGAGCTATAGGTTCACTGAGCAAAGCTCCTCGTCCTAACTATGTGGTAGGAAAGCCATCCTTTGGCTACATCACTCTTATTTCTGCATTGCAGATGAGCCCTATTCTTCAGAGCAGAGACTTTTCTGCAGAAATGCCGCAGGAAAGCAGGAGAGTTGGGGAAAGACCTTGCATCTCCCAGACATCCCCATTCTCCATCTCCCATGTACTGCCCATACCAAGGGGGTCAGACACTTCAGCAATGCAGAGCCGTTTCGTCTTTGGAAAAGCGGCAAGTTTGAAAGGGTAGCCTAGAGGCAAGTTTGGAGGTCAATGGAGATCAGACCTGGCGATGCTGAAGACGAGGAGGCATGCAAGCGATGATCAATTACTGAATGACAGTGTGGACAGGAGAAATTTCTGTTGTTACACAACATCCTCCCAAACATACAAACCCTTGGTATTCGTGCAGCAACTCAAACAATTGCAACAAAAATGAACTGCAGCTTTGTCCTCTTTTTTGCCATTCTTGAGATATTAACGTCTTAGGCTCCGTTTCCCTCTGAACAGGGAGGCAGTGGCGAGGAGCTCCCCATTTTGTCTGACACAATTTACAAGGTCTGCCAACCCCAGCAAGGCAACATGAGCTGCTCTTCGTTGACCTCTGACTCCCAGCGAGCAAGAGCAGAAAAGCTCTGTCTGAAGAGCAGAAACATGTCAAGTCCCTGCAAACCACTTCGTCTTTTCCAGAAAAAGATTATTTCCATTGTCTATATGAGCTGGCTTTTACAGCTGAAGATACCCATTGCCGTTTTCCTGGGCTATTGCATCAATTTTAGGTGGGTTTTTTTTTTTTTAATGTACACATTTCTAAACCTAGATTGCATTTTCTTTTAATACAAAATAATTTGTAAAACTATTTGCCAGCATTCACACCCTGCAAACATTTGCGTGCTGTCAAGGGCTCCTGAGGGCCTCCAGCACCTGTCATCCTCTGCCAACACAAACCCTTTCACATGGGCAGGTCTCCAGAAAAGATTATGGACAGTTGTAAAACGCATCCACCTTAAATCATTATTTCTCTGATATGCATCAGGGGTTCGGAGAGGAGGGTCCATTCACTTTCGTTCCTCCTCCAACATCTGTAGCTTGCTTTCTTGATTCTCCTTTCAAAATAGTTTTACTCATATTTCTATTGGTCTTGTAAGGTCTACTTTGGTTCTACCTCTTCCCATTAGCTAAAAGACCAAACTATTAAGTCCATTGGTAATATTTTAAAGCCTTTTATCAGCCTATATAATTTTATAATCGCTTTGTTATTTTCACTAAAAAAAAAAATGTAACTGATCAGACACCTAATGCTACTTAAGTGCACATAGATTTTTTTGTGGTTGAATAATAACATCTGTTTTGATTTTCCAGCCACAAAAGTGCGTTTAATCTGGCCTTCCTTTATTTGAACTTTTCACATCTGCTCAGGCCTGCTTCCCATAAACTAAATACCAGATCCTTTCACAATGTAGGAAATTTACCTGCACCAGTTGTTGTCCCAGCTCCAAAGACTTCTTTATAGGAGGCAGATAAAAATGTCAAAAGACTAATAAATATAGTCTTAGTGCGCTGTATATTTATTAAATGTTACTATTTATTTTCTCAGTCCCAAATGGTTGGTTTTCACAGGCCTAAACCCACAAAACTTATTTTCATGAATGAACTCATTTACTTTTATTGGACAAAGTTATGTTATAGGATGGTGCCCCATATTCCACACAAAATTTAGAGATAAACTTGTGTGCAACACAGTACAACATCAGCTACAAATTCAGTCAATCAGAAATTATAGGGATGGTCAGATGCACTGTGCTTTCAACAAATAAAAGAAGTTGTAAGGGGGATTTCATATGCCATTTTCAGGGTTATCTCCAAAATCTTCGTAGTGGATTATGAAGTTTGACGTATTATGATTTCTTCAGAGGTGAACAAAGTGAGGAAGGAAAAGAGACCTGATCAGAAATGGAGTTTTTGTTTGGGTTTTTTTGTGGGGTTTTTTTTTGGTTGGTTGGTTTGGTTTTTTTAATCAGGCAGATCCCAAAACTTAGATATGTGTAGTTTTGTGGGTTTTTTTTTTTAAGAAAGGGAGAATTAAAATGAGGGGTATGAAACTTCAACTGAAGCAAAATGGGCTGAGAGGTTTTGCCACTGACATCACCAGGACGGGAAAACCATCCTGGGTGTATCAGGCAAATATTAAGGATCATTCTTTAAACTCAGAGCTAAACTACAAAGGAATTTTGTGCTGCTGATGTGACCGGGAAGATCTGAAAAAAAAAAAAAAAAAAGCCACCCTCTCATCAGCCTCTTCCTAATATCTGCATGTATTCAGCATTTCTTTCCACTGTTAGATATATCGGGAGAACTCCTACGTCCCTGGGCCCCATGCAGCTGAGGCTGTGTCTGCAGCAAAACTGCAATATTAGGCCGCTTTTCTCCGGCAGATAACTCAGCAGATCGGTCTCCAAAGCAAAGGAGAGAGCCCTGCTTGCAAAGCAGCCGAGAAGCCAGGTTTTCCTTGTCTGAGGGTACCAGGCACACCTCTTCAGTGTCTCCTACCTCTGTTGCAGTGAGGCAGCAAGGTTTCCTTCTTTTATGTTGTTTTGAAACTTTAACAAAACTCAGGCTCTACGATTCAGCGATCTCATTAAATATAGCTTTATCAGGCAAAACACCCACCAGCACCAGTGTCTTAAATAGATGTGAGACAGGAAAGCACAACGAGGACCGCGGTGGCTTTGGGAACAGTTGGAGAGGAAAGGCAATATCGATGCGCTGCCCTTGATTTACACCTTGATTTTTTTCTTCTGCACAAAGGACTGAAACTGCGTCATGATGGAACAGTTGTGAGAATCACAAAGAACTTAACAAGTCAGAAATGGATTAAAAAGCACTTTATGGCTTGTTAAAGAAATCCCCCTGTTCCTCAGAAGCGTTTTTAGCATCTTATTAGAGGTATTTGATCTGACTAACATATTGACTAGTCATTTGAATAGGAGATGAATCCTTTTTGATGGACCACAAAGGGAGTATAAATTCAAATGAGGCACTCCTCCAAATTTTTATTTTAGTATAACCCCAAAGAGGCAATAACATCTGTAAAGGTTTTTTCTGTGCCCCACAAAAGGCTACCCTAATGATCTTTTAAATCATGTATCTTTTTCTTCCTTAAAAGTAACTGTTGCATTTGTATTTAACTCAAATAATAGTGAGTTGGAAGTTCTCTTTCACCTGCTTTCTGAAATTTACAGTGCCTCTTTAGCCTAAGAAAATACCCTGAGCCAACAACTTCTTCAACAATTTTTCTTAAACTGTCTGTCGTGGAACCAGTACTTTACCACCAGTTGAATTCACTGTCAATGCCTCTCTCGTACAAAGTAGTTCAGAATTTGACAAATGAAAAATAAGAGAGACACATCAGAGATATATGCAAAAAGCCTCAGTTCTTTCAGTCAGTCTCTGAACTGAAATGTTTTCAATCTGTTCAGTCGATATTGTTTAGGACTAGTCTCGGTGCCACCAGTACCGACACTGCTATGGAGTTAGTGGGCAGAAGCACAATGGTCTTCCATTTGGCAAAAGCCAGAAAACTTGTTTCTAGTCATTTTTGAGCAGTTCTGTATTATCTAAGATTTTGCACTTAGGAATAAGCTGGAGACCTCCAGCTCATCTTGAAAACAGTAATTTATAGCTACACAGACATTATGATTTTACAGTGTTTTGATAGTTACGCCTTCACTATCCACATGGAACATTTAAAAACAGATTAGAAGCCATTAATCTCGGAAATATGAGGGATTTGTAGCCTAGAGAGGAGCTCAGAGCATTTGCGGTCTAAGTCTCTTTCTGCATCTAGGTGTACAGTTTTATTAAGGTATTATAGCCTGTTCTAGGAACAGATCAAGAATTATACTTAGACAACCATGTTACAATAAAAGTAATGGATTAAAAAACAGGGATCTGAGTACTTTGTCTTCGGTTCTTTTATTGACCTTGGACGAGTATTTAGATTGGAAACCATTTGGGGCAGTTCCTGTCTCTCGTTACAATCTCTAACAGCACTTAAATCCCCATATGTGATTTCATCCTTCAGGCACAACGATAATCATAGCCTCCCACTTCATTAAAGGTCTTTAATTTTAGAATCTAACTACCTTAAAGTTAGAGACCAGGTCAAATCAAATCACTGTATTTTCTACGCCTATGCCTCGAAATATGGGGGAGATTGGCTCGATTCAGACCTCTGCAGTAGGCTGGTAATTCATCCAAAACCTGACCTCAGATGCTGGGTTCAAATATGCCTACACTCTGACGAATGTCAGGTCCAAATCCAAATCTGGATCCCAAACTTGTGGTATGGGCCCATCTGTACTTGAAAGCAACATTTTAAGGAAAGAGGAAAGCTAAGATCATGAAAATCCCTATTTCAATACCGCATGCAACAGATTTATGAACCTAAGCAACTACTTTTTTTCCTGTGGAAAATCAAAACTACCACAGGATTTCCCGTCCGTATATACCATATGCTTTTTCCAACTTGGTTTAAAATTCTTAGTGTCCCAATGTTCTGAAACTCCTAAGCATCTACTCTTTCTGCAAGCTTTATCTACTCAGAAACCTAGGCTGCAGTTGAGACCTAATTTTTCTCTAGGAAAAGTGATTTTATCTATTTACTTTTGCAATATGCTTATGACTGGTGAAAGCATCGTACACGATGAAACCCTTGGGTAACAGCCTGAGATATGATTAATTCTCTTAAATGACAAGCCTGCTTATTTCAGTGTATACATTGGGTCAAGAAGCACGCAAAATCAAGTCCTGCCTGTGCACGCCTTGCAGGATCTTCTGAGTGCAATCTTCGTTTAAAGAACAGTCAGAAGCACGTCAAGTAAGACAACAACACCACTAAAGGAAATTTATAGATGTTTGCAAATTCGTTTTATGGATTAATGACCCTACATAAAGGAATTGACATTTCCAGGACAAATCGCTTCTTTATCCTACAAATATTTCAGCAGGTTTTGCTTACACCAAAGCAGAGGCAAATTTTTCTTTCTTCAGATCAAACAAGATCTAAAATCTGGGAAGATTTAACAGTAAAATAAAAACAATGGGGAATGTAAATGTTAACCATCTGCAATTGTCGTTACTGCTATTACTTATTATGTGATATCTCTATCAATGGCATTATATTTTCACTTTTGTTATCTCTCGCAACTTTTCAATCTATTATGGTTAATCATTGATAAACAAACACTTTGACTGACTTCAAAAGTGGCAATCATCTCATCTAATTTTAACTGTGTAAAAGTCAAACACCTACTCTAAGTTACTCGTGAAGGCTCCTTCTATAGATAGTGGTGACAGATTGGCATTTCAGAGAGAGACTTATCCTACCTGTCTTACACACTTGTCTTAAGATGGGATTAATCACCCTCTGGAAGTACTTTCTTTTCCTTTCCTTGGACTGACTTCAGTAAAAAGTAACACACCTGTTTTGTCAAAAAAAGAGAAAAGAAAAAAAGAAAAAACCTCAAGAGATTCTTTCAGGCCTTGATCTGGAATCCAGAAAGGTATTCACCCTCAAAGTACAGTTCCTCTAGGATGAAGAGAGTGTCTTCCTAAAGGCAGATGGGAAGAAGAAAGGTGGAGAGAGACTGGAGCACAGCCAGTCTTTATAATTATGCTTGTCACCTTCCCCAACTCTCTGCCTTTAGGGCTGGTGAGAGGCAATGCTAAGGAGAACCGAGGCACAAGGGATTATCAGACTTTTTTTTACTCTGTGTTACTTTATCCACTGAAACCATGAGGATTGCCGTAGTTTCACTCTTGGTGGAATTCCAGTGACAGAAACGTTTTCCAGGCTTTGGCAGGAGAAGGGGACTGGCCAATAGCTATTCTCCTTCAGCAGAAGCAAAGCAAAACCAGCATCTCCCTTTTTCACATGAGATCAGCTCCAGCCTAACACAGAGAAGGACCACACACCAACCGTTGCTTCAGGACATGAGCCTTAGGAGGGAATTCAACGGAAACTTCTAATACCCTTAAAATCATTCAAATGAAAAGATGCTGATGCTGATGAGGGAAGAAACATTCTTCTTGGCGTCTCTCCATTTTAAATTCTGCTATAGTGACAGTATCTGGATTAGACTCCAGGACAGTATTTCTGAAACAGCAGGAACCCTGCTTACTGCATCAGTTTTAAATTATAAGCCTTCCAAAGATGTCAACACCACTTTCCTGGAGACTTTCCTGAAATTAAAACACTGAGCCTTTCCCCTGGGCCTTCACAGAGTCATATGGATCCATTGCCCAGTGCCACCATTCGTATTATGATTTGCCTGCGTTGGGTCACTGCTACTTCTTCATTTCTGCTCTATAGTCAGCCTCGCTCTTTGATGTTACTCAGTCACTATTTCCTTTCCCTTTACTTTTATCTCTGTCCTGGCATTCTTCCTTTAAGCATCCTCTCTACCAGATGGTCTCCATCTCTCCTTCAGAAGTGCCCAAAATATTCCTACTGCCTCCTCTTGATCTTCCCCCAGCAGCAAACCTCTTCATCCTACAGAGCTCAAATACCAATGGGTTTCTCCTCCTTGCTGCTCTGCGTCTTTCTTGCACTTTGAAAAGGAATTCACTGGAAGCAGCTAACCTCCAATCCTCATTATGCACGATGCACTCATTTATAAGAGTTTACCCAGGAGAAAAATTCAGACGGGATATACGCTGGTACAATTGCGTTTTTTCAAGTGGAAGCGCATCTGATGTCTGCATGCCGAACCGGAGCTCTAGTTTTTAAACAGGAGCTCCAACTTTTTCATTTGGAAATCCATATGGATCCTTTAATCTGAAGGTCAAAACAGCTTTCATGAAAGATACTGAAAACAATGATACTTTATATTCACCAGCATAATTATATAAAGATGATTCAATATTATAGTATCATCAGAGGATTCAACAAAGTCTCTGTATTATGTATTTTTAAGATGGGGTTTAGAGACTGTAAGATGAGGCTTCAGAAGTTTACAGAGAGAAAAAGAATCTTGTCACAATTTATATCTTCCTAATAGGTCACTGAAACTCTGAGGATAACGGTTGCTTTTACTTGCAGTTGGCAGTGCACTATAATCAAGAATAAAGCTCTAGATATTTTTGTGGAAGTACAAGCACTTACTAAATGCAGCAGCATAATAATGTATTATATATTATACAAATACAGCGAGGTGGGATTTGTGTTTGTCTCTTTGCAAGAGAAGAAAGAACTCTGAAATGACCTTCTGTTCATAAGTTTCTTTGAAAAAGGCTTGGCCTGAAACCACTTCACTACTATTGATATAGGCTGGTTTTGTACATAAATCTTAAATGTAAGCATTGCTTCAAAAATAACTAAGCAATCACAAAGCTTTACTTTTCAGATTCAATTGCCTTCAAATCCTTTACTGACGTCCCCTTGGCACTGTCACTTCAAAATCAGGATACGGCCGTACAGTGTTTCTCAGTTTCAGTAAAACAAAAGCCTTATTGAATAAATACGTGTGAAAATGCCACAAACAAAACCATCTCGGCAGCCACCACCTGACTGGCTTGTGATGACCCTCCCCAGTGACCCGCGTGGGCTTGGCGCTCAACTTCTTGGCATATCACAGCACTGCTCAGTTCCACCCTTTTTGTCCTTAAAACTAGCAAAACACACGTCTTCCTTGCAGAAACCTAATAGCAGGCTTTAGACATCAAGGAACAGCAAGGTGACCTAGGATTTCCATATGCAGGAAGCTGCTGATCAAATGGTAGATCCTTTTTTAATCTGCTTCTTGTATCGTGAATACACAGAAAACCTTACGGTTCCGATAATCCCTTAACTCTGGGTTTTGTAAGGAGAGCTTACAGTGCTGCCTCATCACAGAAAAGTAAAGGCAGAATAAAAATTCCAGTATTTACCATCTCATGCCTCATTCTGCTCCGAAAAAGGATGACTCAGGAATGTTTTTCGTTTTTCCACACATTCTCTTCCAGCATATCCTGCACTCCCCTGTAGTTAAAATATTAGCTCAGCCCCACAGATCCCGTTACTGCAGTAAGACAGCAGCACGTGCCGACGTCCCGGTAGTCGGGTTTCCCTCACCCCTTGGGGCCATGGTCTGAGGTGTCCGAGTCACTCAAACTGGAGTCACCCAGCAATTAGTTGCTGACTTTCGAGCACTCTATTGGCAGGAGGTACACGGCTGGTGCTGCTTCACAGCTGACTGCACCAAACAACTACCAAGCAGGACAAGGTCCACTGAATTGGATTTGATTTTGCTTTCAAAGAGGTTCTCCCTCTTATTAATTTGCTGCAACCTTGTATCTCACTTTGCTATCAAAGAGCCTCAATATTCTTCAGAAGCACAAAGAATCTCGTAAGAAAGTGCATTTTTGTTAACAGGGATTTTCAGTTGTGAAAGGTTCATTTCAATACGTTTGCGCTAAAAGGTAAGACTTGTCAATTCTATTTCTGACTCATTAAGTCCATTTAAAAAAAAAAAAAAACAACCCAAACAAGTAATTATTGAAAAGCAACTTCATAAGCTACAAAATAGGGAACAACAAACGGGCTGTTTATTAACAAATATGAAGAACTGTGAACCTGTAGTTCAAGTACCAAGAAGGAGAGGGACACCAAGAAGCCGGAAAAGATGCTGTTTTCCTCTGAAGACATTCAGCAGGGATGACAGCACAAACTGACAGCCAGACTGAGGTACAGCAACTTTATCACACCTGAGCGTGAGGTGGTCCCAGCTCTGCCTGCCATCCTGACATCCCTGTATCTATGAAGCCAATGTTATTTTTTCCCCCCTCAATCATGCACTTCTAAACCCTTCCTTTCCATAAACCTGGCCAGCTATGGTTAGTGCCCAAACCAAGTGTGCAGAGCCCAGGGAAGTGGCCTTGACACGGGCAGGGTGAGGAGGACAGCCTTCACTTGACGGTGGGACAGCTATGAACACCTGATGCTGCACACTGTACATCATGATGTGGTGCTGATGTCCAGGCCCTCGCTGTTAAAAAAGGCAGATTAAAAAAATGCCGTGAATAAATGCTACAAATTGAGATAGGGTCAGCTCTGAAACATGGGAGATCAGACTAGAAAGAGGCAGAAATAATTTTCTCACAGATTAGAAGCAGATAAGTGAGAGAAAGAAGGGAGGAAAACACACAGTACAGAAAGCAAAATAAGAATGAAGCTGTTCATCTTATATATGGGAACCGATGGCTGCGTATATATTTCCTATGCAATTTTAGTAACTAACCCCAAGCTGTTAATCCGAAACATTTTGCAGGAAGTGGACCATCTATTTAATTTAAATATTGTTTGGAACACTGCAGGATTTTCAGATTATTCAGCTAACACACTGGACTCTCAATCTGCACAGCATAAGGGCTATGGCTGGGATTTTCACAGGTGGATGCAGATGTCTCACTTAGGAAAAAGAGCATCTCCTCATCCAAGTTCAATCATTTATATTTGCATTCTTATACATTCTCCCAAGATAACTGCATACTGGCAACATCAAATATAAAATTTCATCCCATTACATTTGCGTTACTGTGGTCAGAGTGATCCACCACAGTTAGCAAGCGCGAGCACACACTGAGCCCGAAATTAAAGGCTATTTCCAATGTAATTAATGTAAAAACAAATAACCTGTAAACTATGGCGACTGCTTGTTCATAAATTAACACAGAACAGCCTGGCGGGAGTGCAACGTGTGCGGTTTTTACACATGGCAAAAGTTTGCCAGTCATTTTGCCCGTTACAAGGTGAAGGCCATGTTACCAACAAGCACGTTTTCATCTGGCCTTAGACTTAAAAATAACAGTAAAACTCAAACACAAACAGTTATTTTCGTTCTTTTGGGATTTGGCACATGTGCTATAACAGACATAGATGGAAACTTCTAAAACTGATTAAGGAATGTACTTGTCAGTTTATTAATCAAAGTTTACCTGCTTCACATTACACGGAGACAAATTAAACAAGCTACCATGGTACTCAGAAAACATCTGCTAACAAAGTCAGAAGTAATGATAAACAAACTTGAGTTCCCTTTGTGGTTGATTTCCATCCAGCTGCATTTAATTATAAAAGAGCTATCAAAGAAAGCTCCCCATTAGCAACTAATTCAGAATGACTTCAGAAGAAAATCCCAGAGCCTCCAGTGATATCTCTCCAACAACTTTCTCATCTCTGCAAGTGATTGAAAAGAGCTGAATTAGACCAGTTTAGTGATCAGTCCTCCTGCTAACTGCCAGAGTAATATGAAGATGACATATCCTTTCAGTACCTGTGATGTTTGCCTGTTTTCAAAGAACTCCTGTTGGTAGGACCTATAAGGTCTAGCAGACTCTCTCTTTCAGGCAACCTCTGCTGAAAGCATTGCTGCCAACGAGCACTACAGAGATAACTCTGAAAACTGCATTTTCTAAAGCAGAGCATCTGCTGATGTTTCTGAGAAAGTGAGAAAATTTGGTGCTACAAGTTTTTTTTTAATAGAGTCTCTTTGACTTTGGGATATTTCCAATGAAATTGAAGATGCTGTCTTTTATAGATGTCTAATTCTGATTTACAACAATCAGGAATTTTTGCCTTGATGTAGCTAGAGACGTGTATAGTCCCAGACTGATGCTCTGAATCAGCATGGCCACACCTGAATGTTATTAAAATACAGCAGCCAGTCTTAAAAAAATTACAAAAGAAGGAAAGAAAACAGCAAATACATCAGAGTTCCCCTATTTCTCCTTAAACTGAGAATTTTTTTTAGTTCTATAGATAGGCAACCTACCCATCAAACCAAAAATATTTTCAATGCACCCAGAACCACTAGCAATTTTTATAAAATTCCATGAAGTCCAGCAATAATCATGAACCCCCCAAAGGGCTCTGTGTACACAGCTCAGTAAAGCACAAGCAACTTATAGTATATTCCTATCGGGAGGTTTGGACAACAGCGAGGAGGCAAGTATGATAAATCATTGGATGATTTTTCCTTTTTTCCTCTCTCATTCTTTTTCTTTAGGATAGTAGTGGGTGATTCTTCCCTGAAACCTAGCTGCTATCTGGCTAGCAAGCAAATATGAAATCAAGAACCCAGTGTGCCAGATATGCACAGCTGTATTTGCACTTCTGCAGCTCCCAGAGGAAAGCACACCACATGTCGGTTACTTGACTTGGGGTGGGTTGGTGAGGTGTAAGTTAAAAGGGCAGCTGTACACGCTGGGAAACGTTCCAGATTCATTTTCTACCAATTGCTTTAACAATGCCACAAGCAGCGGTGAAGAGGTAGGGATGCTGGGTAACACAGGTAGAAAATAGGAAAACTTTCCCTACAGCTTATTTCTTATTCGGTCCCCAGGCTCTCTTGAAAAATCTGTAGGCACTTTATAGCGGATTTTTTCCCTGCAAGAATGAAGGGGTTGGCTCTGATTGCTGCTATTCTGAGAGGTTAAGGGAAGAAAAGACATTATTGTATATCCACATGGTAATCAACCAAGGTTTCATGTAACTATTGCTGTTGATGTGGTTCTTCCTGGCTCTTCTAGAAAACAGTTTATTGGTGTACCTGGCCTAGAAGTTTGAGAGCCCAAGGAAAAAAATGATAACACGGTTTAACAGACCCTTTGTTTACATAAACATCTATCCACAATCTGTGTCTGATGGGGTGAACATACGGATTTAATTTTGCCCTTGGCACATGGATCAAACAATGTTGCCAATATCTATTGTTCTCCTCATAACAATATGCCTGGTGGTTTCAACATATCCTCTCCATTAGCTGGCTTCAGATCAAGCATTACTGTGTATGTGCTTGTCTTCATAAAACTGGAATATGGATTTTTTTTTTTTTTTTTCTCTTTGTACTAAATGTGTAAGAAGGAACACAGTTGAGAATGGTGGTCAACTGTCCCTGTGAGTCATGAGAACAGCTCGCTTCGGATCGTGTGGCAGAGCCGACACGCGGGGGGGAAGAAGGGGTTGGATTAGATTTGCAAAACCCGGGCGTATAGCTTAGTTTTTTCAAAACTCAGAGGAAGTGGTGAGTCAGATCCTTATCCCGTTTTATCTGGGCTTCAGCAAACCTTTCTGGATTTGGTCCATCCCTGATCTACACGAGCCCTGCTGGGAAGCACAGGCACACTGGGTAGCTCTGAGAAGGGTGGTTTGGGTTGCTTTTTCTTGTTGTTGTTGCTGTTGTGTGTCCCTCTGCCTTATTTTTTTCGGTTTCACTTCCTTTCTACTTGCTGCAGAAGACCATGACAACTCTCTTTTTATTTTACAAATACACAGCTTCTATAAAGGCAGCGTAACAGAGGAGATTGGGGTCTGGGGAACAACGCAAGGAGAAACCTCAGATGGGCTCCTCAAGCCAGATTAGCTTGTCATCTCCATGCTAATCTTCTCAGCTCCTGCCTCAGCCTCTGGAGCAGCAGCACTGCTTTCTTATGCTTCCAGCAGCAATCAAACTTGACATTTCTCCTCTACATTGTGCTGCATTTCAGGCTGTACTTCCAAATGTTTGATCCAAAATTCACTTAAGTCCATAGAAGGAATCTCATTGCCTTGAATCTACTTTGGATCTGGCACCTTCTTTCCACCTGATCACTAACGCCTCATTTATATTTGCTAAATTAGTGAGAAAATACAGCCTTCTGACTTCTCTGGTGCCATTTTCATAATAATGGAGAAACTCACTGGAAAATATATCACTAATAAAGACAGCAATTATATTTGGGTCATTCAGGGAACCCACACTATGTTCCTTTTATCTGTGATGTTTTGGTTTTGAAGGCTGAAAGATGATGTTCAAGAGGAACTGGCTGGGATGGGTTGGTGGTACCCCAGCCATTTGTCCTGCCCAGAGCAAAGAGCTGCTGCCATGGCAGGCAGCAGCCCTACACCGCTGGGTGCTCCGGGACCCTATGTGTATCGTAAAAGCTTGTGGGAGCATCGAGGAAGGAGGCAGCTCTGGGAGATAACACAGTGGTGATTAGCATCACCAAAAATAGGGATCTGTAGGCCTTTTTTTTCCACCATGCTCGCATGACACTCCTCCTCACTGGAAGTAGTAATCTTGAAAAGCTTCGGGTTTTATTCAGTATTTCTGTTTTCTTCCTACTGCACCGTTTCTCACTTCTCTGTTTCTCTCTGACTTCGATGTTTTACCTCCTGAATGTGCTGAATCTAAGCCCAGTGCTTTGAATGATGTCACTGACCCTATAATGCTGCATACCAGCACAGATACACATCTTTTAGGTTTACTTTTATCTATGCTAATTTTGCTTCCCCCTCACATTTACAAGCAGAGAGTAAGGCATCTTGTGCATTGCAGGCTACAGTTTAAGGATTTTAAGAAGAATTAGTCTAGATGTTGCTTCTGCACTCAAATATATATATATATATACACACACACAGCACGGCTTTTGGTCTCATCACTACACATGTGCTTCATCCTGTTCTCAACTGTCAGAGCACTAACATTTCTATATAAACTGATTCATTGAGACTCCCAGAATGTAATTATCTCTGCTGTACAGCGCGAATGGAGGTTTTCCCCCAGTAATGGCATGGCAAGGGAAAGCGAAAAGGGGGTAGAAGAGCTGCTCTTTTATCTTTGGAATTACTGATTTACTTAGAAAGCTTAGAGCAGTTCTAGCATTGCTTTAAACACACTGGAAAGCCTAACAGTAATGGCCAAGTCATAAGTCTTAATGCCTGAACCCATCTAGAAGCAGAATCCTTCATTGAATGAATCAGGTAGTTTATGCATTTTTCTAAGTGTTTTGAGTCAAACTAAAATTAAGGAATTACTTCCCATAACAACACCTGCAGGAAGTGGGGAAACAAGGAGTCAGCAGAAGAATAGACATGTATGGTTTAAGCCTTATGTGGAAAAAAAAAAAACCACATTAACTTTGAAATTGTCTAATACCACAGATAATACTATCTTGTTTGAAGCGGCACTCATTGACACATGGTATTTTGCCTAATTCTCTATTGTGTATAAAAATGCAATACATTGTAATATAAATTATAGTTGTTAATTCTTTAAACAGCAATATAATCAAGGGGTTTTGACAAATGTAGCTATAGACTGATAACTACTTTTTTTTTTTTGCCAGTATTTTATGTTAGGAGTTAGTTTTGCTGTCACTTTGGTTTCATACTGAAATAGCAAATTATCATAATAAAAATCCTTTTGTCCCAAATCCATGCAGTTAGTTTCAAAAATGCTTAATCCTGGCCATCGTCACATTGAGCACAGAGTTTAAATGCAGTGAAAGTCAAGAGCAGAGCCGTCACCACAAACTCATGGGTCAAAAGCAGCAGAGTTACTACAGGGTTGCGTTTCATTTGCCTCTCCTACCTGTGTCCAATTTACCCTCAGCAGTTGCCCAAGCTCTGCTTGAGGTGGATTTGAAAGTACCTGTGGAAAGAGGTTTCTAACCAAACATCCTTGCTGAACTCCAAAAAGACCTGCTAGCAAAGGAATTAAAGCAGCATTGAGCCAAACCGAAGCAAACACTGGCATATAATTAACATAACATTGTCAAAGATATCTCATAGTTTAATTTTAGTGGGAAAAATATGGTATCTCAGATACTGTGATAAGACTGTTTGTTCACAGCCACTGTACCTGTCAACTATTATTATAGTGATGCTGCCGTGTTCCCTGAACTGTTTTGATTTCTTAACAAGAAGGGAATTTTCTCTGACGTGCCATCTGTAAGGTACAGTTTACCAAAGGAAAAATTTATCTCAAATTTTTAATAATTCTCTGTCAATTCCAATAAAATCTGATGTATTTTTATAATACATACAAAATAATAGCAAACGTGACTCACCGCGTGCGCCACTATTTCATTTGATATTCCTCTTCTCCCACTGACTTTTCTTTCCAGCACAAAATGCAATTTAAATGTCAAGTTGAACTAAAAAGTTACGTTCCTGTGGAGATTGCTGGTATCTCATACAATCTCAAATAATTCAACCGCTTTCCACTTCTTTACCTATTTTCTTCTATTTTAGTATTTCATCATGCGGGTTCTAAAAATAACAAATGGCAAAAGGGATAAAATAATGCACAGTTTGTTTACATGTAAGTGACAGGACAAAATGTCCTTTCATGACTAAAAAGGGATGGTCCCAATTTATCACAGGATCCAAAGTTCATATATTGAATATACCGGTGCACACTGAAGGATTACGATGTCTTTAGCAAGGCCACTGCTAGCTGCATAACATGAGGAATATAAACCACGGGGGAAAACGGTAGGAATAGGAAAAAAAAAGGAAGGATATTTACCTTCTATTTAGCATGTGTTTGCCCATCCAGTGCATAGGCAGCACAGAGGATGTCCATGGCACAGGAGGTGCAGGACCGTTTTGTTCTGTCAGGACACCTTATGCCTGGACAATTCATTAGAGATCATGAGAATATTTAGAGTCGAGTCTTTTGGATTTAGGCCTCACTGAGACTTCCAGGTTCCCCTAGAAAAGCTGCCATCCGTACGCAGAGACGTTTGTGCTCTCCACAAACTTGTTTTTCATTGTGACATTGGGTACGGGCCCCACCAGCACCATGGTGCTCAGCTTGGGCTCCCCTTCCTGGGACACAGCACAGGAGATGTTTTCATCTCACTGTCATACAGTCAGGAAACAGTGATGGTGACCAGCTGCCCTGCCTTAACGCTAGAGTTCAAATCCCTTCTTTCACTGCACGTCTTTTTCACTTCTGTAAAAATGCCTTATTCATAAGGCCAGGGAGTTTTCATGATCTTTCTTGCCCAACGATCATTTTTTTTCTCTTCACTTCCTAGGAAGACTGCTGAATGTCATTCTCCACTCCCTGCAACGTTGCACAACAGGCATGGGAAACCTGGGGAAAACAGCTCTGTCTGCTGACATCAGTTAGACGTTAAAAAGTTTAGTATTGTGACAACTAAGCCCTGAGATTTAGCCCTAATCTCTGTTTCTTAGCTCCCTAAGTACAACACTACTACTGCTCACCAGTTTGTGAGGATATGCAATAAAGACTGAGGCAACCAGTTCCTCCAGTAGTGGCGTCACAGAAATAACTTGGACTGTTTCACTTAAGGAGAAATAACACAAAAAGGACTATGGTATTACGGTACACTGGGGATTTACTCCTGTCTGACTTAGAAAGGATGGAGTTGTCTTAGACTAAGTGTAAGTTAGAAGGGCAATATGTCAAAGACACCAAAAGCATCACAAAACGTAGGAAGCAGACTAGGGTTCAAAAGCAGCTCAAAACTCACCTGGAGTTGCCACAGGAAACAGCTGCTGGAAAAGCTGCCTGGAAAAATTCCTTCAACAGAAGAGCTTTCAGACAACCTGCCTGGACCTTTCGTCCCTTCTGAATACAGAATTTTGTTATAGACACACAAAATCCAGCTGTGCCACGGATTTCCAGGGTCTTGGTGGTATTTGCAGTGATGGATAAGACCTGCCATCAAAAGATGTGCCACGGGAGATTTTTAGAGTTATTTTCTAGTGAAACTATTGAAAATATGGGCTAGAGTCAAGTTCTCTATACTCACACTGACTTCAGGGGCCATTTGCACAACTGAAAACTCCCTCTCCCTTTCTTTGAAAATCTCTGCTTCATCCACCATTGTCATGTAGTTTCTGCAGCAAACAGGTGAGGACCTTGTTAGGTCCCCAGCTTTTATTCATTCCTGCAGTCAAATCCACTCTTTGTGGTGAAGAGGAGATGATCCTGCAGGAAAACAGTTTTTAGGCTACATTTTGTTAGTCGGTATCTGGCTCTAGATTTGATAAAGAGAGATATATTTAAGGTGTCTTGGCTCTGTTTAGATCAAGTGCCCTAAAGTATGTTCCATCGCTGTGTTAAGACTCTGGATCCTGATCAGACTTGCCCAAGCGTTTAAGTTCGTGCAGTTTGTTGTGAAAGCGCTCTTTCATGAAGCTTCAAAGTGAGCAACATGTATGCTGATAAAGCTCACCTTTCCTTTTTCAGCACAGCCATGAAGCATTACGTTCTGCGTTAGCACAATTTTGTCCCAAATCATCGCTACTAGAAACGATGCAAAGACACCCGGAGCTTCTGCGGTTTTGTTTCAAGGAGTAAAGGTTTAAAATGCAAAAGAAGAGATAATCAGCACAACTCCAGATCCAGTAAGTGGATTCCATTCACCTGTTTGGGAAAAAAAAGAAAATAATAATAAAAAAGACAGACCAAAACCCACCATCAACTGCACAGCATGGCCATGGGGTAGAGTAGGTCCAACTCACTAACGCACTGCTCTCAGTTTAGCATCTCTGCTGCTCTGATGATCATATAAACAGCGAAATCTGATAACTGGCAATACATAAAACCCAATATGTAACTGTTAGGCACAGACTCTATGTACCATCGCAGGCTGTTCAAGGCTAACTGTGGAAAAGGGAAGCTCTCCTGCAGCCCCTATATCTTCCAGGGCTTTACAGGGTTGTTGTGCTCCATGGGCAGACAAAGAGCACCTCATACTGCCTGTATTTACCTTGCAGAGGTGTTGGAGGCCACAATTAATTGCTGTTTGTAGACTTCATTGAGATTGTTAGAGAAAGGCACTAGAGAGAGCGGTGTTATAAATTATTACACTTGAAAACGTTCAAACTCTCCAGCCTTTCACCGCTCGCCTTCTCACAAACTTGAAGCATTTCCTTTTCTCCTCCTGAAATAAAACTTGCCCTCTTGACACACACAAACCATTAGAGAGGCTGTACTTACAAGCACCTAACAGTATTTTCTCAAGTTTATTTTGACATTGACTTTTAATCAACATGATGATGATTGGAAAAGCTAGTCCAATGTTTCACTAAAAAGGAATATTAAAAGTGCATTGATTGTGTCTACAAAGATATGCAATTAAAAAGTATGAGTCAAGTGCTGTTATTTAACACTTGACTTTACTTATTTTGAACTCTTGTGGCCCTGTTGTGTACATGGTTAAATGTGCAATGCTGTGTGTTTCAAGTAAATCGGCTGTAAGCAATTTTATATTTTAATGAAAATAATTACAGTTTGAGTAATATGAAGTGTATCTGAAGTATAACCCCTGATGCTCCTTCCCCAGAATTAGCTGTGCTATAAATTATCATGATTTATTATGGTTACTCTGTGCTTTATGTGTTTATATGGGATCCTGGCTAGCAAAGATGATTCTTAACTAACAAAGAATTGCATTTCAAAAGCAATTTTTTCTTGGATCTCATCTGTAATTCTTCCACAAAAGTGATATGATTTAACTGTGCTGCAGTATGTGATATTGCAAAGATGGCATTATTGTGCTGTCATTTTGACAGCTTACTTTAATTTACACCATTTAATGGATGAATACATTTTTTTTTAAATCTGGTGTTATTCTTTCTTAATATACCATATGCCATCGATCCCACACGCGCTTCTTTGCATAAGCACACCGAATTTTATAGTGGTATAAAGCAACCTATGTGTCATATACAACCTATCTTTTGAGTGACACATCAGAAGCTGAGGTCCTGTGTGTTCTTCAAGGATACTGTGGATCTTGTGACATTTCTGAGCCCTGAGTCGAAATATGTTACACAATACGCTATGTACCGAGTGGCATCTGTCCACCTCAGAGACGGACACTTTTCAGATACACTGTACAAAAATACATTTATGAAAGCCATTTGCCTTGCTAGAAGCAGCACTATAGAAAGTGTAAAGATTATCATAATTACGTTACTGCAAAAACTAATATCTGCAGCAGCTGCTTTCAGTTGCAACCACTATTTTAAACTATTTTGTCAAACAAAATCCCTTCCAGTTCCTAACACGTTTTGCCAGCTATGGCAACCATTCATCAGTGAGTACAAAGGTTGGACAGTCATTCCCTTTGTCTTCTTTTGAGGAAGGAGCCCTGATCATTCCTCTGTCAGGGGAATTCTGGGGTCAATTCCAGAGGGAACAGAGAATACACCAATCTGATCCAGGCCTGTCCCTGCCTCTTTCATAAATGTACACCTCAGCTCAGCAAACCACAGCTCAACAGAGCTTCCACATGTAAACTCCTTTATTTAGACAACCTTCCTAAAGGAGACATGCTCAGGCTACCCATATTACAAACTGCTCAGAAGTTGTGCAGCTACAAAGGATGCCACCAAGCTGAAGAAACCAAGCCCTCCTTCTCAGGAGGACCTCTTACCCCAGGTTCACGTACCACATGAAAACATCTACACAGCTTCCACGCGACACTTGGCTTTTATCTGCCTTGCTTGGGCCTGTCCACAAAATCCTCTGTCAACGCGCTCGGTAGAGCCTGCCATCCCGGCACAAGAGTAATCTCTGAAGATTTCAGCAAATCTGCTGTGGGACGTTATCTCAGTAGGGGAGAATGTCATGGTGCCTTTGGGAAGCAGTCCAATTTAAGAAAACGATTTCATGACAGGGTGGAAAGCAAGCTGATGATACCCCAAGAACTCAGCTCTATTTGGTAGACTTCTGTCCACTTTCCAAGGACACCCGAGAGTTAAATAATTTAAAACTGTAAGAACAAAAAAATAAAAAAATAAAGATAGCCCAGTGGTTCTATTTTCCTGTTACAGATATTATTTTTGGACAGGAAATGCTGCAAACAAAAGTGCAATAAGAGCTAAATTTTTTAAGCGGGAGGTATCAAATGCTGAAAAGGATTTTGTTGATGCGAACTGAAGAAATACAGCATACCTTTATACTTACTTGGCTCTTTGATGTTATACATGATACCCCGTATGGCATTACAACCAACCATACATGCCATAAAAGTGCAGAGATTCCATGTGGAGTAAACCTGCAGTGAATTAATACCTCTGTCAAGGTGCATCCTGAGATGTGTTAAGCCATCCTTACTTTGAATTCCAGTTCACACATTCTCTACGACTCACATGACCGAGAACATGCAAACATTCCAGCAAAACCAAGAAAGAGTTTATTTTAAATTCCATCACGCTGACTACTAGTACATTTGGAATAAGAAAACACATGAGACAGCTAGAAAATTATGTCCTTATTCGTAAATAATTAATTTTTGGTGGAAAAAGAAATAGTTCACCTTTTTTCTTTTTTAATGTTAATTTAAGGCAGTAGTGAGGATTTCATCTGTGACTCACCTAAAAAGCTGTTAGGAGTTTTGTATGACCAGAAATGAGGTATTTGCACATAACCAAGAAGCTGATATTGACAACCGACACATACTTCTAGCATCTACTGAAAATTATCAAGATTTTAAATTACCTTCAGATGCCTGTTAAGAAAGCTGCAGACCCTTGAACAGCAGATCAAAAAACTGACACAAACGTGATTTTATTTTTTTTTTTACGTATTAATTTGTGTGGTCACTTCAGGTAGAAATACATCAGAGCTAAACACCAGTAAAGAAAAGGCAGCAAATACTTTTTCATCTTGTTTTGCTTTTTGGTTTTGCAGAAGACATTTCTGAGATAGGATTTAGTATTTGTGTTGGGCTTTGTAGCAGGGGTAATGAAGTTGCATCTTCTAGATCTCTGGTGGAAATCCTACAGTGTAGAAAGAGCAACGAATGCCAGCTCCCTCCCCCCCAGTGTGAAAGAACAGGTCAGACACTTTACAAGCTGGACACACGGCCCCTTGACCCGCATGATACTGGGTAACGCTCCGCAGTTTCAAGCAATGAATCCTCTTACCTGCTGCCTGCTAAACACCCCTTCCTTACACGGGAGGAAAGGGCACTTGCCTACGTCTGAGGCAGACCTCCTCCCATTCTGCTTAGCCTGTGGAAGAAAAACAAAACAAACAAACAAAGGAACAAAGAGAAAGTTTACAGAAAATTGAAGGCGAAACGCAAAATGTTTCCCAAAACAGCCTTAACAAGGTAAATTTTTAGGCACTTCCACCCCTTTTTCAGGGTGTGAATGGAGCACTGGAAAAACGCAGCGGGCTTAGAGGCCCCAATGGAAAGGAGAGTGTTTCTGGACACCTGGTATTGTATCGTATTCATTTCTGATGGATTTAGTCAGTCAGCCCTCTTCCTCCTTTCATACAATACACATACACTGATCTATAACACACACATATGGACACCAGCATATAGGCAGCAAATGCCAGATCAGATATATAGAAAGAGTAAATTTAAGAGATTATAAATGTTTTTTTCATAGTAGCATGTATTCAATACTGTCACTAATGTAAGAGTCCACAGACATAATTTGAAAGCTTTTCTCCTCTCTTACACGATCATAACATAATGAAGGAAAATAATTTCAATTCAACTTAGTAATGGCTTTGCTGCATTGTCATTAGAAGGTGATTAAAAAGACAAAACAACTTTCGCTTTTAATCTCTAAAGGAGAACCACTGCCATAGCGAAAACTAGTCAAAAAGGCTCATTCCTACCGTTAGGTCATAAAATAGCGAAATATTTTCAGTAGGAAGGAGGACATGGGAGGGGGGGACAAGGAGGACTGTAATGTTGTTGGTACAACACGTACTGCCTGGCACATCGAGGGGGAGACTGAGGTCTGGTGAAATTAATACAGCAGCTGTGTCCAACCCCCTTTTCATGGCTTTAAACACAAGTCCAGCATTATATTTTTGCAAGGAGCCTGACACAGAAGCATTTTGTCCAAAGAGATGATGAGGTTTGCTTTATCAGATAACGCTAAAGTCCTATCTAATATGGCACAAGAGGAAAGAGATACTTCCTTAAAAACATGCAAAATTTCTCTTTATGCCACCCACATATGCAGTCATGACTTCGCCACCCTGAAAGACAAAACTCCACGTGTGCTGCTCTCGCGTCCTGCGGAACATCGCTACCCCTCGCACTGCTGGTGGAAGTCTGCGGAGGGATCAACCAGTTGTTCATCAGCCGCTGCGAGGCTGCCAAAGGCACAGAGCCGGATTTCCCCAAGGCCTCCCTTCCCTTTTCGGCGCAGAGCTCAGCGCGCTGAGTGCGTTTTGGATGTTCAGCTCAGGGAAAACCTGGCCACAAGATTTAGTATCAAAGGCACTGAGTTTCAAACCCTGCTGAAAATCTGGCACTTGCTGAGATGTCAGAGTACTTATGGTCAAAATATGGCCATAATCACTAAAATATACAATTGTCGTTTATAATCAGCAGTACTTGCTCACACGAATAGTTTCATTGACTTCAGTCACAGGAAATACTAATTTTGTCTGACACTGGAAAAGACTTCTAAGACCTGGAAGACAACAATAGCATAAATATTATTAAGACAGAGCTATCTTTGTCCAGCCATTAAGACTGTACCGTTACAGCTTTATGGGATACAAACCAGAATAAGTGTTAATTCTATAAATATTTCTGCACCACCTCACTAGTGCGTGGGAGCAAGAGGTGGCCTTCTTTTATTCCTTGGAAAACATAAAGAAGCAAAGAGATAGTAAAGAGAAAGATGGAGTTTTCAGTCAGGGTATAGTAACATATTTGCAAAGTATGAAGCAGGGACACGATGCCCAAGAAAGGATAAATAATCACTTTATGAATTTTGGGTTTGTTCAATCTCAAAAAAGACCCACAGTTGAGACACTCAACTTTCAAGTTTTGAAATGACTGCTCTGGGATGGTCCCTCATTAAGGGATCCACTCTACAGTGCATCAGCTAAGTGACTCGTGTGCGTCATCAGCTGCACGACAGAAATACTTCACGTCAAGCCTGTCTCCAGCATTTGGTTATAAAGCTCTTTTGCCCATAGGCTCAGGGTCCTGGTTTAGACCAGACACAGCAGTCTTACAATATTTTCTTAAAGTTTTGCCCAGCCGTGGAAATACAGCTTAGCGTCTTGGATTCTTCTCATAAAGTAAAAAAGGGCCATGTGTCTTGTAAAGACTAGCCCCAAGGGAACTGAGGTAAAGTATTTTTGTAGCCTTAACACAAATTTTCCTTGTGTTTATGGCTTCATTATTTTAGTGGGTGTGTTATTTCAGTGTGTTTTTCTGCTACTTATTTTCTATCTTTTTTACTGGCCTTTTTTTTTTTTCCTGTCTTTTTTTAAACAAGGAAAATGGACTCAACAGATGATGCAGAAGTCTTTACAACAGGGCTACTGGTTTTCATTTCTGTTTCCTGAACCTCAAATAATCATGTGCTTAATATGCTCAAAGGATATTTCTGTAACGTTATAATGTTAAAGTTGCTGTTAACGTCAGTGGAAAAGCTCCCCATATGAACAGAGGTGAAAATTTCTAGGCATCTATCTTCTGTTAAATGTAGTTAAAGAGTTAAGACAAAACGAATTAAAGTAATACAACCAACAACAGAAAAATTGTTTCTGATTAGCAGGAAAACCCAGATTAGGATGCGGTTACTCTGTAATTGCAAAATCTGATTTCAGTAATATCTGGCAGGGTAGAAGGGAAAAAAGCAGTGAAAGCACTGAAAACTAACAGCTCTTTTAAGGTAAGTTCATCTAAAGTACTGGTCTCCATGTCTACAGAGTTGGTCCTTACACTGGGAGAACTACCTCTGTAGCAACCTGTTGAAGCTCACTCCTGTCTAGCCCTGGCAGTGCGTTTTTCACGTAGGTGCCATTTTTGCTTGGTGCCAAAGGTAGGTGAACCAGTACAGCTGCAACCAAAATGTGCAGAGACAGCAGCTATTGATCAAGCATAGCGAAACCGATGAATTTTCTGTTCTGATGACCCATCCAAATTTCTAGTATATTAATTATCACATTTACTTTACCTAATGTCAACTCACTTGCCAGATCTGCTTTACTGGTAGCTTGTTTGCCTAATTAACTGTAATTTGCATATTAACTCAGCCTGTAAGTTCCCCGTACAGTCTGTGCTTAGGGATTCCAGTGATCTCCAAGTTGTTGGTCAAAGCTTTGATAAGAAGTAATGCTTAAGTAAATTCTACAAGCCATCACCCTAAGGCAAAATATGTTCATGGTAGGGATGACTGGGTAAAATAATAGGAAGCCTGAAGCTTTTCTCAAACCTCAAACAAAACCTCAGCCAAATCTTTACAAGACATGAAGTTAAGTTTTCACTCTTTTTTTTTTTGGTCATAGCCTTTTGTTCTGTGCCAGAAAAAAAAAAAAAAAAAAAAAAAAAAAAAAGAAATACCAAAATATCAAGACAAAAGGCTATTCTTGGATTTATGACATGAGAAAATCCAGGAAGGAAAGGAGACCTCATGAGAAAGCCTGTTTTCACAACATTTTTACATAGCTTTCAAAGCGTATGCGTACGCAGGAGCAGAAAACGGTACGTCGAGCTAACAAAACAAAATGTACCATAACACGAGGAGTTACTTTGCTTACCAAGTCAAAATAGCCGGTACGATGCATTAAAACCTGGCAGAGTCCTTACGTTCCTGTCCCATGATGTGCAGACTGCATCTTCGGCGAGAGCCTGTTAACATCCAGTTGTCCAGCGCTCAGCAGGAGCTCAGCAGAGCCACGGCTTTGCACAGAGCAAAGCACCACAGAGCTCTGCTCTTTCAGCTGGATGCATCTCAAACGCTCTCTTGATTTCACTCAAATATTTTAACAGGATGATGGAGAGGTATATGTACATGGTATAGACACAGGAGAAAGACAAGGCAACAAGCAGAAGTATGCTCAAAGGACAGCAGATAAACAAGTTGTGGTAGTGTTCTTCACGGTTTCAAGGAAAACAAGAAGTGCAGCAAAAAATAACTGCAATAGATTTAACACATTTTGGTAGGAAACACAACACATGATCGACTCAACTGAAAGCAGACTAACATCAAAGAACACTGCTTTACTAGATTATTGTAAGGGGCAACTGACTCCCCTTCTTCCCCCACTCTGAACTAGCGCAGCATGGTTATACTTTCCATGGACATTATTGGACTCAGCACAGACCAAACCAAGGTACCCAAAGTGCATCACAGATGTTAATTAAGAATGTAAACTCTATCATTCACCATTCCTCTGCATTTTAACATCTCCTTTTGTTTCCTTCTGGTGGTGGAGTTTCAGAGAATGCTTGAGTTTAAAATTCTCCTCTTACACACAAAACCAGTCGTTGCACTCGATCTGCATCATGTTATTTCTGCTGAAATACCTCAGTCTTCATGAAATAACTTAACTCTGCTCGCAGGCCCTTTTGATTAGACAGTCCTTGATGAGTGATATCCAATTAGTAGAAAACTAGGGAGGATATATAAGATCACGTTGGGCACTGACAAAATTGAAAATGGTGACCGAAGGTACCTCCCTGCAAGGGGTTTGTATTACAGTTACAAACCTTTCATCCTATGGAGACCAGCCACATGAGTCAGCTCAAATCTTGAGCAGAGGCGTCCAGCATTGGCTATAAACGTGTTTGTACCGGTGGTCAGGATCTGGCCATTGAGCTGGACAGACCCCATCATCCCTTCTCCTACTGAGAGATCTTCTGAGCCTGGTTTTTATACCTGGTCTACAGCAGCTGTTGCAATCTGGCCATGTGGGACAGCAGCCTCATAAAAGTGGATATTGGTGTCCTTTTCACACTCTCATCTAATAATTTTCCTAGAAAAGCAGCCATGTGGGAAGCTGCCCCCCACTGTGGTCTAACAATCTAACCAAGGGTTAAAATATCGATATTTACCTCAGCTATAACATAGCTGGACATGTTTCATCATGCATGTGGTTCTCCCGTTCCAAAGTGCTTCTCTGAAATGTAAAAACAAAACACAAAACCTAAGATCACTACTAACACATAAACTATATTTAAGTAAAGCAAAATAGCAGAGAAAAGAATGTTTTTTATTGTTAACACAATAGAAAATTAAACACCAAACTTTAAACAAATTGCACCGTTCACTTTTGCAACACCAAAAGAGTTTATTATTTCACTATTTCATCTCACCTTGTGCCATTAAATTATAGGACACAAGTAGTAAAACACAAAGTAAATATGCACATATCTTTACACCATGTAGTGTGGCTATAAATCTTACTCTTTGATAACAGCTGTACTACAGCAATCATTTGAGTAGTGCAGCTGCCACAACAATATCAAATTTTATAGTTAAAAAGCAGTCAAAACTTTAATGGTACAGTGGAGGTAGATATATATTGTGCTATAAATAAACATTATCTAATGAAGAAATGAAACATGTTTATTTTTCCTTGACATATCGTTCAATATCATATATCTTTGCTCCTGCAAGCTGCTATAATAGCAGCCATTATACTTCAGCATGTGTAACGACGAAGTCTGTAGTTGTACTAATTATGTTGGATTTAAATGAGGGATGGGAGAACCTCAGACAATGCGGCCTTGCAAGCAAGGCCTTCATTTCATCAAAGCAGTATCTTAAAACGTTATCGCAGTTAACGTGCTGGCAGAGGTTCTGAAGCGGTTGGGAATGCAGTGAGAAACGAGTGGGTTTTCCCCTTAGACGATGACTTCTGCTGTGTTTGTGTGACATGGTGTAATTGATCTGGTGAGCAAGAGACCATGAGAACTGATGTACTGGTTCAGACGAGTAGTCGCTGCCACGTTATTCAAAGCCATGAAAAACCTCTGAAAGGGTATGAGAGCACACAGGTCTAGCGGAGGCGGGCTCACATCCTTCCCAAGCAAAACATGCCCCAAACAAAAAGTCCCTGCGAATTGACTTCAGTTTCTGGGATTACTGGCGTGCTCCTGTTGAGCCTAGGGACGCAATGGCAGAGCATTGGTGGCGCTTATGGAGATGCTCACCTGCCTAATGCACAAAGAGTGAATGGTGGCATGGAAGCATGGAAAAGATCTTCAGCAAACGTTCTAGAAGCTTCTAGTTTTGAAGATTCCACAGAACGTGACTCATCATGTCACAGAAAGAAGGGCCGCGAAACGTCGCCTAACATTCAGGTGTGTGTTTCTGCAAGCACTTTCACTTGACTCCAGTGAACTTCTGAAGGATACCTCCCAGTCCCCTCTAACCACTCCTAATTTGGCAAGTAAAATTCATTAACTCCATTCACTTAAAAATCCTCCTTGGGAAGCTATGCTTCCCCTCTTCACATCAGAAAAATGATGCTAGAAGCATCCCTGCCAGAAAGGAGATTACCATCTTGCCCGGAGCTTGCCTCCTGTGCCGCGTGGGTTTCTCTGAAGGTGACGCACAGACACCCTGGTGGGAAGCGCAGAGACCCAGGGGAGCTGATCCATCGGAGACCAAACCCCCAACAAAGAGCTTACCACAGTTAAACTTTGTGCATGCCCACCATCAGAGATCCTCAGGGTGCTTTCGCTTGCCATCACAGCGCAGTTATCTGAAAAACCCCATGAAATGCCATAAAATAAACCCAACAGCTGTTAGCAGAAGATGACAAATCCTAGATACCTTTCTGTCACATTGCAACCTGTACAATTCACTCATTGTTTACAAACAAGTAATATTACATCCTGGCATTTAGAGAAGCTCTAGAAATTACTCACTCCCCTGGAATTCTGCATGACAAATTAAGACTATGCTTTGACTCCTAATAAACGTTGCTAGAGCCGAGTTTCATAAACATTCTTGAGATTTCTTCTGTAACAGCTTTATTTTGGCTCCCCACTTTTCCTGCTTAAATAAATGAAAAGGTTGGCTGATATTGTCAAAATACAGCACTTCTCATGAACCAGGAGTCATTTATTGATGTAATTTATTGAGCCTGCATTGTAAAACATAAAATCATATTTCTACAGGGGAAAAAAAAAAAAACAAACCCCACAACTCATTACCCTAAGCTAAGATTATTTTCTTTTAAAAGACAAATTATTGCAATTGTGGATTCTATAAGTGAGATTATGTGCTTCCAGAACTGGCCTTTCAGAGGCCAAGAGGGTAAGTTTTAATGAACCGTGCAATGTTGGGTAAGAACAGAACAGATGTTTGCACAACCGTCAGGTAGACCTTTGTTTATATAAATACACCACAGCAGATATTATCTAATACCTTTCTCATGGCTTAAAATAACCTTCCCACTAAAAATACAAACAGCCTTTCTCCCAGTTGTGAACATGCTTAAAATCTAATTAATACACAGCCGATTACAAGCCCACCAAACTGCTCACGCAGGGTCAGACCTGTCATCCAGCATCACCTCTTTCATGACACAGTCTTAATCTCCTCCTTTGTCGTTATATTGCAGTTTTTGCTCTAAAGGTTTCTGCACTAAAAAAGTGGGAAGGTGAAGCCATAGTTCAATTCAATTTATTTTTATATCGCCTCTCATACAAAGTCTTTCAAAACGCTTTATAGTGAGAGATAAAATAATCATATAACACTTGCCAGAATTCAGCACAGTGACTTTCATACACCCAGGGCAAAAGCTGCGCACCAGAAAAGTAAAATCTAGAAAAGAAACAGAAGAAGATATTAATAAATATGCATTGGTTCCACACTGTATAATAATGAGAAGAGGGAAGCAGATCCCTGTGAGGGTGCCTTCATAGCCCTTCCTTCAGGTAGGAGGGTCCCTTCCAGCTCTGCAGCTACACACAGAGACATGTGCGTGGAGGAGGGTGAGCGCGGTGGGAGCAGCAGGGCTGCTAGAGGGGGTGAGGAAGGCCTTACCCAAAGAACCCCCCAGAACTACAGTGGGCACGGAAACACCAGTCAGTTGTTTCCCCCCATTTGTAAAGCACAACTTCCACTCAGAAAATGAGAAAACTTCAGTTTGCCTTGAGAAAGGAAAGGAAAAACGCCCCAAGTCACCAACGTTAATTGTCCGACGAACGTAACGCAGGAATAGCCCCGCAACAGGGGAGGGAAAAGTTTCTGCAAGAGAAGAGCCTATAATGGGCAGCAACGCAAAAAAAAAGTTTACGGCAACACCATTATTGTATCTATCTTAAATTATTTGTAAACACTCAGTGTCCAAAATGTGGCCCTATATTAAGTAATGCAATTATTTATGAGGGTAAATGTGGAATTAGGTGCCGGCCGTGCATTGGCAGTGCAGTGCAAGCAGCAGCCTGTGTGCAGGGACAGACACAGGAGTCGGTGGGTTTCGTTTACCCCGCTAAACCCTTTCTCATCAAGGCTAGAAAACAGGCACGGAAAAACTTGCCTCTTGGGCTGCTGGAGTAACTCTACCTCTATCTAAAGAAAACCTGAATACCAGAACACTCCACCCAGTTTATTCCAGTATAACCTCAAACAGCACGGGAGGAAGATGCTCCCCAAAACACCCTGATTGTTAAACAATGGGCGTTTTAAATTCCGTGCTCTGGTCTTAAATTGTCATTCTAAAAGTTTACTATGTGCGTGAGGCCCATCATTTCAGAAGCCCACACATAGGGAAGCCTGGTAAAAGAGCATTTAAGAAAATATTTGGGCAACAGCTAATATTTCTTCCTACCTATTTTCATGCCCATGCCCCTCAACCCAAGTCACATCTTTATAATGCACGGTAAGAAAACACAATATATAGTAACTCATTTTCTGACCTTTTAATATTTCTGTCATTGATTGTCAGAAGTGAGGACTGCTCTCTATCCTAAGGTGATGGATTATTTAATTAACTATTGACCTTTTCAGTATCAGATGTTGACAACGTATGCTCTCCTATGTAAGCTGCCGCTTCTGGATATTGTTCAGCTCTCCACTGCACGTTGATTTGTCTCACGTTTTCGTTTTAGGCCTAAATTTCTATTAGATTCATTTAAAAAGAAGTCAAAGTCTTGTATTTAGTGAGGAATACTTTTATGATCTACTGCTTTGAGTTTTCTTTTGAACACTAGCTGTATTTATAGCAGAATTTATATGAATATTAACAGAAGTAAGTCTTTCATAGATAAAATCATTTCCACTGCTTACCTACTGCTTAGGTTTCTGAAATGCTTTCAGGACAACTTCTTCTGCACCAGGAGGCAAAGAAGCCAACACAGGAAGGAAAATTGCTCATCATCTGTGCACACGGGTCAAGGGACGTCCCAGACTGAAAACTAGAAGAGTCATTTGATATTACGCTTTGCCTTTCGGCCCAGCAAAGACTCCAGCCAGGAACATGACATTTATACCCAGCACCTTTAAAAAGCAAGCATTTCACTACTTTCCCACACGACAGGCAATGTGAAGCCTTCTTTACACATCAGCAAACCGACTTAAGACTTTTTCTCCCCAAAAATAGGAAGAAAGGATCCAGATCTTCATCCTGGAGACCCAGGATCCCAGCGCTCCGTTCTCAGCAATTACATACTCAGCTACAATCTTTTCATAAGCAAACAAGGTATTTTCCTCCGCGAGCATGTTGTTGAAACCAAACACTGAACAAATGATCCGTGCCTCCAGGTTGTCAGAGAGATTTACATGTGACTACACAGCAGTTTGGGTATTCCACCGTGATTTTTCGCCAGGGCTGAGCGAGCTGATTAATCTAACATATTCCTAGTAGAAACTGCCCAGCATTACTCCAGGAAAAAAAGTTTGCAGCCTGGCACACCTTCACAATAAATAGTCTCTGCTAATTTCATCTGTTCACTTAGAAAACACTTTTTTGCCAAATCCAGTAGCAGATAGAGGGTTTTTTTTGTGTGCTAAACAGCCATTAATATTTTTTCTAAGTGTTCCATTTCCTTAATTATTTTGGTAACTATACAACCATCCAATCACTTCATAGAAATAAAGTCCATAAAGTATCCCTGCACCAGCAGAGAATAACAATTAGCCACTTTCCAGACAGGCTGTTTACCACAAATCATCGCATTCCCCTCATTTTTTAAGTTTTCTATTTTTTGTCTGTGATATTAGCAGCAGCAGACACAGCAGTAAATACTCTTATCACTGATGGATTTGGTAAGTGGTTTTAATCAGAAGCTTTCCTTTTGCATCAATCAGCTTTCCCCTAACCTAGGAGAGACCCCTACATATGTCATCGATATACCCAGATAGCGGAGTTTTAAGTCTGATTTTTTGTGATGTTAATGCAATATTATGATAGATATCTATTAGCGGGGAGAGAGGAGTAACGGAGAGACTCCAGCGCTTTTGACAGCGGCTGCTCTTTCTTTGTCAGTGTCAATCTGCGCCAGAATCACGGGGAATGAGCGAATGTGACAGGAGAGGACCGCACCAATTATGGATGAAGGGATACTATCTACTCCCACTGGTTGATGTGATTTATTCGACGGTCCTTCTGCATTTATAGAACAGCAGATTGTAGCTGCTTATGAAGTGACAAATAGTGCTCAATGACATTGACTGACTTGTCTGATCAATTTAGCTTGTCTGAAAAGTGGCCGTGAATTGCTGTCCTTGTAGAATGGCAGTACGAGCGGTCCCGGTGCAACTTTACTGATGAGGAATCTCAAATGCCACTAGGAAACTAATAAAGGTGACTCCCTTTAAACAAATAACGTTACAGTCCCACACCAGGAATGAAAAATCATAACCTTTCCTGTAGCTTTCCTTTGAAATGCATGTCACTTAAAGAATGTTTTGTCTTTGAGGCCGTGTCAGTGGAACATTTTTATTCTTTTATAAGTTCTTGAATATTTGATATGTTTTGGTGGAGAAGCCATGTATCTGATGGAGGGGAAACAAGTGGAGTTTTCTTGCAAGAACCAACAAAGCAATTTTTCATGTTTTCTAGTAAAGTTGCCAACTGTCCTGATTTTATTGAGCCTTGAGTCATTAAAGTCATTTTTAAATTCGGAGCTGCTGGAATCTGGTGATGATGTAATTCAGCTTTCATACTAAAGTCAAGAAGAAAAAGAAAAAAGGAAATTCCTGGCCTTGTGGTCAGAGAGCAGCTTGAAAACATGATTTCAATGAACTCAGTACAATCAAAACCCAAAAGAAATGGAAAGCCAACTTGCGGATGCTGAGGGATCTGGATTTTGGGGGGGTTCTGAGCAGTAATCTTAGGACTATAGGAGCCTGACAGGACTTTTTCACACTCGGAGCTGACAGCACAGAAGTCTGGCTCATTTTGATAGAGCTATTGTGTTAATAACCCAATATTGAAAACTGTCAAACTTCTAGTGGCTGGTAGCCCTTCTGGCAGGAGGAGTTGTTAAAGTGAAGAGGTGGCAGAGCCAGGCTGTTGGGTGCCATATAATTCTCACTGTTTTTCTGAGCCTCAGCACAGCCCTTCTAATAATGCTGGAACTACATGATGAGGTACTAGTCGGCGTGAGTAAAGACTGCACAATACGGCCTTTAAACAAACATTAAATTAAAAGCAATTGAGAAACTGTTAACAAATTGTATTTTATCTAGCATTAGATTAGTATTTTTATAAAGCCATAATGTCATGCCACACCTTATAAATAATACTTATGATATTTCTTATATGAACCAGGCACAGGAGTTGCCTGCAAATGGTAATTTCATGTATAAATATATACAAACTTGTGAGCGGGTCTACACGCACATATCAATATATATATATACACGGTTGTACGTACATATAAATCAACGTCTGCACGTGGGGGGTGCATGCGCGCCGTTCATTATATATTACAATATTAAACTGTTATCCATGCACAAGTATATTTATGTATATATTTCAATTTATTAGAGCGAGGCAGTCCTTTACAGACTTAATAAAGAGCACCAGCATTATAAGCCAAGAACCATTTTTCCCTTTCCCTGTATTATTCAAATTTATTAAACAATATTTCACATTTGTTTGACACAATGTCAAACTCGGGACTCCTAAAGAACTGCTGCAGCTTTGGAACTGTTATGCTTTCTTGGACTTTAATCATTTTTGGCAAGGCTCCATTTCCTGTCAGAAAGTGAAACAGCTTAGGAATGTCATTTTCACGAAAGAAAACAGAGAGAATCCGAGAGGAAGTTCTCCTCCACTCCAGAGCCCCTAAGATACTCAAACACACTCGCAGGAGGGCTGGAATACATCAAACATTAGCAGAGGGAAAAGGACACACTTTTCCCACATTAAAATACATGGATAAAGTTGAACTTTTGCTAAAAATAGTTCCCATGACTAATCCTATTAAGTTTTTAAAAAATTGGGCCGTATCTCCCTTGAAGTCAAATTGTTTTTTAACTTCAGAATGACATTAGAAAAAGACTCTAAAGTGCCTTTGCTTAAGTCAAAGTCCCTGGAAGATCATTTTTTCTTTTTCTTTTTCTTTTTTTTTTCTTTTCTTTTTTTTTTTCTTTTATAAGTGAGATATGAAAAATGAGGACAGGAGCACAGATCACTCTTCTAAAAGGGCAATTTACCTATTGAAGAGGCGAGGAGTATCAGTCTCTCTCAGATCATCACTTGTGATTTACTTTTTATAAGAGAGGCTCCCTAAGGAGGGAGGAGGTTAAAGGGAGCAGATTAAAACTAACCCTTCGCTCTGCCAGCTCAGTGCCTACAGGACCTGAGCTCAGCCACAGCGGGAGAGGTGTGTAAAGCCTTGCAAATCTTTTGGGCAAGAATCACCTATTTTCTTCGTTCAGAGGGCTACTTATGTAAAAACCACCTTGCCTACTTGTTGTGATGAGGGAACAAGTAATGGCCAGATGGATTTTGAGAACACAACCCACACCCCAGCAGGAAAAACACCCCACTAGCAGAGTTAGCAGTTCCCACCGCATCTTGGCCACATTGGCAGTAAATATAACTAAGGACTTCTGACAGCCACCAGATCCACGTACAATTTATGAATCCTAGTCGAGGATGATCTGGGTGGTTTTCTATCAGACCAAACACTTTGGGTTTATTCCGAGGTTTACACCATCCTTGTTTGTTTGTGCTAACATACTAGACAGAAATCCCAAGCTATGGTAATACCACAGTTGTTTCAGAGGGAGAGCAGAAGGAATCTGGCTGAAAGCAGGATGAGGATCCATTTCTAAAGGAAAAGCCTTTTGCAGTAGGATGCAGAGAAAAAGGATGTTTAGCTCCTTCAAGGAATTTAACCTAAATCCAAACAACACTCATAAACCTACATGCTTTTCCTGGTTGTGTATCTGTTGTACTTTCCTTGGAACCAGGTTAAATACTAAGTGATGGGATTCTAGGAGCCTTGCAAATGTCTTAGCCCTGTTTGCTTTGGCTGCAGCATGTGCTTAAATCTGTGTGTTACAAACCTCAGTGGGGCACTCGCTGCCCTGTAGAACAGTGTGCAAGCCAGCGGGTTGGTGACCCCAAGCCAGGAGGACATCCCAGCACCATGGTCCACAAACGCAGGAGCTCCAGAAGAGAGCACCTAGCAGGCAAAATCTGAGCAGAGAGTGTGATGTGTCTTCAAAGAAAAGACTAAATTCTGAAGGGAAAAAAAAAAAAAATGACCCATACATGTGCTACGAAAAGCATGCGTGCTTCTAGCTCAGGCACGAGAAAGGTCAGGATTCAGTGTCAGTGAAACCCTTCTCCGGCTGAAGAACTGGAAAAGGAGGTTAGAGAAGGGAAAGAAAAATTAAAATAAATTCATGAACTCTACTTAGCAATAAATCTGCCCTTTCTACAACTTGCTTGTGGATTTTTTGATATGAATAGATGAGCATGGAGCACACGGGGTTGAAGAACAGAGTGGTCACAGAAGTTGTCTACTTCCATAAACCTTCATACTCCTGGTTTAAATGCATCCTCCATCTGCTCAGCACTAAGCATGGAGCAAACGCCAACAGCATTCAGGTTTGTACAGGTAGATGCACACAGGCATGCCCTTAGGGAAGGGAAAGAGCAGACCGTGTTACAGCAGGAAAACCACCTCCCCCTTACATGTGTTTTTTCTCTCTGTCTCTCAGGCAGCGCGGGTCAGGTACGATGGGGTGGTCCCAGCATGTCACACACACACCAGGGGACTGTACAAACTCTCAGCGTCGGCCTACATCTGCTCGGATTCAAGCCGTACCCCCCCCCCCCCCACTTCAATAGCAGCAGAGTGAGGTCAATACCGAAACACTTGTGAACACGTCGCTCGCTCCTTCCCACCCCCCCCAAAAACTCCTTTGGTGGCATTATTTTCCTTTCTGCCCCCAGCTGAGCTTTCATAGCACTCTCTGATGTTCCTGCAAGGAATAAGCTATTCCTCCAGCCCAAACTTGCGCGATAGGTACCTTTGGTCTTCCCACCGCACCGCTGCCGGTTGTCCCAACAGTATCTCCTGCATCTGACCAGCTTCGCTGCTGAATCTCTCATTCAAAACTAGTACATGGCGTTTGTTTGTTGTTAAAAGTATAACTTGGTGTTTGCCCTTAGAATAATGTCTTGTAGCAAGTTAGTCACTGAGGAACATTACCAGTCATTTATTTTCCAGCACAGACTACAGGTTTCCATGGCTATACTCCACAGGAAAAAAAAAAAAAAAAAAAAAAAAAAGGAAAGAAAAAAGAATTCCAATTTCATGTGTAGACGAAATACTTCAAAGTCTCAAACACTCAAGCCATCACTAACACATGCAATAATATAAACTGGAATGAATTTTCAGGATGTAGTAGGCTAAAACTCAGCTTTCAGAGCTGCAGGGATGAAGTGCACTTTGACACCGGCCCTCCCTGCCCCCCCTTCCCCACACCCACTAACTCTTCCTTACCTCATCTTCTTCTCGTGCTTGGCCCCATCTGACAGCAGCTGGCAATCACCAATTGACACCAGAGTCCACAAACTCGTCCAGGCTACATCTCGCTCTGCACTTCCGACCACCACAGTGTCAGTTTATATTGCAGACCCACAAAGTCAACTCGCTACATGTTCCTCCAAAAATCTCTCGGTTCTTCAGCGCCCAGTCTTCATTCAAACCCATCTTTAACCTCATGGTGCCATGTATACTTCCCTGGCCATGAAGGCAGATGCTGGCCCTTCGGGTTATCTCAGGACCATTCAAATCCCTCACCTCCAAGAACTGCTCTCCAAACCGCTGCTCACGCACCGTAACAATATACTGAGCATTCGATTCTTCAACAGGATCTATGAAATGCTGCCTGACAAATCATTGCTAAAAGTTTTGTTCATATTATAGAAGGAGTCTTCTTTTCTAATGAAGGGAAGGAATATGGAGAATGAAATCTAAACCTGGAGCTATACTCCCATTTTTCTGCACAAATACAAGTAAGGAACTTACTGAACTTAATGAGTTTAACAAGAAAAAAGGAAAAAAAACCCACAACAAACCATGCCATTAGCAAGTTGTTAAGCAACGATCACCATGACCATTCTTCTTGATATGCTGCGTCACTTAAATCCCAGCCTTTTCACGTTCCTGTTGCTATAGGTGCCTCTGAAACAGTAGGTCACACATTACCCTTCACCCTCCTCCCTTCTGCCCCAGCCCCGTACCTCCTTGAGGGTGTCGCACGCAGCCACCCGTTCATCTTCCCTTTTTATCAGCTCCCTAAGCGCTTCAAAGATGGCCAGAACTTCTTGCGTCCTTCCGCCCCGCTCTCCCCCTCAAATTTCCATTTATATCTAGTTTTTGCAAGCCCAACACAGCCTAACGGGCAGGGGAAGGCCTGAGCCCAGATTGTTTAACAATGCCTTGAGGGGCTTATTCACCAAAGTTCGATGCTCTGATGAACAGCTTGCTGCAGCTCTAATGGTAAGGCATATAAAATGCATCATACATTAAATTTAATGTTGCCTCATTAGTCTTAATTAGATTCCTACATTACACCAGGATTATAGTTTCTTCATGTTTATGTTTGCTCCTAAAATAAAGTCTACACTAGACAACAGTTTGGTGTACTTTCTAACCTTTGAATAAATATGCCCTGAATTGATACCTACCAATATTCTTAACCTTGAAGAAACAGAAATTAGGTGATACTACAATTGCCTTTCGGACAGAAAGGCGATGTAGAGTCAGTCACAAAGGAATTAATTTAAAGAAAAAAAAATATAGTATGCCAACATTGGAACACTGGAAATTACTCACCTTGTATTTTAAAGGGGTAAGCAGTAAAGGGAAAGGAAAGGACTATTTCTTTCAAAGAAGCATGTGTTTTTTCTGTTTCTGTGGATGCTTCGATAGCTTGCTCTTATGCTAGTTAATACTGTTTTCTGAACTAGGTTTTTCACAGTTTATTTATTTTCGGCTGTAAAATCTGTTTCAAGGCGATGCCACTAACTCAGCTTTGGAGTGGATGTAAGAGGAGAGCACATTCCATGATTAAACATAATGACCTACGCCAGGACCAAGGCATGTTGGAGGCCAGCAGTGAATAGAAAGAAGATGACCCAAATCATGCTTTTCACTACTGATAAAAGGATCACTCTGACAGGTCCAGAAATGGAGCTGCTGTAGCAAAAGCTTTTTTTTCATCCAAAGAAAGAAACCACATGTTCTGGGGTTCCTCCCATCACCCAGATGGTACCTGCTCAGTCGCATGGTGGTGAGCTGTCGCCCAACGCTGGCGCTGTCCCCCAGTGCCTGCACCAGCTCCCAGTGTCCAGCATCACCTCCAACCGCCACAGTCTTGTACGGCTCCATCTGCTGCAATTCAAATTAACCACTCTTGTATGACAGTCCCATCTGAAATGGTATTTACATTTAAAATAAATAACTATTAATAAGTGAGGTCTATTTTATGATAAAACAGGTATTTTAGATGATTAAAACAAATGGATTTTTTTTTCCATAAAACTTTTTTAAATAGGAAAAAGTCTATTTACACCAGAATTTTTTGAAGAATCAGGTTTCTTTTCAAGAGTATTTTTTTCCTCCAAGCTTTTAATAAATTGTCTGTCTTCTTGCAGTTAATTTAACATGAAATTTCAAATCTCAAAAAAGGTTGAAAAAAATAGCAAAATCTTTTTTAAGGTCAAAGCTTGATTGTTTTAAGCATTGAAAGGGTGATAGCTAGTTTACAAATTACTGTCATTCTGAATATTTTAGCCCAGGTCTTGCCATGAAATGCATTGAAACTATTTCTTACGCAGCACACAGTGCAATTCATACATGTTTATCTATTCCTTTCCAACTGACTTATCCAAGCATCCACACTAGTATAGGAGCAAAGAGAAGCCAATTAGCATTATTGCCAGTTAGCGTTTTGCTGATATTTTAAGATCATTTCCTTTCATGTCCCATACCATTAATTTCATAAAATTCAATAAAATTTCATTTGAATTTGCATGTCGCCAGTCTCACTTGTTAATTAGAATTTGAAGAATATTATAAAAAAAGACAATGCAAATCTATATATTCCACTTGCTTAAGGGTTTGAAAGAAATTCTTATGTCCTGTTTGGATTTTTCCCTTTTCAGAAACGTTCGCAAAAAACCTGAGCTTTTAAGGTATTCTCACATTGAAATGCACATATTCCAGTGGTCTCACCAGGTACACTAAAATAACATTATTTCCTCTGAGATAAAACAAGCTGACTTCGGCTTTGAAAAATCCTTTCCTTGGCTCAGGAAATGGGAAAATACTTATGAAAATTTTCAAGAACTATCTGGCTTTATAAGTAGATCAAAGTCTAAACATTTGTATCGCAGACAATACTGAAACAGTCATTTAAGCGACTAAGACAGAGATTTGACAGCGTCCATCCCCGAGCACATTAGAGTGCACACGTACTGACTTTATAAAAACTTGAATTTAAACTTTACATCCATCTACGCTACTGTAGCACGTCCTCCTTAGGACTGATGTCTTGGAAAAGGCCTATGCAACCCAAAAAGGAAAAAGGTTTATATTTTCTAAAATCCCTTAATCCTGCCTTTTTTCAGTCTCTCCATAAATTGCTACCTTTTCCAGAGGGGATAAAAAGCTCAGTGGTTTCTTCAGTTCTTTGAGGGCTTTGTCATATTATATTCACCAGTCAGGAAAGAAGAAAAGGACCAGGTGACTCCCGTGGCAAACTGCAGCTATGGAAGAGCTTAAGTCCCAAAGAAATAAAGAAAAACCCCAGAAACACACAAAAATCCTACCATTCTTCATCGTGAATTCAGAGAATACCAAAATCTTTCAGTAAATACGAATGAGGGACTTATCAACGGGCTACTGACAGATTCACAAGAGCAAGCAGGATGGGATGCACCAAGTACCTGTCTTCAGCAGATAGTATTACGTATAATTACAGTACGGTGTACAGCACCTGAAGCAAATTTGGAAGAGGAGAGGAAAAAAAAAAGTGGTGACTGGATGAGCAGCTGGCATTTATAAAAAATAAGATATGGATGCCCAAGAACAAATCCTCCCTTTTTATCTTAAAACTACGTAGTGTGTCAGAGTCAGTAAAACTTAGCAGAATTGCTTCTTTTGCTCAAGAAAGCTCAAGAAGTTCAACTTTGCCTCTTGCGTGGATTTGCTGCAAGGCAGGATGCAGCCAGGCCGTACACATCCACCTGCCTTGATTCTGGCTAATACAATCTCCAGCAAAAAATAATAGACATCACAGGAAGGCTGAGACTTTTTGTTGTCTTTTTATTGCCTTTCTGCGGTGGCCTTCTGGCAGCAAGGGCAACCAGCCATGCTGGACTTCACTGGGAAAGGCTCCCAGCATGGCTGGAACAGGATCCATGGGCGAAGGGGAACGTGTGAACCCCAGGCACCCCGTGCTGCAAGACCAGACCTCCAGATGTTGGAAGGAGACTGGCTCCCGCTCGGCGAGAAAGGGAGGAGGCGTTGAGGGTGGTGATCCTAGCGCTAGGAACTGCTCCGCTCCGCGGGGCTGGCAGGAGATGAGAGGTACGTTGTACTCTGCAAAAAAGCTGCAGCAACTTCCTCCGGAGCAACGGGGATCTTAGCAAAGAGCAGCCGCACACTAAATCACAGCTTCAAGGCTCCTGCAGGTGAGGCGCAGCTGAGCAGCGCTTTGCACGCTGGAGTAGTGCAAGCCAGGGTCCGGTTCACCCCATCGCCATCACTCTGCACCTCTGGTTGGATCACAGCCTCTTCATTTCACTGGTTGTGGGTGGGGGTGATCTGCTTGCCTCCCTGTTGGGTTTCATTTGAGACATCAGGAAAGCTCTGCGTCATCGCCCAGGAGCAGATTAATTCGTTTATTCTGCTTTTCCAAAGAAGGTTTGAATGTTTCCGGGATCAGCCATCCTCCTTGCACGCACATTAGCTGTTCTGGCAAGGGTGCCTCAGCCCAATTTGGTTTGAGTGACAAAAGTTAATTTTATTGATGCGCAGCCTTCTGTGATGCTAGGTAGGAGGTCCGGCGATGCAAATCAAATGGCTTCTCCAAAAATATCACAGTGATTGATAATGAGGCAGTGATGCAGATTTTTGACACTTTTGATCCTACCACAAGCAGACGCTAAATTTAGACATGAGAATTTAAAAAAAAACCAATGGCATGTTGCTTTAAAAGTGATCAGTGAAAGATATACACAGTTTAACGGGGACTAATGTTATTCAATGAAGATTTTTTTTTTTTCTAAAACCCAAAACAAAGCTATAACAAGCAGCATTTGAAAAAAAAAAAAAAATAAAAAAGAGGAAAAAAATTAACTTGAAACAAACCTAGGCATGGAAACATGTCAAATATGCTATTAAAGTTTAATTTCACTTTTAATGGAGAGGTCACACACTGCAATTTGATTTCACTACTGTATATTACTATACACATATGGATACATGTCAGCTATTGTGTTAGGTGTACAAGGGATGTATCTGGAAGCACTTGAACAAGGAAGATGACTGACACTTACAAGAAAAGCCTTTATTATATGTCTATATTTTGTTTCATTAATCATGTATGTTCATTAACCAATCATGGTAATTTATTATGCGCTGTTTCAAGACATCTTGCATTACAATGGTGTCATTTTCACTTTGATCATCTAAAGATCTCTCAGGATGACATTTGCAACCAAAGGACCTGGCTCCTCTGTACGTGCTGCACGAACATGTGCTAGAGATTCAGAAGTGTTTAAAGAAAAAATAAAAAAAAACAACCCTGCAGTGCAACACGGTTTGCAAGATACAAAAAAAACTAATTATGTAGTTCAAAGATAACAACCTACAAATTAGGTAGAAATATTCAGGTGAAGTGATTTGCACATGATTTTAATAGTGGATAAGCACCAAAGGAGACGCTATTCATTTTGTCATGTAATATTTGATCGTTAAGTGTTTTGCTTGGTTGTATCAGACTCCATCTATACAACAGTCTGAAAAACATACTCTTTGCAAAACAACCTAAAAACATTCTCAAAAGTCTTGGCTTTCATCGCTACCTGCTATTGCATTTACATAGTGAGAAACTAAATGTACGTTTATCAAAAGATGGTTGGGGTACCGTTACCATAACGCCTTATTCCTTTCCCCTTAGCCTAATGGTCACTGCAAGAAATGTGGTGAACCTAAGTATTAGGTAGAGGTTGATTTTATGGAACCAAGGTTTGCAACTTCTTCACTGTTCATTTCTGCCTTCTGTTGCACCTTTCGTAAACCTACTGATTAATATCAAACAGCCAACTACTCTGACAAGCAGGATTACTAATCCAACATAACTGTTTATAGTGTGAATGAAAAAAGTGCTCCATTTCCAGCCACTGCACTTAATAATAAATTCCTGTTGTACTTAAATGTTGAAGGGATTACATAACTGTCAAAGTTCCTTTAAATGTTAAGGGTAGTCATCATATTAAAGACATACTATACAGAAGCAAAAGCAAATGTCAGTTTAGTTATTATTACCATATTTGCATGGAGTTTTAAAGCATAGGGCCAGATTCCTAAACACGTCAAATTTGTGCTCATTGAGGCCCAAGAGAGCAAAGAGGAAAAGGAGCTGCAAACCCCGCCAGTCGCGCTGCAGTCGTGTGCCATATAAGGGTCAGAAAAAGGAGCTTCACGTGCTGCAGCACAGCCACGGGGCTGTTCTTGCTTACACCAGCTGAAACAGTACCACCAGGACAATAGTGCCAGAAAGATGAAGGGGAATACCACACATTCCTCCTCCCTCTTCCCCTATGCATGCTTCGTGCAAGAAAGCGGTTAGATTGGCTCAATACCATCCTAGGACAAGTCTGAAGCGCTCCCTTAAGCCATGCTTATGACAACTGTGACCCTTTTAGGTATCCTAAGACAGGGACAGCGAGGAATCTAGTGCAAAGAAAATAAAATATGCAGATGCTTATACATGCAGTCTTCTGACACTTTTGCTCTGACCTACCCTGTTGGCTTTAACACTCCATATTAAACACCTAGGAGTCAATTAGTGCCTTATTAACAAGCAACATTATGAATTGCCAAACATTTCCAGAGAAAAATCATATAAATTAATTTAAATATTTAAAAAAACCCAAACAAACAGACCAACCCCCAAAAAACCCCAAGCAACAAGCAAACCCCCCCAAAACCAACAAAGACCTAGATCTCGAATTGCACTCTATATTTACCTCCTTCACTGCACTGGAGTCATTTGCAGGATTAAAACCTGAGCCTGGTGCCTCCCCGCACTATGATTATTGGCAAAGAAACAATTCTTTGACTGTCTTCCAGGACTCTTTTAAAGGGCTGAGGTTATTCACGCAGAACCACACCCCACATCCAGCAAGACAAGAGGAATGCTTGCCCGTGGAAGTTATGTGTGCGCAATGAAACTCGTGTTCCCAAGTTAGAAATGGGACCCCATTATTAGCATTCCTGATATTCATAGCGCTGCTCACGTTCCACAGCACCCAGCAGCGCTCAGCCAGCAGTCTCGATTAAAAAAATGTCTAACCATGCCTTTTATACGATCATTAAATCATTTCTTTTCGGAGCTGCTCACCTGCAGAGCCCTGCTGCAGTGCTTGCTTTGGGAGGTAGGGCTCCAGCCACAGTCTCACCCGAAAAAAGGATGGTAGCGATGCCAGTTGGTGCCAACATCCTGGAGGAGCATCAGCTCTACAGCTTTACCCAAGCCCGTCCCTTCGGCGCTCACCGAATGGTGTTTCTTGGAAGTCACCCGCTTACGTACTGCCACAACTACCAGCTTTTGGCTTCTAATACACAGAATCATGAAAAGGCAACGAGGAGCAATGTTATTAATTCACCGCACATGAAGGTCCAGAGAGAGCTACAACATATTTGACACTTAAAAATTAAGTGTTGTCTGGTAACCTGCTTAGTGCTGGGTGGAAAGCAGTCTCCCATAGCTTGAGAATCCCTGAGATGTTGAACATTTTCCTCTACAAACTCAAAAATTCAAAACATTTGCCAATAATATACGTGTAAGAATAGAGATGTCTCTAGATAGGGTCTAGAGAAGGTCAAATTGCTTTGAAACGTCGTCTCTTTTTTTAGGTCAGTTATCACTATGGCAGTGATAAATATTTTGTGAAAAATATAAATAAAGCAGACTGATGTTGCATACTCAGAAGGAGTGTCACTAGAGAACTTTTTTTTTTCCCCCAAGTGAAGTTTCTAGGAAGGATTTTGGCAAATACGTTAGTGTGGAAAGCACCACGGAAAGCGCATTGGCCCGAGTGCATCTGATGACTTACGACGGGTTTTTTTGTCATGGTGGCTATCGTGTCTGGCCCTTCTTCATGTCAAGCTCTTCCTTTATGGGAATTTTGAGGAGGGAGGAACATTGGTCATACTTTCCTTTCTCAGCATTCTTTGGCCAAATATCAGAATGGCTTTTTTCAAATTAGATTTTAGTTAGTGACCCTCTTTTTAATCTCTGGTTTGACGTTTGTTCACATAGAGAGAGGAGACCTCGTGGCGCAGCAGATGGTCACCTTAGATGGTTGGGAAAGTTCAAAGGGGGAACTCCACACTCCTTGACTGGATCCTGAGGTCTCCCCAGCCCCTTGACATCTACCATCTAATGCCTGATGACAGGGCAATGGAGACTGCATGTTTCAGCTGCATTTCTAACACTATCAAAGCCCCTTTCCCTTGTCACTGAACTGTTCTAATTATGCACATTTCCCTTTGCTGTATTCCTCAAGGTCTTGTCTCACCAAATGATGTAACTCTTGATTACAGCTCTTGTATTCAGCTTGTACAACGAGGCTGAAATACTCCCGAACACCTTGATGACAAGTACATGGATTTGCCTGGCAAAACAATAACCACGCTAAAGCTCTTTTAACATCCCGGTTTCTTTGCTGAAAGCATCTGCCTATACTGTCAATTCATCCTGTGCCTCTTGGGTGTCTGACTTAAGCATAAGTATGCAAGTCCTATAAATGAATACATGCCGCTGGGGGTAGCACTTACAGTAGAAGAGTATCGTCTCATGAGTGATAAGGGTGACAGAAGTGCAAAGCAGAGCTGAGTGGATCTGGCACTCACATTGCGAACAACACAGCATTCGTACGGGAAGATTTTCCCACAGAATGACATGCAATAATTTATTCTAAGCCCTTCCAACTTGTGTGTGGTTGTTTTTTTGGTTTGGGCTTTTTTTTTTTTCCTTCTCCTCTGCGAAGTTGCTATCTTCTGCAGCTTTTCTCTAAATAACTGTTTAAGAGAAGATGCCACTGCTAAAATGAATCTCTCATTTGAAGGAAAACTAACCAGTCTGACCAAGTAAATAATTACTAGTCAACACTATTCCCACATGACTGCATCCTACAAAAGTGTACCGCTAAGGAAAAAAGGGCGGGTATTTAATGCAAATATGCTGATGGTCTAAGCTAAAATTTTTAAAAAGACCAAATTTTTCATCACTGGTTATAAGTATGCAAGGAAAATAAAAAATATGCCTACCAAAGTTTTAAGCAGTTCATGCAACGACAACTCTGCTCTGAGTATTTCAACTTCCTAAAGGTCAGAGTATGAAAGACTTCCAGATCCCCCAGTGCTATGCAGCACAGAGGAGGATAAAAACCCTTATCCTGAGCCAGACTCGTTCCCCAACACGTCTACTGTCATGTCTCCAACACTAGCCACCACCAGATGTTTCAGCAGATGCAAGAGCGGGTGAAATAAAGGTGGCTGTGGGACACTCCGTGTCTTCTGAAGGAGAGCAAACATTTTCCAGCCACATATGACCTGAGATCAGGTATGGATATGGGCATAGCCATGTCTCTGGGAGACCAAATGGGTATGGGTATTGTCCCGTCACCATTTAGAGCCATAAATTACAATGGGATATATTCCTGTACATTGCTGCCCTGCCCACCACTTCTGCTGAAAAGGACAGAAATCCAGTGACCCCAGGGTCTGAAGTCATAGTAGGAGAGTCTGAAAACTCCCTGGTCACCCATAAACATCCCTTTCTCTTCCCCCTCACTTTTCCTATCCCCCCAACTAGGTCCTCTCCCTGTTGCTGCTTAGCTGCATTCTTCAGCTCTTTGGTAAAAAGAGCTATAAAGTTAAAAATACGTTACTACACTTATCCAATAAATAAACTCAACGTACAAAAATTCATACATTTTCCAAAGATTTGTACCAGCATTCGAAAACTTCCATTCCATCTGATTACAGAAATGAAGTAAAGGCAACAAAAACCTGTACCTTGCCCCTGGAAACTCTGCTCAGGCTCAAGCCTATGCTCACACATCCATGAGACATGATCCTCTTGCCTCTCTGCTGCCTGTTCTCCAGCTGTTGGTGGTTAGTGCAAAAGAGCCAAGGAGACCAACACTGCTCTTCAGAACATTTCCGCTTCTCCGTCAGTGACTTTCTGCCTTCGGCAACCTGGTCAGAGAGCAACTCTTAAGCGTACACCTTTAGACTGAAATTCCCAACAGCAAAAAGCAGCATTAAAAAGAGGTAAGCATTCAGAATTACAGTCAGTTCAGTTAGTGCTGATTTTCCTAGCCAGCAACCTCAAAATATAAGCACAGCCTTCAAAATGCAAGTTTATAATGTCAGCTAAAGGTCACAATTTTATTATTTTTAAACTGGCTAAGTAAGAGTCTTAAAATGCCCAAATGGAAATGAAAGAGTAATGAAGTTCCAGTGTGAATCATCTAACAAGACTGAAAGAAGAAAATCCATCAGAAGTAGGAAATCCACGTAGTGAATGACCAGCTCTCACCTTGCTGTAGAGCAGTGGGAAAGGAAGGGAAGACCTATGTAACTTTGAAGAAAACTACAATGCTATCTACAGTAATCGGTGTGTCTGGATTTGACAGGCAGGATTCTCGGAGAGACAAAAGTCCACCACAGAGATCTGGTGTGAATTTAGTGCACAGCTTCTCCAGGTGGTGATCCTCGCAGTTCGCGATTGCAGTACTGTAAAAATCACATATCGATATATATACAGGAAACAAAGTTTTTAAAAAAAAAAACATCAGAATTAACAAAGAGGAGGAAACACAACAAAAATTGTTTGAGAAACAACCTGTGAAATGCTGAGCAGGTCTGTTCCACCAGATATCTACGATGTTCCCAGGGCACCACTGCAGGAGCACACAAATCACTGCTCTAAGCGTATGCAGATCTTTGTAAGACTAGTCTTAGTAGATTTCTGTAATACATACATGATTTAAAAACATACTTTCATTTAAAAGTCCAGTTTTGTAAGCACATCAAAGCTTTGCAAATGTAGATTTATGTCTTTTAATAGTGCATATTAATAATATTGATATAATTATCACTATTCATATTTGAAGACTCCTGAATACAAATTTTTCAAAGATTACTTGAAATTCAGAATGGGGAGTAAAGAGATCCATAATTTAGTGGGTAGAAATGGGAGTCAAGTTTTCTGGAGCCTTATTTTCCCAGTGTTTAAATAACACAGAGGACCAACGCAAAGCTCTGAAATGAACTTTGGAAAAACTGTTCATTCTCCTTACTACACTTACCCAATACATAAACTCAGTAGGCTAAAATTCATATGTTTTACTAAGATTTGGTGCGGTTTCATAGCACACTTTGAGATCTCATGACGAAAGAGTGAACACAAGTACAAAGTAATATAATAAAGACAGCACCATGAATTAGAATTATTAAAATTCATACGCTAAACCCTATAATCTAAGCACTAGTGACCGAGTTATTCATGGGTGTTTAAAATAAGGATGAACATTAAGAATACTAATTTAGACAATTGAACCCAACGTATGAAAATTGGCCTTTTTGTTTTGTTTAGTCTTTAGAGAACAACAGGTAAGTTCCCATAAAACAAGAACAATAAGCTGCTGCATCTATATACCTTGAGTTGCTTTTTGAGATGATCAGTCAATACTTAAAAGCAAGTGCCAGGTAAAACGAGCCATTCCCAGAGCAACCAGTGATGTGACGGGGAGAAAAAGACTGGTTTTTTCGTTTAAAAGGTGGAGCTCAACAATCCTGCTGTCACAGGAGGTAGGTTGGGGCATTGAGCAAGGAGATAGATGCCAGCAAGGGCCACGGTCTGTGCACATGCCAGCCCCTCATGGTTCGTTCCTCAGTTTTCAGACTTTAGCCCTTCTCGCTAATGTCCTCAAGAGAAAAAACATGAGGAGCCTCCACATGCAATTTGTCTAAGCCCCCCTTGTCAGGAGGGAAGAACAGCTGCCAGGACTGTGCCCCTCCATGTCCCATCCTGCCATTTCCTTCCAGCCAAACCTTGCTGTAAGGGGCACAGAGCAAACATACGTATGCAAAGCTGCTCTTAAAGGCAGCAGGATCATCCAGCGACACAAGCGTCCAAACAAAGCTACAACAATGACCACATCAGCTATGTGCTGCCAGCCTGGGAACTGTGACTAACTTGCGCATACATTTGCATAAGTTATATAAAAACGAATATATAAAGTTATATTTATCTGTACTTGTATCTTCTTTGATATGAGTGGATGTTGCTTGTCCACCCACAGTAAAAACTTACAATATTGTAGGCTTATAAATACAGAAAGGAGGAGAGAAAATTACAACAGATTTCTCCTAGGCTACGCTTCAAATATTGTTCAGAAGAACAGAGTTGTGGACAGCAGCTAGGGCTCGTAACACATTAACAAGTTGGCCATCAGTATGGCACAATTTCCAGTGCTCTCGAGTTCCCACAAATAAGGAAATCAGTCTGACGAGGTGTGATAAATAACGTCAATTCTTCACCTTCATTTCGCACTGCACACAAGGTCCTTGGACTGAACCCTTTAGTTACAGTTCTCTGCATGCACTGCATCTCACTGTACCCCACCTTCAACCGGGCACAAACGTGAGCCATCAGGGTCTGAGCCAACTCCCACTGGAAATCGGTAGGAGTTTCCCCATTGACCTCAAAGTGAGCTGCAGCAGGTCCTCAGTGCATAGCAAGGAAGACCTTCATTGAGATTTATAAACACGATTTTCTGTTCATCTTTCTACTTCCTAACTTCATAATCTCAGTTGCCTGGACTAATGCCATGGGTTGCTGTTCTGTAGTTGATTTACAATAAACAGAAGAAAAACTCTGTAAACTTGTATTTTACTGCCAGTGACACACACTTCAAATTCCTTCTGTATTCTCGATGAAAAAAAAACCCAAACGTTACTACAAAGATCTGGAGAAAATACAGTATCTGGCTTAATCCCTAATTGAAGAAGAGTAGATTGTTATGGAGACACAAATTATATTGTACATAATGAATTTCATCAGAATACAAATATAACAATATTGGGTTTTGCCTTTCAGCTAGGGAACATCGTATTTTAAATTTGGGAATCATTTAGCTTTCAGATTTCTCAAAGTAGTTGCAAGGAGACTTGGAATTTCAAAGTAATTGCAAGGGTATGCGAGGCTCAAATCCAGTTTAATGACAAAGGGGAAGAGAAACTAAGAAATCTCAGTTGGCGTAACCAGCGATAACGAGATTCAATTTCTGGGTGAACAGTATCAGATTAGTACAAGGAAGGAAAACACCCATTTAGGAAAGAGCAGGGTTTTGTAGGAAGGAGGAAAAAAGACCAGGAGATCTCAAGTTCAGGTGCCATTAAAACTCTGAAACATCACAGCTCAAAGAGGATCAAATTGCCTGAGATAACACAGTGACTGAACTATCCTTGCTGGGGTCAGCTTTATTTATCATTAAATTTTGGGTTTTGTCTTAAAAGTTGCCCAGTGGGTAAAGCCAATGTATTTAGTTTCAGGAAGAGAATTTAAAAGTCCTACCAAAACATAGCTCATCCCTGCCTGTATTGTGTGTATTTATCCTTAGCAATGCTGATTCTCCAGTGACCATGATCTAGTAGGTAACTGTACCTGTATATAGAGATATATTTGTAATTCTTGCTATTCTGCGTCCACGCACTGATATCTGTAAATATGGGATTAACAAGTTTTCTTGAGACTTTTATTGTGTATCCAATTGAATGAGAACATCTTCTTTGGATAACACAATACAAATTAACTAATTAAGACACAAGATCTGTGTAAAAACCCACATATATAAAACATGTGCAGCAAACAGCTTTTCAGCCCAAATGTGTCACTGGATTTTTTTTATTTTCAATTTAGGGGGAAAAAAAAAAAAAATTATACCACATGTAGACCAATAGTCTCCCAAATTTCCTTTTTCTTTTTTCTTTCGGTTACAAGGACATTGTCATTACACAAGCCTAAAACAGAGTTCCTCATGCTGGGAGATTTGTCATTTGGTTTTGGATTTTAACCAGAAAAAGGATGATACAGATCAACATTTGAAGTTGGATGTATCTATGACATTATAAATTCATGTATGGCAGCAATACAGATCATTCTATATCACCATTACAATTATTGCTGAATAAAAAACTAGTATGATACAGAGCAAGCATAGCACATATAATCCCAACAGCATGAAGTCCTGAAGGCTGAATGTGATCCTTGAGTACATAAAATGGAGGATAACACCTAGCAGCAGAGTGTTGCTGTCTCCTCTGTGTACAATATTGGGGAAGTCATCACACAAAAAAACTCCAACCCCAACTCAATATTCAGTTCTGGGATTCACACAACAAAAAGTATGGCAAAATCCCTGGAACTGATTCCGGAAAAAAAAAAAAAAAAAAGAAAAGAAAGAAAAATTTAAGAACCCACCTTAGAGATTTAAACTCCACCTGTTTCATTTAAAAGAGAAGCGTTTTGGTATAAGTTTATTCAAGCGTAAAGAAGAAGAATCAAAATCCAAAGGTTAGAAGTTAGGGCTAAAGAAATTTAAATGAGAAATATTTAAAATAATGAAAAAAAGGAAACATCAGAACAACATATTAAAACTCATTCTTTCCTCGAGAGGAATATTTCTCAAGCTGAGGCTTTAGGAATTATTAAAGCTGAAGCACAAATTAGAAATATCATGGTGGTATGACTGAACAAAGCCCTATGGCCTATAGATCAAGAGGTCGGACTAGTCCCTTCTGACCTTTAAATGTAAGAGCAGCATTTTATTTAGGACTTCTACTGTTTGTATTCTGTTAGTCCTGAGAGTTCCCAGTCACAATTAAACGCTGCATCATGGAAGATCCTGAGCAAGCAGAGAGATTTCATGGGCTGTCCCTAAGAGTTTACAGTCTTAAAGCTCAATTTTGCAACTTGCAGTAAGTGAAGTTCCACATAAATGGGATCATTTTCCCAAATTCAATGATAATGCAATACCGACATTTATTATAATGGTATTTCTTTCATTTTGCCATCACAGTATTTGGGAGTTTGACTGCATTCCTTGCTAAGTAGCCTATTCTGTTTTGCTCATATGAGACTCCAAATTGCCATTTAAAATTCCCAACTTTATTAACTTTAAACTCCTGGTGCCAGCTATTTTATATGGCGAGCCAGAAGGCAGGAAGAGGCCCGTGACTGACACGGCACGTACGTCTTCCTGGAGAATACACTGGAGACTTCTTTCTTTGATCTGAACCTCTCTAATACAGAAAGGCTCATCACGTTGGCTAGACAGACTCTATTTTCACATTTGGAGGCCTTAAAGCTCCCCGAGTTACCCAGGGAAAGACTTATTAATCCTCATTTTGGCATAGCCCAGCTAATGGAGTGTCCCAGTTTCAAACTCGTCTGTTGGAACAGCCACATTTTCGCGGCCTCTCCTGTTTGTTTGAGGTCTAGTGCTGATGTACGCGCTTCTGGCTACCGGTGCCAAGAAATTACGCGCACCGTGTTTAAGCAGTGCAGTTCATGTCCCCAGAATTGTTGTATTTCTGATCACCACAATAGTTACTAAAAGCTTGTGCTCCAGACTGGTGGGATTCGGTTTCAGTTTTTAGCACACTATTTTCACTGCATCCTACACCCAGCCACAGCTTATCTATCATTTGATTCTGACAGATACATATTTTATATTTTGACAAGCAACCCACTTGACTGCTTTCCTGTGACATCATCTTATCTCTGAATGTACCAACCTGTTAATAACTTCATTTTCTGGTTGAATTTTTCCAAATTAAATTAAGCAGGCGAAACATGTTAAGCTCACCAAGTCCTCTTAACACTTCTGCTGAAGGGCATCTTCTGATAGCTTGATTTTGAAAAGGGCAGCGTACAACCTGTTCAGAGAGGGATTTGGTCCAAAATATCAGGTTTCTGGAAGGTGGAAGATTTCTTCCTCAGCTAAGAAATATAAAAAGGACAAAAACACAAAACCAAAAGCAAAAATTAAATATTTATCATCTGTTAACTAATATTCTAAAGATTGTATCATTATTTAATGGCACTTGAAGGAAATCCTTATGAGATAAAAAGGAGCAACACAATCTAACATAAACTAATTTTCAATTTTTCTTCTGTAGATAGAGAGATGGAAGCTAAATATAGTCCAATGTTAGCATGAAATAATTTTCTCTCTATCTTGCGACAATAAAAAGTCAGCAAATCTTTCCTTTCATGTTAATTAAAACAATTTTAGGAAAAAAATCTTCTTCCTGGATATACTATATAATATTAATTAAATATGGGCACTTTTGTGCTTATCTTATTCCATAATTAGCTCTTTGTGGAAGCAATACTGCAGTGGACATGAAATCACAAGACAGTGACAAAATTTAATTGGATAACATGGACACAAAATCAGAAAATCAGGCTCTTTTCCCAGTTGTGTAGCTCAGAACACTTTTTCCCATTCTGCGCCTCAGTCTGCTGCCATTTAAATTGAAAACGTCGCACCAAGAGAAGGAAAATCAATATGAAAACAGCGCAACGTATTTTTTTCCAGTTGTGTTACAAGCCAAAACACAGCACTCAGTTCCTGGAGGTTTCCCATGCACTCAGGTTGTTTCAAAAACAAAACAAAACAAAACAAAACAAAAAAACGTTGGCATGCACAGACCCACGAGCATCATCAATCCTGACCTGCTCAGCTACTGGGCGTCAAGGAGAGATCTGAAGCAGCAGATCCACGCTGTGCCCAGAGGTGAATCAGCATCTCTGGCCATCACCCCATCCCAGGGACCCCACTGGTGATGGACTGCTGTGCTCCAGAGATGTCCTGCCTTGGATAAAGCCCATCCAAAGCCACCAGGACTGTGAGAAGGAGAAAGCCCAACAGCATGGTTCAGTGCTTAGAGAGGAGCCAAAAGGCTCCAACCACTTTGCACCAATGATCTGCTCTGTGCCGAGAGGATGGATGAGGAGCCAAGAGAAAGGTTGGTATTATTCACCTGGAGTTACGCCTCTGAAAGCCTGTTCAGAGCCCTGAACTGCGCAAAATGCCATTGCAGAAACCATCGCTATGGTGGGACTTCATTAGCATCTGTAGATTGCATTGCTCCATATGGAAATATCCACTTAGGGTATGGAAAATATCCACTCAGGACCAAATCCTCATTCCTTTCCGTTCCAGGAGAGCATAACTTTCAGCTCTAACAAGGTGTCAGACTCCAACAGGGAGTTTTGAAAACACGGCGTATCTCATTGGGCTTTATACCAGCAATCTTCAAAGATGCCTGGCGTGAGAAACGCCACCCAGCACCAGAGAAAGCTGCGAGAACGTGCCAGGACGGCCAGAGCTCCCCGAGCTCGTGCCTTCCCCTACCCGGCTCCTTTCCACCACTAACTTCTAAGCCAACCTTGTATTTATTGGAAAACACATTAAGACCAGTAACTCAAGAGCCTGAGCTATGATAAATGCTTTCATTTTCCTTACCAATGCTAAAAAAAGATTTCTGACTATGCTAACGGCAGCCTGACCCCATCCATTGTGTTCCTGTAACAACCCTATTTTAAATCATTGCAGGTTTTGCCTAGGAAAGAAGTCCAGACCTGAGGCAGAAGTAACCTGGGATCAGAGACCAGCTACAGAAAAGACAGCCTTTTTAAACAGAGATCTGTACTACTTGGGAGCTATATACAGCAGCAGCTGAAACACGTGCCATTGTATTGGGGAGTGGGAAAAAAAATTAAAAAATCTGAAACTTCAACTTGTTTAAAATAGATTTAATTAGAACTAATACAAATGCATCTTTCCTACGTGGTTGATCTAATCAACACTGGCAGTTTTAATTACAAGCCTATTTAAGGTGAACATATTGCATTACTGTGAAAAAGATGCATTATTTTACATTGTAGGTGTACCTCCTACTTCTCTATCTGTCACACAGGCAGTGTCTTTAATAGCTGTTAATGTTATGTCTCATTTTCTAAGTTCAGTTTTTGAAGTTTCTAAGCACAATCCGATGGAATCCAACCCAAATCTAATAACTGCAATCTATTTTGTTTTTCCCTCACTATTTAGTTTTCAGCACAAAGAGAATGACAGGTCTAATATGAGGCTCCTGAAATGTAGTTACATCTAAGCTTCAGTGCTCCAGAGCACATAAAATAAATATATGATCAATGAAATGAAACATGACAAAATGTTTCATATTGATGTTATTTTTCTTTTCAAAACGTCTTTTATGGTTAATGCCCTCAGTCACTTTTTCCATACATTTTCTTTTTTGTAATATATAGCTTTCCTAGTTCTGATTTCAAGTTCAGGGTGCCTGGGGAGAATTGGAAGATTTCTTCAAACCAAGACTGTTCCTTCAGCCTTTCACATGAGAAAATTGTTAGGCGCATTAAAGTATTCCTGACTATGTTGCATTCCTTTGTTCAGAGTGAGTTTTGGGAACACATCCTTTTCTCATTATATTTCCATAAAATATATTTGATCTATTCTATTCTTAGAATACCTCTGATGTGGTCTGTGAATGGAGCACAGTATAAAAATATTTCTTTTTTTTTTTTTTTTATACGAGACAAAATGTTTCCATTTCTTAGACACATAAAAAGTCACTATATAGCACTCCACGAAAGTAAAACTTTACAGAAAGTTTTGGTATAACTCGGCACAGATCACAAAAGAAGTCCATCCTCGCCGAGTCCAGTTGTAACTCAGAGCCTCATCAAACGCCCTCAGACAGCGACAGAAGGAGAAGGAGAAAGAGGAGAGGAGCAGAAAAAAGGAAAGAGAAATAGAGAAGGAATGAGACCTGGATAATACTACTGGGAAAGAAGTTTATATTTAGAAGCCCAGAAAGATGTTAACCATGTGCCTCCTAGAAAAAAAAAAAATAAATCTGCCTTAATAGTAGCTGACAATAAAATCACCTTTGGAAAAAGTCTTAATACTTTCAGAGCACAACCCAGGGTATTTCCAAATGCAGACAGATGTTTGAAATGTTTACACAGACAGATCATTGCAGCAATTTAGGCATTTTCTCCCCTTCACTTCCCTATCTTCTAATCATCGTCTCCTTTAGGATCTTGAGAAACACCAAGTAGCAGCCGCTCTGAGCGGCGCTTTTCTGCAGCTCCGGCTTGGCTTGGCTGTTTATTGCTACACCCATAAAATTATGGTTTTGATCAATCTCCTCAGAACTCTTTTTTTCCTCAAGTTTTCCGTTCGCCCAAGGAGCACTGCTCCAACCTGACGTATTGGAAACACGAGGACCGATAACATCAGGTTGGCTCCGATCCGGATTCGCCCCGATGAGACAGGGAGGGAAATGCCCCCACGCACGCGGCCAGGGCAGGAATCGCCCCTTCCAGCAGCCGAGTATGCCCCCGATTTTCACTCCAGTAATGTCATCTGATGTGAACTGCAGCCCAGCTGCATTGGTTACCGACCACAAATGACTTAATCCCCAGTATAAACAAGGCCTAACGTTCAAACTCATCTGCCGATTCCCTCGCAGCTTCCTACTCACAGTTCACGGAAGATGACTTCTCCTTGTTCCCACGGCTAGAGAGTGAGGATCAAAGGCTTGAAGACAAAGAATATAAAGCTTTTTTTTTTTTCCCTCTCTTTTTTTTTAAACTCAGGTTGCAAATGTCTTTCCTTCACTGCGCCGAGGTGCTTAAAAAGATGAAACAATAGCCATATGACATTTTTAAATCTTTAAGGAATAACAGGCTTGTGTAGGCACCAGCAGAAGCAGCTGCATGGGATGCCGTTTGTGCCCCTCGCTATCCTCATGAATACATACATTTATTGTTGATTGTTTAACAGACAAACTGGTGCTCCCTCCAGATGCTCTTTCAACAGCCATGGGAAGGCTTCAATCAGCTGAGCCAGAAAGCAGGTGAAGTAAAGGGGCTTTGGTTAATTGTTTAGTTTTCTTGTAATTCTCACCAGAACTGAAAAATATTAGAGAAAAGACACAGAAAAAGAATTGTAAACTCTGTGAAGAACAACGCTGCTTTTTCGTTTTTTAAAATCATTATTTCCATTTAGAGGAATGGAATATACCTTCCAGTCTCACAATCAGACCGGTGGTGTCTGTCTGAGAGCCTTGGGTGTATCAGCAGCACAAACCCACCGCCTGATCTTGCACGAACGACAGAGACTGGAAACGCGGGAATTATTCACGTAGGTGTGTTGGCAGGGTTGTCTCATCTACCCCATAATGCACCTGGTTGCTATCACTTTTACTTTACAGAGCACTAAAATTCAGCTAATAAAATTTGAAAAGAAAATCATATAAAGTGACATATAAGCAGGTTTCACATATGAATAAAAAAGCTTTAGCATGTTCTTTGACACGTGAAGTGTACATTCTCTTTTATCAGGCTTTTCCCATTTAAAATAATGAAAAACATGCACTACCTAAAAACTAAAAGAAAAAATAAAAAACCCCAAACTCACCCACATTAATAAGTACTGCATGTGTAACAGGATCATTCTGGCAAAGGAATTTTTTTCTCCCCTCTATGAAATTTTCTTGGGTAACATACAACAATGCATTTTCATCACACTGTCCACAGATTTGCACACATAAAGGGGCTTATACGAAGGCAAGCTATTTCCCCCTAGGAACTCTCCATTTCCAGCAGTTATTTTAATTGCCATGCGTCACTCCTCTCCCTTCGGTGCCCTTGGCTCTGCTACCGCCGCCCCAAAGCATCCTTCAACCCAAAGACCTCAACTCTGCCCATCTCAGGAGGTCCCAGCCATGCAGGCACACCTGTGTCCCAGACAGGTGGTCTGTGTCACACTTGTAGGGGACACTGTAATCCTTGTCACTGTCTTAGGAGGGTGGGTCTGTGGGCACCGCTGTGGGTCCCAGCACTGGAGATGCTGATGGGAGCCAAGACCACGCCAGGGCCTACTTCCACCCTTCTGGTTGAACCATTCCCAGGAAAAGTGCTGCAGTGCACCTCGGGTCATTTAAAGGAATTAAGCTCATCTTAAGTTTGCGGGGCAGATAAAACCCGTTCATGTGAACTCCCCTTGCCATTGTGTGGTTGAATTTCAGACACTTTTTGCACTGAGGAGGCTACTGAGCTCCAGCCCTCGCTACAAGGAGCTGAAGAGCCGGTGCCTGATAGACACCATCTCCTTGCTGTAGCGAGGCTTTGTAGCTGTGGGCCCCTCTCGCTTTTGCTTACCATCAGCCCTCCCCAGTGTTCCCAGTTGCTCTGTGCAGTGGCTGGCCGCGTACATCAAGTACAAGATGGTGCAGAGCCAGCTCCTTACGGACGCTGCACGGGAGGATGTCCCAACGTGCCTTTGCGGGTGAGGTTTTCTCCACTTCACAGGAAAAGCAAAAAAATCCTATGCTTCGCTTCCCGTCTAGTATATGAAATCTGAAATGGCTGGGATCAGGAAAGCTTTACCATCTCGCTTTCCCCCCCATCACATGCTGTACATCTACTTAAGGGCAAGGTAAAGGCCAGTGACAGAGTGAGCACTTTGTTTATCGACATTTCTTCATATCAGCTCAGCAATCTACAGGATCAATCCCTTAATTTGCAACATCTTTTAAGCATGTCAGAGATCAGAAATGAGCCATATCTTGCTTCTTAATAAGTTTCTATATAAATCACTGCCTTATTAAAAACAAAATATAGTGTCCTCCACTAATGATCAAATTCTACAGTTTAGCAATGTTAATGACGCTTTACTGTGGAATGCTGAAATATTTTTATAATAAAGGTTATGACTTGCATTGTATTTATTGTAAGCAGGGGTTTTATATTATATTTTAAAAAAAAAATCAATATTTTAATATGTAACACCTAAATATACGACCTTCCTATGGCTACATTTCAAAGGCAATGTGTGTGTTCCATTTAACTTTCTTTAAAAAAATAAAAAACACCTCACTCTTCAGAAAGTTGTAAATATTCTAGAGAGCTTGTTAATCATGAGATCTTGTAAACTGAAATTTGTTCAGGGTAAGGGGAATCTATACGATTTTCAGCAAACTGCCTTTGTTTCAGATGTGCTGGTTGACGTGTCAGCACGCCAACGTGTCATGCCTGGTTACATTTGTCTTGTTGTGTTAAAAATTATGTTCCTGACATACCCAGGCTCCATGCCCCATCTCCATTATGTGTCAGGCTGCCCATTTTAAGACCGTTAGCTTTTAATTGCCTTATTTTTTGCATTGCATGGATTTGCCGACAAGAGAGTGAGACTGATGTCTTCTTCCGTCACTGGTCCCAGTAGAGACTGCCCAGCAAGACTCTTGCACCCACCAGGACTCCAAACATGCTTAAATCATACGTGGCAGTAGTCCAAGCACAAAGGAGAGGCTGTACAATAAACAGCTGTATCAGCTGAATACGACAGTACGGTTCGACGTGTACTGCTCCCCCAGAGCCCTCCCTGAAATCCCAGCCCCTCGCAGGAGAAATCCCCAATGTTTACCCTTGCCACCTGTGCAAAATATGCTTTCACGTTAAATGTTCACTACTGGCACCCTGACGAAAGGCTACGTGGGTGTAGGAAGGTGGCTGGCTCTCTTCGAGGGGTACTTCCAGGCGACTCTTTGTGCCGTGGATGTTTGAGCTACGGGGCATCCTTTCAAGCGGGCACAGAGGAGACTGGCAGGCAGACGGTGTGCAAACTTCATGGTTAACTAGAAATCCTAGATAAATTAAGCAAATGTGGGCTTTGACCCCACTGAAAGCAATCTAGGTAAGATTATTGTTCTACAACACAAATCCTATCCAGCTGTTAGAAACTCAGGCACACACCAGTCTCCAGTACTAACATTAACTAATTCTGCTAAATTCAGTTAAATTAATAAAAATATTTCATCTCTCTCTTCCTCTGAAATACTGCATTACAATCAGCCCGGTACAGGACTGACTTCGGGATAGCTCAAAATCATCAGTATACAGAAGTTTCCTTACAAGGACATATTTAATCTCTTTTCCTTCTGACGTACCAGTGTTGAAATGTCAAAACTCTCATCACAGGACTCAAGACTTACATGTGTATTTTGGTAAAATTATAACTTTTTCTCTTTATTATAGACGTAAAATAGATAAAACCTGTAGATATAAGGCTGCAATGGTAATATGGCAGCTGGCAAACAAGCACTTCTTGCATTAAAGTTAGATTTTGGGGGTTTTTTTAGTTCCCTCTTAAATCAGGGCACAAAGTAGAGACCCAGGGTACAGTGCAGTGGGAATAACTCCCATAAACATCCAGCTTTTACTTCATCATATATGTGTCCCCTCCATACATTTGACAGTCAAAAAGTGGAAGTGTCCTCGAGTAAGATAGTCTAGAGAGCAGACACCTGAAAAAGCCTGCAGCTCTGGTTTTCTATAATATTCATTGACATTATCGATCTCTTCAAGTGAAAAGCAAACATCCTATCACTTAATATCATATCACATAAAGCTGCACAGCCCTGAGCAGAGGCAGCAACGCATTCACTTTTTGAATGCCTGTACCAGGACTACATCTCCCCTGAGAAAAGGATGCTAGAATTCAGAAATTTACATTATAAATTATTTATAGAAGCACAAAAATAAAGACATTCCTTAAGTGAAGACTTTTGTACAGCTGACTTTGCCCACCTCTTCCGTGTTTGGGTCTTGAGGTAACGTACTTCAAAACTGACGGAAACTAATTTTATAAAAGTAAGAAGTAACAAAGCAATGAACTACCAAGCTATTAAGCATAATTACATCACAATTCAATGTTTCTCCAACAACAGCAGTTGATGCACATTCTGTTATCTCACACACTCATTGAAAGTAACAGATACTACCTGTTGGTGCAAAATTCTAACAGCAAGTCCTGACTTTGGCAGCTAACATAAGTACTGACTCGTATACGAGGTGATCATCAAGGTACTTGAGCAGTTAAACATGAATAAGTCTGAAAATTTCAGCCGGTGTCAAGAGTCAGACTGGACTAAAGTACACTTCATATTTCGTAATTCAAGCTATAACTTTTCCTTCTTAAAAGGCTCCATACATCTTCAGAGTAGCCCACTACCCCCATTTTCAGCTGTGTTTCAAACAGCTGGGCAGTTTATGACCCACACAAGGTAAGACCCTGAGATAACATGGGACTTTTTGAACTGCACCAGAAGGTTTCTGGAGAAAATTTGAAAAGTAAATTTGTTAGACTGAGGCTAAACATGTTTTTTTAATGAAATTGACTGGTTTACATCTTGCAGCATTCCAAAAAATTAAAAATAATAAACATCTCAGACTTGCTGCCTCTTTAGCTGGACAGGTTTCCCACAGCTGAATGCTTTGATGATACTCTTTGGACTTTCTATTTTAAGAAGTCATCCCTTTCTGTTTCTCTCTGGAGGCAAACTCTTTTGCTCTCCTGCCAATCTTCCTCTTGACCTTTCTTGTCCTGTGTACTTGGCCCTTCAATCTCTTTTCCAAAGTCCTCTCTCTCTCCTTCCACATCGCTAGGCTTTCTTCATTCCCAGTGCCGACAATTCCCCCTCAGTTGCCAGCAGACATCTTCTTCTGCCCTGGTTGCCAAACTATTAATCTCCTAGCCCTTTTTCTTCACTTTTGCCAGAAGATTTCTCCAACTTCCAGAGAAAGTGTATTGCCAAGACCACCCCACGTATTTGCACCAGCATAACAGCCAGTATTGATACAACTGGATATAGATATATTAACGGCAGGAACCACACGCAGCAGTGAAAAAAAAAACCTATGCTATTATGACATTGAAGTTATATGTAAACATTGATCTTAATTGTGCATCAAGAGGAAATTACTTTTCAAATGCTATAGGTAATAGTTTTAACTCAACCTCTAATTTCCAAACCAAAATATTATGTTAAAGAACACTGGAGACCACCTATTTTTGCACAGAGTCCTGCTTACTAAACACCTCTTTACCATGAACACCATAAAAATAGCAATATGGTTAGATCAGCTGCTTTGTAGGAGTTTCACATAAACTACCTATTGGTTGTTGCAATAGCCGCAAGACAGCGTCCAATAACACCTCGCTCTTCAGCACACTCATATTGACAAAGTTCTTAACAAAAACTGTAACTCCCACCAAAGGTTATTCACCAAATCCCTCCATGTCAGGCTTGAGGGGGCTCCGAGAAACCTGACCTAGTTAGAGATGTTCCTGCTTATTGCAGGAGGGTGGACTAGGTGGCCTTTAGAGGCCCCTTCCAACCCAAACTACTTTGTGATTCTATGATTCTATGTCGCGTGTCAGACCAAGAACCACTGTCCATGCCTATGGACTAAAGGAGGGTGCTCTTTCTGGCCTTGGACAAAGACCTTATCCACATATGCATATTATTCTCTCCCAGCTACAGCCATGTATCTCTATCCACTCCAGCCAGATTAATGCCTAAACATGACGATACTGTCATTCAAAATCTTCAGGCTTAATTACCATGGTTTTATAGTCACAGTAGGAAACCACTAACTTTAAAATAATTACAAATATTTCAGAGTACAGCAAAGCAGAAGCCTCCAACCCCATCGTTCTTGCACACAGCCCTCCGCTCATTAAATATCAAGCTAGACACTTCGTTTCATTTTGAGTTTTCAAAACCCTCCAAGGGACAAACCAGTTCTGTGGGCTCCATCACCCAGTGTGAATGCACTTGCGCATGAGAATTGCCTTCAAATAGGAACATAACCAAGAATCAAGATCATGGAGGCAGATTAAGTGGTTCAGGCAACAAAAAGAGTCTCGCTCCTAAAAATATAGCTATGATTAGAATACCAGCATTTCTAAAATCCACTAATAAATCGTGCTTTATTGACCTACAGCAGCCTCACAAAAATAACACCATAAAATAGACAACTCCACAAACCGCTCTTCATAACCTGGGGAAAAAAGAATAAATGCCTCCTTTGCAAAATTTTGAAACCAAAAAGATGAATGCTGCATAAATACCGATACTCATGCACAAGTAAATTAGTAAAAGTTAGCCAAACCTCTTAAAATACTCTGCTTGCCTGGTGTAAACTCTCCTCGGTGTAAGGACACCATTTGCTCAGAACATTTCAGCCTACAAGCCGTTCTCAACCTCAGACCTGTAAAGTCTTAAAAGCTTATTATGGTTTCGAGGGCCTTCAAGCTCCCCCTGTACCATTTTTTACCTGGCAAAGGTACCCATCCTAATCTTTATGTTCACTTTTTATGCAGTGAAGTAGAACAGCTTTCAATTTCGGGAATAAGACACCCTCCAGCTGAAGAAAATTCTCACATTACAGTATGTTAAGAAGAATCTACTTCAGTTGTGGTCAGTTGTCATGGAGAAGGAAGGAGGGGGGAAAAAAGAAGTATATTCCCATGTGAAAACCTTTCTCGTTCAGGGGAAAAAAAAAAAAAAAGAGAGAGAAAAAAAAGAAAATAACACAAACAAAACCCCAACTCCCCTCCTTCCTGCGCTTGACATTTTATGCAAAGTAGGTGAATCTGGAATGAGAGACCATTTAAAAAATACTCATTATGCTATTTACGTACATAAATGTGGTTGTGTAAAAGTATAACAGGAATGCATTCACAATTGGTTTAAGTAATTTTCTCTTGGCAAACCACCATAAAAAACAGGGGCGTCATGGCGCCACCAGAATCCTAAATTGTGGTGGAGAATCATCAGTACAGATGGCATTAATCTCTGTCTCCTTGCAGGAGACACCCTTGCCTGCATTACTGGCCTGTCTCTTAAATATAAAACGTTGTAACTTGAGTTTAAAATGACACCACAAATAAGATATACTCTCCCTCCCCACCAAAAGAATTACCCACTTTCTTAAAAAACCACATATTTCAGACAGTTTACACCCGTTAGAGCTCTTCACTGCCAAAGCACACCGAAAGCGTAGTACTAATGGGTTAATAATAGATATGTAATCTTCAGTGTTCGCATTGGACATGATTCAGACTACTGAGAGACTTCTTAAATATATACATATAATTAGTTAACCCATTGGTATTACATTCTTGTTACTTTGGATTGATCACAAGACTGTAGGGATCTCATTATACCATACCAGTTTCTTTTCCCCAGTGACCGAGAACGCTTAGCTGTCTTTTAATATCTTACTATTAATCGCTTACTAAGTTTTCAAATCTTCTTTTCCCGTCTTCCAAATTTAGGCAGAGCAGAGTTTTGTTAATAGAGCAATTTAAAATATCACCATTCTCTTTGCAAATTTCTCCGTGACTTGTAAACATTTATAAAATGTTCTACCAGATGAAATTCATGTCTTTTAAAGGAAACTGTGTCTCTATTTTGGTGGAAAAAAAATAAAAGACTGATAGTTTGGGAACACCCACTCAAGATAAAATAAGGATCCTGGAAGATTTCCTGTGGGGGTTAATGGAGGCCAGGCCAATGGTAACTGACCTTGAAGTCCCCAGATGAAGCTTCATGTTTGTCCTCAGATTATTTATGTATTTTTTTTTGAAGGATTCTTTAGTATGCAAAGCTAAGTTTGTCAACCCTGATATGGTGAGAGTCCAAAACATGTCACTGATAAGTGCCACCTTTATACACACTTACAACAAAAAATAGGGAGCTCAACATGGAAATATTTTTAGTTGATTTTCTTATATTCTACTTAGTGCAGCATTGCCAAAAACATGCTAACATAATTCAGATATAGTACAGCAGCATAGCATTAGCATATTAAATAATTAGCAGATAGAGGTATTTTAAACGAAACTTACCCACAATGACACATGCTTAATTCAGATTGTGAGCCATAGTGTGCTTTTCCCAACAAGTTATACGACTGTAATACTGTCTTAAAGAGCTATTATTTTAGGTACCTCAGAAAAAGAGGAAAAAAAAGTGTTAAAGATCCATACACAGAGTTTCTGCAAATGAATATGATGTATTCCAGAAACAACATGCATTCACACAGACACTCAATAAGAAAGGGACTGTTTACTCAGTTTATAGCTTGAAAACCACTAGGGACTGTGTTCCAGTATGGGAAATTTTAGTACAGTGTATTGTTAATACAAAATAAAAAGCAAGCCTGGGAAGTTAGGATTATATTTTTTTGAAAATGCTTGTTTGGACCATTAAAAAAAATATTGCCTTCTAATGTCAAAGTACGAACAAATACTTTTTTTCAGATGAATAAAATCTGTAATCAGTTAGATAAGAGCAATATGCCTTTTTTTTGGCATTTAATCAAACAATGAAATCACATACACATTTCCTGACACAAAAGACAAATGATGTAATAATCTAAAGGAGTTTCTCTATCTCCTTGGAACTTTGCATACTTGACTTGTTTTCCATATTTTGTGACTTTAAGTGGTGGGAAAATTATATTAAAATGCTTGTAGCAGTCCTCTAAACTAGCATCCTTTTTGTTTTATTGTATTTAATATAAAAGCAGCAATTATTTGATTTCAAAGTTATGAAAATATGTACCTTATGAGAAAACAAGCAATTTAAGCTTTAATTGGTGTCATTTTTCACAGAACTGGCAAGATTCTTGCATCCCTGGCATGTTGTTTTCTATAAAACTGCAGAGCTGCTTTCAATGAATGTTTTACGAATGTATAAGTTGTTACATGAAGGTATGTGAGTGGATGCCTGGAAATATAAGATTTCTGGGGGGATTTATTCACAAAAGATGCATTTCATTTCATAGTGTATATACTGTAATTTTTCCTTAATATTCCTAATGTGCTTTGCTTCCCATTAAGCATTTCTTCCATTCTTGTACGGGAAGAAAGGGGAGGTATGCAAGAGGGATATTTTGCACAGGAGAAATAGAAATAAAATTGGGGGAAACAATGGGAAAAATGCTCTGAAAAAAATTATTTTATGTACCTTCTTTGTGTAAAATTAAGACACCGTAACCAGTCGTTTTTTGGTTGGTTTTGTTGGGGTTTTTCTCCTTAGTGAAAGCCTCAATCCTGCTGATACACTGGCACAGGTTGCCCAGAGAGGTGGTAGAAGCCCCATCCCTGGAAACATTCACAGTCAGGCTGGACGGGGCTCTGAGCAACCTCATCCTGTTGAAGATGTGCCTGATTCCTGCAGGGGAGTTGGACTGGATGACCCTTAAAGGTCCTTCCGACGCAAACTATTCTATGCTTCTATCCCTAATTTGACTTTCCTCCATGAAGTTTATAATACTCATGCCCTTACCTGTTAGGGGCATGTGTGTAGGGGCATGATTTTCGTTTTTGATTTATTTAAAATCGTACCAACAAGATAGGAACCAGAGGCCTCAGATATTAGTTCCTGTAAAGACGTACCACCAAAGATAATCCCAGTTATCTCGGGCTGTGTGTACAGCTGTCCAACCCCGCACCATTCATGGAAAAGGGTATATGATGGCAGGTAACGAGATGTACGATGGCAGGCAATGAGATGCCTATCAAAGTGTTGCAATGCCCAAACTCAAGAAGAAATCTTGTGCAGATTGAGACATGACTGCAAACCTGACATGTGGCCATAACTTCCATCAGTGTTGGGGCTTAGGAAGGAGCAGAAGCCTCACGGATGCTGTGTCCTGCTGTCTCGCTCGTCTTCAATGCCTTCTCAGGAGCTTGTAGGACCAAGATAAGAAAGGACCTCACTGGTCCTCAGGATAGTAGGCACCTCCAGCCAGAGGACATTTCACCGGTGGTTTGGTCTAGGAGTCAGTGCAAGAGAATGAACGGCGCTGCATCAAGATGGTGTGAAGGAATGACGTCGCTGTGGATACATCAACCCCACGACAACGAGGAGCAGGCCTACCTCTCTATGGGACTGTCTCTCCCATAACACAGAGGCAGTGGCCACCACCCAACAAAGACATGTAACACGAGGACTTTGGTGCCTTGCTTTAGCAAGCAGATACTTAGACGTGACATCACCCAAAAGGATTTCAATGAGCTAACGCTTCACCCTGCACATGGACCAAATGGGTGAATTAATTCATTCAGATACCCAGGAAAGTATTTCTCCCAGAATAACTACGTTCCATTAAAAGCCCACCATTGCCAACGGATTTGGAGCCTGCCCTGTACATCAGCCACATGCGAGGTGGTCAGTGTCTCAAAGAGTGACAGCACAGGAGACCAGAGCAATTTTTTCCTCTCTTAAAAATCAGGAACACCATGAGCTGAGGCATCTCAGACTGCCACATGGGCAGCATCAGCATGTCTCAGCCTCAACCAGGAGGGCACATTGGTGCTGAGCACTTAATTAAGAGTTCACAGCCATTTAGTCGGCAATTTCTGAGTTCTAGGTTTTATGAGGTAGACACCAATGCTTTTGACTCACAAATATTTCTACTCAGCCACATGTCTACTGGAAGCAGTAGTGGGTACCTGTGAAACACCCGAACACAGTGACAGGCTCTGCAGCCTCTCCTCTCCTCATCTACCTTCTTGCACGCTCCCCTCTTACATCAAAACACCTACTACAGCAACTTTCTATCTGCCTGTGACCATTCCTTCTTTACATTTCAACATTTTAATTAAAAAGCAATAAAACACCTTAATTTGAGGTTTGTACATAAAAATACAAGTAAAAATGGCCTGAACACTGGGCAAATACTATTGAAATCTGAGCTGAAAGGCAGTTAGAGTAACTTTAACCACCTGAGAAATGCAATAATCACCCTGAAATGCACAGCCTGGAGTGTTTTATTGCCATTATAAACTGCAATTTATACATTAAAATAAGGAAAACAGTCAGACCCATCCATTTATGAGCTATAATAAATATGGTTATGACATCACCGACAACCAGTCACAAACTTCCAAACACATCCAGAGCTCTAAAGCAATTTCACGATTACCTTTCAAATCTGTTTTCTATCAGCACATGTGTATTTCTTGGGTGTGCACATAGCCACAGGCCTGACTCAGCAGCCGTGTCTTCATGGACATGAAGGTCTCCTGCATTCTGAAAGCTCTTGCCTTGACTTTGTCTTTCACTTCTCTTGCGCCCATCCAGTGCCCCGCTACGCTCACTATCCTCTATCTTCCCCATGACACCCACACCAAACCCACCTTAACACAATTTGGGTGAAATGCTGCTATTGGAGAAACCGCTAGAATGACCATCACAGCTCTCATTAAGTCCATCTCTTTGAGGGACAAACATTTCTCGACTGCTTATGCAGTTCCTCAACTATTTAAGTGGTTGCACCCCAGAAGAGTTAGCCAAGTTGCAGCTTGGAATACAGCTGCTCAGTCGCTTTTGTTAGATTTCTCCTTCAAACACAGCCCCAACTTTTGTGGTTTCCACTGTTGCAAGTTTCTTGGGGGAGGAGAGTTTCTAAAAAGGATAAATCGTACCTCAGGGAGCAGCTCTTCTCTAAGAACAAGCTAACAGGATAAGCCTATAATAGAAATATAAATCAACCTCAAAACTTTTTTTTTTTTCCTTTTGTTTTCCTCACAGAACCAGCAATGCAACAATTTCCTTCTTACTGCTCAGCTCCTTCCCTGATGAAACCTGCCTTGGTCCCTCTGCCTTCCAGCGGCCAATGCATTTGTCACATGCACTGCGGCTTCGTCGGGTTCAAAGATCTTTGACTTCATCCTCAGACTCCGATAACCTGGAGCTAAGCTGGAGAAGACAAGCTGCGGTAGCAGTTGCATGGGCCTGATCCAGCAGCAGCTGCCAAACACGAGGGCCCCCTATGTGGAGGACAACAGCTGAAGACGTTCAGATCAGAGGGAACTCGCTGTGCTAAAGCCGAGAAGAGCTGGGAGTCACGGGGGAAGGAGCAATCATCAATTTGGTGCCATGCTGTGTGCAAGACAGGCTGGAGCAACGCACCGGGGTGACCTGTCTGATTCACCATCACAAGCAAAGGCTAAATACCAAGTGAGGGAAAGAAGCACATGTCGTGCTGGAGAAGACACTGTCTTTGATATGCCTAGTTAAACACAAAGTCTTGTGAGATTTAATGGGACTGACTCTGTTATTTTACACTTTATCCCTCCCACTCAAAACATCTCATTCCCCTGCTATTCCTGTCTTGATAACCCAGTGGTGATTGTTTTTCGTGTCCCCACATATTCCCTTAAATCACCTCAACTTTCCTGCAGAATGCAATCATGATTTTCACTCTGCTTGCAAGGATATCATCTCACCAGGGGACTGGTCTTCAAATCCTCCACCTTCCCTTGCCAAGCATCAATCTCAGCTGTTAGTGGAAAAGTCTAGCCCAAAAGTACCAGCAAACAGACACTGGTCAAGCAAAAAAATAGACTTAAAAAAGACTTTACAAGTACCTTGTGGCCAGCGAAAGTAGGTTGGATTTCAATTAGATATTAGTAAGAAGTTCTTCGCTATGAGGATGCTGAGGCACTGGCACAGGTTGCCCAGAGAAGCCGTGGCTGCCCCCTCCCTGGCAGTGCTCAAGGCTAGGCTGGATGGGGCTTGGAGCAACCTGGTCTGGTGGGAGGTGTCCCTGCCCATGGCAGGGGGGTTGGAACTGGGTGGTCTTTAAGGTCCCTTCCAACCCAAACCATTCTCTGTGGTTCTATGATAGCATGGGTAGTATGTGACAGGAGGACAGTGGTCAGAGAAGATAAAGCCCTTCCACAAGCCTTTACAGAAATTTCCTCTGAAGACACGTGATGGCTATTTGCACATAGGACAATCTTAGTAGACAGCAAGACTTGAGATGCTTGTCTTCACAATAATCCTCTGAAGTAGATGAAAAGAGTACTACTTTTACCACTTTGAGGAAGTATGAAAAGAAAACCAAGGATATTCTGTGATTTTTTTCATGGTTGTAGAAACCATGGAAAACAATGGCAACTCTGGCAAAACATTTTCAGGTGACTTACCTACACTGTCTATGGAATGCTTGCTAGTACCTGAAATGCAAGAACCAAGCCTTTCATCTTGAATTTGAGGCTTAGAAGAAAACCACAGATCTCTTAAAGTTGTCTCAGTATTTTCAAGTAAGCCAATAGAGAGTCAAGTCCAGATTTAACATGCTTCATGCTTGCAATATATCACGTTATTCTCATTTCAACAACTAGAAAGGAAATAAAACCAAGTATAACAGATGAAGCCACACCTCACACGAAGTCAGCTACCGACGTATAAAGTAGTTTCCTGATCAGTGAACCAGAGGTGGTAGGAGGCGTTATTTGTCTTCACCACTGGAGTATCACCTCCTCCATTCAGCCATGTTCATCCAAATATCTTAAACAAAGCTGAAGATAAGACTTCTGTGCCTGTGACTTCATCTGCCCATCAATACAGGACATAGTCTCTATTATCAATATTTGCAATTTTACATTACCTTGAGCATCATTGGCAGATGTGTATTTCATTCCACTAATGTTTTCTTCCAGTTGAGGAAGACTCCAGACATTTCTTCACGTATGTTGGGAGGGTTCCTGTTAGGAAAAAAAAAAAAAAAAAAAAAAAAAAAACAAACATGAAAGGAAGGAGATAAAATTGCTCCTTCTTTCAGCTGCATTACTCACTGCAGCACATACAAAGGTACACATTTCTTTTCCAGTACTATCCTGCACGGCATCGGTAATATCCCAGCAAAGCCCAAGAAAGCCTTCTTAGTTTGGCAGCAAGTGCAGTGGCAGGCTTAAAGTTTTGTAAGGAAAATTATTCTCTCGACCACAAAGGAGACCTGAAGCAGGTCCATCAGGAGGGTCACAGTGAAATAATATTCAGCACAGGAAGATTGCTAGATGACATTGACCTCTTCAAGTCTCTTCATGGCACTGGATTTCACCAGTTGTGTGAAAGTAGGCCAGGCACTAAGGAAGCTTTTTCTTTTGTTTTGGGTGTATGTTAATATTTGAAAGGGTTCACTCTGAATAACTCCTGTGGATTTGGTTGGCATGCTGGTGTTGGGAGAAAGGAAAGAAAAGTAAGTAGTCAAAAATAATGAATATTAGTGGTTAGTAAAATGCTGCTGGGAAGGTGTTGAGAAGAAAGGAAGATGGAGATGATTTCTCACTTAAATAAAGCTTTCCCCAGCCTTCATCATGAATCAAAACAGGAACGGAATGCATTTTTGAAATGTAAGCAAGTTGGTGTCTCTCCTTGTGTTCATAACTGAGCAAAGGCAGACAGAGGAGCAGACAGGGGAAGCGCTGCTCTCAATCTGGCGTAACGTACGCGTACACACACACACGGACACACACCCCCAACCCAATGCTTCACAGCCTTGTGTTTGTGATCTCAGTGCTCTGAGTGAAAGAAGGTACTTTGACAGCCTGAATTTTAAGAAAATTTGTAATACAAATTCAAAATTTCCAGAGTGATTATAAGAACAGGTACATGCATGCATCTACCAAGTACATATGTTCTTCCAGGTAAATAAATCTTATTTTATAAACTGGGAATTTACTGAACTTTATGGACATTTCAGTGCATACAAATCTTCCACTGATGCAGAATAATTTTTCTCACTTTCATCAGAAAATCTTTTCTTAGTTGGAAAAAAAACTTGTTTAGTGCACCTTATTAATATTTTTAATAATTTAAAGTGTTTATCAGTTTAATGTATCCTAGATAGCTAATTATTTGTAAACTTTCACTTACACATTGCTAATGGGACAAACATCTTGCCTCATTTGTTTTTATTTGGGAAAAGTATTAAGTTACAATAAATGCAGTGTGTGTGATCTAAAACCCAGAGTATTTGACCGTTTCGTGATAGCCAACTGATAAGCAGGGATTACTCTTCCTCAAAACACTGAGACGCTGTTCCTCTCAATATTTGATATGTGTTATTTGCTATTTGAACCGAATGTTCCATCACTGTAGTGCTCTTGTTCTTTGATTAGATGATCTAAGCTATATAAGCAGGTGGCTACTCCAGTTAATTTGCTTTGGCTTTGCTTTTCTCTGAGGGATAGTGGAAAATACTTTAGTTGGTACGAATGACAGGCTATGTGAGGGTGGAAATCAGGCCAACAGAATGATAAGGAATTTAAACCTTTTCTTACACACAGCAGCAAGCGTTGTGTACAGCTTAGTATGTTGGAGCAACAAGTCTAGCCTTTTTCTTAATAAATGGGGCCAATAAAACGGTGGGAGCAAAATCTATTCCAAATTCTGAGTTCAAGTTTCTCTTTTTGAGATCTCTAGTGAAAATGAAACTGTACAACTGTAAACCTTAATCCTGCAAAGACATATTTATATGCTTAGCTGTACTCTAGTCAAGCGGTACCATTTTCATCGATAGGATTCATCATGGGACTACTTAGACACATTAACACTAATTAAACACAAACATAAAACTGTTTGCAGGATTGAGACCTAAACGACTTCAATTTCCACTAAAAATTATTTTCATTTCATAATTAAAGCAAATTTTTGCTACTGGCATGGTGTCTGATCTCCACTTAAATGTATGGAGATAAAACACTGTTAGTGTAAGTGGCTTTCGGAAAGCCAATAAGAACAGTAGAAATATCTGCGTTGGAATTTCTAGGTGAGATTTGGGTTCCGAGTTATTCTCATTTTCACTTCTTCATCATTATTCTTTGTCACCACAAGTCCACTACTAGCCCTATACGCAGTCTGACTATCATTTATATTGGTTTTAGGTCTTATGGTCCGCTAGCAACCTTTCCAAAATTATAGTATTCACTTGTGTGTTACTAAGGCACCACTTGGACCTGCCCCCTTGCATAACAATGGGGTTTTTTTCTATGCTACATGTTTCTTCAGTTCTTCCCCCAAGACCCTGCCTGAAATGTGATCTGTCACTCCCTGCTAAACCCTGGTGGGTTTGGGCCATACTTGTGTGCTTCAGAGCCCACTTGATCTAATGATCCCTACAGTCAGGTGGGCTCACTGGCAGCTTTGCAGCATCCAAGAAGGACATATCTATTATTAAAGCTTACCAACCACAAAAAAATGAACATCCCAATCATTGTAAATTCTCTTTTACTAACTGAAAAGTTACCTTGCGTACTGCAAGCTCCGAAAAATTAACATCTCTACAAAGACAGACAAGATTATTATTTATTGAAGCAAAGTTGGGATCTGCTGTCCATCACATCTATTTTATCACGGCAGACGCAGTGATAGGTTACCAGTTTTAGGTCATGACCTGCAACTGCTGAAAAGCCCAGGAAAAAAAGAGATAAGGAATCAATATTACAGGCATACCATGATATTCCTATGGAGCCTCCCTTAGAGAAAAAAGTCCTATATGAGGATGTTAATGAGTACAGGCATGGTGCCTTTTCTGAGGTCAAAATCATGTTCCTCCCAAGTTTGAAAAGTGAATATTGGACTCATGATCAGTCTCTTTTGTGGTTTAAAATCCAAGAATCACTTAGCCGGCTATTTCCCCAGCACTGTCAACCGCAGCAGAGAAACACATCTTAGGACTGAGGCAATTATACTACTAGCAACATTAATGTGGGTTTGGGGTGGGGTTTTTTCAGAGGGGTGGGGGGGAAAAACTAGCAATCCCCTTACTAAATACATACTGCAGGGTTCCATAGCAAAAGCCATTCTGAGATTAGAATGTGCTTCAAATCGTTAGTGTAAACAACTTTATTTTTAATTTATTATTTTTCCTCAGAATACATGCACTTTAAACCTCTTGTGGGCCTTTTCCAAGTACTTTTTTAAAATGACATCAGCAAGCCAAGACCAAAAACTTAATACGTCTGCTCAGACCCAACATAAAAGTATGACTATTTATATTGACAGAAAGTCTAACCACAGCCGTGGCCACGGGTGCCACCGGGAGCTTGCGATGCGGAGCGAGACTGGGGAGCCCAAAGGAGCTGCGTGGCTCGAAGGGTGGGCAAGGTGGGCTTGAGCCTCGCTGCCCCTGCAGCCACACCGCTGCCGGGAACAGCGAGGAGCTGAGCTCTGGCTATTTCTGCACCCGGACTTGAATGCTATTTGTACTACTGGAGTCCTCTATTTTGAGTACTTTGAGCTCTATTTTGAGATTTTTGAATACTTTTTTTGACTCTACTGTACATGTAATCTGGGAATATCAGGAAATACAACATTAATCAAAATAACCCTTCAAAGAGGGTTTTTTAGGTCCCTTTCTGAAGCCGGATTGACTCAATCCAAGGACTCTCCCTGCCATACCCTTGCACAGCACACCCCGTTACCTCTCCAGCATTGCCTCTGAAGCCTTGAGGCACCCTCAAATTATGAGATTTGCTCAAAAATGCTGCTTTTTAAAAAAAAAAAAAAAAAAAATCAAAAGTAATTGAAAGAGTGGGAATGTTTGGTTGTTTGTTATGAATGTGCTTCACATATTTCTTTAAATCTCTCCACATGGGGAATCCACCAGGAGAAATAAATTTTTATATTTTACGAATGGGGAGAGCTGAAAATTTCAGGCCATTGAGGTCTGAAGGAAAAGAGGAGCATCGCTGTACTCACTGAAGCTGACATCTTCCCCTTCTTCCTGGGAACGCCTGAGAGAAGGAGGAGAGTCCAGCAAGACCTTTTGACCTAGAAGGGACAGAGACCGCCCATTGTGTCTGGATTTTAACTTTCTAAGGCATAACCACAAGTTAAATTTCTGCACGAACAAATGGTACAGCACAACGCTCATTTCCCTTTCTCTATGCCTAATATCCCTGATTAATGGAGGCCTACTCTGACTACTACAGCAACAAACTGTAGTACCTGATTTGCATTTCCAAAAAGGAAATTGTTTTCCAAAAAATGCGTGCAGCAGCAAAAGGCTCCAAACAGCATTCTTATAGTAACACACAGTAGCACATTTCAAGCCAACTAAACTTACTCAGCCCTCCTCTGTGTTTACAGCATGCTTCAAATAGTTTTCTAAGAGCCCAGAAAGTAAGCAACAGGCGTGGTTGATTTATTGAAACTTTACCTTTTTAAATCTTAGAGCTAATGGTTATATTTTATGTCGTTGATAGTCCGTGTGTGATGCATATATTAATAGACAAAATTATCAATATTAAGGCACGATAGGTGTAAAAATAAAATATATTCACTGACAAAATAAAGGCAAATACAGAAGTGCTTCAGCTAATTCTGAGTTGTTTCTTTTCTCTAAAAGAAAAAAAAATGCACCCAAAACTTCCTTAAAGATGTCAAGAGTCGTTCAAAACTCCTTGTTCTGTTCCTGGCCAGCACAGCACATCTTTGACTCGGTATCTCACAACACCTTGCTAACGTTCTCACTCTTGAGCTATCGGGAAGCCAACAAACAGAAGCGCCAACCTGCAAACACTCACAGGTGCCTGCCTTCACCTTGGGCTGAAGGCATTGCAGGTCGGCGCTGTCACCCACGGCTCGTTCCCGCGTCCCCAGCTGCTCATGTTATCACAGGAGATGTGCTCCGGTGGCAGCACATTTGGTGGCACCATAGGACACCATAAGGTAGAAACTTCAGTCCCCGCTTTCGCTAATGTCCAGGAACTCTGCTCTCAGTCTGAGCATAGCAACCTAGATGCCTTCGTGTAATGAAGCAAAGCTGTTTTGAAATCTATTTGTATGCCTATAAAATAAGCATAAAATGATGACGAGGCTGAGGAACACCGCGCTTTACCAAATAAATCTTCCAAATAACGACCGTATTGTCACCAAGCACCCAGGTATGGGCTGTGGACTCGGCAGTAAGACAGAACCTTATGGAAGCTGTGCTTTGTCAACTCTTCTAAGAGCTGGTCACCTTTGATTGCTCTTGGCAAAACCAAGATCGACCAAGAAAACAGAAGAGATGTGTAAACCACATGCTGCTAAATAAGGGAGCTTTCCCACCTATGAGTCTCAACAATTTTTCAGCACATTAGCAGCCCATCCAGAGTTAGATAAAATACTCTATATAGCTACACTTATTAGTGCATGTGCAACGCTATCGTGTAAGAGCTTCAAAATAAAATATCCTTTTTAAACTAAACAAATGTATTTTCTGTTTTCTACATTAAGATAATTGTTCCTCAGTCATGACATAAACATGATGGCTGTCAAACAAAAAGATAGGGAAAGCTACAGTAATATGTTTGTAAAGGAAGTTATTTTTAGAAGATAATTTTTACTTAGGGAAGGAGAAAAAAGTCCAACTGAAGTAAACAGTTTAGTTCATAATCATCAACACAGGGACACTTTGCACAGACATTTCCTTTCGTAGGTCACTACATTCATTGGATTAGAATTGGTTGGAGGGTTGAAAATAGTAGATGACAAAAGCTACTGGAAGGGGTAGCCCGTGAAGCAAAATAGAGCCAGCTGAGGAAAAAATCAGATCACATTATGCTGAACCCACTCCTACCTGTCCTATATTCAAGATCCAGTTTGTATATATACAGACAGCTATAATAAAGCACAAGGTTTAATAAAGATCTCGGCTGTTGGGAAGTGATTTAGCTTGTGGAATTTCTACAAGAAAAAAAAAAAACAACTAAAAATGCTTGTTGGGTCAAAGTTTTTTTGTTTTCTGGTGGTTTTTTTTTTTTTAAATCATCCTCTACATAGCTTTAACACTAGATAATACAGTGTAATCCATCAATACACTATAGCAAATTTTCTCTGCTTTAAATATCACTCTCATTCATACCGTGATTTAATTTAAAGAATCATTCAAAGATAAATCTAAATAAATAACAAGCTAGCTTTCAGGCAAACAAATGAATTTGCATTGTTTTATATTCATCATAAATATTTCACTTAATTACTGAGGTACTATGTTCAGAAATACAAAACAACATTATAAATTTATTAGCACTGTCCCTGCTGATTTTACAGAAGTTCTGTGGAATGTAAAAGCCAAAAGTAGAAACAGGCTCAAGAGCATAACCAAAAGAGCAGAGGCTGCCTTCAAATGCTAAACTGGATTGACACACTCTGGTTCGCTCTGTATATTTACCCCAACTAAAGCTTCCTGTCTTGAATCAGGTGTTATCCTATTTATTCTCAAAACCCAAGGTCAACTAAACCCTTTTCCTTCTGTTGACTTTCAAAACCTAAACATCTGAACCAGGCTAGTTCGAGTATTATCTTGAAAAGTATCACAGGAGTTATTTTTCCCCTCATTGTAAAATTGTGAAAACGTAAAAGGATGTAACAGCATTTTTCAAAGGTTTAGCGAGGTCAGCTGTGTGAAGAAAAAATAAAAAGTGCTACTAAAACATAAAAGCTACAGTACGAGGCATTTATCATCAAAATTATTTAAGTTCTTTTAATGGCTCTAAAGGCTATGAAAAATATTTTTAAAATGTAAATATATGGGTCTTTTTAGAAAAAGTTATCCTTCTTTGTAAACCACAGTATCACCAGTGATTTATAATTTTCAGAAAATCTTAATCCCACAGGAAACGTATAAGAGTTCCTCTTTATTTTTAACCTAATGCTGGATCTAACATGGAATGCAGTTTTTATTATTAACGAAAACTCTATTATTTTTATCTGCTTATAATAAATGAAGATAAAATCTGAAAGAGTGCGAGTACAAAACCATTTTAAAAACAGATATTTTTTTTTGTCCTTTACCTTTGAAACAACTTCAGATGTAAATAAAACTGTGGAATATCACATTTCCCTAGGGATTAAGTACTCTTACTGTTCAAATGTCATTAATTACCCTTAATGCCGTTATGAACTAGTTGGAGATTATCATTATTAAACTGTTAGAGTATTTCTTAATTCCTCACCAGAAAGCCACAGAGTAACTAGCTGAGCCTATCCGCCCCCTCTTTTTGTCGAAATAACAATAGCCTGGAGGAACTGTGTCTGAAAAGAAAAAGTCAAGAAATAACAATAAAAATTATTTTGTTTGACTAAATGAGCAGCGGAGAGAAGAGTTTGGGTTTTAAACCATATGCTGTTTCATAAGCACAGTATCTGGGTCTGATGCAGCCCGATTCAAGGGGCTGGGTTTCTCCAAGGAACCGGGGAAGGAGCATAAATCCCTCTAATGCAAGTATCTTATCTGGAGCATGGCTGTTTTGGCAACACTGGAAAATGTCTAATAAACCCCCCTCCCAAACGAGGGCATCCCCTGTTCATAGCCACAAAGGACAAGAAGGTACAGAGCCCCTGGGGGAGCGTGTGGACACGTGCGTGTGCGCGCACAGGCGTGCAGCCGCGCTGGTAGCAGAAGCACACCCTGATACACAACGCTTCTTTCCCAACGTGCACGCTGAAGTCGTGGGGCAAGGGTTAGAGGGGCAGCTGTTGTGAATAGTGACTGCATTTTAAAGCAGCTAATAAAGATCCCCAGCCCCCCCCATCAAAAACAAATAAACAACTTTTTTTTAAAGTTGCGGGGTCCAATCCTGCAGCATGAGTGAATGGTAAGGTCTTCACTGACATCTAAAAAGTTATTTTAGGATCCTAAGGATGTTTCACTGCTGTAAAAAAACATTTAGTAGAACAGAATATGGATACTATATACACTGGATTTAGTATCAGTATGTTTCATACTTAAAAATTAAAAATGAATGCGTTTTTATCACATCCTCGTCCTCCTTTGGCAAAATACTAAACCAATGAGGATTTCAGCATAGCTGTTATTTAAATTGTGTCACTTGGCTCTTTCTCTGAATAACCGTTGGGCTGGGAGGATGACTTTGCTCCACCACAAAGGCCACGTGTTCCTACTACAATTCAGATACTCATCTCCTCTTCCAAGATAAATCACAGCGCTTGGGTTCATATTTTGAAGTCTGTATTTTGCTTCGTTATTATTATTTAACTTGTATTTTTCATTCAAATACACGCAGGAACTTTTACACTTGTATGTTTAAAAACTAACACAATAAATTTGGCTACAGGTAAATTCGATCACTATTCTCAAACGGAGAAAGGGCTGAACAGAAACTTCTCAATGACTATCTGGAAAGATGAAAGCAAAGAAATTTAAAGTGTTTACTCACTTCTGGTACCGAAAAACAAGCTACCTGCCAGCTTGAAGGCACGCGTTAAAATACACCCTCGCTTACCTTGTGCTTGCACATTAGATTAGCCGCTCTGGAGTTTCTCAAGTGTAATTTTTTTTAAGCAAAGGACTAATGGTGCTTCTCCAAGGAGACAAACAGAGAACCTCAGGTGGTCCTGCTTTCTTAGTTTGCATTTCTAACTCCCCTTACCTCTGCTTTATAGGAGTTCCTAATCCATGCCTGGAGCACAGTGGGCCAAATTTGGTATTTTATAGGGCAGGAGAGCTGGAAGGTGAAGCCGCCAGCTGCCAGCTCCGTGAATTACCCCCAAAACAGCCAGAAGGGTCCTACTCTGGGACCATCTCTGCCAACAGAGAGGGAGGGGGACACCAGAAAAGGGATTGCTGAAGAGCTGCGCAGGGTTTGGAGGTGGGGAAGGAGCCTTAGAAGGGCCATCGCAAAGAGTAATATTAACGAGATGGTGTGGTCTAGGAAGGGGGATGGTAAGAAGCTTTTGTCTGTCCCTTTTCCACATCAGATCTACACGTTGCAGAGGCCATGGCTCCCTCGCAGAGCTCCACTGAAAGGTAACACAGCACTCGGGATCTGTTATGAGTTATTTCAGTGAGGAATGTCTGGCTTTTTATGGTTATTTTAAATGGTGACAATACTCACTGCTTTACATACGCAGTCTGGCACCGATGTTCTCCCGTGTCCTGCTCCATCCTGAACGCTCAAGCCTGTCTCACGGCTGCTTCCTTGTCCTTGTCAGAAGATGCTGCCCCATCACTGTCCTTGCTGCAGCATTATCTGGTCTGGTCTGTGTAACACCAACCCAGGGCGAGCACTGGCATACTTCACAGGAGATTAATACTTACGCTGCCTGTCCAGAAAGCATGGAAAGTTGATAAGTGCAACAAGCTTTAAAGTAAAACTGAATTCAAAACCTTTTTTAATATTTTATCCAGACCAGTAACTAACAGTTCAGGCTGCTCTTTCGTACATAAAATAGATTTTGTATCAGTGAAAAAGCGTAGCTACCAGACATCCAGGTCTGACAGAGACCAGGCTATACACCTTAGCACAACATTTCTTCTAAACATCTGAGAATTTCAGTACTCATAGCGATCTTTAATTTACAATCCTTCTAGGAGAAGGTAATTACCATTACGATTTACAGGTAAGACAAGGTGACTTCAGCGTCTTGCCAAAGGACAAACAGAATAAGAGCAGTAATAAAGTCAATGTCTCTTGCCCAGTGACTTAAGCACAACTCTTCCAGTCTGCTGGGCAACAAAAAGTCTCTGTAGGCTTCAGGTCTAGGGCTGGCTCGCTTTATTGTGGATAGGGCATGTAAAACAAAGCCTAAGTAATCCACCTTCTTCCTCTCCATTTTTGCTAAAGAGTCAGGAGCTAAGACCACTGGTGCTCACCAGAGGACCTGTCTTGCCCTTCTCCATACTGTAGCTTGAAGAGTAACTGTGGACCAGTTCTATGAGCAACCTCTTTAACTTAAACTTAGAAAAGAGAAAGGTCAGCTCAGCAGCTCTTACCAGTCTCCTTTATCACACGCCCCGCCAGCAACCACCTCCTCCCTGTGTTGCTCCCACCTCCTTGGTCCATTCCCCATCCCTTTCCCACAAGCAGCACAGTTATTCAGCCATCTTAGCACACCGCATGGAAAAATCCTTATTTTTTTCTTTCCCAGAGTAAACCTACAAGAAGACACAACAAGCCAAGAGACAGTACCTGGGGGAGGAGATAACATGCTGCCAATCATCCAACCAGTAGTATCATGGGGCAGCAGTTGCTGGAAAAGTAGTGGGAGGCCGAAGCAGGGAACCACCATCTCTCCCCAGTTTGCGTCCTTCAAGATACCATGGCTCACAGCCCTCGTGGGCTGATTTCGAGCAGGGAATGTGTTACGCTTTGCCGGAGCTTGGTAGGCTGCTCACCCCCAGTGTAGGTCACCGAGAAAGGACTTTCCTTTCATCCCTGCAGGCAGCCTTTTGCAAAAAGGCCAGGGAATAATCACAGGACAGTAGTGACTCACTGTTTCTGTCAGTGGAAAGAATCTCTGCTGCCCAGCGCTCCCCTTCTCCACCTGGCATCACCACCAAAACCACCACACCGATGAACAAGGAGATTACGCAAGGCTGCGAGGTCGGAATATTAACTTACAAAAGTCGGGAACGGTGGGAAAGGGCTGCCAGCTAGACTGCATCAGCTTCCCTGGCCTGCTAGGATAAATAGGTCAAGGTTTTCCAAGGTGGTCGTCAATTTTGGATGTCCAGCTTCATGCACATTTAAAATAAAAATAAAAGGAAAGAGATATTATTTTAGAAAAAAACACTAACTGTCTGTCATTGGGGAAAAAAACCCAAAAGGCAGCCAGACAGCTGTATCTTTCAAGGTCCTTGCAGTTGAGCACCCCAGAAAAAAACAAATTACCTTGAGCCATAAGCCCCTGAAAAAAAAAAAAAAAAAAAAGAAACAAAACACTCTGCAAAAAACAACGGAGGAAACCCCGTGGGTAAATAACTAGTGGGAGCTCACAAGAGCACGGCTCTCAGGATGCATGTGTGTTTCTGCTGCAGGAGAGAGAACAATTGAATTACGAGGAGCTCTTAAGCAAGTAAAGTAAACATCTTTTGGCAATTTAGTGCTGCACTTTGAAGCCTGGCTATGTCATACAAATGGTGAAATAGCACGGACACCCTTCTGCTGGCTAGTTTGTTTAATATGGTGAGTCGGGAGTTTTTCGGAGCGCAGCACTCTTTTTAAGAGCTCACGAGCTGGAGGAGGGAAAGTGTGGAAGGAGCAGGGGAGAGATGTTTAAGCAAAGCTATAGCTGCTCAGAGCCTATGGGAATCAACGTGAGCGGGAAGGGTCTGCGGCAGGAGCCCTGCAGCATCCGTGGGGCAGCCACCGCGGGAACCAGCCCCGAGCATCCCCCGCCATGGGGAAAGAGGGGGAGAGAGAAGTGTGGGGCGAGGGGACAAGGATAATCACACGAGAGGGGTTAATTGCTATAAATATCAAGAATCAAATCAATATGTCAAGATGTGTGTTCCACTTTTCACATACATGCGGCACGTAAATGAGAAACGGAGAGAGAAGGAGGAAGAGCTAGAAAGAAAAAGGAGAGACTACTAAAGAAATAAGCCCCCCTGTACAGACAGCCTGACGCCAGATGGCTTCTTCTAATAAATATTCAACCTTAACTCAGTTCCCATGTAACTTTGTTGTAAAGCTGCCAGCACACCCACACAGATCTGGGCCAGCAAAATGATTACAGTAGTACAAACAAAATAGTGCAATAGAGGAAACAGGCAGACAGGGTCCTGTATACAGAAAGACAGAGCTGTAAAGATGTGAGTTGATGAACCTTTAGATTTAATACCGAGAAACTTAAAATAATGACTTGGGTAGAGGGGAGAAAAACTGAGGGGGGGGGGGCACAGGGAGCGGTGAGGGAAGAAAAAAAGAAAAAAAAAAAAGGACTTATTTTTTCCTTGCCGTTTCTTTTATTGTCAGGAATACAGAGAACATCATTCTGCTAAAACAGCAAATGAGGCACTATAAATCAGTTGCTATTCTGCGTATTTTCTGTATTCAGCTGGAATCCAGGTACCTTGCCTGGAATCGTAGTCCAGCTTGAATTTCTGCTGTCTGTTGTCCTCATACCAAGCACAAGTTAAAGAAGACTTTTGTGCATGACATTTGTTATATTAATTGGGAAGAGAAAGAGGAGATTTGGTATATTTTTCTTAAGAAAGCACTGGCTCAGTGCTCAAAAACATGCATTTCAGTTGCGCGAGTGTTTTTGCCCCAAGCTCTTTAATTTCAAAATTGGATTATGAGATCTGAATATCAGAACACACCATGTTGGCAACCCCAAAACTATTTAAATAGGACCCTGACCAAATCACGATCTAGTGCTAAGATTAGAAGGGGGGGAGGAGGAAAAAAAGCAACAGAAATGAACATACATTGCAGACAGGCATCTATTGATAAATGTGAAGCAAGAAAAAACATCCAGATCAGAAAATAACATTTTAAAATGCTAAGGGTTCGTACTACTGATTTCTTGGGTCAGTTTCATGCAGAATATCTCAATTTTAGAGGCAAGGAAAAAACAGATGGCCAACTCAAAACTTCTACCTGCGGTTAAGGTGGTTATTTAACAACAATTTATGGGCCAACAACAGGTCAGGCAGGTAAAATTATGCATTTATTTTGAAAGAGTGTCAGCAGGAGGCAAAGCTCTTGTTCTCAAGAATGCAGCCCTTTGGTGTTTCAAGCCAACTCGTGGTGCTCCTGGAAGGACGTTATTTTGGATGATAGAGAAGAGTATAACTAGAATTAATAAGACAGAATTAAAAAAAAAAAAAAAAAAAAAGAGGTGGGGGGAGGTAGGCTGAACGTCAGAAAATATTTCCTGGTTGTGAGAGTTTCCCTCTGCAAAGCAGATCGACAAGGAGATGTAGTAGGCTGTAGAGTCAGGCTTTCACCACTTCCCTCGGGAGATTGTCACTGTGGAGGTTTTAAAAACAAAGCTGAACTCAGCACTAGTAAATATGCTGCAGGGAATAACCCTGTGTTGGGCAAGATATGGACAAGATCAATTAACAGATCTCTTCTGTGCCTACTTTCTATTATTTTTGACTGTTGGGAAGAAAACTTTGCTAGAGAAAAGCCTAAACCTCCCTCCACGCCCTGCCTTTTCTCTTAAAAAGAGAACAGACTAGATCACATTGCAGGCTCATGTCTGGGGCTCTGTTCATCACAACCGCTACGTCTCTCCCATCAGTTTTGCTCTGCTCGCCCTCTATCCCCACTATTACTGAAAGAATTTCCTGGAGAGAAAAATTTTTAAAAAAAAAAAAAAAAGAAAAGAAAAAAGAGGGAGATCTGAATCTCTCTTATTTCTGATCTTTCCAGGCCCCTTTATAATATTCATCTATTCTGAGCAATGTTTGACACTTTCCTCCCACCACCCCCACTACAAATCAGCTGTAGATTGCCTCCTCGTGCTCCTTCTTCTCCAGCCTTAAGGTACACATTACGATTCTATTCTTCTATTCTTAACCAGAGCGCGATAGCATCAAACGAGGGAAGCCGTCGGACGACGGCGGGCAGGCTTCTCGGCAAGCTCCACGCCTGAAGAAATGCACACCTTTTGTTTATGGCTAGCAGGATGAAAGCCATGCGACGGAGCCGGGCACAAATCTGTCAGCCCTTGGGAAAACACCGCTGCTGAAGCCACTAACGACGCGCCTCCGCGGCGCTGCGCACCACAAGCACATCAAACAAGTCCTTCATTGACTATGCTGGCTTGAAGTTCAAGATATCTATCCTCACCTTAATAAACCAGGCTTAAAATGCTGAAAAATCCTCATATAAATCTTAGGGGTTCAGGGTCACCGCTTGGAATCCTCCAGCACTATGCTTCGTTCTGCAGACAGAACCGGATCAAAATTAGGGCTAACTTCAAAATCAATTTCAATCCTCCCCCTGCTCTTTTGTTAAGAGACACACCACTTATTTACAAGAATAAAACCAAAATACATGGATTTCTTGCTTGTGGAGAGGCAGAGAGATGAGCCCGCGGCGAAGAAGAGCATTTCCCTGCAGGCTGGGGTGCCACGGGGTGACCACACAGTCTTACAGCACAGCCCCGTCGGATCAACACACAGGCTTTGATTTTTAGATCTGCTTGACTCAATACAGTGCCAAGTTTCTATTGGTATTGTCTGGTTCAGGAAAGGAAACCAGCAAAGGGAGAGAACAAGCATGGAGAAAATTAAATAGCAAGGAGACATTGTCAGAAAGAAGAGGGTGGACACAGTAGGCTCTACCCATCCTCTCCAGTCTCCACTTCCACCCCTCTCTCTCTGGAGGCAATGGGGTAGAGGTACCACTGCCTCACTAGGAGATGAGGCTGGAAGCAAGCCTCAGCCCTCCCTGGCTTCTCAACTAAGCACCGGAATAAATCCAAGAAAGGGAAAAACAAGGAAGGAGGTGAACTGTGGGCTTGGGGAGCAAAAGGGAGTGAGAAGGGAGCGCTGCAACGCTTGAAGACACCCAGGATGCAGATAAGAGGAGGAGAAGATTCCAGTCAGCCAGTTTTCACTGCACCGCCACTACGGGTGAATCCCCCCCCACAAAGACCTTGCCCACGTCCCTTCCCCTCCTGCCGTGGAGCAGCGAGGTCAGGTTTGCCCCCAGTGTAGCCACAATGGCTGGGGGAATTCAGGAGAGGCTGGTAGGACCAAGGTCCTCCACAACTTCTAGCTAGGAAAAAAAAAAAAAACAGCAGCATAGCTATCCCGGAGAGGTGCTGGCTAGGGTCAGCTCCTCAGCTCCTGTAAGCAATCTGGATTAACACAGCTTTTGTGGCAGCCTCAGTCCTGCCGCTTTCTGAGGGCTGTCCCCCCCAAGCGATCGCTGAGGTGGAAAGTTCAGCCCTGTGCTGGAAACCAACAGGATTCGTTAGGAGGGCATGTGGCTGGGTGTCTTACATCCACATAGTGCAACTCCCATCAGGTTTGGATTTCTTCAGAGCAGGGTGTTCACCTGGCTAGAACTATTGCAACGAAAGAGGGGGGCAAGGGGGAGGAAAAAAAAATAAAGTCAGAGGTGACACAATTGGTCTTATTTAACACTTTCTTTTGTAAAATTTTGCGTTGTCTTAGAAATGCAAGGAGTGGTTTTGGACACCAGACCAAGCAGAACACAGTGTTGATGCTCTCAGCCATTAGTTTATAAATTGAATAAGATAAATGTGTTCATTCATATGAACTAATGTAGTTTTCTTATGAAGGTTTCATATTATACAAATCCATTAGCATATTTACAAATTAATCTTCCCTTAGGAAGAAAAAAGATCAAAGATTTACAGAAGGAAGTGCTTTATTACTTTTAAACTGCCTCTTTTTTTTTTTTAAAGAAAGAGAAAAAGAAATGAAGGGAAATTATGTTGAACCATAAATGTTTCTTTATGACTACTGTACAGCAGCTTTGTGGGAGATTTAAATTTACTAAAGGGCAAGGGGGACTTTAAGCCATCTATATGAGTTCAGTATTAAAAATATATATACATGACAGGTGCCCATATAAGTTCATGCAGTACAAAATATTCCATAAATGAGCTCATTTATCTGAGTAATTTAAAAAGAGCTTCTGCACAAAGGGAGATATTTAGTAAGAATTATAGTCCGTTTACCTTTCATAAGTTTTTTCATCACTTCCCATACCTCCTTTGGTGCTACTGAAAATATCTGTAGTTATCAAGCGTTATATTCAACCTTGCAATTCCCTATTCCCAGGAAAGCCCTATTGGTGAAGTGACTCCATGTTCTCTTCAAGATATGTAGTTCGTAAAGCCCTGCATGCGTGATTATTACTTCTTCATAGATACCAGATAAAACAAGATCAGGCTTAGAAATCTTTTATCTAAGCAAATAGTTTGAATAATAAAGAGTATTACAGGTAAAGAAAAAAATCTGTAGGTTTGCCCTCATCATTTAGATTCGACTCTGTTGTAAAAATTTCCCCTTTAGATTTTCAGAAAGACTTTGTACTGTGGTTGAAAATACAGAGTAGTAGAGCAGCAAGGAAATGAAATGAGATGCAAACCTTTAATGATTTATTAATAACCACTTTCTGAGACATTCCTAACTACTAAAGAGAAATCAGAACACTAAATATATTAAGATCTTCAGGGGGAGAGAAGGGGAAGAACTATCGGAAAGTTATAAAAATAACAGAAAATTTCTAAGGGAAAAACATACCTGACAACAGAATTGAATTTTAGGTAGAGCTGCTCCTGCCTTGGGACGGGAGCTGGAACTAGATCACCTCTGAAACCCCTCCCAGACATAAGTTTTGTATTTCTATGCTGAAACGTTTGGAGATCTTTTGCAACGTGTATAATTCCTTCGGTTTTCTAAATACATTAGGATATAGCCCAAAGGAAAACTTCAAAAACCTTGCAAAGACTAAGGTTAAATCACCATTCACCAACAGAATAATTCTCATTTTCTTCTGCTCATTGCACTCGCTCAAGTATGACTTCTTTCACTTCTCAGAGCTTCCTGAAAAACTGATGTTACACTGAAAAGGACCGGTACCTGCACAACCTCCGCCTCTCCTCCTCCTCTTCCCTACATGCCTGACAACAAATAAAGCCTTTTCACAGCAGGACAGCTGTGGTTTTACTGGGCTGGAGTCACGGACACAAAGAAGCCCTATACAGAGAGGTCACTGCCAAGCAGGAAATGGTTTCACAGGACCTCACAACAGGAGAGAAAGAGCACCCCAGTAAACACACCACTAAGAGAGCAGGGATTTCGGCGCTCTTCGAAAAGCTCTATGTTCACTCTTCACAGCTTTCACCAGCTAGCGCCGAGCCTGAAGCCTACACAGGGAACCAACCTGGACCTGTTCTCCTCCCTAGTCCTCCTCTCCTGAAAATCTTCTCCCCCTCCCTCCATGCCTGCCTGCATGAGGGACACACGCTTTGAGCAAGTTTTGAACGAAAAGATATTCTTCCTCTACTTTGGAGTTGAGTTTAATTGTAAAACACCTCCGCGTTCTCCTGTTTTCATTCAGGCGTGCTCTCCCTGAATAACCAGGCAACTTCATCTCTCTCTGTGCTCTTTTCCTCTGCTTTCATGAAAGCATCAGAGGGAAACTTTCCAGAAGGTTTCTCTGTAGCAATTAAGGGGGAAATTCAGTGTCAATTTTTGTTTTCCTGCAGACGTTGCATCTCGCTATCACCATGCTCACAGTTAGCAAACCATAACTCATCAACGTCTCAGTCTACCCGTTTGGGAAATCAATAAAAGATAAGACTACCCATGCTTCAGGGCTATGAGAGCTGGTAAAAGTTTCTAAAGCGCTTTGAAAACCTGGAAAGGTGCAATGTTTTTGTAATGGCCTTAATCCTTTGTAGTTCTACAGGATATCTTATTCCAAAATCTTAAGTTTTTGCAAATAACTAATCCTAACTGTGACACTCCTATGAGATGTCTGTAAATAAACAATAATGTTCAGGGTAATGCTTAGTCCATCATATCTTAGTTCAAAATACCGATATCCAATACTGTAGTTTGTCATTCATGTGATCTGCTAGTCCTGCTGAAGCCTATGAAACCTTCTTGTTGAAAATATTATTGGCAAACCTATCCAGCAGATTAATGCTAACTGGCATAGGGTGGGAGCATTACATATTGCTTGAAATTTGGCTCACAAAAGGATCATGACAAAGCGAAGAGGCGTGTTCTAGGGCCAAGAGGAGAGAAGTCAACAACTAAGGTTCAACTACAGAAAAAAAAGAAATCAGCAGAAAACCCCTTAGGCCAATATTCTCTCGAACCAAGAGGCATTTAAGGTTAGCACCTTACACTTTCCAAGCCTTCAGCTCTTCAGCCATCACCACCTTGTTAAGGACCCTGACTTCATCGCAGATGTGAGAGGAAGTTTTGCACGACGAGTTTTTCAGGTGAAAAAAGTATGTCATCGATGAAGAAGAATTACAAGTCACTAGACTGGAGTGCTCGCTGTGCGTGCCTCTTCAATTCAATACAAGGAATTAAGAAGTCAAATGCCTGTGGCATTAAATATGAATGATGAATGTGAGAAATAAAATAAGTAGAAGAGAAATCTATGTGTTTCATTACATGAGGTAGCTGTGCCACTGGCACCTTTTGCATTAAAAAAATGGTTTAGGATTAGACAGCAAAGAAAACACAGGTTATTTTTAAGGAAATTCATATAAAAGCTTGGTGAGATTAAGAAGTATCTTCCAATTTGGATTCCATTCAGGTAATCTGAAAAAGGTAACAGTGTATGACACTTTACGAACCAGGAATCGAGAAGAATAGCACATATATCTTTCTTCCTAACGGGCTTCTAAAAGAACAGCCAACATTTAAAAGAAAAAGCACAAACTACAGAAAGAGAGTAATGTCAGAAGTGACACATTATCTCGTTTTAAGGCATGCGTCTGACTCCTCCTTGTAATATGAAGGATAAACAACATGAGCCACAAAGGCTTCTGTGTGTATCATAAAGCACACGGCATGGGAAACCACTTCTTTAGCTCTCTGAAGGAAATGGTTTCTTTCATCTCTGATCAAGTTTCAGAGGTATTATTATTTATTTATTTACACATGAAGGGCTGCGAACCAAATTCACCTCATCATTTTGTACAACAGATTGAAGAATATGTCTACTCAGCAGCCTCGTTGAGACATCTAACTCTTAGAGTTATGTCCCCCAGATAGTTGCTGTCTACATCTGAGACATCTCTCTTATGGACATCTAATGTTAAGCAAAAGTCTATTAATTCTCTGAATATGGTAGAAAGAGCATGTGTGTGCCCTGAAAGAATGAGAACTGAGAACAGCCAAGTAGCATCTATAGGCCCTAAGAAAGAAAAAACAGATGGTTGGATTTTTTTCAAGACACTGAAGATGGTGGAAAGTCTACGAACCAATCACCAGTCTCACCAAAGAGACTGAAGTAAGAAGTGAAGAAGCAGTAATAGGGGCTATTGGAAAGAGAAGAATATATTAGTGAGAAGGGAAAGCGCATCTGCTTGCCTGTTTGGAGATTACAAGGTTCCAAGACAATGTGGTACCCAGACAGTGGAATATCAATAAATTCTGATCCATTTTATACTACTTATGAATATTTTTGGAGACATAATGAGAACAGCAACTGTTTGAAGACCTGCAAAAGTGTCTGTTTCAACTAAGCCAATTTAGAATTCAAGCACAACTTCCTTTGTTGCTGATAAAATTAAATTGCGTTGATTTTTAAGGATAAAAGCATGAATTACACATACATATACACACACGTACACATCAATAACGTGTGTGGTGCATTTTGGCACTCATTTTTTTTGTCCCATATACTCTCATCTAGATTTTTCTCAACTTACTTTCAGGCACAAAACACGGGATGTTGCATTGGGTGATTTCCTTTTCACTACCATTGTTACGTGGCGCATCACAACGTCGATGGTGTGAATCACATCCCAGCTAGAAGAACTGCTATGGAAGTGGAATCAACAATTTGAACAAGGCACTCACCAATCACAGAGCATCTGACAACGGGAGTAAATGATACAGGGGCTTCTTTAAATGATTTGATCCAGTCTGGCTTTGCGTCGGCAGCTAGAAAGGGTAGAATATTAAAATTAATCCCTCAAACCTCAGGCATTGCGTCTTTGTACAGGCACTCCGTCCTTTTATGAATTCGGCATGTTTTTTGGCATTTTGCACGTGCCTCGTTATGGGCACTGGGTCATTGGAAGTTTTCACAGGCTCCTTTCACAAAAAAGCTGTGGTGGAAAAATCGCAACTGTCTACCAGCACTGCCCACTACAAACATAACGTGCTTGCTGGGATAACTCAGGTGGCACAGGGATCCTGGAAAATTTCCATCTGAATTAATCTTTTTGAAATAAGATTTCTTTCCCCCAGTGCCACAACTTAAAATGATGTAAGTGCAAAATCTCTGTAGTAAATTAGCGATAAAAGAATAAAACAGTTAAATGAATATATTTTTCATGCTTGAGGGCTGTGTGTTTAACAGTTTTCTAACTGTTCATTCATTTATATAAAAATACTTTCGTTATTATCTACTTGAGTTGAAATTAGATATTTAATTGACTGGAGGGAATGAAATTCGCTCACTTTTAAATAAGGCAATGATATAAAAATATTCCTGTAAAGTGATTTGTAAGACCACACCAGCACTAGTTCTTGGCACACGTCCTTGTCTGTGTATATATTTTAAAAGCACGGTTGTTTTTACAAATGTAGTACTGTGAGAGCTAACTTCTTCAGAAACGTGTTTATCTTAATTAGGAAAGTCAACAGACTTCTAATGGGAAGAAACGCGTATTTTTCTCTGTGGTATCTAAAGCATCAAAGGCCTCGTTCTCATGCCAAACCAATCTTCCTTCCTGCCTGCCTTTCAAACCCAGGTGATTGCAGACAGCTGAGCAGACATTTTCCCAAAAGCTTCTATTGACCTGGCTCCAGTCCTTTCCCGTGCTCTGTCTCCTTTTCTATCCGCATGTCACTTCTCTTTCTCTTTCTGTGTATTTGTTGTATTTTTGCCTGAGGAAACCTAGGGATATTCATGGCACCGAGGCAAATAATGTGGAATTAAAAACTAAATTCTTCAGGCCTTATCCTAGCAACAGGACCATCACCATCTGTTCAGAGGACAGGACTGCCATTATCCGCTGCATTCTTTGTACGTACTCCATCACCTGTGAGGGGAAAAACATTGCCCCTTATCCTGGGGTCTTTGTTTAAAAACAAAGTCGTCTGTTTCTTTCTGGTACCAGTGCATTTCATAAATGTGATATACAGTACATTTAAAGGGATTAGGCAGCAATAAAAGCCTTAAAAGCTTAAAAAAAAAAAGTCTAAGGGAGGACATCTGCATGATAAACAACAAAAGCAAATATTGTTCCATTTAAATAAACAGTTGAGATTAATTGGCAAAAGTTCGTACGAATTCCTCCATCTACTACCAATGTCAGTATCGAAAGCACTACACCTTTGAGTTTGGGATAATTTTACGGCAGTAGTAGAACAGTTGTTAGTGTCCTGGGTGGGTTTTTTTTAATTTAAACACCTAATTTAAAATCTGCATTCCCGCCATGTGCTGCGAAGGCCATTTTGGCTGCTCACAAACATGTCTCCAGCTGAACTCCCAAAATAGAGCAACAGAAGCTGAAGGGCTGCACAACTTTTACCTCAGGAAAATGTGAGGTTGCTCAAAGAGCTAAAATACCCCATAAATTAATTTGAAGTCATCTTCTTCTAATCTTTAAGGATCATACTCCTTATTCCCCATTTATTTCTGCTTTGTACGTTTGAACAAGGGTAAAAGTGCATGAGGGAAAGAGTAGTAAAAAAATCACTGAACTAAAAAAAAAAAAAATTCCTGGAAATCAGAGCAGCAGTCTTGACCTCATATTATGTTTTCAGTTAAAAATTATAATTTATAAAAGCTGGTTGACTGGCTGTCTCTGTTGTTTTTATGCCACTTATAAACAAAGCTGCAGTCATATTTATTTCTCGGGGCTTACAGGCACATTTGTGGTATGTAGCTTGGCAACATAAATTGGTAAAATCTGCCTGCTCCTACCAAATCTCCAAGGGGCTCATCCTATCCTTTGCAGCCACCAATCCAAAAGTCAAGGGTGCTGCATCCCCTCCTCTCAGGGTCAAGATCAGGGAAGAGTGAAGCCCTCCTGACCCTCCCTGGCTCCTGTCAACCTCACCGCCCTCCTCTTCCTCTCACCAGGATGTTGGCAGCAACTGCAGTCCCAGGGGGAGCAAACTCAGTGCAAACATGGCTCCTTCATCCAAAGAGTGCAAGAAGGGACAGAAAGTTGTACCTTTAGAATCGGAAGTGAACTTCACTCTTCTTCCCATACCTGCCCCCTCTCCGCTTTCCACAGTCTTTTTGCCCATTCCAATTTCATTGATCATCTTAATTAACTTGCTCCTGCTTTGTTGCAGGCTGGAGGCCTGACAGGCAGAAGCTACCACCCCACTTGGTGGATCATAGGACAAGAGTTGTCCTAGGCGGGCATTCAACTTCACCTAAACAGAGGCTGGATCAAGCACATTCTCCTTTTCAAGTTAAAACTCAAGTCTGTTCGGTTCAGTTTTCTCACCAATATTTACAAGGATTGAGGACACAAAAAAAATCCAAGGGAAATAAAGGCAAAATGACCTACTATTTAAAAAAAATTAAAAAGAAATGTTAAAAAGGCTAAAATTTGCCCTAGACCACTAAATTTGTTGCATTAATGACTTTAAGTCCCTGGTCAGGCAAGGGTTTATGTGTGTCTGGGATGCTTCCTTGGCAGCCAGAGGTCACTCGGCTCCAGGTAGAGGCTGGTGCTTTAATTTAGCCCAAGAGGGTGCAGCATTCTCTGCACCTATGTGGCCTCAGATAGGACAAGAATTTAGCCAAATATGAATGTAATTTTGTTTTTTAAATTGCCTCTCAATGGAAAAAAATCTGTCTCAAATGGTACTACTTCAGCTGAATTATGAACAGCTTTGTCAACACCAACATAAAGATTTATTTTAAAAGTCTTTGAAGCATTGTTTGGATTTTGGCTTTCTCACCAAGCTACTAAACTTCTCATCTTTGCATTCCTCCAATATTTCATAAAAGTAATAAACTGTTGTACATATTTACTGAATAAAAATGATGTTGCCTTCACCGGAGAGAATACAAAATACATATATTAGTATTCACGTAGTCTTACCATCTTTATAGACCAGCCTTTAAAGGAGAAGGAAAGACAGAAGCATTGTATTTCACATGGAAAATTGGGGGATGGCAGAGGGGGAAGGCTAGAATGTAAAGGTACTGAAAGCAAAACTCATGTTTCAGTGGCAAACTAGTACTTCTACAAGTTCTAAAGTGCAATATAGAGACAGAACTAATGAGGTCTTCTATACTTTTCTAGTTTCAAGGACGAAATTGTTAGTAATTTAAGACAGATAAAGAAATCCACTAATTAAAATATTCTGAGATGAGTGGTAGCTTCCAATTATTTTCTGATTTGACACAATCTAGTAACAGCATAACATAACAATATTTTACTCAGTATCAAGGGATTTGGTAAAAAGAAAGTCCAAACTGAACTGGAATTTTGAGGACAACAGTGCGCTCGCAGACCAGCCAATTGCTAGAGTCATCATGCTCAGTCTAAATGAATACAGAAATGAACAGAGGGAAGATTGACGTCAAGGAATAACCAACTTTTAATAAGAATAAAGGTTGCAAAGGAAAATATTAACAGGTAATAACGGTTTCAATGGGTGTACCACATCAACTAAATACTGCACGTCTTTTTTCCCCCCAGTAGTTTATGTTCGATGTTCGAGGTGCTACTCTTTTTTGTGCAATCTACATGTGTCTCATCTCCTGTTTTTCTAAATGTCTACAAATATATTAAAGAGTAGAGCTCAAGTTTCCCCACACCAAAATCCACCGCAAGTCAGCGAAAGGTTTGCCATCCAATATGGTCTCTGAATACAAATAACTGTATAAATTTCTTCTCATCTCAAGTGTAATTTAACGTAGCACCACAATAACTGCCAAGAACACACCCAAGGTCATTGATAAGTGAACTGAAGCATTTGCAGGGCTAAAAGTTCGGCCATTCTGGCAGCACGGACCAGTACGATAGGGACCTAGCGGGGCTGCTACCCAGCTCAGAAAGCTCTCTCACAGCTTAATGCACTTGGGTTTAGCCATTTAAGAGAAGCTGCATCTCAGTTTTACCATTAATAACATGGATATTAAACATTTGTCTTGATCCTGATATAGTGCCAAGCATTTGTGTTTTAGAGGAGCATTTTGAGTGCTATAGAGAAATACAGATGATCACTGTGACTATCAAACCAATGCTTAGCTGCTGTTGTACTGTATAAGCATAATGATAATGGTGAACAGTAAAGACATTTTAAAAGCTGCTCAGTACTTCAGTGAGCTGACAGCTTCAGGTTTTGATTCAAGTCTCTGAGCTCCCCAGCCAATCACTGAGAGAAGAGGTGGGAAAAATAAATAATAAGCTCTTTACATCCTACAGTGTTTCTTCAGATAGACCTAGTAGTCCTGTGGATTAACAGAGCTCGTTAAGAGTAGCACGAGAAAGGGGCAAATGAAGGTGAAAAAAATTAACTAGGGAACTTGTTTCACTGACAAGACCACAAGGACTAAATGGCCAAAGTTACGAGAGCAGGTGATGGGGTAGGAATCTGGGACAATGCACAGAGGCTGGGGGCTGTGGGTGCTCATCGGAGGAGTGCCAGGGCATTGCTGCCAGCAGGAAGGTGGGAAGCCCAGCAAGGCGGGGGCTTGTGGCTGGAGCAGTGTTATCCAGCCACAGCCCGGCAGAAACTGCTTCTGTTTCTACTGCTAATGATGAATACCATATGCTTGGCTCTTGCTATTGTAAGTTACATTACTACTGCCTATGAGTGAATCAACTCTTTTCTTTCATTAAAGTTAGATATTTATGCCCATGCACATTTCCTCAAAGCTAGTACATGCTTTAAAGTTGAAATATCCTCCAACTAGGTCCTTTTTCACCTTTCATTATCTTATCACCTTGTGTCTACTGTACCTACTACTAGCCTGTACCCAGGGCTAAACTATAACAGTCACTCTATCACCCAACAGCCCCTCAACAGCCAGGGAAGGGAATTGGGAAAAAAGAGAACAGACCTGTGGGTACAACTGAAACAGATTTAATGAAAACTCCACCAATACCAACAGAGATCTACAGAGTTATACTCAGCCAAACGAATAGGCAGTTGTCACAACTAACTGGAGAGCAGTCCTCGGGAGAAGCTAGAGGAACCCCACAGGAGCTCCCCCTCCTCAGCAAACCTTCCCCCTTTACAATGCCCATGCCATGATGGGATGGGCTGCACCTGTAGCTCACTCGGGTCAGCTGCCCTGGCTGTCCCAAAGCTGCTAACGGCCTGCCCAGCATGGCTGGGCTGGGATTCTGTCCCAGCCAAGTCAGGACACCTTGCTCCATCCTGAGCTTTCTTTCAGAAGCAGCATCTCCTCATTCCCTTCTCCCAGAAAACAATCCTTAAAAACAGAAGAGAAAGAATGAATACAATCAATTCGGATATCATTTTAGTTTTTCCTTCTGTTACTGTAGTTAAAAACAAAATGTGTGATTTGTTTCGTGGATTTGGAGAAACCTTTCTTTAGATATAGGCAAAAAAATGTTTGCTGTACACGTCTAATATTTTCAGCCTTCCATTACCTGAAGTATCAGCTATTTCATTAAAGTAATTTTGGTCACCACTTATTAATTTGTCAGTGGAAAGGTACATAACAGATGCACTTATTTCCATATATAACTCCACATCCAAACAACTTATTTTGGGATGCCACTAAAGGAGATCTAATCAATGGACATGCAGTTAATTTAATTAGCATCCATCCTGCAGGTCTATCTGCTCAAACACTGTAGGAATATTTTAAAGTGTCACCATTAAAAACTGTTGCCTTCACTCCGTGCAGCTGTAAAACAGACAAAAAGATGTTGCATTTATTTTTATTTTTCAATCAACATCCTCCTCCATTTTGCAAGTACCTTGACATATATGTAAATATTGTAGCGGGCCCTAGCTGCTGTATGGATGCTCAACCACAAAAGCAGGGCTGATTTAAGATTTTGCCGTGTCTTCTTCTACTTCTGGGGTTTCACAAAGATCACTTTTAGCAGGCTACTGTCAAGTGAAGCAAAGCTCTCAGGGAACAGTACGGTGTCAGCGCAGGTAGAACGAGAGTGACACAACTGAATGCCACAAAAGACCCCCTCCTCTTCGTTCTTCTGACAAAAGAAACCTGCGTATTGTCGCAAAGCCTGCTATAAAAAGAAAACTGGGGAAACAAATAAAAAAGACTGGCAGCAAGCCCTTAACACAGAGACAACCCATTGAAGCACCTCTCCCCATTTATTTGATGCCAAAACGATTTCCTATCCACCTGTTCATAAAAAAAAAAAAAAAAAAAAAAAAGATAAAGCTAAAAGTATCCAGTTATTGTGAATCAGAGTTGCAGGGAAAACGAATACTTTGGCACGCAGCCTGTAGGGAAAAAGAACACAATATATTACTTCCGTCATACGTGTAAGAACTACAGGGGATCATTTTCATGCACTTGAATAGGCCACTGTTAGCGACCAGCAGTCGTTTGGCCAAATTAACCCCAGGTCTACCTCCAAAATGATTACGATTGCATATTATAATTAACGATGACACTAAGGATGTTAGGCTCCGAAGGGGTTTTGTTTGTCTGAATGAATGATAGGTTCATTCCATTCAAGGGTAGGTGTTCATGGCACGCTTTTGCCTCATGCATCTACACGAAACCCTTAAGATAATCTCATGGCTGATGGTAATTCTGGAGAAATGGGAAAGGGAGGGGAGTCCCTTCTGGATTTTAATCTTGTTTCTTACCTTATGGAATGAAATTATCTCAACACTTCTCGCTTGAACTCTAGTCTATCATTTTAATTAAATGTATCTGAGCAGTCATCATGAAGCCTAGATCAGAGTAATAGGTTGGCAAGCTTAATATTGGTGTCTACAGGCAGCAGGGAATGTCTGCAGCAGGTATTTATGGCATGTGTTTGGGCCTTAGTAAAACATGTGGAAGTTTCATGCACATATAACAAATGGGGAAAAAAAAAAAAAAAAAAAAAAAGATGTGTCTAAATTACCAGACCAAATCCAAACCCTGACTCCAAAGTTTAGGAGGTTGAGTGACTAGAGATCTAAATCTTGCCTGTCATCAGCCGCTATCTCTAAAATAAACCAGCACCTGAAGTCACATGCCTTGAAGTTAAGGACCTTTGAAATTTGTCTCCAGTTTTAAACCTTAGTAATAATCACTTTCTTTTCATCCTCCCATTCCCTTCTCTGCCCCCAGAAAGAACCCCGTTAAGGGCAGTTAGAAAACCTGGGAGTTTGGAGTTCAATCAGTAAACAGCCCTGAACATAGCGCTGGCTTCATGTCTAACCCAACAGCACTCCACAGCGAGGTGACACACAGTACTGTAAGGAGTCGCAGTAGCAGGCTCTAGAAACCTGAAAGACAACCAGGTAGTTTTCCTTCTCAACCATCTTTCCTTTTGCGTTCAGAAACTCCAAAGTCAGAAACAACATAACGAGTTTTATTCATTCTGAAAATGGTCTTTCTTGAGTCCCCACCCACCGCCACTGCAGATTTACAGAGTTACAGTCCACCCATGAAGAACCGAGCGAACAACAATCTGCACCACAGCACAAAAATTCTTAAACAAATGCACTTCTTTCGAGTACACAGCTCGCTTGGTGATGGGTTGACAGGGTGCAAAGCATGACCTTCAGCCCTGGATCTATGAAGAGATTTGTGCACGTTTGGAGGGAAAAACAACCAGTTCCAAGATATTTTTTTTTTTCCTTCCCCACCCCACCCCCCCTTCAGTTAGTTTCTCTCCATTGGTAACTTTAGAAGAATTCCTTCTGATGCCACGTAAGAGCAGATTAGATGTCCTTTCTGCAAAGCTGTCAGTTACAGTTTGAAGACTCAAATCAACAGTTCAAGACTGATACTCGCCACTGAGAGAAGTTGTGGCCTGTGAAAGAATTACCCTTCACCTGTTACTGGAAATCTGGTGATAATACTCTCTTTACTTGTTATTCCATTACAACTGTATAAGTCATATATGGAAAAACCAACAGTCAAGTGAAACAAACCTAATGATGGACTGCAATAAAAACTTCATTTTCTTGTCTGTCTTTTTTTTTTTTTTTTACTTTTACACTTTAGTAGCATATAGTAGTTAATATTTGCCAGTAAAATAAACTGGAGTTTTATGAGGCAAAATGCAAACTCTACTAGGAGTTATTTGTTCTTTATATCCTTTTTCATTCTTATAAATGCACTGTATAAATATTTGTATTTATAGTCCTCCTATCCAGCCCCAAAATAAACATATTTAGTATACTTAGCTAATTTTTCCACGGCTAAGACGTATCCACCTGCAGATTTAAATACAGCAGCTACTTGACAGAGTATATTGATGTGCTTTAATCGCTGCTCAACATTTCCTGTCTATTTGTAGGCACTCACAGAAACCCAAGGGGCATCATTTACAAGAGTCCAAACTGAAGTCATTTGACAGGATGTCACAGGGAATAATCCTAGAATTATGAGCACAAAAACAGGATATTGAATAACACAAACCAGTCCAGTCCTGGCAGTTGAGTAATCCCTGTATAACCTAAATAATCATGATGGCAATCTCTTACCAGCATGGCAGAGTTAAAACAAACAACTTCAGAAATCTTCATGGAAAGCTCAAACATTACTAAGCTCCATCTGAAGCACGCAGACAAGTTTGAGAGAAGGGGAGAGAAGAACCGCTCATGTCCCAGTGGTTCTTTATTTCTCAAAAGAAGTAGTAATCAAACCCTGGGTTTTTAAAAAACGATCTAAAAATGTAGAATGCATTTTTTGTTTTCTAGTTTGGAACTATTTTTTTCAAGAGATAAAAAAAAAATCCAGCTTTTTTCAGTGTCATCTCACACAGGAGTAGAAAGCATGGTACAAGGTGGAAGAGATCATATTTGCTGCTCCAAACCCGGGAACTGCAGATGAGCTCCTTGCATCAAATCAATTCTGCATTGCTTTACCTGGGCACTTTCTTCCTCAGGGACACAGAAGCAAGGGGGGATCCAGAAGACACGGACAAGCCAGTTTTGTCCTGCCTGACCCCAGAGCGCGTTGTTTTACATGGTGGCAGCAGCGGTGGTGGCAATTTAGCACAAGGGAACTCACAATAGGACCAAGTATCTACAGGAAAGAAACCAAGTTGGGGAGGTCACAAGGGAGCTCAGAAGCAGGGGAAAGATAAAAAACAAAACAGGAAGGAAAAAGTGGTTGGCAAGAGGGATGCTGACTCTGAAAAAGAGTTAGAGGGAGAAAAAGGGGGCAGGGAGAGAAAATAAAGCTGAATAATATTGATTAGGGAATAGGAACACCATTTGCAAATAATGTAATCGGGGGACATCACCATTCTCCGTGGTCCTGAGAACCCTACTCTCCCCTTTACAGAAACGTGTGTTCCTTCACTGCAGACTGACAGCGAGCAGGTGAAGGGAAGAAGGTGTTGAAGCACTGGGAGAGGGAATAGCGGCTGCAGAGATCTATTAGTGAAACTGGATTTCGACAGGGCGTTATGTTTAATTCAGCATGGAAATACTCTTGACAATGTCTAGAAAAAACCCCAAAAAAAGTCCTTCTTGTCTCCTTACAGCTAGATACTCAGTTCAGTAAGTTGTTAAGCCAGAGTCTTAGAGAAGGGAAGTAGAGTCATTTGGTAATGAAAAATGCCTGTGAGGAAGGAAAAGACATACATGCATTGTGAAGAAAAAAAAGACCACAGCCCCTGGATTTATTATATACATAATAATTAATAATGACCCATTTTTTCCTATTCCAGATTTTGAAATTCCTTACTCACTTTAATTAAGTTCACTCTAAAAATAGGATGCTGTAGAACAAAGAACTTTTTTACTACTTTAAAAATGCAAGCTTACTCACTAGCTAGGATTTTCCCAGTTCTCAGTGCGTTGGTACAAAGAGCTATTATGACATGATATAAATGCACTATCCGTGGAAGACATTTTTAGATAAAACTTGATAATGTAACATTTACTGATTCCATCTGTCAGGACAGATAAAGAGAATGAGACTTCATAGCAAAACACACAGGAAACGTAACGGCAACAACAAAAACAAGTACAAGCAGTGTAGACACCACTTGTTGACCTACAATCTGTACTTGTTAAAGTCTTTCCCATAGACACGGGACTCGCTTTCTTTACCAGTATAGTTCTAGGATCTCGTGTTTCGGCAATACAGTCATATATACTCGACAGCATTCAGAACTTATTTATATTACACATTTTTCCACCTCTTAATTCTGTCTTCTGTACACAGTTTTAATGATGAAGAGCAGTATGGGGCTCTATAGTTGCCTAAACACATAGCCAGTCCAATGAGATCTCCTTTTGCTGAAGCACCACGAAGCCCATCCACAGTGCTTGGTCCATAAACACAGCTCAGAAGCCTTACATCCCCCTTCTGCGTCATGAATCTGATTGAAATTCAGAGCGAAGACTAGCATCCCTGGTGAAGAAGAGCAATTGCTCTTTAAACAACTTTTGTAAATGCTTCCTGTGTCAACAAGGGAGCGCGGAGTTTGCTTAGGTGAAATAAAGCAGACGGACAGACCTCCCCATATCCTGCTTTGGTTCTGAGTTTCAATAATGAACAAGGGTGTGCAAAGAAATTAGAGCGGTGGAAGTGCCAAAGGTATCCCTTGGAGATGCGTATAACCCGTTGTCATGTAAAAGAGCTCTTGAATGATAAAGCAGCGGAACCCAATTACAACTGGTTTCATGCTAATCTGAACCGACCACTATCTGTAGACTTTGGATGGTATCACGGTGCCCAACGTAATTAATTCACCTCTTCCTTCCCAAAACCTGCTACGAAACGAATCTCCAATGCTACAATTAATTTGGCACTAGAAGATACGAAAGCCTTTGGAGTTACCTGGCAGTCTCTCGAAGTCTTCTGCTGGATGCAGCGCAGCAGCGTGTGGTACCTCGCAGAGGCAGAGCCATCGGCTCAGAAACACCATTACCATGAAAACCTCCGCTGCCCCGTGCCTGTCCCTGGAGAACAGAAATTATCCCAACCCACGGTCTTCAACAGTGGAAACAACCAGGCAAGAAGAGAGCAGTGGGCCAAGCTGGGGCATTTAAACAGACAAACTCCTAATCTGGGTGTTCTAGGCCACATAAAGAAAAAGGCAACACGCAAATTAAAAATGAACAAGCTCTTTTCAGCCCATTATACCACTAAATGAACATCTCACTGGCTTTGTGAAGAGGTGGTGATAAATATGAACTTAGAGGTGTCAAGTAATTATCTAGGCTGAAAGTTTAAAGTGAAGTCCACTCTGTAGAGCAAGTTAAAGTCAGGTTTTAAGTGATTTTGGATTAATTTTCATATGTTTGGGCACTGAAGTATTCCTAAAACCATTTTCACTGAAGCTTGAATTCCAGTTAATGAGAAGAATTTTACATGCAAACAACCTTAGACTGTTCAGAAATATTCTCACTAATTATCTTTCTTACTTATATGGCCGATACTTGTAAAATTAGGTACAGAAACATCACCAAGATTTTAATACTGTCAGCCTCATGAACTCATCCTGACAGATGATACCAGCAAACCAATAAATGGTTGAACTTGGCCTAGGATTTCAGCTATGTGGGGAGACTTGAAGTTGTTTAGTAGAAGTCTTCCTTATTTTAAAATATTTCTGAAAATAAATAATCCTCCACAATTCTGTTGCAAATCAGATTTTTGAGGCTAAGCCCCAAAATATTTTGATGTGCGCATAAGGATATCGCTAGGTGCCCAGCAGTAATTCACCAAATTTGTCGTGGATTAAAAAAAAAGAAAATCGATAGATAAAAAGTAGTTTCCGTCCCTCCAGTTAGCTCTGCTTTCAGCCAGTCTGTCTTCTCTTTCTCAGCCTCTGCAAGCCCTTAAGAGACATTAAGAAGCAAGGTACTGTGTCACAACTCTGGGGCACAAGGAAGCTTTGACTCCCAAAACCCACAGCTGGTGACACTGGACCACTGCAGCGGGTCACACCACAAGATTTTGGATGTGGGACAACATTTCCTTCACCTCTTCGCTATTTGTTTCTGAAAGAAGCCTGCTTTTCAAATAAAAAACCTAAACCCTTCATGACATGCTTCAAGAAAAAAAAAAAAAAGGTCTTATGCATCACCTTAAAAAAATAATGTGTATATATATCCTTGCACTAACTAAACTTAATTTTCTGAATTTTAGCCTTTTTTTTTTTTTTTTTTTTTTGCTCGGTGGAGAGGAAAAAAACCCTTGAGAAATGGAATTTTGCCCATAGACTGATGACTACAGATCACATTTCTAGTGGGCTTATAACCTGCTCCAGTGAAAACATAATTTTTAATTTGCTTTTAGGGTTATTTATTTTTTTTATTATTACACTAAGGGTTTATAATTTAACGTCAAACATAATTTTGCACGAATTACGAGACTGCACTATGATGCTGAAGATAAGATGTATGTGACTGGTTGGCATGGCCTCAAACTAGGTTTCTGAGAAAATGGATCACTAATTGGCAGGCTGCCATCCCATACACTGCTTCGCACAACTTAAAATGAAACGAGCTATCTTTTGCAGGGAGTCACGCACAACATCCTCTCAGACAGCGCGAAGAAAAATAGGCATCTTTTAACCATATTCTATTTACAATTTCAGACCATACAGGCTACATTCGATGTTAGCTCTGCGTGGTAATATTATTTTTGTGCCGTTCTTGAAAAATATAAAAATGAAAAAAGCTATTCTTAAATGTTTATGCCTTAAAAAACAAATCAGGTACCAATTAAAATCCTAAATTATTGGTCATGCCACTTCATAAAAATCACACCAATTTTGATTAATTGTAGTTCAGCCATTTAAGAGCTGCAAAAACATGACATTTCACTATGATGTCATTTTCCCATTCATTCCAGTGGTAAAAGTCCTCCACCACAGCTACAGAAAGAATAATATAAAAATTAAAGCATGGAAATGATCAGAGGAAATAATTTTGACAATGAAGTAATTTCCTAGATTGGTTTTAAGTATGACTTCTTTGTCAGCTTTAAATAAAAAAATAAAAGATGCCATAATTTTATTGAACTTGCATGGTGAATGAGTAATGTGCATATGTAAGAAATGGTGTCAGTTAACTTAAAAGTCAAACCATATGCTCGAGCCCAACTAGAACAGAACACCCCAAGAGTAAACCCAAATCAAACATATACAAGGGAATCCCGAGCCAAAGTATGGTGTTTTCAGAACCAAGTATTACTGAACATAAAACCCACAAAAACTGGGATGAGGAGATCAAAGGCAATTGCTTTGACAAATTGACAATATGGCCTTTATTCAAGCTTTCATTCAAAGATGTTAAACAATATCTTAAATTTTCTATCACCGATTTCTGTAAATTTTGAAGATTTTGCTTCTAAATAAGTAATTTCAAAATTTTGCTGGGAATTTTTTTTTTAATATTGTTTTTGAGTGCAGATGAAAGTGAATGTCACATATGTTTGTGTTTTCATAGGTGCCAAACTGATGCTAGGACCCAGTCCAACTTCTTTTGAAATCAATTGGAATTTTTCACTTGACTAGAATTCAAGCATCTGTTATTAGCAATTTCAGAGAGAGAGAGAGAAAAAAAGTCAAAAATGATCCAAAATGTGGAATCAAGATAGCAAAATTTTCTCTGTAGCCTCCGATTCTTTAGAAATTGAATTATTTGTGAACAGTATGACTTCCCAAATGGATACCAAAGCTGAGCAAAAGCAGCAGTGACAGTGTCCTTGTGCAAAATTTCCATTTAAAAAAAAAACAGTGGCAGAGTTCCCTGACAGTGCTTTGCTGGAACACCAATACTTCAAGTTGGGATGTGGATGCAAAGTCCTCACACAGTCCTGAACTCACAGCAGGATCCAAGAGCAGATCTGTGGAATGAATTTCCCTTTACAGCAATTTACATAATCTCAAAATGCCTTCTGACTGGAAATGGAACAAAACTTCCAATCATTAACAAAGCTGAGCAATCTGTCAGATTTCAAATTTTTTTTTTTTTTCCACTTTTCCAAGATTCAAAGTCCTCAGTTGTTCTAGGGAGTTAGTATAAGGGCCCTCCAGTAACACACACCCAGATCAAGAGCCAGCCTTTTAGAGGCAGAGCGCATTTTTTCATCACCAGCCTCCAAGTTCAGGAAAACATCAATTTAAATCTGCATCTCTGACATAGCAAGCCAGTAACTAAATATCATGCTTTAGCATATTAGAAAAGGAGGGAGTCCCCACTGAAAACAATACAGCTCAACAATGTTTCAAGCGTTAGGAAATGAAATTTCATCTAGGGGGAAAAAAAAAAAAGAAAGAAATCAGGAGAGAATCACTCTGCCTGGGCAGAGCTGTGCGGAGTGAATCATCAGCACCAAACTGGTTTTGCTTTAAAGCACGCAACAGTTTGTGTATCTAGGACGACATTCGTTTAGCAAACAGACGTCAACAAAACTTGCTCAAGAAAAGCGCACATATGTTTGGGGCAGGGATGTGACCCCTCCAGAAGAGGAGAAGTCAGGCTCGCCCCAGCACCGTGAGCAGGGCTTCGCTTTGGTCCCGGCTGAGGGTCCGACCGCGGCTCCTCTCGCAGGGCTGACCAGAGCGAAGAAGGATCTATGGCCTCGCACATCTCGTTGCCATTTACTAACTGGAAAACGTGGTTGTAGCAGCCCCTGAACTTCAACTTAGCGAGCTTAAACTGTTTTTATTTCCCGTACATAGAGACAATTTCTTACATATCAGTAATACGCTTGCAGCAGAAAGACATAGGCAGCTTCCACGGGTTTGCTGCGCCTCCTTCTAGGCAAAGCCCTGCTGCTCACATCAGTCTGAAAGCTGCCTAATCCCCTACGGCTCCCATTAAATAACAGAGGAGCAGCAGAACAAGCAACACGTTTAAGACCTCAGGCATGTGCCTAAGCACCCGAGGGCTTAAACCCGTGAGCCTTGCTCCTTGAGCCACCCCAAGCAGGAGCAAGGTAAGGGCAACCAACGGTAATTTTGTGCATAGCATAATGTAATGTGTGCAATATTTTATTTAAATCACTGGAGTCCTGATAAGAACGTATCACAGCCACCACAGGAGACAGAAGTCATTCCCACAGTGCAAACCAAGCACAAGAGGGGACAACACTGCCAACAGAAGACCTGGAAACGTAGGGCCTGTAGAGTAGCTTCTCTATCCCTTTAAAATTCATGGATTGTTTTCTTTGCCAAAAGCCTCATTTCACTTCATAAACTGCAAAAAGCAATCAGAACCTACCCAGGGTTTCATTTTTCTGCGTGTATATCAGATATTTCATGAGATGATTTTTCCTGCCCAGTCTTGTACTACTGGGAGTCACCTGGATAGGCAGATTTTGCTATACATGTGTCGTGGAAAATCCTAGCAAGTGAATTCTAGCTAGGTCTAAAAATTAACTGCAGTCAGGCCATTGTTTTTTCCAAGTTTCCCAATTTTCCTGGTAAAGGTCTAGAAATTGAAAGCGATGCTTCGACAAAATCATTTCCTGTAAATGTATAAATCGAGTTCAGGCATTTCTCTTTTCATAATGATTAATATAAACTTTTCAGTTTTGCTTGAAATATCCAAGTTTTTCTCTCTTACCTAGATGACGTGCATAATCATCTTTTCTTTTTACGAGATTGCTCTAATAAGTGTACCGAAAATAACATTTCAAAAGACTTCTACAGACTCATAGGAGATCATTCCCACTCTTGAATAATTTGATAAAAATGTTTTTCAGTTCTAGTTAAGAGATGATTTTTTTAACAGTTTTATTTTGTCTTTTACTCATGCCTATGCTCCACCATAGTGCACTACGAGCCTCACTGATCTCCCACTAAGCAGCCAGAAATATCTGAAGCCGCCTCCTTTGCCAGCAAATGGGTAGGTCACATCAAGGACTGATTTTGGCGTGGCGAGAAGCGGCACCTGTTACCTGCAGCTTGCTAATCGAGCAACAAAAAGTTGTCTACTTGTCCCTGGAAACTTTTCTTGTTGTCCTGGAGTTTGACTTCATGTCCCTCCCATCTCAAAAGTCATGCTATAAAACTCTATTTCTGCCCATTCCCAGACACATAGAAAGAATATTTTTCTTTTGTGGAATCGGCCTGTGACCCAGCTCATCTGAAATCTTTAAAAATGACAATGAAATTGAGTTATGAACAGATATTTTGCCACAGTTTTTCATGAATGCAACAACCATAACAGTGACCTGACGTAACCACGAGTCCACAGACCAGCATCCCACCAGCACGGCCACGGGCTCAGGTACCAACGTGCCGTTTCCCACTGAAACACGTCTTTAGTCGCCAAGCTCTGAGCCTAAGCGTTGCACACACACACTCTCATTTTCATTTCCCTCCTCCTTTTCACAAAAATAAACACACACCACAACACACAGTCCAACGCCGTCAGTGCAATAACATGGACCTCCAGATTCTTGGCAGACTTAAAACCTCTACATAGGGCTGCTTAATCAGTACCATAACGTTAAAAAAAAAAGAAAAAAGAAAAAGCTATAAACTATGTGTGATCATCTCCCACCTTTACACATCAAGAATATTTTATTTCAAGTGTAATTAACTGAAATAATTAGGCGCTCTGCGCTGTTTCTTGGACTGTTTGTTGTTTTGGGTTTTTTTTCCTTCAAGCTGCTTCTTCTGAAGCAGCAGGAATATGGGAGACAAATTTTTAAACCCTTTAATTCTCCCTTTCTCCCCACCAGTGTGCCCCATGATTTTTAGGGGTTTTGGATGAGCAGCAGGAGCTGAGCACAGGCAGCGGGAGTGGGTACCCGAAGCGCACGGGCATTATCCCGCTCCCATCCTGTCGCTGCTCTCCCACACACCTATGGGCAAGCCTGTCTCTTCCTTGGTCCTTCTTTCACTCGAACTTTTTTGCTGCCATTTAGACTGCGATTCTTCAGGGCAGGGACTGCCTGTACAGCCAGGTGGTTACCCTGTGCGTAGCCCAACACGGGCCTGAGCTCACCAGGGCCTCCAGGCGTTCTTGAATGCAAATGAAGATAGAGTTTGTCATCACAAGTCACACAAAATATGCGTGTGTCACACCCTGGTACATGTTTCAAGTGTTTGCAAAAAGTTACCAAAACCTCCGGACTTTCACATGTTACCATATGTTTTTTCCCTCCTCCAAATCAGAAAAAAAAAAATATTCATGGAGATGCTGGATACGCCAACGAAACGCAACCTATTTCCACAGCATACTTTTACTTTTCTGAAAAAGAAAATAAAATAAAATACCGGTGTGTCTAGTCACAAAGTCCACGTGAATCATTAGTGAACAAGATACCGTTACCCTGGGGCTGCTCTAACTTGCCTACATGCCCTCCTTACTGTTTCAAGATCTTTGAATTTGGTTTTTTTCAGACACATATAAAAGCACGTATGGTTAAAATAAAAAATAAAGCAGATACAGATGATACTCAAAAGTTCAGTGGGCTCCAGTATAGCAGTGAGTGGAACCATTGAGGCAAAAATACTTCGTTTTTCTATGGTCAGTATCTGCACAGGAAAAAAAAAAAACAGTAGAGGTTTCAGTATCTTGAAAGCAGAGAAAGTTTAGTGGGTTTTGAACAAAGAATTATCTTTTAAGCTTTAAATACAGGGTCTTCATCCTGTTTTCCCTATCCAGCCAACTCCCATTAGCTTTAATAAACCTTTCCCCTGCTTAAATACAGGCTGAGCAAGGCCCCGTGTGCCTGTTTGGTTGTGTCCGTTAATTGTATTTTGAAGAGGAGCACAGTCCAGTCCGACTCCGGCAATGATGTCTGCTAGAAAACATATCTCTGTGCTAACAAGAAATGTCTTTCAGAAAAAAAAACAAAAAAAAAAAACAAAAAAAAAAAAACAGAAAGAGTTTACTGTAAGCTTACATCCATCTCTGTGCATTCTTGCTTCATTGTTTTGCATTATCCTAGATACAGTTTAATACCTCTTATTGTATGGATCGTTCTCTCTGAACAGCACAATTGCTATTTGCGATGAGTGAAAACAGCTTTACCGTTTACTTTGCTAGCTTAAATGAAAAGCTACACCTCTCGTGCTTTCAAAAAATATTTCTAAGCACAAGAAGAATCAATTTAAGTGGAACGAACTCCAAAATGAAATGCACTTGCCACCACCAAAACCGCCTCTTGTAGACTCAAGCAGAAGTGAACTTATTACTAGTTTAATCTAGTCATATTTGAGATAAAGCAGTTCATATTTTCAGAACCGAAGAACCAAAATTATAATTGTTTTTGTCATTTGCACAGCAATTTTACTCCTGAATGCGTTGTTTTAGGCAGGAATTAATAAAAATTGCATGCGCTTCAGGTGCTGTGGAGCTCACCCTTTTCCACACAGCCCAGCCTGGAGCTGTGAATGCTCCTTTTCTTATTATCAGTTAATAATTCTCTCTCATTGAGGCAAATTAGGAACTTGACTGTGTTAGAGAGTCCAGAACGCTGCTAGAGGCAAAAAGGGGCTAAATGGCAGAAATTCCTCTCTGAGCAAGATGCATGAAGCACAACATTGTGTCCACCACAAAAGCTGCTCTGTATTTTTGATCCTTTCTAATTTAATTAGCCCAAGAGGTAGCGCATTAATTTGCCAAGAATTCTTCTGATGCGAAAGCTGCCCTCATTGCAGCGAAGGGAAAAAATAACCTGCCTGCTACAGTGGCATGCCAGTAATGAAAGGGGGTTATTTTTGTGTTACAAATGGCATTGCAGGGTTACAAGAGACCTTTAAACCTTTTTATCTCTGGTCGGGTCATATGTAACACAGTGTAACACAAAGCACTAATTAACCAATTCTGCTCCAGAAATCTTTTTAAATGCTTAGAGTAACACTGTTAGAACCCAGGTCACAGGCACAACTTTTTTTTTTTTTATTATTATTATTTGGGGGGCAGGAGGGGAATCTTACATGCGATATTAAAAATAGCATAAAAAAAAAAAAAGGAATCAATCGGCAGCAGAAGTCTTGTTCCCTGAGACTCCACATCCCAGACATTTATCCTGGCTTTGTTTTCTTTATGTTTAACGATATTCTTTATGTGGGCAATCTGGAGCCTTCAATTCCCTTAGCCTGTCTCTTGGCTCTTAATGCTGTATTTGTTTGGTAAATTGTCTCCATGTTAATCTTCTTCATCAAATACTTGGGGTCAGATTTGAAAAACTTTGATCAAATCTACTACCACCCAAGCTTCTTTGCTGCCATGTGCTTCTGATATGTTCTTATGCACATTAACGGGTCGTTTACTCATTAAAGAACAATGAAAAACATGCACAGTATGAGAAGTCCTGCAGGAGACTTTGAACTGTTTATGAAATCATTTCTCTCACTTGCCTTTTTTTTTTTTTTAAAGGAGATAAGAGTGTTTTCAGGGGGATTCCTACATGCTGCACACTCTCCTTTCTCCTCCCTTGCTGCATTACAAGGCTCAAAAGTTACTGCACAAAACAAAAGCTCTGGCATATACAGATTCATCCTGTAGCACCAAGAGTAAATGACAAATTAAAGAGCTTTCATGCTTTCCTACACAGAAATCAAAGGACACACCAGCTCTTGAATGTGCTGGTAGCCTGTGCCACTGCTACTACTACACATCTCAAAGTCCAGCGATTGCCCCCTCGAGGAAGGAAGGATCTGGTCCTTTGGGAGCATGCCGTGTACCTGGCTCAGCATCCAACAGCTCTCACGAGGGAGATCAAACCCTCCGCATCAAATACCTTGTACCCATCCACGTGCTGTTAAACTTTTCTGCTAGAGCAGTTGTAAAATACAAACACTAAGGGCTTAAATTAAAAATAAATGGTTCCAAAATGGTTTACAAAGTGTTTTCCTGGACCGGTGGCAGCGCGGGAGGAAGGGAGCGGCGTGGCTGAGCACATGGGAGGCGCTGGGGAGACGACCTGGCGAGGGACCGGTGGAGGTCAGCGGAGATGCTCGGGGCACGGGCAGGATTGAGTCTCTCGCCATTACTAGCCAAGAGTGCTATTTACTTTTTAGTGGTTTTCAATAATGTGTTTTTCTGTTGTGTTTGAGGTCAGAGGGACCACAGAGTGAGCCGCTTGCAAATCAAGCCTGAATATTTTATTTCGGGATTCTTTTAGCTTGCATAATCGTTTGTTTTATGTTTATGTTTGCCTTTGTTTTTATAGCACATGGCACCAAAAAGTTCAAGCAAATGGCTTATTCAAATCAAAAGCCCCCTTTTCCTTAAAAGAAAGAAAAGCAAAAAACCCAACCTTAATATATTACAGAACTTGGGAGGGAAAACAAAAACAAAAAACAAGACACTATCAACTCCAAATAAAGACTTTTTTAGTTATTAATAGTTTCATGAAGCTGCTTTTTAACTACTTTTCACATCAACCTCTCTAAAGACTAATAAAAATTCTTACAACAGGGTGAATATTGGCCCTGTGTAGTATCATTTGAGAACCAGGGGTCTTTTTTGCTCTGACAAAGTGGCATCCCATACTTTATGGCCTAAACCCTTTCCTTGGATGTCCTTTTACCGTTTCCACTGGCTCTCTAACGTATTCCCATCGCCAGATTTTGCATGTGTGTGCTTACATTGCAGGAGGCATTGCACAGGGATCTCCCAGTCACTCTGCATGAGCAAAACAAAACCAAACCAGAGAAGTTCACGCTTCCAGACTGCAGTTATGAAGGAACTGCTGAGGATCTGGGTCTTGTTTCGGCCCGATTTAAAAGATTTTGTGTTATAACTGATAAAATGCTGCCTGATGATGAACTCTGTTTGGAGCCAGCTGCCTGTCCGCAGGGGAGGAGAGCTGTGAGCTGTTTGAGCATCGCCCTAGAAAACCCATCGGAACAATCCCATAAACAATGGAGTGAGACGACCGTTGGACGCGATGACGGGCTGGGCGAGAGCCTTGAAGTCAATGGGAGGTTTGGCATCGATTTTAATTAGGCCAGGATTTCAGCCAGTGAGCTTTGGGTTTTTAGCAGCCCATTTGGAAAAAGGCCAACCCCGGGAAGAAAGAGGCTGACCAGCAGGAAGAGGAAGCTCCCGGATTTCCCCGCGGCGGCAGCTTCCTTTCTCCCGGCGCTCAAAAAGTGACGAACCTCACGCCTTGGCTTGGCGCGAGCGGCAGCGGGACCTGAACCACAACAAACAAAACCAGGCACCGTTTTTTTTCCTCCTCTGTGTGATGTCTGGAGTGAGATGTTCGTAGAGGAGCCAGCGCAGGCGACAGGCTTTGCCAAAAATTGTCTGCAAATGCTTGAAAGCAGAAAGCAGAGAAAGCACAAAGTCAAGCGACTCATTTGAGCGATGGAAATCGCTACGGAAATGCTTAGAAGTTATTTGCCTGTGATTAAAAACCACCTCGCACAGTCACACCTGGACAACCAGCACATCAGACACCGCAGGATTAGTAGCTCTTCCCAGCTCTAACATCCCGGTTTTTTCTCCTAGAGTTATCGCCAAGTGCTGGAGTTTGAATTTCAGGGAAGCACTAAGCTCCCGAGATAATGCTTAAGTGGTAAATGCATTTGCCTCCTTAATGCAGCTTCAGAACAAGGGGAAACATTGCTTAAGAAGGGAAGAGAAGAAATCTTGCTGAAAACACACGGGATAAGAGCGCTGGCTACGTTATTGGATGCAAAAGGTACAAGAATCACTAAGTAGGTTGACAAGAACAAATGAATAAATTAGGAAGAGAAAGCAAACTGGGGAGGATCCTTTGGTGTTGGGATTAGTTCAGTGCCTCCTACAGTCAAAAAAAGTCTCTTTTCTCTAATCCTTATGTGCATACTGGGTATGCTGGGTGGCTGCAGCCCTCACTCCACTGGCCACGGAGGGAGGTACAGCATCGCAGTGTTATATGTATTTTGGCAAACACCTTTACCATCAAGGCGAGGACACTTATGTTAATTAGGAAAGACTTACTGTGGACTTTTCATTTGATCTTTAAAGTTTTGGGGGCATTCATCATCGTCATAACAGCAGCACCTACGACTACCACCCAAGATTTTATAGGACCCAGACAAAGCATTAGCTTAAATTTTAGTCATCACTAAAAGCATGGCATCAGATTAGAAGAAGTCTGAAAAAGCTGAGAGAGCAGACTTAAATTAGAAAAATTATGTATTATAAGCAAAGTAAATTTCCATGTACACAGCTATCTCTGCACATGGGGCATACAGTACTTCAATGAAGTAAGAACTGTTCAAGAGCTCGTTAAAGCAACAGAGATTTGCTGCCTAAAGATGTCCAAAAATCCTGGGAACAACTCCCCTAAAAGTTTCGCAGTGGGAAGTCTTGTTGAATTCATGCTTAAGAATAAAACATTTAATCTTGGTTTCGTTTGTTGAGAACAGTCCTATCACTTTTTGTCTGAAGACCTCTAACAGCTTTGGAGGGATTCAATTAAACTTTAGGGACATTTGCTAAGGTAATATCACAACCACCTTGCTGGACAAACTAAAAAGAGTCTTTATATATATATTTTGTAAATATATGCCTATCTATATCCAGCTTCAGGTACATGTACAGTTACATACATGTACTGAGTCCCCAGCCAGCAGGTACCTGCTGCTGCATTTCTCTTCCATTTGTCACTGAAAATATTCAGCACCATTGCAACTGGAGGTCATAACGACTTGCAAGCAAAAGGTAAAACTCAAGTCTTTTGAGCTAATCACAAGACCTAAATTCTTTCTTGTACATACGGGATAAGAACACATCAAAGAGCACATGTTGAAGGAGATGACGTAAGTCATCTCCATTATTGGCATTTTACGAAACAGTGAAAGCAGCCTTGAGTAAACAAGAGGCTGGCAGAAACAAGTTAATTTAATTGAGGTGTCATTTTTGAAGATGAGCACTTGTACTCTAGACAGACGTATTAGGGTATTTCTGCAAGCATGAGAGGTTCACCAGTAATTATGCAGTCTCCTCTGCAGATTTCACTGGATTTAAAAACTCTTCATTTTCTCAAAAGCCAGGTTGTTTGCCAGCAGTTTTAATTTCTTTAGCTACACCAAACGCACGGACATGCAATCATTTTTTTTGGTGGGAGACGCGTAGTTCTCCAGCGCCCTAATTCAAGTAAATAGGACATCCACAGCTCCAAAACACTATGACCTGTAAGAACCACAGCGGCATCTCACATGTGAGGTGGAATATTTTAAATATTTTCAGCAAGACAGATTCTTGCATAAGATAGATGTGCACATAGAATAGATACAGAGAATAACTAAATCACACCAAAGCACATGGTGGAACAACCCCATAGTACATTCACAGGGAAGGTGTGTCAGGTACTTCACCACTTAAACCAGGATTTGAACCAAGAGCTGCCCTTCAGGGTTTGCAAGGATTTTCCTTAACTGCTTTGGACATTATCTGTCCTGCCCCATTGCACCATAAATATTGATGCTGTAAGAGGAAGTTACAACTGATATAGATGTGTCTTCTCTTCTCACTTTTTTTTTTTTGTTTTAAAGATAGTCTGAAAATCAGAGCTTTTTTTTTTTTTTTTTGTAGCAAACAGAAGCAGATCAAGTATTTTAATTACTCTTGGGTCGTTTGCACTCATATAATTTCATACCCACATATCTTTAATATTTATAGCAGACACTGAAAAGATTTAACATATGTAGTGATTTTCACCAAGTAACTCCACACTCTTCCTGAATACAAAGATGTAATTTGTCACCATTTATACAACCTGCTAAAAATCCAGCTAGTAATTCATGTGAACAAGTTTCTCCTCTAAGATTTTAATTAAAACACAAATGCCTTGCACACTTCAAATTGTAATATCCTGTACATGTATTTTAACTGCTGCTTGATCAGAGGGGGGTTTTGTAAATAAGATGCATTCTCACATCTCAAGAAGTTCTATGTAATTAGCTGAACGCAATAAAACATATATTTTAAGACAACCCTAAAATAGCAACCCTAATGAGAAGCATGTAAAATAGAAATAAAACATTTAAGAAGTAATAACAACAATCGGTGAGACCAAAGATAAAGTCGCGACTAAAGCAAAATGCTATTAACAGGGCAGCAATTTCTTATGTTTTAAGGAAAAGTTCATAGTCTTTGGAGAATACTGCGAGGAGTTTTTCAGAAAGGAATCCATAAAACAGGAAATTTAGCGTAAAATTGAAACGGTACCTCACATGGGATCTAGAGGTTGTTTTACAGCAACTGTGTATGCTTGCTGGTTCAATGAATAAAGAAAAAAGTTATGATTATGATTCATAGGGAATAAAAACAGCCTCGAAATATATTTTTTTCTCAATACTTCCTAACTAACGTGTCCCCGTTGCCTTAAGAGCTTTTCATGTTAATGAGAGGTTAAAGCAGTCACTTTTGGATACTCGCACTTGTGTGGGTGCGTGTATTGACACTCTACGCTGGCTACAGAAAGCCAGTCGCCAAAGGCGACGGTTTGCCCTCAGATGCCTACACAGAGCTCCAATTAAAGTCAAGGGGAGCTGTGTGCGCGTATTGAGGGATAGCTGGCCCCAAAAATCTATTTCTCAACTTGCTGAAAATCTCCCTGGAACAAAATGAAAGTGATAATAGGAACAGAATATAATAAAATAACTGCGCTCTCTGGAGACCCTAAGGCCACATCCTTTGTTTCTCTGAAACATTCCTTGGTAACTTTTCAGCTCTGTCACTTTTTATTGCCCAGGCTCTACAGTATTCCTGTCCTCGTCATCGCCTCCTTTTTTGTTTTTATCACCGGTCTGTAGCTTGTCAGTAATCTCCGTGTCTTAAAAAGCAGACCCAAAGCTTTCTCCAGCCCCTTTTTCAGAAAGTGAAGATACATGTGAAGGGGAGGTACAGTTGACAAACTGACACTCAGCAACAGTTCCTAGGAAATGTGGACGACTCCTTTTTCCTCATTGTTACTGTTTTCTTTTTTATCAAAAACTATGATTCATAATTTCTGGAAACTGGGGCCAAGTGGGGTGAAAGGAACTATTAGTCTCCTAAAAATATACATGCCTTCATCCTGTCACTGATATACGTTAAGGATTGCTTAGACTACAGAACTTCTCAGAGGTGCTTCACGTTTTCCCTGGCCAGCCAGGAGGGTGTTAGCTAAGACCTGCCAGGACATCTGCTTATTGGAAGTTAGGTTAACAGTGCAATTCCTAGCCCAAATGAATACTGCTTTTCTGCAGTTGTCACAAGTTCTGTGCTCTGCCTCTGCTTTTGCAAAGGCTTGATTGTGCTGGGTAATACCCAGCACGTATCAACATTTCTACATGTTAAAATCAGACAGCAATCTCTGAACAAATCCTTCCTAGAAATAAATTGGTTTTATCTTTGCTTTAAACATAGGCTAGATGAATCTCATCTTGGAAAAACAAGAGGAATGGTAAGAAATGGTTACATGCTTGAATCAGTTTGTGTAATCTGGCTGTATTTGTGGCTTCTATTTTTCTGGGAAGGAGGTCTCAAATGGTGTCAGTGTATTTCTTGTATTCTCTAGTCCTAAGGGAAAGTTGACCTTATTTTCATTTTCCCACTGCCTGAACCTTTGGTTTGCTGCAGAATTCCAGGAAGAACTTCCTGCAGGAGAACAATATCTGGCACCCATCGAGCTGACTAAGTGAAGGAGCAGTATACTAAAGGGTAGGTCAGCTTCAAGTAAATAAGGTAAATCATTGTCATCCTGGATACGAGACCTCTGAGGCAAAGCTGTAACACCTTTCAGGAAGCTAAGAAAAGTGAGCTGAAGGCTGCTGCTCTCTTAGTAACAGTAAATGGACAGGAGGTCATTCTGGTATAAAGCCTGTTGCACATTTAGTGCACATCTTTATTCTATCAAAAAGACGACATCAAAAGCATTTCCACTTAACTTCAGGCTTGGGAGGCAGGGTTTGCTTGGTTTAATTTTTTTTTTCTCTCCAAGGAGGAGTTTTCATCAGTATTTTTAGTAAATACATGTACTTTTTGGTACTATACGGGGGTGATTAAAATAACGCAAGCAATAAAGTCGCAAAGAGCTGTTGGCAGGCCCCTTCATAGTTCAAGTACTAACATAAAGGCACTTTGTCAACAAAGCAACTCTAGGCCAAGGTAGTGAAAGTCTATATTGGCCAACACTACGCTGTGAATCCACACTCCCCAGAGTGGTTTTGCCTTGGTTTCTCGCAGCAAGCACTAACTCAGGCAGCAAAAGTAGGATGGAGTTTAACCCGGATGAAGGTGGGTTTATTCTGTCGGGAGGTCAAATTAAAGGTGGAGTTGTTTTCCTGCAGCTACCAGCATGCATGAAGCATGTTTCTCACCTGCCCAGGTCCAGCCACAAGAGAAGTAAAGAACTGAACAAGAAATGTAGGAAAAAGTATAAGAGGAGACCAACAGCCTTCTCTAAATCCTACCAGAGCAGTTCTGCAAATCGACAGAGCGTGGTGGTGGGCTCCACTCCCACACCGCCGGGTCAGGACAGCAACCCTGCCCTGACCAAGGCAGAGCCCTGTGGAGCCAAGTGACAAATAAACTAGGCTGCTCTTCACCAACCTTCTCCCTTCATCTCCTCTTTCCCAGCTTTGCTCGAATTTGCTAAGCTGTTCCGTTTTATCAAACCCTTGCGCCACGAGCAGCTCAATACGTTCGTTAAAGGTTGGAACCAGGTGATCTTCAAGGTCCCTCCAACCCAAACTATTCTATGGTTCTATGATACACTGGAAATCCATGAGCTACCATCACAGGAAGGTGGGAAAGCACATCTGAACGGTCATGTAACCCTGTTAAATAACTCCACTAGCTCCATAGGAGACTATGGACAACACCAACACCTTCTCTATCCAGAGTGGCTGTTTCCTATTCCCATTTCTGTTCCAGTGTCTAAAGTGTGACCACGGGCACTGAATGCACACGAGCCTACGGTATTCCCTAATACTTTTGGCTCACTCCTTCATTAACTCAGCCTCTATCCAACCCGGGAATCAGTTTTGTACAGCAGAGCATTCCTAATAAACACCCACAACTCGTTCAAAACCACTTTCAGCACCGACGCTATTCTTAAATTCTGTGGTTAATCTGGACTCTAATTTCAGCATTTTTACAGCAGCTGAGAATCCATTGCCTTAAAGTGTAAATCCAGAAAGGATTAAATGAAATTTAAAAAACAGAGCCTCTTCTTTGAGGCAAACAGGCATATGGTTTTAAATATTTCAGAATTCTAGCTGTACCTGTGAAACATAAGCCTAAGCAGATCACAAGCCTGGGTGCTAGTTAACTAGACTAGTGCAAAAGCTTCAGTACACTTAAATTAGAAGAGTTTTAGGGAAACACATTCCTTTGAGTTGACATTGGCAATCAGATTAAGACACACCGCACCGGTGGGACAATTATCCCGAACTTTCTTTGGGATGGTACAAGTGATCTGCAGAGAGCAGTTGCCCTTGAGATGAAAGGAGCAGCGAGGCAAAAATAGTTGGGTGTATAACAACCACATGTTTCTTGAGGGAAAAGGAGGCTCTGGCAGAGCTCCAGCAAGGGTACAGCAGGCAGCTGGATCTTGCTCTGAAAAGGCAGCAACCACCTTCTACGAGAAGATGAAACGGGGCTGCTGCTCCGCGCCTAACTCCTCGCAATCTGCAGTCGGGTCTCCCGTGCAACTTTACACCAATGTTTTATTATTCTCACTAGGGAGGAGCACGTTTCTGTAAATGCATTAGAAGTGTAAATATATTAATGCAATACTTTCTCCCAATTAAATAATTTATATACTCCCTTTATAACTGAAGCATGAAAGAATATGTGGCTTTCTACTAATATTTGAAGTGGCAGTGGTTCAAGTACTGCCACTTTAGGGAGTCGACAAGTTGTAGGTAAAACAGGAGTGTACTTTCGGCAGCAGGCACGGTATCCAGCATCCCTGTAGTATATTGTACTAATACATATACCTGTGGCGTTTGCTGTATCACGCCAGTGAAAAGTAACTTCTATAACACACACTAAATTTTTAGTGCTTTCCCCTACGTGTGAAATAGGAAAAGATATATATATTCCGTAGTGCAATGTTAAAAATGTATTTTTCCTCCAACATTTGTGAGAACCTGCAGATCAGACCTCTTCAACAGCTCTCCCCAGGCAGGAAAAATCATTTCCTGTCTCTTTTCCCATGAATTTTGCTGTAATTTGCAGGACTTTGTGGGAAATTTGCCACAGTTTGTGGGACGCTTCGGTCCTCCATGGGAGTTTGCAGTCGTGTACTGCTGCAGCCTGAAGACCTCGCCGAGATGTGGATTTCATATGGTGTGATTTAAACACAGAACTTCACGTGGGGATAGAGAATGGCCTTGTTTGTTCCAAATCACTGGGAATGACGTACTCCACACTCACAGAGGTTTGAAATCAGCTGGGCAATCAGGAGCCCCATTCATGAGCTATAGGTCAAGGATAATTAGGGAGAAGGAAAAGCAAACCTTCTCCACGAGAAAATTGTGGGTCAAACGGGGAAGAAAGCTTGAGGGGAAAAAAAAAACCCAACCACCAAAACCAACTCACAACAAATATATATATATATACCATTGAGAAAGAGAGTTAATACTGTGACCCTCATTTTTTTTCCTGCCTTTCACAAAAATCAGCTACGCCCCATCTCCCAGGTAGCTGATGAAAAAATATCGCAGCTCGTGGGCTGCATCTCAGCTTTTCAAATATATGGTACAACACTGTCTCATCTGAAACAACTCTGCTGAATAGGAGAGAGCAGAATAGGCTCCTGAAATGACCACATTTCCAACACAAGACTGTTTTAAGATTAAGTACCCAAACTGTACTTTTGGCATTTCTTTTGAGGGGGAAGGGGAGCACTGTCAGTAAGTTTATGAACTAGTTAATTCCTTACCACCAGTAGCGAATGCATTTCAATACCTAGGTTGTTCACATATTTCATTTTGTTTCCATGTGATTTCCTGACAGTACAGGAGGAAGAAGTGACCATTTCTGCTAGAGCTGCCATTCTGAGGAAACCTTGAACAAACAACAACAACAAAAAACCAAAAAAAAAAAAAAGAGGGGGAAGATGTGGAAGAGAGAAAACCTGATATGACAGCAGATGAACCCAGGCAAGTAATATTGAGAACACCAATTCACCAGGCATTCCTGTGCCTAGGTACTACTCAGTGCAAGTGCTTGGTGAACAAAAGACAAAGGGAAAGGATAGTGACTGAACTGAGGAGCATCGGAGAATGACGCTTCAGGAACACTCTTCACCTGTCTCTGAACTCCACTGCTCAGGTAAACATTTGCTCAGGTCACATGTACCCATACCGTTGTGTAAGACGGGGCTTTTTAACTTAAGGCTTTGAAAGCCTTAAAATAGATTTGGCTTCCCTGGATACAGCTGGCATTTCATTTTCAGAAAGTTGTCATCCCCTTGATGCCTCTATTTCCAAGCGTCATGAGAAAGGTAGAGATGCCCAGTATTTTCCAGTACATAGCAAAGATTTTGTTCAGTCATAAGCCATTGGACTTCTCCACCTTCAGTACTGAAGTACAGCAGTTTTGTGATACACCTACATTCATTCATATTATGGCCACAATTTTAACCTACCTAAGGAGGAGTCTGGTTACAAATAGATTCTAATATCCTTTTGTTTCTTGACTTTGGGGCTGACTGCTCTTATTCCAAAGCAAGTGACAACAAAAGTTAAAAAGATTGCTTAATGTTGTAGATTTTTAAAGGAGAATGTTTTATATAAAGAAGCCATGGCTACCTGTGTGTTTTCCAGGCACTGCTACCATCTGAGGAGACCACTGAGCCCCTCGCCTTTGTTCAAGGGAGAGGATGTGATGAGCACTAAGCTCCATAGCTGTTTGCAAAGGCAATTCTAACCACTGTCAATGGACCATGCTGGAATTAAGTCATTTCTACAGATAGGTCAGAAAAATAGTTCACAGAGCTTCATAGCATTTGTTATACATCAATTATTCAGCTCAAATTTCTCATCATCCAAATATGTCTGAAAACATGCAAAGTTCTGTGATTTTGATCGATGAGCATCTCTGCAATGATGGCTCAAGAGTTTGAGGAAAGTTGCCACTTTCTCACAAGAAGCCGCACAGAGCCCACACTTCACATTCGGTTTTGAATTTGGGTGGGTTTGGGTTTATTTTACAACTGTTTTGCATCGTATTTTTACATTGCACGCTTTTTTTTCCTCCCCCATCTACAGCAAAAGTCACTGATCTGGTACTTAACAAGACAGACAGTTAATAATTCATGTGCTTACGTTAAACCAGGTAATGCCATAAAATGGTGGAACCTGCTTTTAGTTAATTTTTAAATAGCGCTTCTGTATGCCGAGGGAACTGCGAGCACCTCAACAGTATGTAATATTAACACATAAAAAGCTACATTTATATAACATTTATGCGACAAATCAACAAAAGCACAAAAATTCAAGAGGCAAATGCTTGTTCGTAGCCTTTTTGCTGAGGCGCCCGCATACACAGAGGAGCCAGGCCCACAAGGCGCTGCAAAATAACACAGAGCATGACTGGCTTATCCTCCTCTTCCTCTGCAATCATCCGCTTCAGCCAGGCACTTGTTAAGACAATAAATTTTGTTTAATTGTGGTTTTTTTTTTTAAAAAAAAAAAAAAAGAAAAAAACCCAGGAAATGCTTAGCACATTCATAGGGGAACTCCAGAAATGTGGCTTTTGGTGTTGGGTGGGCAGAAGCTTCTGTCCCTGAGAAACCTCACTGAATCAGTAGCGCTACACAAAGTGACCCACGGGTTCCTCTTGCCTCGAGGTCTCCAAACACACAGCCTCGTCTCTCCAGCAGCCCATGGACATGCTCTCTCCAACCTGGATCATAACAGCCAATATGTAGTTAATCTGGTTGTCAGTGTTTCTTGACTTTGATTTGTCACTCATTTATATTTAGGACTTTTAAGAGGCTGCACATTCCCTAGGCCAACACATTTATTGAAATAGAAAAATATTTGCTAATTTCTGAGATACATTTGAGATTCTTTTCATGTTAAACTTCACAAGTACTTTAATCTTCTCTGAATTCAGTGGTTTGTTATCTTTTGAGCACATATTTAAAATGTTCTTAGCCTAGGATGTCACATACTCAGCTTCTGGAAGAGTCTTAAAAATCACGATATACAGTCACAATTATTTTAAAACAGTCACCAACTTAAGCGAAGTTTCACCAAAGCATAATTTAATGTACATTATTTGGAGTATCTGTTGTTAAATGTTAAGCCTCCAGTGCGTGAAGGGAGTGAGGAGTTTTGTTTGGGTTTTTTTTTAGAAAAATATTTGATTTTTTGTTTGTTTTTAATAGATTAACCTGCAGAACTGATTTGGAGTTTCCCAGGGAAATACAAGTGTCCTTTGAAATTTTCATTTGCGAAAAATCAAAGTAGAAGAAAAAGAATGAAAATTACCACAAACTAAACCAAGTAAACTACGCTCTCTTCCTCTCATAATAATTCAGTCTATGAGCAAGCCCTGCTAAGCCAGGTGGAAATGCTTTGCCAGAAATACTAGTTGTAGTCTTTCGGAGCGCCACAGTTACCTAACTACGGGTATCTCCAGCCAGATGCTCCCTCCAGCCTCCCAAGAAGCAGCATGACCATGCTGCCCATTACCATCGCACAAATCTTTTTTATACATTAGGAAGCAGCATCCAGCAAAAGCCTTGCTCAGGTGGACTTTCCAGGGAAACTTCAGTGACTTCCCACCACGCGTATACTCGCAAGGATGGAGCTGCTGCTCCGCATCTGCACAGGGAAACACACATTCCAGTGACGGAATTTCCACACTTACCCAATTCCCTTTGCTCGAAGAACTCAAAACACCGCATGTGATTTGCAACTAACTGAGACCAACTCGAAACAGAGCTCAACTTGGAAAACAAAACTGATTGTCGCAAATCTTTGGAGTCCTCTTAATAAGAACTGACAGATTTTTTTTTCCCCAGTGGAAAAATTGTCATTTTCGTGTAATTACTTTCCATTTTTCAAATTAAAAAAATGTGCATGTCTTGAAGAAAACCTGCTTTAAGGTGCCTACACAACTCTACCTATGAGGCACTAGCCAGCGCCACTATAATAAACTGTCATTCAAAGGACATCAAATTTACATAGCGTACTAATGCATGGTAATACATGTGATATAACTTCGCAAAAGACTGAATGAGATGAAGTGATTTCCTTGGCTTGGGACCGCCCAGATGAGGGTGTCATTATCACACAAATTAGTATGACATGGATGTCTCCTTTTAAACATATTAGGATAACAATAAAGACGGTTCACCCTAATGTGACCTGCTTTTTCCATAACATTTAACACAGTCAAATTAAAAGTGAAATCTGTTACCCCTGCAAAACAAACACACCCCCCCCCCAAAAAAAAAAAAAAAAAACAACCAAAAACCCACAACTCATATTATTTTAGGACTTTAACTTTTGGTTTAAAAAAAAGAAAAGCAATGGCCAAGTAATGTGTCCTTTCAACTGGAAGAGAAATCAGGTTCTTTGAACAGGTAAAAAAATTAATTAAAAAAAAAAATCTAAGTTCTCTCAGCTTTTTAAAAACCTAATTAAGGATTTGTAGCGTCAGTATATCATAGTGCACTTTATGCTGCAACAATTTCTCACTTTTCTGCGTTTCTTAAAAACTGTGATTTCTCATACACTTTCTAAATGGGATAGAATTACGGCAGGGGAGGAGCTGAGTTTTCACTATTTTTTGACAATGTCAATTAAAGGTGATTAGTATATTAAAACTCACTCTGTATGCTTTCTGTGCAGGATCTGGTTTAAAGCACACACCATTCACAACGTTATATACCTGAAAAGTTAATATTCTGTTCCAGCAACTGCCATCGCTGCTCTCACAAGGTGGAGAGAAGGGTGGTTAACCTCCTCCTTCAACAAAAAAAAGCGCCAAAGTGCGCAGCCAGTAATTTCAAAGTTAACAAAATAATCTTTGTAGCAATTCCTAGAAATCCACCAAAGGACACTGTGCAGAGCTCGGCTCTTCGCTTGCACGAATGCATATTGCTTCAAACACAAGGTGAGCTAGACTGAGTCAAGCAGTTGTGAACATGGCCCATGACAGATAACAATGTGGGGCAAAACTGGGTGTATCGGGTACGATGGGTTTAACTTGTAAGAGAGACTTATCTCTGAGCTACTGCTTGCTAGAAGCAGGGAAGAGAGGACGTTATGCTGCTCTGTTGCATCATATTTTTGGGTAGAAAGTAAAATCTTGGTGCCACGAAAGAAGTCCCAACACCTTCTGCTAGAAAGAGATGGAATAATCCTGTTATGTCAACCCCAATAGTCGGGGGAAAAGTACAAGTATTATTACAATATGACTGACATTTTCTTGGTATCAGTGAACATCGTAAATAAACTCTCAAATTTGTTGTTTTGAAGGGCTGAAATAGTGATAGAGCATAAATTACATGACCTTCTCTTAAAGCATTCCCTTTACCCACTAATGCCATACGACACTACTGACGTTAAAATTTATTTTTATCAGAAATGATACCTGAGGGAAGCTGTAGAATACAGCAGATGAATACACCGCGTTACTGTAGTAGGGCTTCCCCTGCTCCCTCCCACACACATCCCACACACACAGACATCCCCCCCAACTTTCTTACCCCTTAAAAGCAGGGCGAGAGGCTCTAGCACCAGAGCAGATGGACTCTGAGTCTACACGACCAGGTTCAGCTGTTACCTCCAAGTTTAAGTCAAAACTGGAACAGAAGTACACCCCACCCAAAACGTGGGTGGGTACTCCAAAACCCAAATCAGGCATTTTGGAAACTTCAAGTACACAGGACTTTTTAATATAAAGCAGTTTACTTTGCAGCCCATGTATGGGTTTTATGTTCCTGGCTTCACACATCTAGCGAGAGATTTTCGAAGTACAAAGGGCAGTCAAGCGCTCAACATCATTGATCTGCAGCAGAAATAGGCCACCTAGCTAAACCTCCTGCATTTAAATATCCCTTGCCTAAACCTGGAAACGATGACTACTGTTCCCCCTTTCTCATCATAAGCTTCTTATCCCAAAAGAGAAACATCAAAAGAGAAAGACCTTAAAACATTAAACAAACACAAACTGTTAGACTTGCTTTTTTAATAAGAAAAAGAAAATTTAAGACAAAGCCAAGTATTTCACCAACCAATGAAAATAGCATGGTGTTAAGCTCTGGGTCAGGATGTTAATGGTGTTAGAACAAGTCCTAGGGCTAAGGTTAATGATGGTATCTTCCATCATAATCCTAAATGTAAAATACTTGCTATTATTAGAATCTTTTATTCCTAATCCTGTTAAATTTCTACTCTCACAGTGACTTGGAGAGTCGGAGAAGTAGAGCACAGGTCAAACGATTCTTCTGTTAGAAATTTCTAATTCAAATGGAGGTTGTTCTTTTCTGTAAGTTAATTTTCATTTACTCTACCCTTTTTTTCCTTCCCCTTTAATCAAGTCTAAAATATTTGCCAAGAACCAAAAGTCAGTAGAAAAACACTAGGATTTTGCCTTTTTGACTGTAGCCTTAGGGAATATTCAGGGGACAGGAAAAGGACAGGGACCATCCGGTGAGCACTCACCACACTGAAGCCACAGTGCTCATTGACTGCATTAGTCCCTGGCTCAGACCCAGCGTGCTCCGATTTCTGGAGATATCTATTACATCCTCACACACAAGGTTTCTGGATAGTAACCCGCCATGCAATACCTCTTCTTAAGACCAGAGACAAGAGCTATGAGAAGATCTAGATGCTGCCCAGACTCCTGCCCCTGGCAGCCCTGCAATGCTGGAGGTCAGCAGGGCTGTTTGCACCAGGTCAAACCATGGATCAAGCCCATGCCTCCACTTTCCAAAAGTTTCAGGTCAGCCAGGGCAGCTGACTGGAGTTAACTGCAGGTGTACCCTGTAACATCATGTCATGGACACTGTAAAGGGGGAAAGTCTGCTGAGGAAGGGGAGCTCCTGTGGGATATCTGCTGGTGTCCTGCTGGGGGTTCCCCCTGCTCCCGAGGGCTGCTCTCCTGTTGATTGTTGCTGCTGCACATTCACTTGGGTGAGTATAACCCTGTGTACCTTTGTTGGAATCAGTGCCGTCTCATTAAATCTGTTTTCACTTCAACCCATGGGTCTGCTTTCCTTTTCCCAGTTCCCCTTCCTGGCTGGTGAGAGGTCATTTGGTTTAGCCCCAAATATGAGCTTTTGGTTTGTTAATAAACACATAAGAACAGTTTAGCCAGACCTAAGAGACTATCACAGGAGGCTTCATCCTCATAACATACAGCGCATGTCCTACAGGCTTCAGAGACAAAAAGTGGATGTAACCAGAAAGCCTCGTCCCAGCACCAAAGACTCAGCTCCCGTGTAAGTATGGTTACAAGTTATATAGAAGTACTACACACAAACTTTAGGACCAAACATTAGGGGATGTTTAATAAATTCTTCCAAGCATTTAAGCCTCATATTCACAGCCTCAAACACAATTTTACATGTTTTAGGGAGTACTTTTACTGTGAAAGAATAGGCTGATGTTGCTTCTGGGTAATACCATAGTCCCCACTCCTCGATCTCACTGAATTCAGTAATAGTTCTTAAGAAAAGGTCCTGGTTTTGCATTTCAGCTTTTATTTGTTACACCAGAGCATTTCACCCTTGTTTCCTTAAGAAGAAATCACCAAGATGCACACCAGAATGATCCTGGTTAAAATTAGGACCAGGAGATTGGCATTTGCACCCCCAAACTTAGTAGTTATTTGGCTAAATACCCATTTGCACATGCTATTACCCAGTTTGCATACACATGGACAGAACCTGTGTTCCTCCTGGGCTGTGGGCACCGAAGTTTCGTGCAAATCTCCAGCCTGAGGTTTGCACGGCGTTGACAGCAGATGTGTTGGAAAGGTGAAGCTGTAAACGTCAGTACATGAATGTTTGATCCTTTAATAAAGGAAAAGTCACAGAAGCAAATTGCAACCAAACTGCAATCATTTCTGCTATCATTACGAAGTGTAAAATATTCTATTAAAAAGGTGCCACTTGCAACATAATGTCTTTTAAAATTATTAAAGATGTTTGACTTTAAAAAAAACGGTTTGGAAAAATATGAAACCGCTTCAATGACTTTAAAAGTAATATGCTATACATTGCTATAGTCCAGAACCGAGATCAGTTCCAAATTAAAGCACCTATAAAACATCTGTAGTGCTCTGATAATTCTAAATCACTTTACACTGCTGAAGTCCAGATTCCCTATCACTTTCAAGCTGAAACACTTATGATAAATTTGAAGAGCCCTAATAATTTTAAATCATTGTGTACTGCACATGCTCAGAACCTTGATCACTTCCAAATTCAAGGGCATATAAAAATTTGAAGAGCTTCAATTATTTTAAATCACCATGTGCAGTGTATAGAGTGATTTAAAATTGTTGTAGTGCTTCACATTTTTTTAAGCACTTCAGTTTGGAAGCGAGTCAAGAAGCATTCCAGCCTCTCAGCTCAAGGCACACTGGACTGGTTTTAAAGTGTAGCACTCCTCAGAACTGGGAATTGAACAAAAAAAAACTTTTTTTTTTTTTCCTGGGCGGGGTGGTAAATCCAGGGCAATTAGCACGTCCTTTAAGAAGAATTGGAAGAAATGTCTTCTTTTTGCATCAGAAAAGAAGCTAAGACATTAAAGACGGAGTTTATAACATTGCCGGAACGATTGGATTAGGGTTTTTCCTCAAGGTTCAGCAGGATTGTACAGAGTTAAACGTGGGAAACTCAGATTTCTCCATCCTAAAGTCTGATGATAACGTCCTTTTAACCAATCGAGTTTTCATCCCTAGTCTGAGATTCTCTGCTCTTAACTGTTGCTCTCGGGATTACTAATGTCCAAATTTTTGGACTTGACTGGCTTTTAGTTATTCTTGCCCTATTTCAAACATTCATCTCCAGCCAAGGGTTGGTTGATGCCACATCATGACAGTCCTTGGGAATATCCCAACTGCCTACCACCATGTAGGAATGTCTAAACTCGTAGGAACTACTTATCAGCATGTAAGAATTCCTAAACTAACTACCAGTATGGACCAGCACTTCAGCTCCCCAAACCCAGCAGGGGATCCCCAATGCTGACGATGCACTCAGGTGACGAAGCTCAGGCACCCCCAGCTCTGCAGCCCTCCGTCTCTCCCAAATTCACGCTGTCCCCATCCTGAGCTCCCCTTCCCAGTTATTTTTAACCGTCCCCTGTCTCTCTGCGTAAGACAGGACTTCGTGGAGGAGAGGGTGGAGGTTATTTGTTTAACTTTGTGGTCATCTTTGTTGCCTGTAGGTCTGCGCGCGGAGACGGCCGGGCAGCGCCCGGGAAGCGGGGCGTTCTTCATAATTCTGCTTCAGTGAAAACATACTGTCCTGCAGTTAGCAGGAAAAAGGGAAAAAGAGCCTGAAGGCACTGGAATAATTAAGCGAATGCAGTGACAGCTGTGGCAGGTCCTGGGCAGGACTGGCTCCACTGAGCTGAATTAATGGCATCAACAGCCCAGCATCTCCATTAACATTTGATCATTAATTATTACCCTCTGACAGTAAGATCTGAAACCTTCATACGAGTGGTCTGTTACTAATCTACCTTACCTGCCTTGAAAATTAGGCAGCTCTCCCACCTAAGCAGAGAAGCTCTGCTTTGTTTTTATCTCCTTTAAAAAGAAAATAGCAATCGCTTTCAGGATTAGTTTAGCGAGTAATAGCCACAGACCCACTTTTAAATTAATTGCGTGCATTCTTAAAGCATCAGCAAAATTCCTAGCGTGTTCTTGTGTTGACTTAAACATAATGGTTACCTAGTATGTGTTACTGGCTGCATGCACTCCACATCCTCAGAGGGAAGAAACATGAGTGCTGCTCTTAGGCTGCCTGTCATAACCACATGAAGGACTCCAAGTGAGGGGTTTGAGGTGTTGTGCTTGTTGGGGTGGGGTTGTTTTGGGGTTGTTTTTTTTTTTTTTTTCCCAAGCTCTGCACAGCTGAGAACGTCTTCCCGAGCAGTACAGCGACCGATTTATCAAACCGCATTCACAACTCTGCTATTATCAGAAGACCTATTACAGCAGCTAAGCAAAGCCCTGCACCTTTAGATCAGAAAGGCAAATAAGTGTAAAAAAAAAAAAAAAACCCACCAAAAAATAACCCAAGCTCTTTTAAAAATGGAAAACAATAGCGAGGGCCTAATTATATCGCTAAATTTGCATTTAGCAACCTTTGCACAGCCATTTGGTTCACTGTCTTGTTAAAAGAGAGTTATAGCGTATTAATTTTTTTTTTTTTTTTCCTTAAACCAGCATAATTTGCTAGTCAGGAATACCAGTCAGGAGAAGGGGTAGGCAGCAAGTTAAAGCGAATCTAACTCTTTACTCGCTGCTGTAAATCAGAAGTGAACGTTTCCCGGCCAGAGAAACACCAGACTTAACTGTAGCATCACACAAGGTCCACGGATCTTCCCTCCACCAGCCCACACGCCGTCACCCCCCTTTCTTTTGCTCGCTGAAGGAGTTGTGAGTACCAAAGAGAAACCAAATCAGATTAGTTGCCTGTTTGACCTTTTCCTGAAGCACAGGGCTGCGGAAGACGCCCGGGCCAGGTCTCTTGCAGCACAGTGGTTTTTCTGATAAGAGAGGCAAACGGACACGAGCAACGAGGACCTCGTGAGTTATGAGGGGGGGGGGGAGGAGGAGGAAGAGAAAGAGGAAGAGCGTACAGGTGGCCAGAAGCCACACAGCCTGCTGCCCTCCTGCACCCAAGCGGCTTGGCACAGGCAAGGAGAGAAAGGGGCCAAACTGGAGGCCAGGAAGGCATGGGGTCACCCCCTGGGCTGCAGCCCCCTGCAAGGCAAGGGAAAAAAGTCATCCTGCAAGCATGACACTCCCCAGGGGCTTTTTGGGAGCAATTTCTTTTACAAGGCAGATTCAGGACCACGAACAAAAAAAAGAAAAAAATTCTTGACATTTCTCCCCAACCCCCTAGAAAAAAAGAAGATATTAAAAAATGTTTTCTACATATTAGATATCGTCTCTTCTTCAGAGGCATAGCTGCTCATACTGTTTCGGAGCTAACATAATAGGATATGTATTTTCAAAGGGGGCTGTGTTTCAGACCAGATGGTTTCTGTCTTCTCATAGAGAAACAGAGACTACACAGTCGCAGCAGTGTTCGGCACCAAGGCAATGGCACCCACATTTTGGGGTCAGACAAAAGGATGATTCGTGAGAATCTCAGCGTAACTTGGAAAGATTTTTTCAATCCTTTAGTGTCACAGTTTGCTGCAAAACTGGGTATCGTGTATCATCACAAGCGATCACGCAAGCCTTATTCCAGTTTCACAAATATACCTATTAAAAGAACAGCGTGATGATCTGCCCAGATCAGCCAGATCACGGGCAGCGACTCTTCCACAGCCCTGAATTTTCAGGAATTGACAGTATTTCACAATTAAGCAGTACTTTTGAATCAAATACTTCAAAGTTTGCAATATCCTTCAAAAATGAACACAGTTGCTCCTTTTTATAGCCTGGGGAAACATATACCTGGGGAAACATGAAAAATAAGGGCTAGGTTTATCTTTACTGTAGACATCCGATCCTAGATATTTGCAATTTAGTTTTCAAAAATGAATTCCTCCCTGCCCTTGGCTTCTGCTGGAAACCCAACATGTACAGCATTGCAAAGTTTGAAGCTGTTGCAAATATGCCTCACTCAGACACTCAGAGCTGCAGACACATTTTAAGCACCAGTCTCTCGCCCTAATACGACTTGTCTTGTCGTACAAACATCTATGAATGCTTTCCACCTTAAGCAGGAGCGCTCAACTACCATGGAAATCTGGGAGATGTAAGTGGATGTGTTAGTTCAAAAGCAAGAAACAGTAACAACGAGGCAAAAGGCTCAGTTACGGCATGCATGAAAAGTCAATGTTTTTGCACTGACCTTTCACTTCCAAAGGTGAGACTGGAATGGATTTCTGTAACCCTACAGGGAGTTTTACCACTTTCAAACCTTACAGGTATTTGGGAGGTTATTAAAGAAAACACCCACACCACAAGATGAGAAATTTCATGGAAAACTTGGGATAATTAAAACGCCTAGCAGATTTCGCCCTCTGCTTTTCTCCTTTCCAGTAAAGTACTTTTAATGAAGGGAGGACTATTTCACTAATAAAAAATGTCATGTAAAGTTACTCTACGTAGTTACTCAGAGCTCAAAACATTTCAATAGTTCAACTTTTTCTTTACAAGTCAAAACTATTCTTTTCCTTGATGTTGCTTATAGTAAAAATTATAGGTTAAGCATTCTCTAATTTGATTTAGTAAACAATTTGTTCTTTGTCAAAAAACCAAGTCAATTATCCACCCCTTCCAAAACTCTCTAACATCACGAAAGCATCACAGAGCATGTTAGAATGAAATACATCAACAAATGCAAACAAAGATTGGATTCAGAAATGTGCTTAACTAGTCTGAAATAACCTGATTATCTGAAGAATGTTCATTGTCCACAGACACTGATGACACTCATTTTTTATTACTATCCTCCAGAATAAATTTGTATCACAGCATTATCCTTCCTGATGTGGCTATAACATAGAAGTGAGACACCTCGATTAAAACACTGCCCATCAAGCTGTAACGAAACAAAAGCTCACCTCTCTTCCCCCATACCCTGTGGATAAAAAAGCAAGCTGAAATAAACCAAAACCAACCCAACTCCTACACCAGCTAGATTTTGGCAACAAGACGAGTTTGGGAACATGGGTCTTAAGGACATTACCATTTGCACAACCTTACACTATTTTATTCAGACCAGGGTTCTGGTGATGGGCAAAAAAAATCCATGCACACGTGGCCAAATTTTCACCACTATTCCATAGATTATCTATTACCCCAGTAAATCCTCTCTTTTCAGCTGTTCTTGATCCATAATGCTGAAGTATAATTAATGCCACATATGAACTTGATATACTCAATTGTTATGAATACCAGAGATTTACCAAAGCAATCAGAATATTATTAGCATTGTTTTTTTTACTAGCTTTACAAAAAGTTGTGCTGTGTTTTTCTGGATTGGTATTAAAACAAAAGGATCAGGTTAACCTCTAATTGCGCTGAAGTTATAGATCTGAAATTCATGCAGAGAGAAAGCTCTCTGATGAATAGCTTGAATCCATTTCAAGTATTTGTTGCATTTAGAGTGAACTGGGTATTTCATTAAAGTAAGCAAGCTGAATAATTCGTAAGTCCCTAACCAAGCCCATAACTTCCCATTTCTTTCTCCAGAACCCAATACTTTCCAAACAGTTTGAATAGTAACAATATGCAATACATGATTTTTAAATCTTAACTGTAAGCAAAGTGGGGAGAAAAAAAGAAAAAAAAGAGATAGCTTTACAGAAGTTGTCCAGTACAAAGAGCCTTCAAACACATTCTTATTTCTAAAGAGCATCCGATTGCATTAAAAAAAAAATATTTTTAATCGTGTTAAGGATTTGGCAAAATACCAGACAGATGGGAAGCAGGTCTCCAGTTTCCTTGTGCTACTGAATAAACATAGCTAAGTTTCTATATAGTCCATACGTAATACACAGCATCCCACTCTGTTTGGATCACCTGTGAAAGCAAATAGGCATCACCTGAGGCTCAGGTCCTGCTCCGAGTTTCCTCAGATGAAATTCTGGCCTCAGCACAGGCTTGGATCAGTTAGGAGAGGATGTCAGATCCTAGGCTTTTTTGTTGTTGTTGTTGTTGAGACCACTCTTTAAATATTTGGAGCTATATCTGTATTACAAAATCATCACAATGTTCATTAACAAGCATGAGTTTTATTTAAGAGCCCCAGCTAACTGTTTTTTAGGATAGCCCACATCCCATGCTGTGGGAATGCATCAGCCAGACAGCAACAAGCCAAGTCTTAAACCAAGCTTTAGTCATAAAAGAAAAACTTGGTCCTTAATAATAAATCATCAAGAACATGTTTTTCACAGAACGTGTATTGTGCCAGCCAATAGCCCTCGAGTCACTTTGATGCCAACCAAATGAAATACAGATTAAACCCACTAAGTTTCCTACGCCATTGAAAGCAAACAATTACAGTGAATTCAAATCACTGCACACGTATGCTGAACGGTGTCACGGGGAGGAGAGCAGGGCATCAGCTCACAGGACAACACATGGATTCACACTAAAGCGTTGCAGGGTGCTCTGATAGCTCATGCACATTTCTTCTCTGGTCCACTGGGTACCAAGGACCTGTAGGACCACCCTCGGAAGAGATCTGTGAGCTAAAGGGCAGAAAGGAGGATGAAACACATTGCCTTCAGCCTTGTCTGGAAAGGCAATATTCCTCCGAACTACAGGATGTGTTATCCACTTCCCTGTAAACACTGAGTCACTCCTGATTGTGCATTAGGACAGCAAAAATGGTACCACAAGTTGCCACCACCTGATGAACTTGATCACTTCTGCAAAACCAAGATTGTGGTGTTCTTTGTCTTCGCTGGTAAGTTCGGTAGAAAACTCATGGACCGAGTATTTCCCAATCTAGACTTCTGCACGCTGCCTTGATTCGTGCACTGATCTGACTCGGTTCTAAACTGCTGACCTGTAAACCAGGGGTCCACAATCCACTACCAGTCAAGTCTCCCAAATCAGCAAGATGGCTGTATAACATCAGAAACTACATTATTAGCGGCTGCGTCCCTGAAACCATTAGCTGGTTTCAGAACTTAGCCACCTATGCTCACTAAAGCCTGTATGTTAAACCTCTAAGTTTTGTAATATTGTTTAATTTCTCTTGACAAAGAGGCTTTCAGAAACGGGCCAAATTCATCCCTGCACTGTTGATGCAATTACAGCAAGAAGGTCCTCCTTCATCTCAATGGCCAGATTAGAAGAACTATAGAGTCTCTCAAGACCCACTTTGAAACCATCTAATTTTCCACGGCGCTTCTTAGTCAGAGGCTGGAAGTTTGCGAGCAGTGGGTAGTAACTCCAGAAAACACATCTCAAAGCTTTCTGAAAACTGTGCTTATCTCAGATTATATACAAGCCAATATAACTGCACCCTGAATCTCAAGCTGCCCAAAGTGACTAGTTATCAAATCAATGGGCAGCAATCTTTCACAATTCAACTTGCAACTTGCAAGTGGCTGAGCATAAATTCCGGACTTTCTACTCGTTCGTCAAGCTTTTCCTTCATTTATTATTTAATAAACTGTTTATAGGAGCTCTAATTGTAAACATTTGTTAAAGATATCAAACCTAGAATTGTGCTAGAATGTTTCCCACCTAAAGGCTTAATGAGTTTACAATACCTTCAGCCCATATGCTTCAAAAACGTTATCCTCAATTATGTAACAGGGGGTATGCTGCTGATATCTGTTAACAGCTAGAACAGCTGTGGTTTTCTGCTTTTTTGCGCTGCTCAGGAGAAGCAGCGAGTTCAGCTTCCTTTTTTTTTTTAATTTGGTTGCAAAACCTCTAAGCTGAACAGGTGTGTGCAATCACGAACCACAGCGATGAGCCCAAACTGCTGCTTTTCTAAAAATTCCACCAGTCAGTGACACACGCTGGTCAAGGTTGC